>NW_026000037.1:16803791-16879901 GCF_001458135.2 Marmota marmota marmota
AACAGTGGGATTTTTTTCACAATGCTACTTTTAATCCAGGTCCCCTTGACTGCACTTCCTGTCTGCCACACATGGAAGTTGCTTCCCGCTACCCGGCTCAGTTTCCCAAGGCAAGCACCTTGTTTTCCCTTCCCAGGTGAGCTACCTGAATGTAGCCAGGAGGCCCCCCCAGGCCTGCCATCCCATTGAGCCCAGCGGGGTTCAGAGCGTCCGTGGTCAAGCTTATGATATGGCCAGCAGGCAGGTGGGCTTTCTGGTGATTTGGAAACAGCTGAGAATCAGAACAGCTGCCGTTTCCTGTATGAGATCCTGGAAAAGCCATGTGCGAGGCTGGGCCAGGAAGGGTGAGAGAGGAAGCGGAGGAGGCTGATGTGCATCTATGACGGGCTCTGGCCACGGGGGCTACTGACCACAGCAGTTCCTCTAGGAGAAATACCCATCCCAAGGCCCCCAAATCAAGACCTTGCTCTTGCTTCCCAGCTGACTGGGGCCTCCACTAAATAGGAGAGGAGCCTGCTCAAAGTGACCTCATTTAGATCAGGCCACTCCATGGATCCCTGTCAACACTCTGGACAGCACTTGGCAGTGAGGAGCCAGGCCAGAGGAGAGGAACACAGTGGACTTCCCTGGAGACAGCAGTAGCTCACAACATCTGCAAAAGGGAGAGCCATGCTCTGGAGCAGCCAAATGCGGGAAGGTTCCGGAGGGGGCAAGGCCACTTCATGGATTCGGTTTGGTGAGTTGGAGGCTGCAAGGTCACTGTGTGATTCCCAAGCTGAGCAAAGATCTGGGCAGTTTTTGAGGAGGAGGTCACATCCGAGCTCTAAATAATAGAAGCATCCAGAAGGAAATAACCAAAGGTTTCTGCCAATTGATCTGGAGACTGGGAAAAGGTCCCACAGTTATTAATAACCTCTGTGTTCTGGGAACTCATTTCATACTCCAGACAAAGGGATTAAAAAGTGGCTGTTGGAGGCGAAGTTACTTTTAGCCAAAGCTCTACTTTCAGTTCTCCCAATAAATGAGAATGAGCATTTTCCTCCCCAGAACACTGAGAGTTGATTGGCCCCCTGACAGATCTGGTGAGCTGGGATCTGGGCGGTTGATTGGCATGTTTTTTATAACCACTCCATCTTTGTGGTGTGGTTTCTTGGGGGCAATTCCCACTCCAATCTGCTCTGAGTATGGGGGTGAAAACATTTCCTTGTATGGCTTCTGGGAAAGAGAGCCCAGGATGAAGCTCACTGCAGGCCTCAGAACTTAGTTCCACATCTTGGAGATAGTCACTCTGTTAATGTATCCTTGAAACTGAAGGCGATGAACTTCATCTTGTCCAGCAGAGTTATGGTGATGTTGGCTGTGTGGCTGCCCTTTTGTCGTCTTGAGGTCTTCTGCCTACTTTATAGGCAGAAGAGGCTACAAATACATGGATTAGAGACCTGAGAGTGTTACAGAGACATGGTTTCCTGTGGGGACAGTGTAAGAAATGATGGTGAACGCCTTTCAGTCACTTACTAAATTATGAGCAGCTTGGGGTTAGGGTAAGTGTCTCACCCAGCGCCAGACCCGACAGAGTGCCCATTGAGAGCAGCTGCTCTGTAAATTAGTACTGAACCCATGGAGTGCTGTTGTAACATGGTAATATTTCAGAGGGTAACTAGCCACTACTTCTAACTCATTTCTGGGAGGATTTATTTCAGTGTCCCTGCTAAAGGAGACAAGAACTGTCTCTTGGCCTTATTCCTTTCCTGCTCCCATTGCTGGAGTCCTCAGTCTTCAGACCAGGAGTAATTCCATGCCAGGCTCTACCAATGGCTCTCAGTCCAACCCCAGTCAAGTCCACATCTCCTCTGTGAACTTTGCACATTCAAAGATAAGACTTTCCGGGCTGTGGTTGTGGCTTAGAGGTAGGGCACTCACCTAGCATACGTCAGGCACTGGGTTCGATCCTCAGCACCACATAAAAATAAAATGAAGATATTGTGTCCACCTAAAAGTAAATAAATAAATATTTTTAAAAAGACTTTCTATACTGTCCTTCTTCCTGCAGCCGTATGTCTATGGATGTGAAAGTTGGCTAGAGGTGTTCTGATTCTATCAAATTGTCCGGCCACCTACATTACTATAACTGGTCTCTTGCTTCTTTCCACCTGTTTTCCTTACTGCAGGAAGAGTAAGTATTAAAACATAATCTGAAGAGCTAAAATTAAAAAGCGGCATAAAAAGTGTTGGCAGGGATGGGGAGGAACTGAAAATCTCATGCCGTTTCCATGAGAATGCAGAAATGGTCCAGCCATTCTGAAAAACAGTTACCTTCCTCATAAAGGTGAACACCTCCATCCCAGAAATTCACTTCTGAGCATTTATGCAAACTTTGAAACAAATCAGGTGTGGGTTTTTTCTCCGAAGGATATTTTGTTTCTTCCATGTTTTGATGTGAAACCCTGGAACTGCCTCCCCAGCTGTGGCCTCCAACAATACTATGGGTGCAGAGTTCTAAGCTCTGACTCTTCTCTCTCTGATTCTCTGTCTAAATGAGGGACAGGCCAGGTGTGGTGGTGCACACCCATGATCCCAGTGACTCAGGATGCTGAGACAGGAGGTTTGCAAGTTTGAGGTCAGCCTCCACAACATAGGGAGAATATGTCTCAATAAATAAATAAATAAATAAATAAATTAATTAATTAATAAAGGGCTGGGGATGTAGCTCAGAAATAGAGCACTCCTGCATTCAATCCCCATTACCTCCCCCCACACACAAATAATAGATAGATAGATAGATAGATAGATAGATAGATAGATAAAGGGCAGAAATTAAAACTACACTGAGATATCTCTAAATACCCACTAGGATGGCTAAAATGTAAACTTCTTCAATAGCAAATATTGGCAGGGATGTTGAGCAACTGGGACTCTCACACATTGCTGTCCAATAGTGAGGCAGGTTCCTATAAAGTTTGAATATACTTATCATATTATCCAGATATCTCACTCCTTGGTATTTACTAAAGAGATGTGAAAACATGTTCATCACTTAAAACTATATATATATGAACTGGGGTGCAGTGGCGCCTGCCTGTAATCCCAGTGACTAGGAGGCTAAGTTACGAGGATTACAAGTTTGAGGCCAGTCTTAGCAATTTAGTAAAATCATCAGCAACTTAGTAATACCCCATCTCAAAATAAAAAGTAAAAAGCTGGGGACCGGGCACAATGGCACACACCTATAATCCCAGTGACTCAGGAGGCTGAGACAGGAGGATTGAGAGTTCAAAGCCAGGTGCTAAGCAACTCAGTGAGACCCTGTCTATAAATAAAATACAGAATAGGGCTGGGAATGGGGCTCAGTGGTCCAATGCCCCTGAGTTCCATCCCTGGTACCCCCCACCAAAAATAAACAAATAAAAAGCTGGGGATGTAGCTCATTGAAAACATTCCTGGGTTCAGTCCCTAGCACCAAATACATAAATAAAACCTCACACATGAGCTAGACACTGAGATGCATACCTGTAATACCAGCAACTCAGGAAGCTGAGACTGAAGGATTGCAAGTTCAAGGCCAACATTAACAATGTAGTGAGATCCTGTCTCAAAATAAAATGAAATTAAGGTGCTGTAGCTCAGTGGTAGAGCACTCCTGGATTCAACCCTAATACCCATAAATAAATATTTTTAAAAAACTGTGTGCTTGAAAGTTTCAGTGCTTGATTCATGATAGTAAAAAACCGGAAGCAATTCTGACTATACTCCATTCCCACAGTGGGAAGCTGCTTAGAAATAAAAATAAAAAGAAAGAAACACACAAAAATGAATCCATGCTGCACGAGTCCATTCATATGAAATAAAAGGTCTATAATATCCTCGGAAATGAGGTCAGTGATTGTCAGAACCAAGGGAGGGGAGACTGGGTGCAGAGCATTCTGAAGGAATTTGAGGGGTGGTGGAAATATTCTGTACCTTGATTGTGGTGCTGGACACACAAATGTGTAGATTTGTGAAAATTCATTCAACACTCCACTTAAAAAAATTTTAAATACAATAAAGTTTGATTGCATATAAATTATACTTGAATAAAGCTAATATTTGAAAAATGAGGGACAAAGAGTAATTACACTGAAAACACGAAGGGTAAAACCAATTTACGATTCTTTTCCCTCTACTCTCCCTGATTCCCTAGAACTGGGGATTGAACCCAGGGGTGCTCTACCACTGAGCAGCATCTCTAGCCCTTCATATTTTTTTTATTTTTTATTTTGAGACAGGGTCTCCCTAAATTTCCCAGGCTGGCCTCAAACTTGCTATCCTCCTGCCTCAGCCTCCTGAGTAGCTGGTATTACAGGCATGTGCCACTGCGCCCAGGTTTTTTCCCTACTTAAATTAAAACTTTTCCATTTCTTGGGGCTGGGGTTGTGGCTCAGCAGTAGAGCACTTGCCTCGAATTTGCGGGACCCTGGGTTTGATCATCAGCACCACATAAAAATAAATAAGTGAAATAAAGGTATTGAGTCCAACTACAACTAAAAAATAAATATTAAAGGGGGGAAAAACCTTTCTGTTTCTTCATTAAAGTGGGAGCAGGTGTCAGGAAGTGGACAGCACATAGGATTTGGATCCAACAGGCTCAGAGAGGGCTCTCTTGTCCACACACCAGGACTGTGACCTTAAGCCCCTTGCTTAGCCTGTCTGTGCCTAAGTTTGCTTCTGTATTATACTTTGGCATTAAAAAATAAAACAGACTGGGGATATAGCTCAGTTGGTAGAGTGCTTGCCTCGCATGCACAAGGCCCTGGGTTCAATCCCCAGCACCACAACATAAATAAAAAATAAGACAAAACTCATGCAATGTTTGGTGGGATCCTGGGGATGGAATCCAGTGCTTCTAGTATGCTAATGCTCTACCACTGAGCTGCACACCCAGATCTATGCATGTAAGTTTTATGGGTCTACATATACAGTAAGTATATTTAAAGTGTCTCTTGGTACCCAGCATATAGTTTAAGTCATGTTATCCTCCCAGGAACAAGTTCTGTACATAAAGCAACACTAAAATTTGTTTAGTTTTGGAGGAACGTGTGTGTGTGTGTGTGGGGGGGGGGCGCTTCAATGCATTTGAAAGCAGAATGATCTTTTAATCTCTTGAAACATGGTTTTTGGAAGGAAAAACAATGAAAAATTAGCTACTGGGCTTGAGTCACCTACTTAAAGGATCTGGCTGCTGAACAAATAGAGAATGGTTTTAACATCAGTGAAAGCCCTACTTCCCGACACATGTAGCATCTGAGCGGAGCAATTAATTGAAACCCTACACCCTCTGCACAAGTGACTTTTATGGCTTCCCCCCACCCACCCCCAGGTTATTAAAAGGGTCAACTTCCCTGCTGGTTAGTGTGAAATTTTTCACTGACACATACCTGCTCCGTGATTTGTTGGCCAATTTTCCATCTAGCAGGCAGCTGTGAGTAATGTTTAAACAGAAAAAGAGGCAGAATTATGCAAGACATGTTTACAATGTAAAGAGGGGGAGAAACTCCCCCCCACACACACACACACCGGGGATGTATGCATGGGCTTCCCTGCATTTTCCTAGCAAAACAGGTGTCCAACACCTCCCCCTGGACTTCCGACAGCCCTTGCTCTCAGTTCACTGAGACTCTTGGAAGCTCTGTTTGAAGGCAGCAACACCTGCTAACAGGAAGACACAAGGAGCGAGGTTTCTATTTCCTGACTTTGTTGGGATGAGAAGAATGTTCTGAACCCACGAAAGCCTCTATACCCTGATCACGTCAGTCCAGCAGGACCAGGGATGGCTTTGGCAGCTTGCTTTTTCCCTCTTGAGCTCATCTCTGCCAGTAAAATTAATTTCCAGGGCTATGTGTTATGATCAGACTTACTCTCTTAAACCTACAATTGTTTCAAGTTTTTTTTTTTTTTTGGGGGGGGAGCAATTGCTTGTATTCGGATATTTTTGGTTTCCTATGACAAATAGGAAACCAAACTTTTTCCTATGACAAACTACAATCTGGTTTTAAGGGGAAATCCGGAAATTATTGGCACATAGGGGTGAAAAGTCAAGGGAATGTCAGGCATGGCTAGATCAAGGCGCTCAAGGGTGCCAGGAATCTAGCTTCTCCTATTGTTTGGTTCAGATTTCTTTGGGGTTAACTTTATTCTGAGGCTAGAGCACCCTGCAGTGTTAAAAGTGATAGAAATCACAAGGTGCTGCAAGTAATCAAACACGTGCTCGAAAGTGGGTGGGGAAGGCAAACCTTTACTTCTGGAGGAAGGGTGTGCAAACGGAACCTGGCTAGCAAGCGAGCCGGAGCTGTCAGTCCGCCGGCTTCTAACTCTAATCTAACCCAGCATAGCCCTTCACTCTGATTGGAGGAGCTTGGGGTGACGATCTACTGGATTGGCCAACTTTAGAATTAGGGCGGGCAAAAGGGAAAAGCTAATGGGATCCAATTAAAGCTGAATACTGTGTTCTGAAAATGGACCGCCAGACTTTCTATTTCTCACAAAAGGACCGAGAGCAGCCCCAGGAGCTGCTGAAGCCCTGTGGAAAGAGTCCCTATTCACAATGTACTACACAAAGTACTAGCAAGAATCCTGGGGGGACAGGGGGTGTCTTGTTTGCTCAAATTCCTTAATATGCTGTTCCCTGTGATGTGGGTCTTACAGCCACTTGCAAGACTTGTTGTTGGGGTCACTTTGTACAGTGGTCCAATTTATGCTGTGAATATAGCATATATTGCTGCTCTGCCCTGCAACTGATTTTTTTCAATGCACATTTCTTTCTCTTCCTCTCCCCAAGCTCCTCCCTAGTATCTCCCCCTCTCCAATCTCAGGGGAAATAGGATTACCTTTCTTTCCCATTTAAAGCAGATTTATCTTTAAAGGGTGTGTCCTTGAGCACACACCCACCACAGGAACAAAGTAATCCAGACTTTGGGAAGGGTACCAGAAGATCTCAGAAATGACGATCTCCCAAATTAAGAAGTGAATGACCACTCCAATGGAACAAGTGGAATGTAGTCTTTGAGTCACCTCTTTAAAAGCCTGCAGTCCCTACTGAGGGACAGAATCACAGCCTCTGGGACAGGAGTCCCCTGTGTTTCTCCTTTGCTAGCAAAGCAATAAACCTTCTTTTTCCTTTTTCTCAAAACCGTGTCCTCGTTATTGGATTAGCATCAGTGAAAAGGATCTAGTTTCTGGGAACAGCTTCATTCCAGTCTCATTGGTTGACAGTGGAGAAAGATGGTGAATTCAAGAAAATTGGGGGACTGATGGACAAGGGAAGGGTCCTGGGCAACTGAAACCACAGACGTCTGCCCCAGCGCTCTTTCCTAGTAATTTCTTAGCATAGTGTTCTGAATCACAGGTCTTCCCTGAACCCCACAGGGGCATCAACTGATTTCCTCCTTTCCTTATTCCTTCCCAGTGACCTAGTTCGGTCACTGCCATTAGTCACTCACAGAGGCCCCTTTCACTTACTGGGCACTTCCTGGGTACCTGTTCGGTGCAGCTAATTGCCAAGATGGAGGAGAAATTGAGATGGGCCCAGGGCAGGACAAGATACAACTAAAAAGAGACAGACACAGGCAGGCAAACACTAAGCTTCAGTGGGCCCTGCCCCTTGACCCCTCACAGTTTGTGTCCCTGTCCTGTGTTTGTGAATCAGAAAAGCTCTCTGGATGTGGCACCCCAACCTGGTGGGGGTGAGCCTTGAGAGGTGCACGGTGGTGGCATGGAGGAACCAATTGCTCAGACCTGCATGGTCTCAGAGCTGTCCCTCAGCCCAGCTAGCTAGGGCCGAATCAGAACTTCCTTGTCAGTGAGGATTTGTGATTGTTTCAAATGAAGAATGTTGGAAGTTAGAAGGACCTCAATGAAGGGCCTTCTCTGCCTAATGCAAATATCTAGGCCCAGAGAGGGCAAGGAGCTGTTCCATTGCGACCCAGTGAGTTTCCACATGTTCAGAATAGAGTCCCAGCCCTTGGCTCCCTCCCGACATCTCCTGCCCCCCGTCTCTGCTGGAGCCTGGGCTGTATGTAATATGGATTGATTTCATTTCCTGGGATGGGAACAAATTAATCAAGTGAGAGATGAAACAAAGGGCAAAATCTTTGGTTTCCAGAGTGCCAGAAAAGAAAGATGAATTACGGAGAAACGTGTTTGAATGGGGGCAATAAGAAAGTAAAGACTAGCTAATACTGATTGGAAGTGGGAGTGAGGGAGTTCACAGGAGAACCTACAGCCCCTAGATAACAATAGTTTGAATGTGGCCAGTATCATAATGTATTGATTCCAAGACACTTGTGAATTGTAAGGCACTTCATTATTTTATGTACCCACTGTATCCACTGAAGAAAGAAAACATTTTGCTGAGTACACTTTGATACATCATTGGTTAATTTCTATGGTTAAATCCATGGCCTGTAGAGACAAGCTCTCTTCTGGTCTGTTTTCTGATGCTAGATATTATAGACTGAGTAGATTATGAACAATAGAAGTTTATTTGGCTCACAGTTCTGGGGGCTGGGAAGTCCAAGATCTAGAGGTTGCATCTGGGGAAGACTGTATCATATTGTGACAGAGTACAAGAGAGAGGAAAAGGGGGCAGGGCCCACTTGGGGACCACCCCTCTTTGTAACTAACTCACTTGTGGGATGGTAGCATTAACTTATTCATGAGAACAGAGCCCTCCTGGGCTTATCACCTCCTAAAAGACTCTGTCTCTCAATACCATTATATTGGCAACTAAATTTCAACATGAAAAAAAAATTTGTTTCAACATGGGTTTTGGAGTAGACATTAAGATCATAGCAGGTTCCTTAGCATTAGACAACCAGAAATGGCCTTCTGTGAGCTTGGATCCTTGGTGCCTCTAATAGAATCCTCTCACTTTTAACCTGTCCATGAATGGCTTGGGTATACAATTATCGATTAGAAAAATGAAAAATTTCAGACCAATCAGCAGCACAAAAATGTTTGCAGAGAAAATAAGCAACCTGCAAGACTACCCAAGAGTACAGTTTCACATCTTCCTAAAACAGAACAAAAAATATAGAAGAAAATTGATTTGGAACTTCTAGAAGTTTTGGTGCTGAAAATATCGTACTCTGTAAAGACATAGCCTGGTGTGGGGGTGTGCACCTGGAATTGCAGCTACTCAGGAGGCTGAGAGAGGGAGTTAGCAAGTTCAAGGTCAGCCTGGGCAACTTAGTAAAACCCTGTCTCAGAATAAAAAAATAAATAAAAATAAAAAGGGTTGGGAATATAGCTCAGTGCTTTAGCACCCCTGGGTTCAATACCCAGTACTATAATATATAGCTAAATAAAATGTAGCGAGGGGAAAGGAACACAGGCCCTGGAGCCAGGTTGACCTGAGTTTCAATCCTAGCTTTAAGCTCCAAGCCCCAAGTTGAATTAATATCCCCAGGAGTGGGGCTGGGGATGTGGCTCAAGTGGCAGCGCGCTTGCCTGGCATGCGCGCAGCCCGGGTTCGATCCTCAGCACCACATACAAAGATGTTGTGTCCGCCGAAAACTAAAAAAATAAATATTAAAAAAAGTTCTCTCTCTTAAAAAAAAAAAATATCCCCAGGAGTGACGAGGGTGGTGACAAGTTCAAGAACAGCTGGGGGATCCTGTGCTTCCTACCCTTGCTCTGCAATGTGGGAGGAGCCAAGCTACATGTGATTTGGGGAAGGCTTTAGTTTCTTTTGACTCTTCCTTAATTAATTATTTAATTTGAAGGATGGCAGCTCACAAAAACTAGAAGGATAATTATAGAATTTCAGTGTTGGAAACAACCTTAGCTTTCTGACTAGTGCAAGGTCACTGCCAAAGTGCTAAATTCAAGGGTAACATTCCCAGACTCCATTTTACTTAATCTGCTCAGCAACCTGGGATCCAGCTGGTCACTCTCTCCTCTGTGTCCTGGTTTTCCACCCACCTCACTATTTCTGCCTCTTGTGTCTTTTGCTGGTTTCCTGCTCATTGCCCTGACCTCAAAACATCAGGATGCTTCTTCTGGGCATTTGCTGCTGCTTGTGATCTCATTTTGGCCCCTAACTGAATCCTGAATTGGTGTCTCCAGCTCAGATTCTGCTCTGAACTTCAAGCTTGATCTCTAGCCACAGACTCTATCTTTACTTGATATTCTACAGGCACCTCCAACCCAGCATTTCTAAAACCAAACTACTGATAACTCTTTCTTCAAACACCTTCTTCCTGCAGACTTCTCATCTCAAAGCAGCTCCCTTAGTCCAGTAGCCCACAACTCCTTTTATTAAAAAAAAAAAAAAATATATATATATATATATATATATATATATATATTTTTTTTTTTTTTTTTTAAGTCAGTGGACCTGAGCAGAAGGAAGGCAGCTGGTGAGCTGGAGCAGAGGGAGCATCAGGTAGGGCCCAGACTGCCGGCTCACCTGACTTTTGGAGCTATGGGAATGTCTGCAGTGTTTGCCTGTATTAGCTTTCAGGTAGTAAATTGAAGGGGAAAAAGTCACCTTGAAATAATGAGCCCAGTGAGCGACTTACGGCTTTCCAGCGCTGATTCTGTGTTAACATTGAATCAGATAATTGGTTAAGTGCAATTTTGCAAAGTAGTAACAGTTATACAATTTGCATGGACTAAACTATTAGAGGCAGTCTTAATTATACCAGGCATGTATCAACAAGAATTTTATTTTAAGTGAATTATAGAGCTGGTGTTGATGCTCAGTGGTAGTGATAGGGGACACACAGACATGAGTGGCTGGCACATGAAATTGGGGGAATGGTTCTATAGATTGTGCTGACCCCACATGCTCTCACTTTTTTGTTGTTGTTGTTGTTTAATAATTTTTTTAGTTGTAGATGGACACATACCTATATTTTATTTATTTTTATGTGGTGCTGGGGATCAAACCCAGTGCCTCACACATGCTAGATGAGTGCTCTACCACTGAGCCACAACCCCAGCCCCACATGCTTTCTCTTCAAAAAGCAACTGTCTGGCTTAAGTCCACAGGATGTGTCACATTCCTCAGCAAATAACCTGTTATCTGAAGGAGAAAGGTAGCCCCCAAATACTAATAAGAAGAACACAGAACACAAGTTACCCTGAAAGGGAGGGGTCTTTTGTGATCCTTACACAGACCAGATCCCAGAACTCAGAGAGATAAGGATAATTCCCTCAATCATAAAGTTGGTCAGAACAAGTTCCAATTGGAACTGCTCAGCTCAGGCCAAAGTGACTTAGAGATGCCTTGCACAATGGGGACTTGAAAGTCTGATGTCATACTTCTGTCAGTCAAAAGTCAAGAGGTGATATGACCAATGTGATTCTGCAACCTATACAATCAGAAAAATCAGAAATTATACCCCATTTGATTCAAATGTATGAATTGTCAAGAGCATTGTATTGTCATGTGTAAAAAAAATTTTAAACAACAACAACAACAACAAAAAAAAAAAGTCAAGAGGTGAATCTGGGAAAGACTCTCTGAAAATTTCCCTGGAACCCCCCAATATACTGGAGGGCAGGAAGAGTGCACCATCCCTGTTCTCTCTGAAAGGACCCACTCTCTCATTTGAGAGTGTCCCTTTACCCCCTTTTCCATCTCTTCTAATAAAATCATGCCTATTTCTCTGAGTGACAGGTCTGAAGTCTTTCTGCCATGATTGCAAAAATCAGGTTAAAGGAGGACCTTCTTGGGCTGGGGTCGTGGCTCAGTCGTAGAGCGCTCGCCTAGCACGCACGAGGCACTGCGTTCTATCCTCAGCACCACATAAATGTAAAATAAAGATATTGTGTCCACCCAAAACTAAAAAATAAATATTAAAAAAGGGGGACCTTTATGCTGCCTCAGTTTCCCAGGAAGGTCCTGTAACAGTAGAGTACTTGCCTAGTGTGTGTGAGGTCCTGGGATTTTTTTTTTTTTTTTTGGTGGAGGGAGAATACTTCGATATTTACTATCTAGCTCAGTTGTAAAAACAGAAACAGAAGAGAAATTGACATATTCCTTCAGAAGAAAAAAAAATCAATGATTAACCTATATTGCTGCCAAAATATCTCAACAGTTTCTCTTTGGGCACAAAAAAATTGGGTGCTTTCTTTGTTTCCTCTTGTAAAACTCTGGCTTTCCCCCAATCCAGTCTTATACAGCACTTTCCTTGTGAATAACCAAATCACAAAAGATCCTGTGAATGAAACTACCCAAGGACAACAGCATTACTTATGGCACATTTGCTATGGAAACTATGTTTGGCAAGTATCGAATGTCTGAATTTCTTTTCCTGGGCATCGCAGGGTTGACAGCATTTATTTATAACCAGAGAGATTCTAAATTTGGCCACTATCAGCACAGAAAAGTAGTGTCTATGCCACCGCTGCAAATTCATTTCCTTCTGTTAGCACACATGGAAGCAGAACAGGTCACCAAGGCACTTGGTAAACAAATTAATTATAAAGCAGATTGGTTACTGGAATAGGAGAAATTTGTATGTAGGTATGCGAAACAGTCTTTAATTGGATCAATGGGACATTAACTCTGGACTTAAGGTAAGCCCTAACTCCCCAAACAGGGTTTATAAAGTTTGTTTTTGAGAACAAGGCCACAAATATATCACTCAGATATAACTTGAAAAAAATGGTTTCAAAATGTTGGGATTTACTAACTGAGGTAGGGAAATGCCACACATTCTAAGTGCAATGTTTACTTTGTGCTTCTAATTTAGACTTCATAAATCAGAAAGAAAACCAGAATGAGCACAGCAATTGGAAAATAGACCAAGGGCTAAAGATTGTGTTTAGGGATTATGGCAGTAGAGTTCTCTTGTATGGCAATAATGTTTTCTTTTCTTTTCTTTCTTTCTTTATTATTTTTTTTAATTAAAAAAAAAGTTAGGCACCATTGGAGAAAGGCCTCCTGGGAGCCTGCTTGCCTTTGACCTCTACAACATTAACTCTTCCTTGGATTTCAATGGCTTGTACCCTGTTGCTCAATCCAACCAGATTCCAGGCTGCCAGCCCCTACAGTGAGCCAATTCTAAATAAACTCACAAGGAAGGCCAGCATGTATTTTGGAAGGACAGGTAAAATGGTGAGGAGGCAGGTGGAATGGACAAAATCCTGGGCCTCATGGACTCTTATCTATGCTGCCCACCCATAAACAGAACAGGAGCTTCTTGGGGTGGAAGGAGAATACTTTTTTTTTTTTTTAGAAGGGATCATCCAGGGTACCCTGCCATGAGGACACTGATGTGCTCAATTTGTTGCCTTCTTCTCTGTTTATTCCTAATTCCATTGTTTTGGACATCAATGTCCCACTTTGGAGAATTATCAGTCGTAGCTCTTAAGCTACAAAGGGAATTCCGGGTTTCTTACAAACTTTAGATGTTCTCTGGACTATTTCAATGCCAGTTACCCCTGGGCCACTAAAGGGGACTATGGAAAAGTGTTGAGAGTCCCAAGAGCTCAGCCCTTGCTGGCATTGGTATCTGAAAATGGCTCAATGACTCTAGAAGGTGGGGGAGGAGGCCTCATCAGGAAGAATATGTGCTGCTCAATCCACCCAGGGCTAGAGTCTGAACCAGGATAGGTGAGTTGGCAGCGTGCCAGGTCTCTCAAGGTACCAAATAAACATGTGAGTCAATGTCATTTCCCTGTAGCAGCAGAAAGGATTTTTTTGCTGAGTTGAGATACAACCTAAGGCCTTGAGGATTACTTGGCCAATACTCAGCTGTTGAGCTGCACTCCCTGTGGTTTCCATTTCTTTAGGAATGTCACCCTGAGGATTGTGCCAATACATGCTTAGTATTTTGTGATGATCCTCTGCATCCACTCTTGTCACCTATTTCCCCCTCTCTGTACTGGGGACTGAATATAGAGGCACTCTCTCACTGAGCTACTGATGAGATGAAAGTCCTTTCTCCACTTCTGCTGGAGGGTGGGGCTGGCAAGCAGCAGGACTCTAGCTGAGAAAGCCCTTCTTAGTGTTAGCAGCTCATCTCAGAAGAGGATGCTTGCTTGGCTTCAGCTGCAGGGATCGCAGCTCCAGGGATCGCAGCCAGCAGAGCTGGATTCTTCTGGGCTACTGTCAAGTAGGGTGTTGTAACTCTTAATAGCAGACTCTAGCAGCTCACCACCAATTTCCTTCTGGGTTTTCATCCTGCAAACTTGAAGAAGGAAATTCAGTCAACAACGGGAAAGCAGGAGTGAAAGAAGCAGCATTTATTTAAGTGTGAAGAAAATAGGACAAGGTAAGAGGACCTGAAAGCAGCTTGCTATTTAAATATACTAACTTCATGGATTGGCCTTTATACATTATTTTTTTTTTAATTTTTAGTTGTAGATGAACACAGTGCCTTTATTTATTTATTTTTATGTGGTGCTGAGAATCAAACCCAGTGCCTCACACATGCTCGGCAAATGCTCTACCACTGAGCCACGGCCCCAACCTTATATTTTAAAAGCCTTAATTGGGCCCCATTAACTGTCCTATCTTATTCGCTATATCCTCCATCCTTTTTATTTGTTGAGACAGGGACTCCATAAGTTGCTGATGCTTGCCTGGAACTTGGGATCCTCCTGACTCAGCCTCCAAGCTGCTGGGATTACAGGCGTGTGACACCATGCCCAGCTCTATTTTCCTCTTGATACATTTATTTATTTATTTTGTAGTGCTGGATATTTAACCCAAGGCCTCACACATGCTTGGCAAAGGCTCTGCAACCATGCCACACTCCCACCTTAAATGTTATTTTAAATAAATCATGTTTTAATAAAACACAAAACAGAGCTGGGGCTGGGAGTGCAACTCAGTGGTAGAACATGTACCAAGCATGGTTAAGGCCCTGGGTTCCATCCCCAGGACCACAAAATATAAATAAGATAAAATAAACAATAGAGCCATCATTCTAATATATACTGAAGGACACTAAATTATAAAATTATTTGCTCGTAAATATTGTACAGTTAATCTAAGCTATATTTATTCATGTCTACATACAAATTTTAAGCTAAAGTTTTTCATGGTTTGAGCGGCCACATTCTGTATTGCATATATTTTCAATAATTGGCATATATTTTCAATAACTATCAAAAATGTGTTTTTAAAGTACCCAGTTGTTTAAGGGCCATTTGATCGTGGTAGTTTCTGGCTCTACTCATCTAGAAATCGGTCTGCTCTTTGTGTGTGTGCATACAGTGATGTTTTGGAGAGCATTGTTTAAAAAAAAAGGTTAAAATTTGAGTATAATTTGATAATTAATATTTGTTTAATAATTATAATTATAATTTTGATTATCCTTTTCATGGTTTTGCATTTTTCCCCATCTCTGTAAGTGCTGAGTTGACTGTCCATTTTTGTGCTTGGGATCTGTTGCCACCTAGCGTTATAATGTGCTTGGTATTTCAAAGCTAAGAACCTAGGAATGGAAATCTTTTTGTCTTCTACCCATGCCTGCCTCTGTGTAATCTTGCCAATTCAGAAAACTGTCAGGTTCATACATGCAAGGCTTCTTCCTCTTTCCTTTCCATTGCCACAACCAATCTAGCATTCATGCTTATCTTATGGAAAATAAATTCTGAGGGCTTGAGTTACTTTAACAGGCTCAACTTTCATTATATGCAGGCAAGTTATCCAAGCTCTCAGACTTTAATTTCCTCATTTTTAATTTATTTTGTGGTACCAGGAATTGAACCCAGAGCCTCACATATGCTAAGCAAGCAATTTATTGCTGAGTTATATCACCAGCCCTCACTAGCAAGTTTTAAATTTGATTTAAAATTCACTTTATTCATTTTTTTCTCTTATAGATCATGCTTTTGATATTGTATCTAAGAACTCATTGCCTAACCATAGGTCATGGAGATTTTTTTCACCTGTATTTTAAGCTTTCTAATTATGTTTTACATGTAGGTAAATGTAAATATTTACATTTTGAGTTAATTATTGTAGATGTGAAGGTGTTTCCTGTCATCATAATCACTTGCAAAGATTCGCCTGTTGATGTTGATTTGCAATAAGATTTTATGTTTTTGATCTTTGAAAATGATCTTTTCACAGCCGGGAATGTAATCCTTCTGCTGAGGAGAAGGATCACAAGTTCAAGGCCAGCCTCAGCAATTTAGCAAGACTCTAAGCAACTTAGCGAGACCCTGTCTCAAAAAATAAAATGGGTCTGGGGATGTAGATCAGTAGTTAAGTGCCCCTGGGTTAAATCTCAGTAGGAAAAAAAAAAAAAAGAAGAAAGAGAAAAGAAAGAAAAATCATAAAACTGATGATGGCCCAAAACAAATTAACTACATTGATCACTGTGATTCAATAACAAGATTCCTTCCTTCCTTCCTTTCTTCCTTCCTTCCTTCCCTCCTAAGGGTTTTCTACCACTGAGCTGTATCCCCAGCCCTATTTATTTCCGAGACAGGTTCTTTCCAAGTTTCTTAGACTGGCCTTGAACTTGTGATTCTCCTATCTCAGTCTCCCATGGAGCTGGGATTACAGGGATGTGCCACTGTACCCAGCCAGGTTCATGTATTTTCTGCAAAATACCTGTTGTTGAATAATTCAATGAACAATAGACTTCAGGGTTTTTTTTTTTGTGTGTGTGTGTGTTTGTGTGTGTGTGTGGTGTGCTGGGGATTGAATCCAGGCCTTGTACATGCAAGGCAAGCACTGTACCAACTGAGCTATATCTCCAGCCCAACAATAGACTCCAAACACTTTAAGTTTCACAAACTATTAATTTGTCCAAATAAACCTTAGAAGCCACTTCAGGTGGTACTGGCTCTCTTCTCAATGCCAAAGATATTTTTTTTGTTATAATTTCTCCACACAAACTACTGATGAGCTAATTATTCAATCATTTCTAAAGCAATGGACTGTTCATTTCCTGGCACTGAGAAGGTTCTCAGAATGTTGGATTCCCAGTGTTGAACCAGAATGTATCTAGACAAACTGGGATGACTTGTTCACTCTGTCACTTCGAGTTTGGCATTGACTCAGATAGTCAACTGAGCAGTGTTGATAACACCTGTTAACCCACGAAGCCAAGGAAAAACCTTCCAAATCATTTGCCTTAGCAGATAATGAAACCCAAGCAAGCGTAGACCAGATATTCAGCCGTCTTGGATGTCTGGAGGTTTTGTCCAGCAAGGAATCCCCCAATAAAAGACAGAATGCCAGACTTGGAGCTGGCTAGTTAAAATATGATGTCCACTACCTACAGACTGCTTTTAGAAACTTCCAGCATCCGTGCTGGCTAGGGGACAGCAGGAGAGACAGCTAGAGTAGCTTCTGTCTCGCAACTTCACTACTAATGACTGACACCAACATAGCAATGGACAGTAGCTGCAGTTTAACTCCTTCCTCCACAACATTCACCAGGCATGGAGGACCTCATTAGATGTGGGCACAGTATTGTGGAGAGCCCAAGGGCCAGAGCTGACCTCGAAGGGGCTCAGACAAAGATCCTTGCCATTGCCAACATGCTGCGCTTGTCTAACATGGTGATGGGGCACGTTGAGAAGAGGGCTTTCCAGAAAGTACTTCTTGATAGGCAGGATGCTGCTCACCTATGTGGTCAGTTCCTTGTGGTGCACTACCTGACATGAGCCAGTCACTCCCAGCCACTGGACAGCGTTTTCACCGTGCAAGAATGTGCAAGTGTGTGTGTGTGCAGGCACGCATGAGAGAGAGAAGGGCCTGCAGCAGGAGAGACAGCAAGAGGAGCTTCTGTCCTGCACCTTCACCTGGAGGCCGCCTTTTGAAATGTATGCTCGCCTTAACCATGAAAACTACTTGGGAGTAATTGTGCTCAAACCTGCTCTGTTTTCCATGACATCTTGGAGGGGGAGCTAGTGCCACCAAGATGCATGGTGCTTAGGAAATAAAAGAAATCCTGGTTCTCTCACCCTCACTCTTACTGGGGGAGGGAAGGGATGGTTTTGGTCGTTTTGTCCACATGACTTGTGCACATCTGGAAAGGCTGCAGAGTGCCTTGCGTGCACGGCTGTCCACACTGCTTACACCTTGTCATCAGCCGTCTTTGTGTTTCCTAATGGATAGGCTGGAGCAAAAGCAGAAAGGAAAGAGGCCTTCTCTTCCTGCACTGGTTTAGTGTTTCAGTTCCCATGCTCCTGCCCCTAGCCATCACCCCCATCCCCATTCTGAAACAAATAACATGTAGACTACTAACTACTAATGTTCTCATCCTTCCCTGAAGCAGCTACCTAGAGGAAGCAGTTGTTGTGGATAATGGGACAGAGGTTCTTAAACGCTCTTCCTTGGCCTGAGGCTGAGATGGTTGCCTCAGAAGCAGCTAGAGAACTTTTTAAAAATTAGATTTTGCTGGGCGTGGTGGTGCACGCCTGTAATCCCCGTAATTCAGGAGGTTGAGTCTGGAGGATTATAAATTCAAGACCAGTTTCAGCAAATTAGTGAGGCTCTAAGGACTTAGCAAGACCCTGTTTAAAAATAAAAATACAAAAAAGGAGCTAGGGATGTGGTTCAGTGATTAAGCCATCCTGGGTTCAATTAGATTCTTGGGCCTATCCCAGACCTTCTGAATTAGAACATTTTTTTTTTTGTCTCTAAGGTCATTTTTATGTACTTAGAAGGTTTTTCTTTTAATTAAAGATGATAGCATTTGAAAGTGTGTGCTGAACTAAGAATTCATATGTGAAGGAGCTGGGTGTGTAGCTCAGTAGAAGAGCCCTTGTCTAGCATTTGCAAGACCCTGAGTTTGCTTCCCAGCACTAAAGAACACCTCTCTGAAGAGCAAGACCTGTCAAGTTCAAAATAAAATCTTATTTATAGCCTACCTTTAAAAAGAGTAAATAAACAGAAATAAAAGCACTGGGGAGGGCTGTGGCTGTGGCTCAGTGGTAGAGGGCTCGCCTAGCACTTGTGAGGCCCTGGCTTCGATCCTCAGCACCACATATAAATAAAGGTATTGTGTGCAACTACAACTAAAGAAAAAAATATTAAAAAAAAAAGCACTGGGGATATAGCTCAGTGGGAAAGCATACTTTACTGGTTCAATCCCCACTTCTGCAAAACAAAAAACCAAAAACACCTCAAATTCATAGCAGTGTGACACATGTGGCACTTGAAGTGACTGAGTTTAAACTGCACTCTGCCATGCGTAATGTACTCCTCAATAGCAGCGATAAGCAGAGAACCCCATATGATCTATGTCACAACCAAATTCTTTTTTCCTCTTTTCATATTTTTAATTGGTGATTATAATTGTATATAATGGTGGAATTTGTTGTTACATATTCGTACATGCACATGACAAATTGGCCAAATTATATTTGGTCAGTGTCATTCCCTAGTATTTCCTCTTTCCCTCTCTATAGTCCCCTTCCTCTATTCAACTGATCTCTCTTTAATTTCCACAGAGTCCCCTCTCCCCATGTCTCTTTTTCTTTTTCCTTCTTAACTTCCACATGAGAGAAAACATACAACATTTGACCTTCCGAGTTTGGCTTATTTCACTTAATGGTCTCAAGTTCCATCCATTTTCCTACAAATGCCACAATTTCATTTTTAAAACTTAATTATGTATACATATCACATTTTCTTTGTCCATTCATCCATTGATGGATGCCTAGACTAGTTCCATAGTTTGGCTGTTGTGAATTGTGCTGCTATAAACATGGATATGCATGTATCACTATAGTTTTATGATGACTTTAATTCCTTAGGATAAATACCAAGGAGTGGTCTAGCAGAGTCATGTGGTGGATCCATTTTGAATTGAGTTTTGTGCAGGGTGAGAAATAAGGGTCTAGTTTCCTTCTTCTACACACGAATAACCAGTTTTCCCAGCACCACTTGTTAGAAAGGCTATCTTCTCTCCAAAGTATATTTTTGACAGTTTTGTCAAGAATGAGATGATATTAGGTGTGTGGATTTTTCTCTCTATCTTCTGTTTTGTGCCCTTGGTCTATGTGTCTGTTTTTATACCAATGTCATGCAGTTTTTGTTACTATCGCTTTGTAGTATAATTTGAAATCAGGTAATTGTGATGTCTCCAGCATTGTTTTTTTTTGGCTTAGAATTGCTTTGACTATTCTGGGTCTTTTATTCTTCTAAATGAGTTTGAGGATTTTTTTTTTCTAGTTCTGTGAAGAATGTCATTGATATTTTGATGGGGATTGCATTGAATCTGTATATTGCTTTTGGTAGTATGGCCATTTGAACAATATTAATTTTGCCTGTCCATGAACATGGGGAGGTCTTTCATCTTCTAAAGTCTTCTTCAATGTACCATAGCTTTCATTGTAGAGGTCTTTCACCACCTTGGTTAAATTTATTCCTAGGTATTTTATTTTTGAGGCTATTGTGAATGGAATTGTTTTCCTGATTTCTTTCTCAGTAGATTCATTACTGATACATAGGAAAGCTAATGATTTTTGTTTGTGGATTTTGTAACCTGCTACTTTGCTGCTTTGTTTATTATCTCTAGTAATCTTCTGGTGGAGCTTTTGGGATCTTGTAAGTTATAGGATCATTTCACTGGCAAACAGTAATAATTTCATATTTTCCTTTCCTATTTTTACCCCTTTTATTTCCTTCTCTTGTCTAATTGCTGTGGTTTGAATTTCTAGTACAATATTAAATAGGTGTGGTGAGAGTGAACAACCTTGTCTTGTTCCAGATTTTAAAGGAAATGCTTTCAGGTTTTTCCCCACTCACTGTGTTGTCTCTGGGATTTTTGTATATTGTCTTATGATGTTGAGATAGGTTCCTTCTATCACTAGTTTCTTCAGCGCTTTTTTTTTTTTTAAATCATGAATGAGTATTGAATTTTGTTGAATGCTTTCTCTGCATATATTAAGAGAACTAAGTGATTTTTGTTTTCATTCTATTTATGTGATGAATTACATTTATTGATTTGCATATGTTAAGCCATTCTTGCATCCTGGGATAAATAAATTTGGTCATGATGTACCATCTTCTTAATATGTTGTTGGATACAATTTGATAATATTTTTCTTTTGCATTAGTTCATCAGGGATATTGGTTTGTAGTTTTCTTTCTTTGTGTTCTTATCTGGTTTTGGTATGAGTATAATACTGGCTTCATAGAATAAATTTGGAAGTGTTCAGTTTCTTTTTATTTCATGGAATAATTTGAGGAGCATTGACACTAGTTCTTCTTTAAAGATCTGGTAGAATGGTTGAGAATTCTTCTGGTCCTGGGCTTTTTTTCCTCTCTCTCTCTTTTTTTGGGGTGGTGGTGGTGGTTACTGGGGATTAAGCTCAGGGGCACTCAACCATTGAGTAACATCCCCAGCCCTGTTTTGTATTTTATTTAGAGACAGGGTCTCACTGAGTTGCTTAGTGCTTTGCTGGCTTTGAACTCATGATCCTCATGCCTCAGCCTCCTGAGCCACTGGGATTACAGGTGTGCAACATTGTGCCTGGCCCTGGGCTTCTTCTGTTGGAAGTTTTTTTTTTTTTTTTTTTGTTGTTGTTGTGTGTGTGTGTGTGTGTGTGTGTGTTTGTGGTGCCAGGGATTGAACCCAGGGCCTTATGCATGCAAGGCAAGCACTCTACCAACTGAGCTATACATATCCCCAGCCCTGGAAGTATTTTTATTACTTGTTTTATCTCATTGCTAATTATTGGTGTGTTTAGGTTTTTCCTGTACTCTTGACTCAATTTTGGCAGATTGCATGTTCTAGAAATGAATTCATTTCTTCTGGTTTTCCAATTTGTTGGAGTGTAAGTTTTAAAAATATTTCCTAATTATCCTCTGGATTTTGCAATGTCTGGTGATTTCTCATTTTTCATCTCTAATTTTATTAATTTGGGTCTTCTTTTTCTTTTGCTTAGGCTGGCTAAAGGTTTATTAGTCTTGTTTATGTTTTCCAAGAACCAACTCTTTTTCTCATTGATCCTTTGCATTGTTTTTTAATTCTCAATTTCATTGATTTTGGCTCTGCTCTTATTTATTTCCTTCCTTCTACTGGTTTGGGAATTGGTTTGTTTTTCTTTTTCAAGGGTCTTTAGATGCACCATTAAGTTTTTTTATTTGGGATCTTTCCGATTTTCTTACATAGGTATAGATGGTTGTAAACTTTTTTCTTAAAACTGTCTTCAGTCTAAGAGGTTCTGATATGTTATATTATTATTCTCGTTTGATTCTCAGATTTTTTTCAGTTTCTTCCATGATTTGTTAACCCATTCATCAATTGAAAGTGTATTGTTCAATCTTCATGGGTTTATATAGCTTTTATAGGGTTTTTCAGTGTTGATTTATAATTTCATCCCATTATTATCTGATAAGAGGCAAGGATTTATTTATTTATCTATCTTATATTTGCCAAGATTTGCTTTGTGGACTAACATAATCTATTTGGCAGATGGTTCCATGAACCACTGGGAAGAAAGTGTATTCAATTGTTGTTGGATGAAATATTCTATAGAATATTTCTATTAAGTCCATTTTTCAGGTCCAACAAGTCTTTATTGAGTTTATGTCTAGATGACCTGCCTATTGATGAGAGAGCTGTGTTAAAATCACCCAATATTATTGTATTGAGATGTGTTTGAGGCTTTGAGTAGTGTCTCTTTTATGTAATTAGTTATACCAATGTTAAATGCACCAATACTTACTATTGTTATATTTTCTTGTTGGATTGTTCCCTTTACCAAAGTGAAGTGACCATTTTTGTCTCTTCTGATTAATTTTGGCTTGAAATCTGTTTTGGTAGATGTGAGAATAGCAACTACTGCTTGTTTTCAGGCTCCATTCTCATACCAATTTCCATCCTCTGACTTTCAGCCTGTATCTGTCTTTGCCTGTGAGTCTCTTGCAAACACACATTGTTGGGTCTTGTTTTTTAATCCATCTTTCCAGTTTTTACTCTATTAGAAAGATTTTCAACTAAATATTTTGACTTGTGTCTTTCAATTCCAAGATTTCTGTTTGAGTCTTTTCAATATCTCTAGCTCCTTATTGAATTTTTCATTCATATCTTCACTATGTCCTTGAGTCATTCAGTTGTTTTTCAATGTCCTCTTGGAATTCATTGATCATTTTTATAATCATTCTTTTGAATTTCTTTTCTGATATTTTATCCACTTCCGTGTCTTTGGAGTCAGTTGCTGGTGAACTATAAACTTGTTAAGGAGCATTGTGTCACCTTATTTCTTCATATTTCTTGTATTCCTGTTTTTATACATTTGTTTTTGTGATGGATTTCTCTTTCTCTCTTATGTGTACGCCTTTTCAGTCTGTGACCTTTTCTTGCCAATGTGTCTTAGAGTGATGAGATCCCCTTGTAGGTGTGGTATCTACAGCCATTGTGTTATTTTTGCTGTAGAAGTTGATGTCCATGAGAGGGACCTTGAAGACACACCCCTAGTTGTTCCTATTTGGAGTCTGATTGTTAGCTTTTTTGTCTCTTCTATTTGTTGTATTTATTAAAGTATAGCTGAATTTTGAGCGTTGTTATTTGTATGGAATAAGGTGTGCTTTCAAATAGGTTTAGTTCAGCAGCAGTGCCTCTACTCTGTGAACCTATAGTGTCCTTGTAGATGCCCAGTACCTTATAGAAAAGGGAAAAACAAACAATGGCAATTGATTCGAACAATATACAGCATTAAAATAAATACCCAGTGCCTAAAATGACATCTAAAATACTAATTAACACAGAAACAGGAATGGCTAGGTCAGTAACCACATCAAAACCAATAAAGAACTGTAAACTAGATCTGGCATTAAAGTAAACAGCAGGGATCACCTGTCATCCACAGCACTAATAACTGCAACAACATAATTGGTGGAGGCAGGTAGCATGCAAACCAAATAGTTCTAAAAGATGGTAAAAATACAGTTCATTAAGAGAAAAGAAAATGTGATAGGAAAGTAGAAGAGTTTAGAATGTTCAAAATGTGAAGAGGGAGAATGCAGAAGAGATATAGGAGGAGAAAAAATAGGAAAAAACAAAATAAAGGAAGAGAACAAGAGAATTGGGCTGCTTGCTGGAGACAACAGAATCAAAAAACAAAACAAAAACAACACAAAACTCCAAAATAGACAAAAGACCCTTACCCTCAAAATACAAGGCAAGGAGAAATATTGAAAGAGAGGAAGGAAAAAAAAAAAAAGGAAGCTATGTGGGAGGCCATCCTCGCATGTGATGAGTTACCTCCCTGGCTGGGTGAGAGGCGCTTAGACATTCTCACACAGCTGTGTTAGAGCTTTCCTCACCCTTTTCCAGGTCCGAGGGTTTGTCCATGCAGAGGCATGTCTGGCCACTGCCCCGAAGACCCAATCGTCGCCCCTGACCTTGGGATGCTGCCCCCTTAACCTTCATTGGATGGGATTTTCCCCGGAAGTTTTCTCTCTCTCTCTCTCTCATCTCTTCTGTAAACCTCTCCATCGCATTAGGTGGCTGGAAGCGGGAGCTAGGAGAAGCCGTCTCGGAGCTGGTATTAAAGGTAATGAGAGTCTTGTCTCTTTAATTTAAAACTCCCTAGCAATTACTTATGAACGGAACCTTCTTTCATGAAGCCAGCGTTAGACACGTGGCAGAAAGCTACAAATGAGATAAAGTGTGTTTATATGTCCATGAACCAATCAGCACAACATCAAATAAGTAATAAGAGATTCTTATGAAAGAATCATCTCCAGAGGTGGTCAAAACTGTTTTTAAGAATCACTGTTGGGTAATGATGTCCATTTCATTCCACCGTCTTTTTAGCCCCCTCCCCCTCCCCCCTCTTTGCCCTATCTAGAGTGTGTCTAACTCTCCCATGCTCCCCCTCCCAACCCCACTATGAAATCAGCGTCCTTATATCAGAGAACACATTTGGCATTTTTTTTTGTGGGGGGGATTGGCTAACTTCACTTAGCATTATCTTCTCTAACTCTATCCATTTACCTGCAAATGCTGCGATTTTATTCTCTTTTATTGCTGAGTAATATTCATTGTGTATATACCACATTTTCTTTATCCAATTGTCTACTGAAGGGCATCCTAAGAACATACATGAAGACATGCATGGTGTGAATATACTTTGTATTCAACCAGAGATATGAAAAATCATGCTTTATATGGGTAATATGAATTGTAATGCATTCTGCTGTCATATATAACAAATTAGAATAAAAAAACAAATTAAAAAAAATAGATTCACTGTTGGGCTGGGGTTGTGGCTCAGTGGTGGAGTGCTCGCCTAGCATGTGTGAGGCCCTGGGTTTGATCCTCAGCACCACATGCAAATAAATAAAGGTATTGTGTCCACCTACAACTAAAAATACATTAAAAAAAAAATCACTGTCTATGCCCAATTATCCTTTCCATTTCTTGGGTTGCATACTGAGAGACCAAGAACACATAACCCAATTCTTCCAGCACAAAAGTAGCCACAGATAGTATATAAATGTGTGACTATGCTCCAGTAAACATTTACTTATGGGTACTGAATTTTGATTTCCACCATTTCCCTGCCCAACCATTTAAAAATACAGAAAACAGGTAGTTGGTTGGAGTTGGCCCCACTGGCTATATAGTTTGTTACTATGTGGTCCACAGGATGCCCCATGACATTCAAATTTGGGCCATAAATATTTCTGCCTATAGAAAAGTAGAAATGGCATAATAGTCCAGGATAAAGCAGTCTACAATAGCCACATGGACAGCTGCCCAGATTCTGCCTTTCAATGAGAAACACCCTTTGCTGTATGCAGGTGGTAATTTAGAATCCATATTAGCAGAGACAATCCTTATTTTTCCAAGTCTCAAACTGGCCAGATCTACAATTTCCAGTCATAATCATCAGTTGCCTTGGACACTGCTACACACATTCCAAATATCATGGAAGAAAACCCAATCTTGAACCTCTAAGTTTATTCATTTGCCATTTTACCTGCAATCCAAATTTGTTTTATTTAATAATTTATACTTCATCTCATGACATATCTGGCTCTAACTGAACTTTACTTGTGGATTCCTTTTCAACTTTGTTACGATTACACAAACACACAAATGCCAAGTATAGTACTCATGGTTTTTAAGAATTACAAAAAGGGCTGGGGATGTGGCTCAAGCGGTAGCGCGCTCCCCTGGCATGCATGCGGCCCGGGTTCAATCCTCAGCACCACATACAAACAAAGATGTGTCCGCCGAAAACTAAAAAATAAATAAAAAATTAAAAAAAAAAAAGAAAAATAGAATTACAAAAAGGGGAAAACCACCTGTAATTCCAGAGCATTATTTTGTGTACATCTTTATAAAAAATGCTTTTGAATTGCTGTGGTCATGATTGCACAATTTTAGTTTTATTCTCGTCACCTTATTTGTACTTGACTTACTATAGACTATTTATTATATTGGCTGAGGGATTTCCACATCAGGTTCCACTACTCTTGTGAAATGTAATCCATGCCACTTTTGATGATTTTCTGAAGAACTTCATCTACTATTCTGTGTAATTGTATAATTTTAGCTCTGCTAATTAAAAATATCCACCTCACTGCTCCACAGGCAGGAAGTTCTTTCCCATGAAGGGCTAATGAATGGCACCCTACCTGTGGAGTGGGATGAGTGACAGGTTGGTAAGGAAGAAATATTCATTTCATCTTGTCTTTTGTGTGTTTAAATGCATATAATCCTTGGGGTAATAAAACATGACATGTTTCTGAACAGAGAAGCTTATTTATTTTCACAGAATGGTAATCAAGGAAATTTCGGATCCACAAAGTTCAGAATGCTTCAGAAAGTTGCTACCCATTCACTGGACCATATGAACATTTTCTTGTGCCTGTCACTGTCTATTCTTTGTATACACTTGAAACCAACTGTTCTACATCAGAGCATTTATGTTACAAATTTAACAAACACTGGGTGATAAAATGGTAGGGAAGGATAGATTTTAATGAATTTGCATTAATTAACACAACAGCACATTTCAAGGGTACAAACTTAAAAGGGAAGCAAGAACACAGAAATTTGCCCCCTCCAAGCTCCTTAAGTCTTGTTTACAAATAATGTGTAGAAAAATTTTATTTGCTGTTCATGGTTTGTATCCTGGACACAATTTCATGTTTGATACTGATTCAAAATTGTAGTTATCAATTCATGCTGGCCCACCCAAAACTAACATTACTGGTAAAAAACGAGTACTTGTGAATCTGTATGAACATCTGAACTACATTTTCACTCTCCATATAATCTTCATTTCAGCCACCTGATGCTGAAATCTAAAATACTCTGATGGCTTAAATGTGCACAAGAACCCCACAGATGATAAGCAGGATTGACTGTCTTTATTTGGTGGCGATAAAAATAGCTTCAGATTAGTTGTTAAATGTACAGTTAACAGTGACCCTTTAACACAGGCAAAATAAAGAGGGGATAGGAAAACTGAACCAGGGCAAAGGCAGTGTGAGCCCAACCACTGCAAGCTCTGATGTACCCCCGTACTTCAACAGAGGCAAAAAGGCCAAAGTACTGATTGCTTTCCAAATAGCATGTTTTCTCTTTTGAGTCTATTGATGGTTACATTTCATTGTACCTTGTATAATATAGTCCGCCACTGTAAGAAAACCATCACATTTTGTCAGAAGATATATATTCATATAATACGTTCAGAATCACTGCTTGGTTCTTGTCTTCGTCTTTTCTTCCCTGACTGTTTAGGTGTTGGAGTCTCTACTGCTCCTTCTGCATCATAAACGGGCAGCTTGAAAACTATTTCATCATCTTCATCATCATCCATTCCCGCCACTTCAGATTTTCGTTTCTCTAAAAATGTTGGTGTACAAACTGGTGTGGGGCCCTGGAATCAAGCAGATTATAATACATAAATGTGGAATGATAGCGGAAATGACTTTAGCCAAAAATATCAGCTCCCTTCTCGTTTTAGAAGTTGTGCAATGTTATATTTGGCTTCCATCTATCTTTCAGTAATATAATTGGAGAAAATAAAGGGCGTAGGTGTTTTATCAACTTGAGTATGGAAACTCATTAAGTGGAATATACTCAATTATTTTAGATAACAAACTGCTATCATCAGTTAAGAACTACCAGATGGGCTGGGGCTGTAGCTCAGTGGCAGAGCACTTGCCTAGCATATGTGAGGCACTGGGTTTGACCCTCAGCACCACATAAAAATAATCAAATAAAATAAAGGCATTCTGTCCATCTACAACTACAAAAAAAAAAAAAAAAAAAAAAAAAAAAGAACCTACCAGAAATGTCACCAAAATGGTAATAGCAGAAACCACATTTCTTCGTTGAAATTATTTTGGAATACCTGTGCCCAGAATATGAAGACAGGTTACCTGGCTATCTATAGACTTGTCAGGAGTGGCAGCAGTGCCTTTAGAAACCCGCTTCTTCTTCTTCTTTGGTATGCCTGAAGACTTTTTCTTCTTTGTAGGTTTATCTGAAGGATCTTTGGTCTTACTGGATGATGAAACCTTAAAATAAATTAAGACTTTAACAATTTGCATATTTCTTTCAGCTATTTTTTGATTATGCCTATTTCTTTCTCTACTATCTGGCATATAATATAAATACAATTTTACCTGGTTAATTGTAGATTTCTAAAGATTTTATTATTTGAAACGTGTTCCCCCTTGTTTTGCTAAAATTTCAAACAAAGAAGTTACAAATGCTACCCCTATAGCCCACAGGGCTAAGCTCAGGATTGTGGCAATGAAGCCACACTGCTTTTCTAAGTACAAAGAGGGTACAGAAAAAAATATTTGCCCATTTTCAAGTTTTACAGTCCAACTCCCACACAGTTCAGTTGGCCAAAGGCCATGACGTGAATACTCCAGTACTGTTTAAGATTGTGATTGGGATTGTGTTTGGCAAACAATTAACAACCAGGAAGTGGGCTGGGGATGTGGCTCAAGCGGTAGCGCTCTTGCCTGGCATGCGTGTGGCCCGGGTTCGATCCTCAGCACCACAAACAAAGATGTTGTGTCCGCCAAAAACTAAAAAATAAATATTAAAAAATTCTCTCTTACTCTTAAGATGTCATTTCTTTCTTTCTTTTTTTTAAAAATATTTTTTTAGTTGTTGATGGACTTTATTGTCTTTATTTTTATGTGGTGCTGAGGATCGAACCCAGTGCCTCATGCATGCTAGGCAAGCACAGTACCACTGAGCCACAAGCCCAGTCCAAGATGTCATTTCTTAACAACTAATTAATTACTGTGACTGGAGAAAGTAAGATTCAGCAAGGCCGCCTCAGTATTCCTTTACAACCAAGTAGAACTAGATGAACACCTGTGCCAACTCATCTTCCTGTATGTTGGCTTGTGTATTTCAGCACATTTCTGTATGTTTAAATCTCAGAATTGATGCTTACTAAAGAACACGAGAAAATTTTAACTAGAATGGCGTAATAGGGATGAACAATTTACAGTCTTGATATTTACTGAGAGCATACAGTAAACATTTCTGGTAAAGTCACATTTAAGTGGTAATCTAAGAGCATGATGGCTTTTGGTTAAATAGTGGTTCAACTTCAATAAATTAAAAACTAAGGAAAGTCATGCAAGTCAGGGGTGTCAGTACATGCCTACTTTTACCCAGAAGGCTGAGGTAGAAGGAAACACAATTCAAGGACAGCCTGAACAACTTAATCAAACCCTGTCTCCAAAATCCCCAGACCGAAACAAAACAAAAAGGGCTGGAGATATAGCTCAGTGGTGAAGTACCGCTGGGCTCAATCCTCAGTAGGTGTGTGGGGAGGGTAATGCAAATCAAGCAATTCCTTAAAAAAGGATTTTCTCTTCCATATAATGGAAGAAATAAGATCTGTTACCAATTGTTTACGAAGAATCCACAGGCTGTTTAAAAGACAAACTGTGACGGGTGGCACAAGTCTGCCATCCCAGTGACTTAAGAGGTAAGGCAAGAGGATTGCCAAGTTCAAGGCCAGCCTGGGTACCTTAGTGAGAACGAGTCTCAAAATGATAAAAAGGGGATGTGGCTAAGTGATAGAGCACCCCTGGGTTCAATCCCCATTAACACAAACACGTAAGTAAATTAGTCAAAGCCTACTATGTGGGGTTAGGAGTACGGAGTGCAGCTCAGTGTTGGAGCACATGCTTAGTATGTGAGAGGTTTAGGCTGGGTTCAATCATCAGCACAGAAGGAGAAAAAGGGAGGAAAAAAACAACAAAAAACTCAAAACCTAAAAACCCAATGTGTGATAAGTACTGGATTACTTTTTATAGTCACAGACACATTTTATAACTAGTGAGGTACAAAGTCTACCCCTAAGAGAAACCACTGAAATAATTTCATGAAGGAATGCTTACCAATGAAGGAAAATCATAATTAATTCCTTTTGCTGCTAATTTTTTCCTGAGCAATTTTTCTTTCTTTTTAAATCGCTCTTCCATTTGCAGTTTTTGAAAAAATGTCCGCTTCCGATTATACCGCTTCACGGCTGGATACGATGGCTGACGAAATGGAGTATTCCACTCTTTAAAAAGTTCTTTGTGTACTTTTTCTGGTGGCATAAAACGACCTATTTTTAAGAAGTAAAAGTTTTCAACCAAGTGGTAGGAAAAGCTTTCCATGTTAGTTTTAGAAATTCCCCTAGTGTTATTTCTCACATCATGATCATGATGTGTAATCTCACACTAGAGCAATAGATAAACCAATTATACCCTAATGGAGTGAGTTAATGCTTTGGGGCAGAACAACCAATTGTTTGGGATCCTTTCTGCTATCTTCCACAGTCAGACTCAGTATAGCACAGGCAACATTATTCACTTCACCTACCTGAACTACTTCCTCCTGGCAAGCCATTCTGTTACTATGAGAAGGAACCTGTGATCTCCCCCAGGCTTCTGGAAGTCCCTCTGACAGCAATAGGAACTGGGATAGAGATATGCTACCTGGGCAGCCCTGTCAGCTCAAAAACCTGGAAAAGTGGGCTGGCCAGAAACTGATCCCTGCCTCCCAAGTGTAGTGAAATCTGGACAGGGATGCTCTTGTATCTCTGGGAATGCAAAAATTACTGTCTCCATTTGCCAATTTTTGTGGAATGAACTTCTAATCTGGTGTTGTTGCTCCTGTACTCCCTATATGGCTTGTGTGAAAGAGTTGCAGTCATTGTCATTTAGACTGATTTTGAAATGTGATTCCTTACCTTTGCTGTTAGCCCATCATAAATCTCTTCAGAGTAAGAAAATTCCCCTACACAACCACAATATCATAGTATATAATGTCTGTCTTTATGTTTCTTTAAAAAAAAATGTTTGTATAGTTGTAGATGGACAAAATGGCTTTATTTTTTTAATGTGGTGCTGAGGACCGAACCCAGTGCCCCATGCATGCTAGGCAAGAGCCCTACCCTCCTTTATGTTTCTTTAGTCATCTCAAAACTGTCTTTTAGCCAGGCACAGTGGCATATACTTGTATCCCAGCATCTTGGGAGGCTGAGACAGGAGGATTGTGGGTAGTTTTCTCACTACCCACTGAGGATAGATTAGCAGCTTCCCTCAAACATCCCTGAAGTAATTTGTTTAATTCCATCTCAGTGAAAATACTGTTCTCATGCTAGAAAAAAATTTTAAATTTCCACTATAACCTTCCTGGAAAACTTACATCCTTGTACCACTCCTTATAAAGCCATTTAATGTTCTAGTATTATGACTGTTTATTTCAAATAGATCAATGAAACAAAAGTGAGTATGTTTATATAGATGAGGAGAGATAAAGTCAATGTATCAGAATATTTAAAAAAGGGTGAATTCAAGAGAGCAGTATGTTCTTCATGCTGTTCTGTTTCTCTGTAGACCTGAATTCAAAATATAAAGCTAGGAAAACAACAAATAGAACAGAGTGAAGGGTAACAATGACTACACTGCAGTATGCAAATATTCACAAAATAATGTAACACGGAAGCTAGGAAAGAGTTTTTGTGAAAGATATTAAGCCAAGGCAAAAGATATGAACAGACAATTCACAAAAGATGAATTCCCATGGTCAGTAAGTATAATACTCAACTTTACTAAGAACAAGGCAAATACAACAATCATGGCCACTCTATACTCAACAACATGATGTAAAAGCAATATTTTTCAAACTCACAGTGGCCTTTTGGGGCAATAAAATCAATTTAGCTGAAGAGAACACCAATTCTTAAACAGGGGTTTAAGAATTATGTCACTGGACTTTTTCTTTAGTTATGTTTACATACATCTGTACATGTTCTGGCTTGTGCTGTAAAATTTACTCCTTTTTGCATGCTAGAGTCCCCCAAATACTATTCTAGAAAAACCTGCCTATGTCTACAACTATATAAAGAATGTCAAAGCAGCTTCATCATTCCCACCCCTTCACCTGGTTCCCTCCTGCTTAATCTCCAGGTTTCAATTTAAATAATACCTCCCAAAGGATGGTTTTCTCACTACTCACTGAGGATAGATTAGCAGCTTCCCTCAAACATCCCTGAAGTAATTTGTTCAATTCCATCTCAGTGTATATACTGTTTTCATGCTAGAAAAAAATTTTAAATTTCCACCATAACCTTCCTGGAAAACTTACATCCTTGTACCACTCCTTACAAGAACCATCCCAGAGACGAAGTGGCATATCCAAAGCAGCTAAGCCATCTGTCTTTCACATCAGTCATGCACCAACAGAAGCATCTCCAGGGTAAGATAAGAGCACTTACACACCAAGAGTCTTTCACCAAAAAGGTAGTTATTCATTGTTTCAGCAACTATCTTGGCAACATCTTCAGACTTAAACTCCACAAAGGCATAGCCTCTGCTATTTCCAGTCTGCAATGGAAATCCACCACAAAAATAATTATACTCTAACAAGTCATCAACCCCTAAATTGCCTTAAATTTAAATAATACTCATTAGTACCTTATCAGCAATTTTGATACCTATAATTCCAACTTTAATTCATGTATTCCAGGGATTGTCTGGGGTGGGGGTGGGGGAATACAAAGTCATCCAAACAGTGGATTTTTAGGTACTCGTATATTTTTATATAAACACATGATTACTATGGCTAGAATATTTTCAATAGCAATGTCCCATTTATAAAGGAAATCTGGCAGGTTCCCACAGTTCTTTGCTAACTGGCAGTCTTACTAGTCATAAATTCCTAATACCAAGCATGTTATATGATGCTTTACCAATAGAAGAACTGTGGCTGGAGATATAACTCAATGGTAGATGGGCTGGGGATGTGGCTCAAGCAGTAGCACGCTCGCCTGGCATGCGTGCGGCCCGGGTTTGATCCTCAGCACCACATACAAACAAAGATGTTGTGTCCGCCGAGAACTAAAAAAAAATAAATACTAAAAAAATTCTCTCTCTCTCTCTTAAAAAACAAAAAAACAAACAAAAAAAAACTCAATGGCAGAGAGATTGACTGGCAATGTGCAACACCGTGGGTTCGATCCTCAGTACTGCCGAAAGAAAAAAAGTGTGAAAAACTGTAGAAACCTTAGGGCTTGCCTAGCATGGGTAAGGCACTGGGTTCAACCCTTAGCACCACATACAAAAATAAGCAAATAAAATACAGGCAAAAAACCCAAACCAAACCAAACCAAAACAGAATAATGCACCAGTTACATGAATAAAGCTCAAAACAGATTACTAAAGGAAACAAAAAACCAAAAAACAAAAACAAAAAACCCCAAACACACACCTTACAAAATGCTATAGTTTACAATAAAAAAAAAAAAACAAACCAAGTAAATGAACATCAACATTTATCATTAATAAACATTTAGTAAAGATTTAAAAACACATATAGCATTGAAAACCACTAATTTTATACAGACTAATTTCCTGAATGCTGGAAGGAGGCGAGGAAGATTGGAGAAGGGTATAAAATTTCAATTTCACCTATACTCCATTTTTTAAACAAGAAACATCTAAAGCAAATGTGGTATCAATTTGATATTTGATAAAGCTGTATGGTGGACACCTAATTTATTCTCTAGTCAACTTCAGGATATTTGAAATCTCCATATAAGAAACTATTATAAGTAGGTAAATGGAGAAAAAGAAGGCAGAGGGAAACACAAAAAAAATGTGATTCTGGTGAGATGGAAATTTAAGATTCCCTTTAAAACCATATGTAAACTGGGTGTGGTGGTGCATGCCTGTAATCCCAGGGGCTCAAGAGGCCGAAGCAGGATTCCAAGTTCAAACTCAGCAAGATCCTGTCTCAAAAACAAAATAATGGAAGACAAAACGAAACACATATAGCACATAGTGCTATATAAGGCAAGTTCTCTACCACTGAGTTATATTCCAGCATCAATTCATTTAATGTTGAGATGTTGCTTAGACAATATAAAATTTATAACCTGCTGTTTTAGGACAACTAGCAGAAAATGGGTATATATCCTAGATGTCTCAGCTACAACCAATAAATGTGTGGAGGAAATAAATGAAGTGGGCCACTCCTTTGTTCTTGAAATAAACCACATAAGTCTTTTTTTCTTAGAAGATTAAGTATGATAAAACAATAACATTTGTGGTATTTAATTCTAAGAACTTTAAATTCATTACCTCTTTGATCTTTGTTAAAATATTTTTAGAAAATTGTGGGTTTTTAAAATTTTATTTTAGATCACAAAAAAACGAAGCAGGAAGAAGTTATATAATTTGTCCATGGTCAGATGAGCAGTTGCTAGTCACTAGTATAGCTAGGCCTCAAACTTAGGTAGTCCAACTACAGAATACTTATCCTTAACTACTTACTATATAAACTTTTGCTATTAAAGAGTTGGCTCTATGAGGCATACAAGATGAACCCAGTCTTCGAATTTAAGTTCATTTATCCCTGGGCCTAGGAGCCACAAGGTAATATGGCTCATTTACCAAGACTGTCAATTTAATTTGAGGATTTGGGACAATCACTTTGGCAAAATATTTAGAATAACACTGACTTTTCTCAAGGCTGTTTAAATCTCATCCCCTTTTCTGAAATCTGATAAGCAATAATATGTAAGTATGATCTGTAATCTGTTAAAAGTGATATTCAAAAACAAAACTATCGATTCAATTTGGCTTAAGAAAACTTACCTTTTTACTTCTGGATAGTCTAAATCTTGTAATAGTGCCAAACTGGGAGAAATATGCTTTGATTTGGGTTTCATAAAGTGCTGGAGGCAGATGGCCCACAAAAATTACTCCAGGAGTAAGTTTTTCTTGCTTTTTTTGCTTAAGACAAAAAGACCAGATAAAAAAACATTTTAAAAACATGAACACTGCAACAAAACTTTCAAAACTCTAGTGCTCTGCTGAAGAACCTACCCTATATTTTTACTTGTCATAGCAATAATTTAAAGAATTAGTTGTTTGTTGTCTATATCCCCACAAGAACAATCGCCACTGTTTTCTCAGGCCTGAATTCCCAGCACCAGCATCAAGTACATGCTTTGGAGGTTAGGCTGAATGGATAGACAAGCAAGTAAATATCTGATTACATCACTTTAGATCTTCCACCCAAAGAATTCCATAGAGTGCGTCCTTCAACTTTCGACGCAAATCACTGTTTATTCCTATCTAATGGAACATTTTTCCAGAAGCTTGTTAACCTTCACATGTAGACTAACCTCTGAGTGTCTCTGTGATCACACCCTTATCTTCTGTAAGAAAAACTTGGGCTCCAATCAGCAAAGGGAACTTGGTAAATAATATCTTAACTCTCAAACTACCGGGCATGTAATTTTGGGCGGTAAAGCAGAAGCCTGACATCCCCTAACATGGTATTAATCTGTGGGAACCCCTCGGCTGGTTCCCTTCTTCTCCTGCGTCACCCCATGCCTCCCTCTAGTCTCCACAGGAACACCCTAAAACTTAGCGACCAAACCCCACAGTATTTCTCCATGAGAGTAAACCTCCTCGTCTCGCGCACCGTGGCCTCTAAACTCATAAGGTCGGCCCCCTATTCGGTCGGGAGCTCACTGTGGAAGGCCCTGGAGGTAGCAGAAGCCTAGGGAAGGCAGGTGGCCTCCGGGCCGCGAACCGCGCGATCCGGAAAGCTCCCGGCAAGACTCACCGCCTTCCCTCGCAGCCCGGACCGTGCGTCCGCTCACCTGGGTTACGCGCTGGCGGACGTGCTGCACCTCCTTCTGAAACTGGACGTCTTCCTGCGGATTCAGAGAAAGAATCGGCCCGGGTGGTACGACGAACGGAGTCCCCACCATGTTGAGACCCGCAGCAACACAAGCCACGCGGCGCGCTCCCGGAAATGCGAGCCCTCGACTCCTCGGAAGCGGAAGTAGAGGCGGGAGAGGGGCGTGGCAAGACCCGAGGGCGTGGCACAAAGTATAGCACCCTTGGCGCTCCCTGCTGGCCGGGCACGTTTTCTTCTCCTCGTACCTTTCACCTGTCAACTTGGAACGTCCAGAACAGTCACGTTTCAAAACCGTTTTCTTTTTCTGCTTTTCATACTGGGGTTTGAACCCAGGGACGCTTTATCTCTGAGCTACATACACAGCCCTTTATATATATATATATATATATATAGTTTTTATTTTGAACAGGGTCTCACTAAATTGCTCAGTCGGTTTAAAGGCGTGCACCATGGTGCCCGGTTTCAAAAAGAATTTTTAAAACATAACTACAAAACTATATCTGTGCCCTTCAGATCTTGTTAACTATTCTTCCATTAGTTTGCTCTTTCCTTTTTTCAGTCATGTGTTTTGTTTTTTTTTTGAAACAGGGTTTCACTATACCTTCCAGGCTGGGCTCAAACTCCTGGGTTTAAGTGATGCTCCTGCCTGGCCTCCCGAGTTAACTGGTGCTACAGACAGATGAGCGCCAATACTGCCCAGCTTAGAGGGTTTTGTTTTAAATCTCCTTTTTTGTTGTTTTGTAAACAAATTAATATTACCATTACAGTCAATTCAGCTCCGTAGAAGTGAACTTTTGAGTTTCAAATGGAAGGAGTTAAGAAAACAAGGAGCATACTAATTTGAGTTAAGGCCACTTCAAAAACAGCAGGTGCAAGAGATGAAACTCTTTGTCCTTGCTATACCGAAAGGAAAGTACCATTCTTATCATCAAGGACAAGAAGTTGAGGCAGAGGGAAATCTGTATAACCAACCTTTTTTAGACTAATCCTGATTCTCCCATCCATTTTACCCAATTAATTGTCCCAGCTCAATTATCTCTGCTTTTCTTATCTTCATTAATTTACTACTCATTATCTAAGCTGGCATATATTTATATCTCTGTGTCTTTGATTCTTCATGTCCTTATGAAGACTCCTGTACCACATAAAACTTGAATTAAATAAATTTATATTCTTTTTCCCTGTTGATTTTTCTTATATAGATTTAATTCTCTTACCCAGCTGAAAAAAAAATCTCTTAAGAGAGCAGATGTAAAATTCTGCCTTCCCTACAAAATGTTCTTTATGGCAAGGTTACTCATATAAAATTCCAGATACTGTTCTGGAAAGAGCATCAACTAGAGGACTACCCTTATTCTGTCTAGAAATTCAAGGAAAGAAAACATATGACTCAGAAAATTAACTTCTAAATAAACCATACCTACAAAATATAATCTTAAGAATTACAATTTTGCTGAGCTTCTGTTTGAGCAATTATATACACATTTAACTTCAGCAGTGCAACTAAAAAGGAGAAAATTCAAAATTGCTCTACAAGAAAGACCAAAAAATGCTGTTTTGGGATCAACAGAAAAGTCTTCCTAACCAGCAATAAAAATTTACTGATTTCACTATGTAAAAATCAAACAAGATAGAAACAATTTATAATATTAACATTTCTATAGATGTAAATTTAAAAAACACTGTCCTAGAAATTATCATCTTATGGCATTTCCATTTGAGTTGTTGTATAATCACTTAAAGCAATAAAAACAAATGAGAAAAATTATTTTAGGACATAAAAAAATGATTGCCATATTTCTGGATTACTTTAGTGAATTTGTTAACAACTTCAAAAATACTATAATTAAGTCTGGTGTGGAGTTGTGCCCCTTGTAATCCCAACTCCTTGGGAGACTAAAGAAGGAAAATTTCAAGTTCAAGGTCAAGCCTGCATTTAAGGAGTCTCTATCTCAAAACAAAACAAAACAGCTAGGGATCTAACTCATTAATAGAGGGCTGCCTAAAACATATGAGGCCCTGGGTCCATCCACAGTACCACAAACAAAACAAACAAACAAACAAAACCCTATAATTACACGATCTACAGATGAAATGGAAGCAATGAACTGTGAGATTCATTTATGTTCTACAGTTGTAAAACATCTTACAAATTGTAATTTTGTCACACATCTATGTGAGCCATTGTGTTATCACGTTAACAGCACCAAAAGGAAGGAGAAAAATCATTTTAATAGAGAAGAAATTATCTTCCTGAGGTTCTAGAGCTTCAGAAATGTTTCCATTACAAGCTAGAATTAACCTGGAAGGTGAGCTGCATCTGTCACCTGGTTGTGTGGACAGAGGCTGGAACTTCTTGCCACTGGAGGGGGCAATGGACCAGTGAAGACTCTCAGTGATTATTCCTGGGGAGGTTCTGCCTCACTTTCTAGAAGTGGGGGAAGGTTTTCAAGAACTGTCTCCTGGAATATCTTGGTAATACCTGACCTCTGACAGAATGCTGTGGCATTCTTAGGCATGTGGCATTCATTTGTGTGGGGAGGGGTTAATAAAGAGGTCTCCTGTGTTGTGTAGTGTGGAAAAGACTGCTCTGTCTTGCTCTTGTGGAGGTCCTGCTGTGATCCTAACCTTGGGTTGGTGGCATCTGGTCCAAATGGGGCACTGTTACCTGGATCCTGGGGTCATCACAGCCTGTACATCCTTCTTCAGGGACTTGATCATCCAGGAGATTCTCTGAGCAACATCTGAGATATGATGATACTCCTCTCCTGCTCCCACCCTGGCCCCATACTGGGGTTTGGGCCCAGAGGCATTTATCACTAAGCCCTCTTAATTATTCAGTTATTTTGAGATAGCATCTTGCTAAATTGTTTAGGCTGACTTTAAACTTGTAATCTTCCTGCTCCAGCCCCTAAGTTGCTGGAATTACAGATATGAGTTGACTTGAGGATACTTTTTGAAATATTTGTATTCTTCCTCAATATTTTTTGGTCTGACATAGCATTTTCTTTTCTTATCAAGGTCTCTTTCAGCCAATGCATTCCATCAACATGATGTCATAAGCTTTTCTCTCATGGGACATAAGCTAGCTTTGATAATAGTGGTGTACCCCAATTTTTCTTGAGAAATTTTGTCTTGTCTTTTGTCTGGATCTTTACATACATGGCTCATCTTTTCATCTGCTCTGCAAAGATTCTTTTCTTTCCATGGGAAGTTTTCTCTAAATGGATATTTGGTGAAATTTTCTTCTTCTAGATGAGGTTTGGGAAGATCCTGCTGGAGTTCTCTCTTCCTGTCACTTTTCTGATGGAAGCAGGGATCTCTAAGTTTGGAGACTTAACCACGATCTTCAAGTACATTCTATTCCCTAAACATGTTATGAACCTTGCCACGGCATCCAAACACTTCCTGAGTACTAGTCACTGATGGTAGTGCTGGCATAGAAAGAAGAGACTGCAATTCATCAAATCTTCCAGGTGCTGCTTTCCTGAGAAGGATGGGTGCTCAGTTAGCAAAGCTGCCTATTAAGTATAGGGAGCCCAGGAGATGGCAGATTAACTTCTGGGAAGTCAATAACTCTTCCTAAATTGCCACCTTGCATGTTCAATCACTTTGAATGGAGGGCTACGGTTTGGTCAGTTCCCTTTGATTTCATCATTGCCCTGCTTAAATGCCTATGGCTGCCCTGCCTAGAACAGAACTTGGTTTTCAGAATTCTTGACATGTGTCAATTTCTGTCATACAAATTCTCCATGGAGAATTCTGCTTCTGGAAAGGTGGAGTAGATAAACTTTCCTTTATTCCTTCCTTTAAGTGCAACTAAAATCCCTGGGCATTATATATAAACTAAACATAATGAGACCCTGAAAAGTAGAGAAAAAGGCAGAAAGCTAGGGGCCTCAGGGCCTACGAAATGACACAGTGGCAAGTTCCACTGTTTATTTATTTACTTTTTTTCTTATATATCTCAGACTTGGTGCTGAAGAAGCCGGTCACCAAGAAATGCCAAAAATCTGTTCTCTTTGGCCGAAGGATCAAGAAGGGGGTAGCTATAAAGAAATAAAGCTAATTTAAAAGTTAGTTACTTTTATAGTGCTGGGCAAGTGCTCTATCATTGTGTTACATCTCCAGCCATGTATTTTACCTTCTGCTCTTTCTCTGTTTTTTTTTTGAAACAGGGTTTCACTATACCTTCCAGGCTGGGCTCAAACTCCTGGGTTTAAGTGATGCTCCTGCCTTGGCCTCCCGAGTTAACTGGTGCTACAGACAGATGAGCGCCAATACTGCCCAGCTTAGAGGGTTTTGTTTTAAATCTCCTTTTTTGTTGTTTTGTAAACAAATTAATATTACCATTACAGTCAATTCAGCTCNTTTTTTTGGTGGCGGGGGTGGGTGGGTGGGTGAGTTGGTGCTGGGGATCTAACCCAGGACTCCAATGCATGTCAGGCAAGGACTCATCACTAAGCTACATCCCCTGCCTGACAGAAAACTTTTATGATACTGCCTCTATTCTAGCCAAACACCACAGAAAAAAACTATGATTTTTTTTTTCTGAAAAAAAAAAACAAAAAAAAAAACAACAAAAACAACGCTTTTTTTTTTTTTCAGATAAAGCTGGGATGCTCTCCATCCCCCCAACCATGTGCAGACAAAGTCTGAGTGGGGAGCCTAGACTTCTTCCTTCAAGAGGCTCGATGATGTGCTCTAACACTCCTGTCATCATGGTGTCAGAGAAGACCCTGAAGGAAGTTGGGACTTTCATCCCATCAGTTGATGATGTCACTTACTAGTAACAGTGTCAGTGGAGATCATGTGTGAGACTGGACATCCATCCCTACACAGTTATAATGAGGAGACCCTGCCCTGGGTGCCAATGGAGGCCAATGGGAGGGGAGATTGGTCTTATTCCCCCAACTGGCAGCAAAAAGCAGTGTTCTCCATTCCTTGCTGGAGCAGAGTCAGAAAAAGCCCTTTAAAACGATTTAAATAAGATCCAGAGTCTTATAGCATGATACAAAAATGTTCAGGTTTCGACTGGGGTGTAGCTCAGTGATATGGCACTTGCTTAGTATGTGCAAGGCCCTGCGTTCCATCCCCAGCACCCCAACAATGGTGAAAAAAGTTCAGATTTCAGTAGAAAGCCTCTTGCCATACCAAGAACCAGGAAGAGCTCAAATTGAACGAGAAAAGATAATGAATAGATTCTGCTAGTCTGAACACTTGTGTTCACTGCCTCAAATTAGTATGTTAAAAGCCATAATCCCGAAGATGGTGGTATGAGGAGGGACCTTTGTGATGTGATAAGATCACAAGATCAGAGCTCTCAGGAATCTGATGAGTGACTTTTAAAAGAGGCCCAAAAGCTCTCTACCTCCTTCCACTTATAAGGACACAGTAAAAAGATGGTCATTCGTGAACCAGGCAACTGCCCTCAGCAGACACTGAATCTGCTGGTCCCTGAATCTTAGACTTTCCAGCCTCCACAAGTGTCAGAAGTAAATTTTCATTGTTATAAAACACTGTTTTTTTGTACTAGATATTGAACTCAGGGGTGTTCTACCACTAAGTATACTTCAAGCACTTTTTATTTTTTGAGATTGGGTCTCACCAAAGTACTGAGAGTGGCCTCAAATTGTGATACTCCTATCTCAGATTCTGAGTAACTGGGATCACAGGCATGTGCCATAGCCCTAGTCAAGCCATTCAGTATTTGATATTTTATTACAAAAGCCCAAAAGGATTAATATGATTATAATACCAAGGTGACATAGATGTTAGAATTATATGACAAAGATTTTAAAGCAACCATGATACAAATTCTTCAGTGAGCAAATATGAACATACTTGAAATGAATGAAAAAAGTCTCAACAAAGAAACAGAAAGTTCGGGCAATAATATAAAAGATAGAGTAAAATGAAAGATAGGTGTGGTGGTATGCATACTTGTAATCCTAGCTACTTATAGGCTGAAGCAGGAGGATGGCAAGTTTGAGGCCAGCCTTGGCAATTTAGCAAGACACTGTCTCAAAGTAAAAAAATGAAAAGGGCCTGGGAATATAGCTCAGTGGCAGAGTGCCTCTTGTTCAAGCCCCAGTTTTGGAAAAAAAAAAAGAAAGAAATAAAATGGAAATTTTAGAACTAAAAAATAATTCCAGCTACTCAGGAAGCTGAGGCAGGAGGACCACAAGTAAGAGGCCACCCTGGGCAATAAATTTAGTGAAATCCTATCTCAAACACACACACACACACACACACACACACGTGCGTAACTATAACTCATTTAATATTAAATAATTTGAGTAGTACTATAAATGGAATTTGCAATAAAAGTTCCCCAAAAGAAATCTCTAATCCCAGTTTTCAATGGAGAAATTTACCAAATGTTTAAAGAAGAATTAATACTAATTCTGTATGATCTTTTTCAGAATATGAAGTAAGAAGAAACACTGTTTAGTTCATTTTATGAAGCTAGTGTTGAGGAGGAAAAACTTTTCCTCTCTTTTGTTCAATGTATAAGGACTAGCAAATTAAACTGATAAAAGATTAACAGAACAGAAAATCAGCAAGGGCACAGAAGAACTCAACACCACCATCAACTTATAGTTCCGAATAAGCTTTTTTATAGAAAACTCCCCCAATCCTAGCATGCATGAGGCCCTGGGTTCAATCCCCACTACTGCAAGTAAACAAACAAAAAACAAATCATCAACAACAAACTCCTCCCAAAGACTTATTTTTATATACGCTGATGCTAACAAAAGGAGGAGCTAGCTTACTAACTGGTTGAAGTTAGAGGCTTAGTAGATATAAGTAGGGAAAAAGGAATGCGGGGGAAGTTTGTATAAGAACAAGAAGTAGGTGTTTTTTTTTTTTTTAATTAAGGTTTTGGGAGAAGATAAGAATTTGTGATAACCACTTAAGCGTGTGGTTTTTCAGACTTCTTTACACCATGAAATTCCCCTGAAGAAGGAAATTATGGCAGCTTCAATTCCATGAGGTTGCTTCTTTTAGGTGGATAAAGGAAGCTCCCAGAAGGATTTTTTTTTACATCTTTTGAATTTGCAATGTCTGCAGCTTAAAATAATCTTCAAACCAATTCTATGGCTCAAAGTGGGCTCCCTACACTAGCATTACCTGATGTCCAAACCAGACAAGAAAAGTATGAAAAATACACTTACACCATTCTTAAAATGGAACAAAGAACTAAACATAAGACCAACCACTATAAAACATTTAGAAGAAAATGGGAAAAGCTTCATGACATTGTATTCAGTAATGATTTCTTATATATGACATCAAAAGCACAAGCAACAAAGGGAAAAGTCAGTCAACTGGACTTCGTCAAAATTATGAAGCTTTGTGCATGAAGGGACACTATCAACAGGAAGAAAAGGCAAATGCTAGAATGGGAGAGAATGTCCATCATACATCTGATAAGGGACTAATATCTACAATATGCAAACTATTCCTAAAACTCAGCAAAAACAAACAACTCAATTAAAAAATAGACAAAGGACCAGGTGCTTTAGCTTTAGCACGCATCTGTAGTCTCTTGTTACTCCCTACTGAAGTAGGAGGATCATGACTCTGAGGCCAGCCTCAGCAACATAGTGAGGCAAAGCTTGAATGGACTACATATTTATCTAAGGAAGATAAACAGCTGACTAATAACAAACACATGAAAATGCTCAATATCCTAATCATTAGGAAAATGCAAATCAAAAATACCACTTCATATCCATTAAGATGGCTGATATAAGCATGTGTACACATACAATCACACAGAAAATAACAAGTGTTGAAGTATGTGAAGAAATTGGAACCCTTGTACATCGCAGGTGGAAATGTAAAATGGTGCAGCTGCTGTGGAAAACATTTTGGTGATTCTTTACAAAATTAAACACAGAATTACCTTATGATCCAGCGATTTTACTTCTGGATATATACCCATGAGAACTGAAAGCAAGGACTTCACAGATATTTGTACACTCATTTTTAAAGCAGCATTATTCACAATCAAAAAGTGGAAGCAACTTGAATGTCCACGGATGGATGGATCATAAACAAAATGTGTATTATCCAGATTTACAAAGGAATTTCCTTCTGACATGGAAAGACATGGATGAACCCTGAAGGCATTATTTTAAGAGAAATAAACCAGGCAAAAAAGGACACATATTTCAAGACCATGCTCATTTTAAGTATCTAGAATAGTCAGATTCAGAGATAGAAAGTAGTGTTTGGCATATATCATTTAGAAATCTCATCAACTTTTATTTCTTTTACTTTTTTTTCTTTTGAGATGGGGTCTTGTTATGTGGTCCAGGCTGGTCTCCAACCCCTGGACTCAAGTGATCCCTCTGCCTCAGCCTCCCCAGTAGTTGGGACTATAGGCCTATAACCACCTTCGTCCTTCCTCCTAGTTTATAGAGAGAAGGATTAATTCTGACTTGACCAAAAAAAAAAAAAAAAGAAAAAAGAAAAGAAAAAGACAGACTCTCAGGGGATGCTTAAAAAAAAAAAAAAACCTTCTTAGGAGTCTGATGCTCCCATGCTTTATGTACCTAATAAATTTTGTATGAATTTTTTTCCGTTTTTTAAAATTTTAACTAATTTAGAATTTCAGGGGAGAAATGATTTGGCAGATTCTTGTTCCTGCTAGAAATTTGAAAGTCCTACTTTTTGAGTTGGCATGGAGAGGCACTCTGAATTTGTAATGAAAAATGTAATTTGGATTTCTATGAAGTCAGTTAATACACAAAGAATATGTTTGGCAGTATTAAGTCTTAATAATATTTCCTACTGCTATCTTCATCGTGTGTGCGAGAGGGAGGAAACTATTGTAAGACTCTACTCTGGAGAATCTTGTACTACAAATGGCGCATGTCTGAGGTACACAGGCAAAACATTTTTAAAAATCCTGTCTCTGGGGAAACTGTGAAAATTGAGACTGTCAATTTATGTAATAGGAGTGTGGGGATTAAATCAGATAAAGTTTGTTTTTGTCTTGGGGATTGAACACCCTGGCGCTTTGTGAGCTACTCCAGCCCCTATTTTTTTATTTTGAGATAGGGTCTCACTAAGTTGTTTAGGGGTCTCACTAAATTTGCTGAGGTTGGCCTCCTGCCTCAGTCTCCTGAGTGGCTGGGATTACAGGCTTGGACCACCCCACCAGGCTGGGATAAGATATTTTTAAAAACCCGCGACTATTACTGTGAAACAGTAGAGGCAATAATAGCATAGTGATTAAGATCAAGCGTGTGGTTCCCAGCTTCAACACTTAGGTACACTAGACTTCAGAGTCCATTAATCTGTAACCACAGTAACGTCATTTGTCAGGTAACTTCCCAGGGCTATTAAGAGAATTAAACATGATCTTTCACATAACGACTTTAGAATAATGTTTGGTACGAAGCAAATAACCCATTATCATTTCTTTGATGAGAATTTTTCTAATTCATTTGGAGAATGCATCATACACACCCACACACCACACATTTATTTGTAGGGTAGATGCGCAGAAAAACTCTCAAGGGACAAACGACTCGATTGACAGTACTAGCCTCAGCAAAGGGGATCAGCGGAAGGAGGTGTTAGCCGAAAGAGAAACTTTCATCGCACACACTTAAAAGGCCATTTAATTTAAAAACAGGTAATTGAATCAAAGATCTCAGAATAAAAATGATGTACCGAGGAAATTTTCCTTCCCATTCCATCCCCTACTCACTCCGTCCTTTTACTTTTCCGTGTATTTTTTTTCAACGACGAACGCATTAACGCCCTAGCTTCACACGAAGACGGCGCTTTCTCTACCTCAGTCTGCAGGTGGACGCCTTCCCTTTGGCTGTGACGGATTCCACCCCCTCCCCGCCCCGCCCTGTCCGTTGTTGTAAATAAAACACACACACATGCACTAGCGGACAGCCCGGCGAGCCGGCACCACCTCCAAGCTGCCCCCGCCTCCCGCAGGCTCACGTGCCCCCTAAGCCCCCTTCGCGGGCTGTTTCCGGCGATGCCTGTCTGAAACGCCAGTCTGAAGCCCTGCCTATTCTCTCTTTCCCGGTCTTTGGAAGCACCCCTTAGCGCCGGGCACGTCGGGCGGCGCCTCAGGCAGCGCGGTGGACAGGCCGGCCTCCGGCGCGCCGCGGGCTTCGGAAGACCCCAGCGACGGCCGTGGCGTAGAGCCGGGTGGACGCGGCGGTAGCGGCGGGCGTAGCGCCGGGCGTTGCGACTGACTGCGCGGGTTGTCTGCAGGACTCGCTTCCCTGGCCGCCCTCGCCGTGCTGGCTGATTGTTGTGCGGCCGGCGCCATGTCTGTGAGCGAGATCTTCGTGGAGCTGCAGGGCTTTTTGGCTGCTGAGCAGGACATCCGAGAGGCGAGCCCCTCCCTCCTATCCCCTTTTCCTTTCCTTGCCTAGCTGGGCCACACAGCCCGGCCCTCCTGCGTCGCTCAGTCTCGGGCGGTGGGGACACCTCCGAGGGTGGGTTTCTTCCCCTTTAGTGTCAGGTTAGGGCACCTCCCTACCCCGGCCCTGGATTCCACTGCTCCCCTGATTCCGTGTTCCGGGTCTCAGCATCTCAGCATCACCTGCTTCATATGAGTGTCAGTTTTCCTCTTTTTCAGCATTTGTTTATGTCGAAGGCTTGGTTAGTGTCCGGGTCTCTGTCAACACGTTTTCTCTGTTGTTGGTGTCTTAAAAGCACATGTGACCCCACCTTTTAAAATATCTCCTATGACTTCTCTTCCCACGTAGAATAAAAATGCGGACTCGACTCTAATCTACAAGGTCTCTCTTCAATCTCATTTTACAGTTTCTCTTTCTCTATTATGTTCAAGTAATCCCCTTTTTGTTCCTCTAGCGATCGAAATAGTTTCATGCCTCAGGACTCTTGCATTTACTGTTTGTTTTGCTTGGAATTTGCTTCTTTCATCATATTCATCTTTTGACCTCGCAGTCTAATTGGTTCTCCCTTATGTTTTCTAGTAGCACGTTAACTTTTTAAAAATTTGTGTGATAGGGCTGGGGTTGTGGCTCAGCGGTAGAGCACTCGCCTAGCATGTGCGAGGCCCTGGGTTCTATCCTCAGCACTACATAAAAAAATAAATAAAATAGTGATTGTGTCCGACTACAACTAAAAAAATAAATATTAAAAAAATGTGTGATAATTGTTATTTTAAATGTCGTTTTTCCTTTTGTTTGCTAAACTGCCAGAGGGTAGGGACCGTCTGCTTGGTTTCCCAGTATTTATACAGTTTCTAGTACATAAATATACTCAGATATTTGTAAAATAAATGAAATGAAAAATATCCAACCGGCCTATTGCATCCAATTCTTCATTGCATTCACATCTTTTAATTTTTATAGTGTCTTATGTGAAGAATGATGGATGGCTATTATCTTTTTTTTTTTTTTTCTTTTGGTGCTGGAGATTTAAACCCAGGGCTACTTTACCAATGAGTCACATCCCCAGTCCTTTTTATTTTAAGACAGGGTTTGCTAAGTTGCTTAGGGCCTCAGTAGGCTGGCTTTGAACTTAAGATCCTCCTGCCTTAACCTCCTAAGCCACTGGGTTTACAGGTGTGGGATGCCCAGGGTCTATTATTTTTTGAAGGCCACCTGAGGAATCTGACTTTTTAGTAATCTCCTGAACGTCTCACAGGGGAAATAAATGGAAAAGTCAGTATTCAAACCTGATTACTTACTAATTAGACAAATAAAAAAAATTTATTTTCAAAACAAAACAAAACAAAAAATAAACAAACCTGATTATTTTTTATACAGGTTCTATCTTTGTGAAGGATTTTGTATTTTAAATGCATATGACAGTGTGATAGATCAAATCTAGTGTGTTTGGTATGAGTCTGTGATAGTGATTGTGCTGAGTTTATCTGATTTTGATTTTTAATTCTCTCTAGGAAATTCGTAAAGTTGTACAGAGTTTAGAACAAACAGCTCGAGAGATTTTAACTCTTCTGCAAGGGGTCCATCAGGGTGCTGGGTTTCAGGACAGTAAGTTTGTTTTGATTTTGAATATATGTGTCAAAATTATTATTAAAATTTTTAAATTTTAATTAGTTATACATGACAGTAGATTGCCTTTTGACACATCATACATAAATGGAGTATAACTTGTCATTCTTCTGGTTGTAAATGATATATGTATCAAAATTTTTGATTTCTTATTTAGTTAATTTCCATGCAGAATGCATACTTGGTCTGTCTCATTTTATTGTGAAAAATGTCCATTGTGCCTTCTGGTGAATAGAAATTGGAGCAGGTGTTTCGATTAGACTGTAGGTTTGTAATATTTTTTTGGTACCAGAGATTGAACTCAGAGGCACTTGACCACTGAGCCACATCCCCAGCCCTATTTTGTATTTTATTTAGAGATGGGGTCTCACTTAGTTGCTTAGTGCCTCAATTTTGCTGAGGCTGGCTTTGAACTCACAATACTCCTGTCTCAGCCTCTGGAGGTGCTGGGATTGCAAGCATTGCAACTGTGCCTGGTCCAATGTGTTTCCTAATATATTCCCTTCACACAAGTTTTTGTTTATTTTTTAATTTGGTTAATTAGTAGGGGAACTAGTTATGAGTTTTAGAGCCAGATGGAAAAGCAGAGATATGTTTGTGAAAGTTTTAAAGAAGTTTAACTTTCAGGTAGACTGCATAGATTATTAAGCAAGAACTGTATTTGAAATTTGGTAAGTTTTTCACATTTGATTATCTTTTGTGATTAGTTCCAAAGAGGTGTTTGAAAGCTCGAGAACATTTTGGCACAGTAAAAACACATCTAACGTCTCTGAAGACCAAGTTCCCTGCTGAACAGTATTACAGGTTTGTTAAAAAAAAAAAAAAAAATCATTGTTTTGTAATGTTAGGTAAAAAATACAGGCCAAAAATTATAGGTACTGAATGATTGCTTATGACCACTTAAAAAATCTCTGTATATAGAGGAAACAACAAAAAGAATCATACTGATAGTAGTGGCGACTAGATTGATTTTACTTTCTTCATTTTTGAAAAATTTCTTAAGAAATATGTCTTATTTTTCAGTGGAAAAGTAATTAGGAAAATATCTATTGTATGAAGGTCAAATTGAGAATATATTTTTGCTATATTCATTTTTCTTACAATCAGGTGAACTGTATTTATGCTATGAGTTCAGGTTGAATTAGATATATGGAGTTAAATTTTATCTCAAAACTTGAATTTTGCTGCCAAGGAACTTTTTTTTCTTTTGGGACTGGAATTGAACTTAGGGATGCTCCTCTACCATTGAGCTATACTCATGCCCACAGTCCTTTTTTTTTTTTTTAAAGAGAGAGAGAATTTTTAAATATTTATTTTTTAGTTCTTGGCGGACACAACATCTTTGTTTGTATGTGGTGCTGAGGATCGAACCCGGGACGCACGCATGCCAGGCGAGCGCGCTACCGCTTGAGCCACATCCCCAGCCCTTTTTTAAAATTTTAATACAGAGTCTTGCTGAGTTGGTTAGGGCTCCTCTAAGTTGCTGAAGCTGACTTTGAACTTATGATCCTCTTGCTTTAGCATCTTGAGTTGTGGGACTACAGGCATGCACCACTGTGCTTGGCCCAGAGGGCATATTTAGTTAATATTTTATGCTATATCTTATTGAATCTACAACACCTTTATTCTTATATCTACTGTTATTTTATATACCAATAGGGAAGAAAAAAGGTTGCTAGTCATGATTGTGAAATGTAGGTCATAAAATATATATCTAGGTATTGTAGATGTTAAACTGGGAAAAATTGCATCTGAGTGTTGATGAGATAAATAAGAGTCAAAAATTTCTACGTTCTTCTTTTTTTAACTAAAAAAGTTATTTTTTTGAAACATGTAATTAATAAACGGTTGGGATGTATATGAGGGGTAAATAATGTAACTGCACAAAAAAATTCTTTATGGCAGGGCTTGGCAAACCATTAGTGGCCTACTGCCTCAAAGATAAGGATGGCTTTTATGTTTTAAAGGGTTGTTAAAAGAAAAACTCAAAGAGTGTGTGACAGAAAGTGAAAGTGGCTCACAAGGTATAAAATGTTCACTACCTGGCCCTTTACAGAAAAAGTTTGCTGACCCTTGCTGTAAGGTAATGACTGAAACTCACAGAGGTAGGACAGTAGGACTAGCAGGGTCCTTATATAAACCAATTACTCTTGAGGTCACACATAGGTTGCCTTTTGGCTGGGTTTGCCCTCAGAAAATTTTGTTTGACCTGCATTGTGTTGAGAAACTTTTTTTTTTTTCTTTTGGAGAACATTATAAATTCAGTTTTAAAAAGAGAAACATTTTTTGAATTTGTTGCAACATTTGAAAATCAGCAGGCTTGGAATTCATATTCAGAGGAATATGTAAAATTGCTATTTCTCTGTCAGGCTTTAGCTTAGTATCCGAGGTTTTTTTTCTGGGTGGGAAGGGGGGTTTCTATGTTTCCCAGTTTGGTTTTGATTATCCTGACTCAAATGATTTTTCTGCTTCTGTTTCCTGAGTGTTGGGATTACAAGTGTGCCATTGTGCCCAGCAGTAGCCTGAGTTTTTAAGTTCTCTATTTAGTGATTGGAAATGATAATTTTGTGAATTAGGATTTTCTTGATGCCCTATACTCAAAGTGTAGGAATAAATTAGATGGTGGCTGATATACAATTGCAGTTTTCATCGGTCTTCAGTTGCAATTTTTAATACTTTATATTCTGTGGTGCTGGGGATCAAACCCAGGTCTTTGCACACGCTAGGCAGCACTTTACCACTTAGCTACTTTCAATTTTTTTTTCTCAGAGCAGTATAGCTTTTTTTTTCTTGGTGCTAGGGATTGAACCTTGGGGCACTTAACCACTGTGCCACATCCCCAGTCCTTTTTATTTTTAATTTTGAGACAGGATCTCGCTAAGTTGCTGAGGCTGCCTTTGAACTTGTGATCCTCCTGCCTCAGCCTCCCGAGCTGCTGGGATTACAGGTGTGTGCCACTGCACGAGCAAAGCAGTATCACTTCTTAAGCACCCTTACCCTTGTCATGGATAATTTTTATTGTAAATTTTGTATTTATCAAAATTGGATCATGCTTCTCATTGATTAAACTTATAAGTAAATGCTATAAGTTTGAATTTAAAAAAGTTTTACTAAATTATTTAATATATCTGAACGTCCTATTGCTCTTACGTGTTTTATATATTGGGTTTCACATAAGATTGTATTTGAAAATTTCTGAACATTTAGACATGCCTGCACTACACTGTCTTTCTGAAGATCCCTCACAACTTGAATGTGCTTACTTTTACACAGATTTCATGAGCACTGGAGGTTCGTGTTGCAGCGCTTGGTCTTCTTGGCAGCATTTGTTGTGTATTTGGAAACAGAAACACTAGTGACTCGGGAAGCAGTTACAGAAATTCTTGGCAGTAAGTGTCTTCATTAGGGGGATTTGCAGAGTCAGGCATGGTAGCTTAGTTTTTGGTGGGAGGAGCTGTTGCTTGTACTTTCTATTAAAACAAAGGAGAATTAAATAGGAAGCTCCTTTCTTGGAAACACAAAAACTGAAAATGCTATGTGGCTTACTCACTTATATCTGAGTAATCCTTTTTGTTTTTAAAATTTAATTTAGAAATATTTCAAGCCTATAGAACAATTTAAAAAGAGTAAAACGAACATGTGTTTACAGTCCACTTAGATTCACCATTTTTTAAGCATTTTGTTGCATCTGCTTGGTTTTCCCACTGTGTGTGTGTGTGTGTGGGGAATCTTTTGGAAGTTGATTATAAATATCATGACTTCTTCATAAAGGCTTCATTTTCCATTTTTTTTAACAAGAAGAATATTCTTTGACATAACTGGATACTATTTTTTTTTTTTAGTATTTTTTAGTTGTCAGTGGACTTTTATTTTGTTTATATGAAGTGCTGAGAATTGAACCCAGTGCCTCACAAATGCTAGGCAGGAGCTCTACTATTCAGCTACAAATCTAGCCCCTGGATACTACTCTTGATGGTATTACTTTTTCAGAGAAGACTGGAAGGAAAAATTGAACTTTGTTTAAGAGCTTGAAAAATCCACAGTGAGGTCTAGTTACTACAGACGTAAACACCTGAAAAACATAAATTATTTGTCCTTTCTTCATTTTCTTTGAAATGAATTTTATATGTATCATACGTTTACATGTATGTTTGTTTTTATTTTTAGGTTTAAGTTGCATTCATATAATGACTTTGTTTTTATTTTGATATGGTTTTTAGTTGAGCCAGATCGGGAAAAAGGATTTCACCTGGATGTAGAAGATTATCTCTCAGGAGTTTTAATTCTTGCTAGCGAACTGGTAAGAAGCTCAGTAATTTGCAGATTGCCTTTTTGATCTTTCTTGCTTTCCTCTCAGTTTTTAAAGTGGAAACAAAACTTAGAAAGTCTTAATTTTGTAAGCCATCTTATCCGTCATCAGGTAGTCATTGATTGTACTGTATGTGTTACAGATAATGAGGTTTTCTTATTTTTTTGTGGTTTTTCTGGGGGTGGAACCCAGAGCCTTGTGCATGCTAGTCAGTTGCAATACCATTGAACCATGCATCTACCCCTGCATTTTTACTAATATGAAGTTTCAAAAGATGCTAATCCCTATTCATTTAGAGTAGTGGTAAGTCATGTATTCCTAGTAACTGTGTTTTAATCAACTTTTGTGTTGCTGTGGCCATTGTATCTGACAAGAACAATATAGAAGAGGAAAAGTCTATCTTGGCTCATGGTTTCAGAGGTTCAGTCTGTGGTCAGCCAGCTCTATAGCTCTGGTCCCGAGGTGAGGCAGAACATCGTGGCAGGTAGGTGTTGGGGGAGGAAGTGGTTCAGGACATGGCATCTGGGTAACAGAGATATCCACTTGCCAGGGATAAAATATAAACCTCAAGTGTCTGCCTCCGTCACCCACTTCTCCAGCTACACCCTACTTGTCTATAGTTACCATCTGGTTAATCCATATTAGTGGATTAATCCACTGATTAGGTTACACCTCTCAGTCTAATCATTTCACCTTTGAATGTTCTTGCAACATCTCACATATGAGCTTTGGGGGACACCACAAATCCAAACCATAACTCTATATTAATTTATATAATCATTTTAGCAATTTACCTGTATAATTGTAAGAGGTATTCTTATACATGATCCCCCCAATCTCTCTTGGGAAATTATCCTGTAAGAAAAGTCTATAAAAGGAAAAAAGCTGTTAATAGCAGAGTTGAATACTGTGACAGAGACAGTGCAGCTTGTAGAGTTGAAAATATTTACTGTCTATCTCATTAAGAAAATTTGCCTGTCTTTGCTCCAAATGATAGGAGCCCAGGGCTGGTAATATTTTTCTTTGATCTTTGACTCTAGATTACTTTGGGGGGTTACCAGGGACTGAGCCCAGGGGCACCTAACCACTGAGACACATCCCCAGCCCTTCTTAGGTTTTTATTTTGAGATAAGGTCTTGCTAAGTTACTGAGGTTGGCTTTGAACTTGCAATCCTCCTGCCTCAGCCTCCCAAGTCGCTGGGATTATAGGTGTGCACCACCATGCTCAGCTTGATCCTAGATTCTTGTAGTTTCTAAGCTTCTTTCTTATATTCCAGAACTGTTGCTGTAATTCTGGTAATTCACATCTTCATCCCCAATAGTGGTAGGAGGAAATAGGAAAAGGCATATCCCTCACTTTAAGGATATTGGTTTGAAGTTGTCCACATAGTTTCTGTGTAATATTCTAGTGCTGTGGGACTGGGAAGGGTAGTTCAGTGGTAGAGTGCTTGCCTAGTATGTGTAAGCCTGGGGTTCAATTCCTACTGCTGCAAACAAAACAAAAAAGAACATTATAGTGCCTTGTTATTAGGGAAGACAGAAATGGGGTATATGTGTGTGAGGTGAAAATTTGAGGAATTTCTCACTGAGGAAGATGGGGAGAAGGGATATTGGGGCAAACTAGCATGCTGTAGCACTTGACAGGCTTGTTGGAGACACAATACTTGAGTTCTGATACCTTGTCAATATTAGTGATTAGTGTGAGTTGCTTTAAGTCCATATGTGTTGGAAATACACTAAATAGGTACCCTAGGAAAACTGGGGAGGATTTTATGGAGAAGGAAAATCTTGAGTTGGGTCTTGAAATTAGTCTTATCTGTCTTTCAAGACCATGTTTCTTTTTTTTTTTTTTTTTTTTCTCAGAGAAGCTTCTGTTTTATCTGTGCTTAACCTGTACCTTAAGCAGAGAACATCAGCATAGCTTTCTAGGCCTGAGGGTCCTCTAATTGTGAGCCACATGAAGTTGTACCAAGGAAGAACTACATTGTTACGTGCCCCTGTTTCTTTTTCCTTGTACAGTCTAGGCTGTCTGTCAACAGTGTGACTGCTGGAGACTACTCCCGGCCCCTGCACATCTCCACCTTTATCAATGAATTGGATTCTGGTTTCCGTCTTCTCAACCTGAAAAACGACTCCCTGAGGAAGCGCTACGATGGCTTGAAGTATGATGTGAAGAAAGTAGAGGAGGTGGTCTATGATCTCTCCATCCGGGGCTTCAATAAGGAGACAGCAGCGGCTTGTGTTGAAAAATAGGTGGCTCTCCCTGCTTCTGGCCTAGCTGACTTCAGCAGTTGCCAGGGATGGCTGAGCACATAGTGCCTCTTACCATAGTTAGGATACCCAGTTGCTAAACACTGCGCTTTATTTTCTTAACCAGTTGTGTGGTGTGAGTATCAGAATTGAAACACTTTTTTGGGGATTAAAAAAAATAGCCTTTACATGGACAGATTTTTCTTTGTTGTTTCAGTAAATTTGCTCTGTAATTCGTTATATTTCAGTTCTGTCAAAAAGTGTAAATGTCAGTCTCTTGGTAAAGTCCTTTTCTTCCTTACCCTGACTGTGGATGTACTGATTGAGAATTCATTGTCTCGTTTGTGATTCTTCCAGAAGTGACTCGATATTTTCTATATCTAAGTTAGCCATCCATTTCCAGGTGTAGCCTGGATATAGTATAAAAATAGATAATTAAAAAGGATGGTTGGCAAGCAAGAACTTACTTTCTCTTCCTTATTTTAAGCCTGTGAATAAATGAGGTGTTGAATTTTTTGCCAAGGGAATTAAAGCCCTGGGTTCTCTTTCACTGCCATCAGAATATAAAAGATTAAACTGCAAAGTCAAACTCAACAGATTATTTTGGAAGTTTTTGTATTAAGAGATTTAGTAACATTTCATCTTTTGGTTTTATCACTAGGGAAGTAGGCCTTCGTGTTTTAAAATACTTCTGCTTTCTGATGTTGCCTTAACATTCTGCTGTTGCAGCAATTAAAAATAGTTGTCACACACATCAACTTTATGTGATACATTCCTAAACTATGAAACCTCCTTCCTAGCAGCCAGGTAGGTCATTTGATCTGGAAGTGTGAAGCCACGTGCAAGAATTAGCAATACCCTGGCGAGTGTGTCTTAGAGAAAAATGTTTTGTGTGGTCTGGAAGAAAGATGAAGCCTCAGCTTAAAAGGAAATATACATATATGTTTTTTCAAGTAAGAAATTTTAAGTTGGTGATGGCTATCCCAATAGATTTTAAATTTACAGTTTGGGGCCAGTCATAAATTTTGTGGATGCCCCAGTTTTCTCCCCATTTTCAGATGGTATTAAGAATACCATCAACTCTTAATATTGAATTGAAATTATTAAAATAGCGGTTTAAAAAAGGGGTGTAGCTCAGTGGTAGAGCACTCACCTAGCATGTGTGAGACCCTGGGTTTAGTTCCTAGCACAGCAAAAAAAAAAAAAAAGACCCAACATCAAAAAAGGTGACTTAATCCACAGCTGTTTGGCACCCTCTGAAAGGAAGTTGCTAATGTTTCCAGAATAATGTGAAGTATTTAGAAGTATTATCTTTTCTTGCCTAATCACCAATTTAGGCTTCCTGTTTGTACTTTGGAGATATCTGGTGTTTATCAGGCTGAATTAAAGGCTGACTCCAATCATGAGGAAGGATGTGGAAACTAGGTGTGAGTTACTGTGCATTGTTGGATTTTAGAACAGTTTTCTTGACAGTTCTTTCTGCAGAGAGTTTGTAGAAAGAAAAGGATGTTAGATTCTTAAAAGTGCCTATGATGGTCACTTAGAATGTGTAGTAATATTACTGCCTGGATAAAAGTCTTTTTAGCTACATGACCAGATATAGAGTTTGATAATAATTTTTTTCTTGCCTGTAAGTATTGATTCTTTTTTTTTATTGGTTGTTCAAAACATTATAAAGCTCTTGACATATCATATTTCATACATTAGATTCAAGTGGGTTATGAACTCCCATTTTTACCCCAAATACAGATTGCAGAATCACATCCGTTACACATCCACATTTTTACATAATGCCATACTAGTAAGTATTGATTCTACTGGAGAATATTTTAAAGTTTTTTTTCTAGAAGTTGTGGATTTCTTTCTCTCTCTCTCTCTCTCTCTCTTTTTTTTTTTTTTTGGAGATAGTGTTTTCATGTTTCCCAGGCTGCTTTTGAACTCCTGGGCTCAAGTGATCATTCTGTCTCAGTCTCTCAAATGGCTGGGACTACAGGCATGCACCACTTTATCTGGCTCTTGAATATCAGTTTTGATAAATACAGTTTAAGTGGAGAAGTATATTCTGGTTTTTTTAATTCCATTTGAGAGTTGAGAAGAGTCATGTTTATAGTTATTCAGTCGTGTTTCTTGCTGGCTTGTAAAGCAATAAAAAACTTTTTGGTCTTTTTTGTAACTTAGTGTGTTACTTTGAGAACTTTTCTGAAGGGAAAAGAAATTCTGCATATGTTTTTGAGGCTGAAGAAGACAGGAATGATGAGTTGATGCTGCTGTATAAGGGTTATGCTAACCTAAAGACCCCAGCCACTCCCAGTGCTTTACTGTAAAGTTCAGGTAACATTTTTGTGATCTACTCTGGTAGGGGATTTACAAGTATTTGAGCTGAAGATGTTGAAAAACCTTGGCTGTGGTTTTAGTACACCAGATTTTTTTTTTTCTTTTAACAGTACTAGAGATTAAACCCAGGGCCTTGTGCATGCTAAACGTGTTGTGTCACTGAGCTATATCCCAATCTCCCAGAATCACTTTTTCAATTTTAGAAAATCATAGGTTAGAGAAAGTAGAGTTGAATTAGGGGGTGTTTTTATAGCTTTATTTATATGATAAAAAGAACCAGTTGTAAATATTTGGTGAGATTTGTCCTGTCTTAAATCATAATATGATTATTGTTTAAGGGAATTTAATAAAGAAGGAAAGCTTTGACAGTGTTTTGAGATCTTTCCTTATACAGGTGGCTGAAGACACCAGACAATATGCAGGTTGCTGTTGGCATACTTTCATAATTGTGTACTCAGAAGTTAACTTTCTTATTTCTTGATCAGGACTAAATTCTTTGTCCTCCTTTTCAAAGAGAGTATCATTGGCATTCCTGCACTGAAGTAAGACTGTTTCTAAACCTGAGGTAATTTTCTTAGCATTTACTGTAATAAGCACTAAATAAGAAAAAATAGACAATCTCCCCTCCCTAGACAATAGCAAACAATTCAGGTAAAATTGCCAGGGCTGGTTGGTTGAATGAGGATGGGCAAGGGAGAGGGTGGGGACTAGCATCCCTGCCAGGTCCCTTATTTGGGCGACTGAAGTGAATTTAGGTGTCATTAACTTAGGTGGGAGTGTAGGTCAGCAAGGGGGCTGAGCAACTGAAGTGTTTGCTTTTAGGTGTGCCTAATTTGTGGTGCTGTGTAGCAAACAGGCGTGTAGATCCAAAGTAGGTGTGCTCTCCCTGGAGAGCACGTGAAATGAGATGAATTATGAACTGGGGACAAAACTCTGGTTTTACAGCTTAGGCAGAGAAAGTAGAGAAAGAGGAGAGTGACTTTGTCACAGAAACTAGGAGAATAAAGGGTCTTGGAAGTTTTGGGGTGAGAGATTTGAAATACATAATTTTACAGCCCTAGAGCTCCATGACTACCTATCAGATCAGGCTAGGCTGTGCCGTAGTAACACCCCCTAAAACTCGGGTGGGGAACATGGTTTATTTTCTCCCTCCTGTTCCTGTGCATTGTTGGCCAGTTGCTCCACATTGACCTGGTGGAGGCTGACACAGAGTGCCCAATTGGAACACTGCTAGTTGTGGTGGGGGAGGGAGAGCTGTGGAGGCTCTGGTGTAAACATATGCTCTGGTTGGGAAGTGACATCACTTTCATAATTCATTGCTTAAAACTAGGCACATGGCCGTGCTGAACCACAAGAGGGCCAGAAAGTGAAATGATACCTTGTAGGATGAGGGTCAAAAAATGGAGATTCAGATTGACCAAATGTTGAAGGTGAGGAGAATGTTGAGCTCTATTTGTGAATTATAATAATAACAGTCCTGATTACAAACGTTAGTGAGTTTGGGAGGGAAAAAAGATGTCCTTGGGCTGCTCTTGCCTTGTGGATAAGGATAATATGGGGATCTGTGTGGATCCTCTCTGTTACAAAGTTTCTTGAGAGATTTCTCTGGTGTGTGTGCATTTGTGTTCGGTTTGTGTATGTGTGTTTTAAACCAACATTAGTGAACTCCACATGTTCCATAGCTTAGAAAAGAGAGGGTAACTTGCTATGAAGTGGAACAGCTGTGATTCAAACCCATTTATTTACTTAGTGGTGCTGGGGATTGAACCCAGGGCCTTGTGCATTTGAGGCAAGCACTCTACCAACTGAGCTATAACCTCAGTCCCAAACTCATTTATTTATTTAAAGAGATGGGGGATGAGGATTTTTTTTGTTACCCAAGCTGGCCCCAAACTACTGGGCTCAAGCTGTCCTCCTGCCTCAGCCTCTGCAGCAGCTGGAATTGTAGGCAGCCTGGCTTAGACCCAGTTATACACATTCACATAAATCATTCTTCCTTGACACATTTGTATGACATCACTCTGTAGCCTGACAAGGCAAAAATCAAACCTAAAAGTAGCTGTAAGCACATAGTATACATATGACTTTGGGCTAGGTGCAGTTTGTCATGAAAATTAGCATGAAAACAAGGGGGATTCTTGGTTCTCGTCCTCAACACATTGAGGTCCTGCTAGGGAGGGAATGCTGGGAACAGATATAAACAGATAAGAGTGCTACTATGATTTATTTTTAACAACTTTATTGAACTAAATTTTACATATAAAATTGACCCTTACCAAGTGTATAATTCAGTGATTTAATATACCAAGTGTAGGAACCATCACCAAGTCCTTGACAACCATGGCTACATTTCTTTTCTATAAATTTGCCTTTTTTGGACATTTCATGTAAATGGAATCATAGTATATGATCTCATGTCTTGGAGGTGGGGGCGTACCAGGGATGGAACTCCGAGCCACATCCCCAGCCCTATTTTGTAATTTACTTAGAGATAGGGTCTCACTGAGTTGCCTAGCACCTTGCTGTTGCTGAAGCTGGCTTTGAACTCACCATCCTCCTGCCTCGGCCTCCTCCTGAGCCACTGGGATTATAGGCATGTGGCACCGCGCCCAGCAGATCTCATATCTTTTCACTTAGCATGATGTTTTTAAGGTTCATCCATGTCAGAATATGTTAGTAACTTGTCCCTTTTTATTGCTGAATAGTATTCTGTTATATGGATAATCTACCCCATAGTGTTGGGGATCAAATTCAGGGTTTCTTATATGCCATGTAAATTCTACTGAGCTACACCCCCAGCTTGGATATTCCACATTTTATCTATATGTTCATCTGATGAGGAAGATAAGTTTCCACGTTTTGGTTGTTATAAATGATGCTGGTCTCAACACTAGTGTACCAGTCTTTGGGAATGTTTGTTTTCATTTCTTTTGGGTGGATACCTATGATTCTATGGTTAAAAAGGGTAATTTAATGTTTAGTTTTTCAAGAAGCTGCCATCTTGTTTCTGCAAGTAGCTGTACCATTTTGTATTCCCATGGGCAGTATGTGAGGATTCCCTTCTTAATTGAAATTCAAGACAATAATGGTAAGATGTCATAACAATAGTACTTAATTACTAAATAACTGAACACTGCTGTAGGTATTTAGGAGGTATAGCATGAAAGAAGCTTAGATAAGCATGGAAGTAGGAGAAGGTCATTGTGGGTGGGCAGAATAATTGAAACGAGAGCAGAGACAACCTATTTATTGAGGATGGGGATGTCACTCATTTGAACAGAAGGGAAAATCTGGCAAGGCCAGATTGTTAGATTTAGAAAAGCCTGAATTGAGAGGTTAGAGAGTTTGCATTTTAAATGATGGGAATTGGAGGACAGTAGGTTTTTTTTGAAATGCAAAGGGAGCAGCTTTGGAGTGAGACAGCTCTAGTTTTGAATCCTGTCTTTGTCATGTTATTGATGGGGACAGATTATAGATTGGGAGATTTAGGGGCAAGCTCTTGCTGTCTTTGTGTTTTAAGGGTCAGGTTGGGGAACTGGTAATGGGCATGATTGGGAAAGGTGTGTATGAAATACACTGCAGAGTAAAATTTGACCCAAGCAATTGACTAGTAGGGAGTAGGGAGTAGTCAGAGGTGCCCAGTCTTTTCAAAGAACAAATTTGAGAAAGTTGGAGCTAGCTTCTAGGAGAAGAGAAGTTCAGTTTTACAAGTGTTGAGTTTACTGGGATGATGAGACCTTACACAGTTGGCTATACTCCTAAAAGTACTAGGATTTTAGTTGCCTTGAGACTAGAGAGCGTTATAGTTAAAAGCTTTGTCCCAGGGTTTCATAAACTGACTTCCAGACCACTCACGTATAATTGAATCAAGCCTTTATTGAAACACACTAATGGCGGATGACTAGAACATAAAGATGTTCCTCTGATCAGCCCAATTGCAAGGCGCTCCTTACAAGCCTGAAAACCGCAAAAGGGATGTTCGGGGGTCTAGCCAATGCAAGCAAGCCAGGTTACAGAAGCGGTAGAGTGCAGTCAAGCAGAGGGAAGCCTAACCAATCACAATTAGCCCAATCACTCCAGTTACAGAAACAGAGCCCCGTTACCCTAGTTACAGAAACAATGCCCCATTAGGTAGTTCCGTTCTTAAAGGTTTCTATAGCAAAAGGAAAAGAACATCTTGCCTCAGTCATGACCCTTCTGCTTGGCATAGTTGTTTTACAGGATGAAGTCATAAAACAAAATGGAGTCACATTTGTTTCTACTATCACAAGAGGAGGGAGTCCTTTAGGTAGAGTGGACAGTTGAGCTTGTGACCACAGAGGAGGGGAGGTATGTGAGAGAAGTGGAGAGGTGTTCACTAGTAATCACTTCAGGGAGATTTTACTGACTGTACTTACTATAAGTTTTTTTTACCCCATTTGGGTATTGGGGGTTGATCCCAGGGGTGCTTTATCACTGAGACAAATCCCCAACCTTTTTTATTTTTTCTTTTGAGTTAGGGCCTTGTTAAGTTGTCGAGGCTGCCTGCAAACTTAGAGTTCTCCTGCCTCAGCTTCCCAAATCACCAGGATCATGGGCATGCGCCATCCTGCCTGGCACTATAAGTTTTGATTGAAGGAAAATAAACCTGTGAAAACAGGTGACATCCCCAAATAAGAAAGTTGAGCTTGTTAAAAAAAAAAGTCAAAGAAAGCAATTTCTTTACTCTAACCCTTACACCAGTTACTCATACTCATCTGGTGTCATTTAATATTAATTTACATTTATCCACAGCCATCTGCTCTGCCTAGAGTTCCACATTCACCTGTGGCAGCTGTGTATTTCCATGACAGAATGCTGGCCTCACTGTCTGGACACACCAGCTGGACCTGCCAGCCAGACCAGTTCACAAGTTGGAAAAGATTCCCCTTCAGCGTCGTCTGCCACGTCTCTGCCATCAGACCTCCCACTGACGAATCCCTTGCTCATTCTGATAATTTGAAGCCAGGGGATTTTTCACCGTTGAGAAGAAGTACAAAGGCAGGGTGGTTTTGCTTTCTGGGGAAGAGTTCAATATTGTTATAATCATCTAAGGGCTTGGTTTGGGAACATAGTCCATGGATTGTGCCCTTTTGCTTAATAAACTATTATACCAAGAACCAATTCAACTGAGAGATTCTGTCACTCTCTGTTGAAAGTTAGTAACCCTTCAGTATTTAAAAGCTTTACTTTTCAGTATCCAGTTAACTTTCAGATCAGCAGGGTAAGACCCAGGTTCTCTTATTTCAATTGCCCAGAAGAGTTTGGCCATCAGGGTTCCCAGGAGAGCTGTGGAGTGGACCCCCTAAGGAAATAGCAGGAGTCCTGCCCAGGAGGGTTGTGTGGCCCAGGGAGCCCTTCCATGTCTTATGTTCAGTCATACCCCTCCAAGGACAGGATGTGGTTTTATATTTTAAAAAACTGGCCTAATGGGCCCCTAGGTTCTTGGCTGTGGCCTGCCTGTGTCCTCAAGCAGCCTTAACTTTTCCTTCAGTTGAACACAGTCTGAGAATACCTTCACTGCGGGAAAACAAGAAAACAGGGTTTGTATGAGCTTTTCTGAGCTGACTTCAGAAAGAGAACTTTGATTTTAATTCTTATTTTTAAAATACACTTTGGAAGGAAGGGAAGGAACAGTTGATATTGCTTGGTATCTATCAAAGATATAGTAAGGGTTGTAGAGACACTTTTTGGAGGATATTGAAGTGTGCACACCATTGTTTCACAATGGAATTTGTTCCTCTCACTTTTTGTAGTACTGAGGATTGAACCCAAGGGTGCTCTACCACTTGGCCACATCTCCAGCCCTTTTATTTATTTATTTTTAATTTTGTGACAAGGTCTTGCTATGTTGCCCAGGCTGTTCTTGAACTTGGGATCCTCCTGCCTTAGCCTCTTGCGTAAGCTGGGATTACAGGTGTGAGCATAATGGTTTATTAAAGCCTTCTTACATTCATCACACTATCTGACTTTGAAAACTGTGGTGTGACCCATTCTGCTTGACTCCTCAGGGATTGAGATCCAGGCAAATGGGGGTGAAGTTGCTCCCAGAAGTTTTATTTTCTTCTCAACCATCCTGTCCCCTCCTCTTTGCCATTGTCCATTCACATGCTGATCAACTTGTTCTCTAGATTTGAATTTTGATTTTACCACTTGATTACCTCAATGTCAGGGGTTCAAAACTGATCATGTCTGCTTTGGAAAACAGAGTCCTCAAAGTGTCAGAGTTGCCATGTGACAGCCATTCTGCTCCTAGACTTGTGAAAAATGAAAACTTACAACTATAATAGCATCATTCACAATAGCTGAAGAGTGGAAACAACCCAAATGTCCATCAACTAAGGAATGAATAGATAAAATGTTTGGCAATAAAAAAGGATGCTGTACTGTATTGCCACATGCTACAACAATGATCTTTGAAAACATTAAGAAAAGTCAATCACAAAAGACCACAGCCTCTTACATAATACTATAATTTTAGTGGGCTGCTGTCTAGGTAGGAAAAAGAATCAGGAGAGACTGAAAGGACCCTGTACCTGTAGGAAAGGTAGGTGGCATATTTAGATCATATGTGATCATTTCAGTGTCCAGTTTGAGGCTGACCATGGTGCTGCACTGGAGGCACTGGAAAAGGGGTCACTTGTATGTATTGGAGAGAGAATTAGAGGAATTGGGGTGAGGTGTGGCGTGCAGCTCTCTGTCTGCATTAGGTCACATAGCTTGGAGGTATCTTTGCTCCTGATAGTAAGGGAACTGATGGAGAAAATCCACATAAATTCTGTAATGCAAAGGTTATTGATATCTGGACACATTGGATGACCTTTCTCTGTATTTTCTGCAGAATGGGTATCTAATAACTCCACGATTAGTAAGAGCCTTTAGTTGCAAGAATTTCCAACCATAAATGAGTTGGGAAGATGTGGAGCAGCTTGCAGACATTAAGGGAAAGCTTATAGACTGCAATTTAAAAAATTGTGACTGGGCTGGGGATGTGACTTCATGGTACAGTGCTCACCTAGGCATGTACAAAGCCTTAGGTTTGATCCCAGCACCATAAAAAAGAAAAAAGTGTGGCTAACTATGCATGCATAAAATTAACCATTTTAACCATTTTTATTGTCATTGTTTTACAATTTCTCCAATTGAAATTGTGTACCTATTAGTCATCTCCTCCTTCCTTCCTCCAGGCCAGTTGACTTTCTGTCTGTGCATTAGACTACTCCAGGTGCGCACTACACATAAATTGCACGATACAGTGTATTGTGCCTAGCTTATTTCATTGAGCATATATCTTCCCGGCTCATGGATGTTGTAGCACATGTCAAAATGATCTTTCTTTTTGAGGCTAAGTAAAATTTATTGTGTGCATGCCTCATAGTGTTTGTTCATTTGTTGGTGGACCTTTGAGTTGTTTCTACCTTTTGGCTAATTGATCTATACTTTTGATAGGGCATATTAATCATAGGGTAATGATTTTCACAGACATCTTAAATATGCAAAAAAGTAATTTAATTTTTCTATAACCGATCCTGATTTTTATCTTCAATCTCTTCTCTATGTTAGAAGCAAATAATTCCAATTAAGTTTTCCTTAGTGACTTCAGGATGTTCTCAAGTGATTTTGGATGAGAATCTTGAGTTAGAATCTCAGTTCTGTGCCAGGCATTGTGGAGGGAGAAAAAGAGGAGAGGGGGTAGTGTGTGTGGTCTGAAGTCATGCTCTGCCTTGGGCTGACAGCCTTAGAAGTGTCTGTCTGCATTTTCCTCATTCTATCTTAGCATCCACAAGCCTTCTGCTTTCCCTAGCCTATGAATATGGCCCATACTGTCCTTGCTGTGGCTTCCCCATTGCAAGACCAGCTCTCTGTACTGGCTTTTACACCCTACTGGGGATATGAGGAAATTTGGCTTATACCCTTCATGGGGCCTGAGGGAACTTGTTGGGCTGCCTTTGTATAGAACTGTTTCTGTGATGTAATGGTAAGGCCACTTCCTGGGAGTCTTGACAGGGATCAGGGTGAAATTCCTCTCTTCTCCATCGATCTCTGATTGTGTTGGGGTTTGTCATTCTCCTTCTTTAGAGATGACCTTGGGGGTGTTTATGAGCAGCAACTGTCACCTGCTTCTAACGGCCCTGAATTTTCTCCAACTCTTTTCCAATCCTCATGCTAGAATGTTTCTATCTCTTTTCTTCAGTAGAGTGGAAAACTGGCTAGGGAAGCATTTCTCCAAGCCCCAGGTTTATACCAAGAAATTAGAAGCTGGACTCCAGGAAGGGGCTTCTTTGGAATCTCAAATTTTCTGCAGTGAGCAGCTGTGTCTGAGGCCTGGAGGCTGGGCTGACACAGTCTATGCACCACTGCCCCATCTCCATCTTCTTGGAGGATGCCCCGGAAGTACATTAAAGGACTCCCTTGGTGACAACAGAGTTAAGCTTTTACTAACAAAGGGAAACTATGATTTCCTCAAATGCTCTCCATCTTATTACTAAGTTATTCTCAGATAATCCCATTTGGGTGTGCCACTGATTGCCTGTCAGAGGTCTGACTGATAACAATAATCCACCTAGGGGCTGGGGGTATAGCTCAGTTGGTAGAGTGCTTCTCGCACAAGCCCAAGCCCCTAGGTTAAATCCCCAGCACAAAACAAAAACAAAACAATAATCCACCTAGTTTGACAACAATACCGCAACCCACTGACTCCTTTGGGAGAGACTTTACCAAAGCAAAACATAGGAGTTGTTCCCAGTAAGAGGGATGCTTCTGGTTAAGCTAGCCAGATGTTGTCTATGTGCGCAAAGTACAGATGTTCTTCAAACATTCGATTGTTCTCTTAGCCCTCAGATCAGGTCCAGGTGAAAGAATAGGTATGTATTCCCTGGCAGTAGAATGGGAGGAGATTGTTCACTTTTTGCTATTGTTTTTAGAAAAAAAAATCCTCTATCCTCACAGATTTTGAAAGCAGTAAAATGTCATTAGTAAATTGAAAAAAAATAGTGATATAAAAATTGATTTTTACCTACCCAGAAGAAACTTAAAATATTGTTTTATATCCTTACAATTTTCTCTGTAGAATCTTATTGAAACTGAACAAAATTTCCAGTTTTTCATAATAATAGTGTGATGAATATCTTGGTATATAATCTTGATTAAGTTATTCCCCCGATAGATTTCTGCAAGTCATATTTTTGGATTAAGGCTATATTATCTCAGGCTGCCTTAACAGTATACCTTAGATTGGATGACATAAATAATAGAAACAGTTTTGGAGGTTGGGAAGTTCAAGACTAAGATGCTGACTGGTTTGGTTACAGGTGAGGGCTCTCTTCCTGCTTTGCAGATGGCCTTCTTTTCACTGTGTGTCTTCACATATTGGACAGAACTCTGGTGTTTTCCTTTCCTCTTCTATAAGGGCACCAACTCTATTAGAGAACAGTCCCACCCTTATAACGTCATTAAACCTTTACTTATTTATTTTTTTTTAGTACCGGGGATTAAATCCTGGGGTAGTCTCCCACTGAGCTACATCCCCAACTATTCTTAAATTTTATTTTGAGACAGGATCTTGCTAAATTTCCTAAGCTGATATTAAACTCGTGATACTCCTGCCTCAGCTTCCTGAGTTGTTGGTATTACAGGTATGTACCACCTTGCCTGGCCTCATTTAACCTTTAAAAACTTCCTGTTTTGGTTTAGATATGAGATGTCCTGTAAAAGCTCATGAGTGAGAAAATGCAAGTATTTTTAGCAGTGAAATGATTAGACATGAGAAGTATAACCTAATATCAGTGAATTAATACACTGATGATTAACTGGGTGGTAATCATAGGCAGGTAGAGTGTGGCTGGAGGAAGTAGGTTACTGGGGGGTGTGACTTTAGGTTTTATACTTTGTCCTTGGAAAGCAGAGCTCTCTCTGCTTCTTGGTTGCCAAGTCCTGAGCTGCTTTCCTTTGCCACACCCTTCTGCCATGTGTTCTGTTTCACTTTAGGCCCAGAACTATGGAATTAACCTCTGAAACTGTGAGCCAAAATGAACTTTTCCTCCTTGAAGTTGTTCTTGTCAGGTATTTTGGTCACAGCAATGCAAAAGCTGCCTAGAACACCTCCTCGTAGGCCCTGTCTCCCAAAACAGTCACAGTGGAGGTTAGGGCTTCAATGTATGAGTCTTGGTGGGACACAAGTCAGTTCATAAAAAGTCTATAAAAGGCATATATTTTTAATTTTTAAAATTTGTTTTAATTAGTTGTACATGATAGTGCATTTATGTATTTTGATACAGATGGGGTATGATTTCTCATTCTTCTGATGGTACATGTTGTAGAATCACATCGGTCATACAGTCATATATATATGTTGTAGGGACAAACGAGGCAAGGCACCGAAGATAGCAAGAAACAATTTTATTTGGCTGCAGCCAGGTTCAGAGGGCACAGCTTTTGCTGTAATCAATTAATCCCCTGAACCCCGAGTTCAGGGAGTTTCAGAGTTTTACACCCAGCGTGTAAGGGGATGGGCTCAGAAGTTCACAGTCTGCAGAAGTTTACACAAAAACAGCTTTTTCCTTCACTGTTCTGGGCATGTTAACTCTTCAAGGACAACACCTGAGAAGGGGGAGCTTCATCTCCCCTTTCTTTCCTCCCCCTGCCAGCTGTTACCATGGGCCCATTTGTAACTTATCTTAAAAATGTAGACATCTCTGTGAAGCCCAGCTCAAGGCCAGAGGCCTTGTTTGCACATTTCCTCAAAGTACTATACTGGATACGTTTGTGAAAAACTAGTAAGGGAGTGTCCAGCACCTGAAGTGCTGGTATCTTCTCAGCCAGTGGCCAAGTAAACAGGGTGACATGAAAATAGGAAGTTTATCTACAATGGACTCTTTTGCTGACAATCTTAAAATCAGCCATGGTGAAGAGGGCTTTTCTGTGGAGAAAGGGGGTACCACTTCATATATATATATATATATATNATATATATATATATATATATATATATATATATATATATATATAGTAATAATGTCTGCTTCATTCTACTATCCTTCCTATCCCCATATCCCCTCCCCTCCCTTCCCTTCACTCCCCTCTACCTAATCTAAGGTAACTATATTCTTACCTAGTGCCGCCCACTTATTGTCAATTAGCATCCACATATCAGAGAGAACATTTGGCCTTCGTTTTTTTGAGATTGGCTTATTTCGCTTAGCATGATATTCTCCAACTCCATCCATTTACCAGCAAATGCCTTAATTTCATTCTTCTTTAATGTATATACCACATTTTCTTTATCCATTCATCTATTGAAGGATACTTAGGTTGGTTCCATAGTTTACCTGTTGTGAATGGAGCTGCTATAAACATTGATGTGGCTATGACATTGTAGCATGCTGATTTTAAGTCCTAAAAGGCATATTTTAAACAGAGTTTGGATATATAATCTCAAAAGTTATACCAGTTTATGTTACCACCATCTGTACTTGAAAGTGGCTGTCTCAATGCACTCTCACTAACATAGCTTATGAGTTGAAAAGTTAACTTACTTTCACTAGTCTTTTTATTATTTTATTGTTTATCTTTTCCTTAATACTATCATCTAAAAATATCCACTGTTAATATTCTATGGTTCTAAATTTCACAAAAAAAATGTTATCGTAGTCAACATGCTCTTTGTAACTTGCTATTTTTAAATTTAGAAATATATTGTGAATCTCAGTATTATTATATTTTTTTTGTTTCAACTTAACTATTTAAAAATTTTCACTAGTTAAAAAATTATGTCAGTAGTAACTGTTCTTTATAAAACTTATGACTTCACCTCTTGATGTGGCACACTTCTAAAAAAAACCATGTGGGACAAGAGTACTGTTGGATCCCTCTTCAGAAAATGCCATCTGCCCTGGCTTCCCTCCATGCAGGGATTCTGGAAACTTATCTCTGGTCTTGTTATAAGTTATGGGTTCAAGTGGGTAGGAGGCTCATGTACCAGCATGGCTCCTCGCCTGTGCTGTGTGGCTTTTCCTTCCCTGCTTTGTGCTGTCCCCTGAGGAGGACAGCTGGGCTGGCCCTCTGTGTGGACTGCCAACCCCAAGAAGGAGCTAGCTGGAGGAACCCCCAGCTGCCTGGCTGGCTGGATGTGGTTCCTGTCACGTGGCCTTCCTGGGGACTAGTTCCCAGTGTGGCACATTGCTGGCTTGTGAGTCTGAATATCTAGCAGCATCTAAAAGACCACAGGAGAGGGCTGCACCCTGAAATAGAGGGTGGCTAGTTTCTACTGGGTTATGTTTGTGTTAGAGCTCCTCCGTGGACACAGCTAGGACACAAATACTTTTAAAAATAGAACAGTGGGCTGGGGATGTGGCTCAAGAGGTAGCACGCTGGCCTGGCATGTGCAGGGGCGCCGGGTTCCATCCTCAGCACCACATAAAAAAATAAAATAAAGATGTTGTATCCAAAAATAACTACTAAAAACTTCTCTCCCTCCCCCTCTCCCTCCCTCTCTCTCCCTCTCTCTCTCTCTCTCTAAAAAAAAAAACAGTAATTCATGAATTTGTTTTGATATTTCCAAATCAGTTTACAGATCACAGGGTTTTACATATTTGACTTTTATACCTTTATCTATTTTCTCTTACCCTGTGCTTTGTGGTTTTGCTGTAATTTCTTTTCTTTTTTGGCCATGGAGATAGAACCCAGGGCTTTGCTCTGTCAAGGCAAATGCTTTACCACTGAGCTACATCTCAGCTGCCACAAGTTTTATAGCCTTATCCTGCTATCTCTCTCTCTCTCCATCTCTCTCATCTGTAATGATTTTAAATATTGATTTCAATGATGATGTTAACATTAAGTCCATTGAGTGTGGTTTAAAGTTTCTTTATGATTCTTTTTTGTCCTGATGTATGCATTTGATTAAGAATATACAATTAAATCACTGGGTTTCTATTTTTTTGGATAGCAGCTTCACAGAGTTATAATTCTCATACCATACAATTACTCTATTTAAAGTGTTTAATTAAATGATTTTTAGTATATTTAGAATTTTCAGTCATCATCACAATTAATTTTAGAACATTTATATCACATCAAACAGAAACCTCATACCTCTTACTATTGCCCCCTAGATCCCTAGCCCTAGGCAATTCCTGATCTATTTGTGTGTGTGGGTGTATGCATATGTATTTATGCACATTTATATTTGTTCTGGAAATTTAATATAAATAGAATCATACAGTGATTTTTTTGTGGCTGGTAGCTTTCACTTAGTATAATACTTTCAAGGTTAATCCATTGTGACATGTATCAATAATTCATTCCTTTTTGTGGCTGAATAATACTTCATCATATACTGGTACACCTGAATATCGTACATGTATTTATCTATCAAATGATAGATATTTGAGCTGTTTTTACCTTTTGGAGATTGTGAATAATATTTCCATGAACCTGTGTGTGTAGATTTTTATGTGGACATATATTTCATTTCCCTTGTGTATATACCTAGGAGTGGAATTGCTGGGTCAGACTCTGTGTTTCACTTTTTGAGGAACTATCAGACATTTTTTCAAAGGGGCTGCACTGTTGTACATTCCTACCTGTGAAGTGTGAGGGCTTCTGATTCTTCATATCCTTTCCAACACTTGTTATTACCTAACTTTTTGATTGTAACCATAATAATGTAAAGTGATATGTCATTGTGGTCTCGGTTTGCATTTCCTTGATGACTGATCATGTTGAATACTCACGTACCTTCTTGGAAAGATGTCTATTCAGATCCTTTTAAAAATTGGATGTCTCTTTATTGCAGAGTTTTTTTTTTTTTTTTTAAACCGGGGATTGAACCCAGGGGTGCTTAACCACTGAACCATATCTCTAGCCCTTTTTATATTTTATTTAGAGACAGAGTCTTGCTAACTTGCTTAGGGCCTTGCTAAGTTGCTGAGGTGATCTTCCTGCCTCAGCCTTTGGAGCAATTGGGATTTCAGGCATGTGCCACTGTGCTATTGTTAAATTTTAAGAGTTCTTTTTTTTTTTTTTTTTAAATATATTTTAAGTACAAATCCCAAACTAGATAAATGATTTGCGAATATTTTCTCCTATTCTGTGGGCTTTCTTTTCACTTTCTTGATTTTCTTTTCCTTTGGTTGCTTGAGCTTTCATCTCTCTCTCTTTTTTTGTGGTATCACGTCTATTTTTGAAAATATAAAAACATAAAAAAATAAAAGTGTTCCTCCTATTCTTATTCAAAATATAGACTACTATTCACCTTTTGTGTACTTTGCTCCTTTATTCTTTTTTTTGTGGTACTGGGGTTTGAACCCAGGGCCTTGTGCATATGAGGCAAGCACTCTACCAACTGAGCTCTATTTCCAGCCCGGATCCCTTTTTCTTAACATTCTTAAGTTTATACCATTCAGATTATCCTCATTTCTTTCTGCAGCTGAATAGTACTCCATTGCATGCTTGGAGTACTCCAATCCTATACTTGTTTGAACCAATTTCTCACTGACGAATATTTGGAGGATTCTGTCTTTTGCTCATATAAATAGTGCTATGATGAATAGCTTTGTGGGAAGATATTCCCCCCATTTTGTGGTATTTCTTAGGAATAAAAGTAGGATATCTGGTACAAAGGGTAATTCATATGTAATTTGCTAGATATTGCCAATTTTCCCTCCATCAAGATTATATCATTTTTTAAAAATAATTTTTTAGTTGTCGATGAACCTTTGTTGACTTATATGCAGTGCTGAGAATCAAACCCATACCTCACACATGCTAGGCAAGCACTCTACCATTGAGCTACGACCCCAGCTCAGGATTATACCATTTTGAATTCTCCTCAGTGAGAGTTTCTCTTTCTCCATGGCTTTATCATCAGTGTCTTTCATTAAGTTTATGGGTTTTTGTTTATTTCACAAATGACAAATGGACCTCCCTGTAGTTTAAATTTGTCTTTCTCCTATTGTATGTGAGCCTGATTGAGCTTTTCATATATTCAAGGGTCATTTATGCTTTTCCCCTATGAGTTGCAATGTGTCTGCCTTGATTGCTCTTTTCTCTGCTCTTGTACCCCATCAGAGGCTTGCTAGTTTTACATAAAAAATGATATCAAGTCATCCCTTGTTCTTCACCTTTGCTGCATGCTACCACTTAATTCATTCTGCCATGATCTTTTTTCCTGATGACTTTTCTATTATGCGCCTTTGAAATCCTTTAAAGCGTCTCCATCGCCCTTAGGATAAAATCACTGCTGAGGCAATAAAGTTACCTGCAGACACATTGCCTCTGTCTCTAGCTTCAGTTTGAGTCAGTGTCTCCCTTGGTTGCTGTGTTTCACAGTGGCTGCTTAGTTATTGGAACACACCCACCCCTTACCTGCCTTAGAGCCTTTCCACATTCCCTTCTGCTGGAATACTGATTGCCCACTTACGTTCTGTTCATTCTCAGATCTCAGGAAGGGGAGAGAGATCATGTCTGTTTTGTTCACGTAGTAGATGCTCAGTGAATGCTCGTTGAATGAATGTTTTGCGGGTGTGGAGAGTTACACAAAACAGTATAGGGAGGCCCTTTTGCACACACAATGGAGGAAGAGAAAGGGACTCATGTTTTTGGATTGGTAAGCTTTTCCTGTGCCCAAAATTCCAGGTCACAATTCAGAAGTACCTGCCCACTCTGGCAGACAGAAGGCCAGCCACAAAAGGGAGCTCATGGAAACAATAAGATTTTCACATCTGTAACCAATATTTGCTCAGAGGCTTTGTCTTCTCTCTCTTTCTAAATACAGAATGGTCAGCAGCAGCAGCATCAGTAAAATGAGCAACCAAACCCCAAGCTCCAGTTGTAAAGGGAACCTCCCCTGCTGTTAGGCAGGAAGATGTACTGAACAAGGTTTGGCTAAAGGTCATTTCAGGTTCTAGTCACAGTTAAATCGCCCATTGGGATAATACTGATTCTTTTGGTTGCTTTTCTTTCACTACTCATTGCTTCTGTGATGACGACAGGTAAGCGGAAAATAGTAGATTATAAAATATGTGAAAGCAGAAAGACACTGACCTAGTAGTTTAGGGCCTCTGGTGGGCCTACATCTGGTGTGCTGTGTGTAAGTCAGCTCTTCATTTCAATGACCAAGATACCTGACATCAGCAACTTAAAGGAGGGAGACTATTTTGGCTCATGGTTTTGTAGATTTCTGTCCATGGTCAGTGACTCAAATGCATTAATGCATAGCAGAAGGCTGTGGTGGAGGAGAGCTGTTCAGATCATGGCAGCGGGAAGCAGAGATGGAAAGGGGCTGGGAAGAAGATATAATGCCCCCAATGATCTGCTCCCTTCAACCAGGGCCTACCTGCTAGAGTTTCCACCACCTCCCAGTAGTCCATTCAAATTATTAATTCACCAAGTGGATTAATCCACTGGTGAGGATAGAGCCCTCATGATCCAATAATTTTGTAAAAGCCCACCTCTGAATGTTGCCGCACTGGGGACCAAATCTTTAACACATAAGTGTTTTTTGGGGAAACTTCATATCCAAACCTTAACATGCTGTATCCATTTAACTTCATGTATTATTCCAGAACTTAAGGCAAGCTCATTCTTTCTATCTATCTATCTGTCTATCTATCTATTTGTCTATTTATCTGTCTATAATCTATGTACCTACCTATCAATCAATCATCTGCTTGCACATACATATGTACTTTCACACACACACACACACACACACATATATATGCAGAGAATGCCATCCTCATTATTTGCAGATTATATATTTGTGAATTTGCCTTCTTATTAAAATTTATTTCTAAACACAAAATCAATCCTTGTGGTGCTTTTGTGGTTTTCCCTGGATATGCTCAGAGTGGTCAAGAATGGAGTTCTCTGTGCACATGTTCCTAGATTGGGTGACTCATTTTGGCTCCCATACCTTAAACAAGTTCTTTTTATGGTGTATTTATTGTCACATTTTTCACTTTTTGTTGGCAATTTCACTGTTTGAAACGATTCTGAGCTCATTGCTGAAGGGCTATCTGGTGTCTCCAAGTGCAGAGGGCTGTGATGTGTCTCATCAGGAAAGGTACATCAGATAAGCCTCATTCAGAGAGAGTTACAGTGCTGTCGGCTGTGAGTTCCATGTTAATGAGCCAATATTATATATGAAATAGATGTCTTTAAACGGCAATATTCATAGAAGAAGGATGTGTATTAATTGGTTGATGAAACTGTGATTAGAGACTTTCAGGAATTGAATTCTGTATTTTTTCCTAGAAGCAATGGCTCTGTATTTGGTAATTCAGTGTTTGTGGTGATTTTAGGAAGATAACTACTGTGAATAATGAGAATCTGTGGGGTGTGGTTGTGTGTGTGTGTGTGTGTGTGTGTGTATTTCCCTCCATGCACTACTCTCCTCTAATGTGGTTGGACTGTAAATTTGTATAGTTTGAAAAGCAGTGTATTGAGTGTCCTAAGAATGGATAATACTTTGAATCTAATTATTCTTTTCCTGGGATTATTGCCTTGGGGAATAATAATAACTATTGAAAAACTCTAACTATAAAGAGGTTCATTGAAGTGCCAAATAGAGTGTGGTGTACTCACATAATGGAAAATGATGAAATTTATGAAAATTTTGTAAGATGGAAAATCCCTGGTGAGATGATGTTGTGTGAATAATTAGGATTTGCAGTTATGTAGACTCTGATAACCCCTTCATGGACTGGGTGTTTCCCAGATGCTGTCTACCTGTGGGGTCAGCTGGGATGCTGGACACCTACAGCTCCTTTGTCTTTTCTCCCCACCTCACTCCCATCAGAGCCCCATGGAGATCACTTCCTGCAGTCAGGGAGGGAGGTTGGTTTTGGAGATAACCATATTTCCCATTGAGGGGAAAAATTGGCACTTTGATATGTTAATATACACTCTGGTATAAGTTGAAGGCACTTAAAATACAGCAGGTGCCAAAAGATCCCTCTGACATCTGTGCTGTTTCTTAAAAGCAGACAAAATTCCAATGTGAAAGATGCCTTCCCTGTACCAGGGGGAATAATATATCCTGATCCTCAGAGATGAGAAGGTGAGACTGAGTGAATTCTGGACAGAACACTCTCATCTTTCAAGTACCCACATGATTTAGTTGCTTCATCAGAGATTACTTTTCTTTGTCCAGTTCTGTATAAGTAACCAAATAACTCTTGTCTTTGGGTCTTCATTTCCAAATGAGGTCTCCTTATGTAAAACTTGTATTAACTAAATTTGTCTGCTTTTCTCCTGTTAGTTGATCTTAGGTCAACTTGATTCTCTGACCCAGCTGGGACCCTAAGAGGATAGAGGTGGAGTTTGCCCATCCCAGTGTCGTTGATCCAGGAGGGCAGTGTGGTCTCACCAGCATGTCTACTCAGTCCCTTGAGGATCAAGCCCAAAGGCTGAAGAATTCTCCTCCCTGTATTCTTTCTAAGACTTGAATGTCTTAAATTCATTGGAATTGGTGAAAATGGTGCTGTTGGGTTGGATAGGGTCTATGTTGCCTGCTAGGACCGATAGCTTGTCTGGATTCTTCTCCTCAGGTCCACCTCTATCCAGAGAGAGCCAGCCCCTGAGAGCCACAGTGGATGGCAATGGCCACCTTATTTTGTCATCTCTACAGTCCTTATTAGTTCTTGCTTCTTCAACTGCCTTTCTAGGCCACCAGCTACAGAAGCTCTTGAGATTTTTAATACTCTTTCTTGGGGGGAAGAAGGTGGTCTTTCCTTACATGTGTGAAAGAGCAAAGCTTAGGCATAAAAAGAAGGCAAACCTAGAAGTGCTAACAGCGATGACATGTAAAGAGTGGTTATAACTGATCTTTTCTTCTATTTTTTTGCACTTTTCAATTTTTCTGTAATCAGTATCTATTGCTTTTATAATCAGAAAAGAATAAAAAGGGGCTCAGAGAGGTTTATTAATTAGCCCAGATGGACTTACGATTTATTCATAGATAGGTATATTTGAGGTTCAAAGGTAAGAATTGTTTTCTAGAGCCAACAGCCCAGGGAGGAGGGATGCTCAGCAATGATTCTGATTGATATTCGTTTTTTTG
>NW_026000037.1:16879949-16915158 GCF_001458135.2 Marmota marmota marmota
GGTGGTGCTGGAGATTGAATTCAAGGGCACTCAACCACTGAGCCACATCCCCAGCCCTATTTTGTAATTTATTTAGAGACAGGGTCTCACTTAGTTGCTTAGAACCTTGCTATTGCTGAGGCTGGCTTTGAACTTGAGATCCTCCTGCCTCAGCCCCCCCCTCAAGCTATTGGGATTACAGGTGTGTGTCACTGCGCCTGGCTCCACTGATCTTCTTACCCATCCTCCTGACCCTCCTTGAAAGAGAAATGTGAACAGGTCATTAGAGCATTGCACTCACTCTGTGTTCCTCCCACACTCAGGATCAGAAGGAGAATTTTAAGCTTTGTGTTTTTTTTTCTGGCTAGTCAAAGGTGAAATAGTGAATATATGAAATAGTCATTTCATATGGTATGTTTTGAGGACAGGACTGTCTTGCAGAAGTCAGTGCAAATGAAAATGTAGGAATCCATGTTCGAAAACTACTGGGAATTTCAAAACATTGGCAGTGGAACTTTAGGCTGAGTGCAGGGACTTTCCTAAGTGCTGGGCCTTGTGTGTTGGTCCAGGTCACCCCAGTGAAACTGGCCTTCCAGGGACACTTCTACTAGCCACCTGTAGGGAATGCCCAGGGAAAGGATGCAGAAGGGTCCTAGAAGGCAGGGACAGAAGAAAGGCTTGGGTCTGGGCGGGGAGTAACAGAAAAGAGAGAACCTGATTTGCTTTCAATTGTCTGGCTAGTTTGGAATCCAAAACGGGGCCTATTTGAGACATTAAGAAGTTAGGAGGTTTGAGTTCTATTTCCTGTTTGTGCAAACATAAACAGAGTACTTCTCTTCCTTTGGCCTTAGTTTCCTTATTTCTCTATTGAGGGTGATGGAATTGATCTCCACGGTCTCTGCCAGCTCTAAGATAATTCTGTGACTTGGACTTTCAATGCACACACAGTCTTTGTGACAGCAACTGTACACATGTTCATTGAGGTCCTGAGTAGAACCATTCAAAGAGCAGGTTAGAGCTGCTAAGCAGAAGTGTCATGGTGGCCTTGGAGATGGCGATGGTGGTTAAAAGATGGCTAGAGAGACAGTGCCATGGAGGGAGGTGTCTTTTCCTTAGACCCTAAAATGGAAGTTACCTTTGGGTATCTGACAAAAAAGTCAAGGCTTAAAGCTCTCACTCTCTTCTGTTGCATATGGGCAGAACACAGAGTGATTATGAAGCTATCCAAGAGGGTGGGTAGCCAGTTTTGAAGGACATGTAAAGACTGAGAACAGGTCGCTTAGAGGAAGCAACCCTTAGCTTTACAATCACATAAAACACTTGCTATGTAAGGTGAATTTTTGTTATACAACTTTGGCAGTAGATTTCTGGCAAGTAACAATAGGGACCCTGATTTCAAAGGGAGTTGTATCCTTGTGTGGAAAGCATATAATGGAATGATCCCTTTAGGATTTTTACCATTCCCTTAAGTGGAAGAGTTGAAGATGAATATCAGGATCTTGCTATGTTTAATTTGTATTTATTGATGCTCAGTTTCATGTGGTTTCCACGTCATAGTGTGAGTTCATTTATTCATAACTCACTGAATGGTTGTCTTCCTGGAGTCTTGTGATAATCAGCTCTTCCAAATATTGTTCTAGAAATGTATTTGGAGTAGCTGTTCAAGATTCCTCTATGCAGAGAGCCAGGGTTATGGGCATTAGGAATGTTGAATTTGCAAATCAATTTTATGAGATTCTTTGATGCCATTTTATATGAAGACAAAATAAAGGAAAAAAATATCTCAAGCTGTGCTACAGAGAAGCATGAGACCAGTGATTTACAGGAGGAAATTGGAATTTTTAGAGAGATTTTTGTTGGCTACATGAATACATTCATTTATCAATATTTGGAATTTCATATAAAAGAATATATCTTTAAAATACCTTTAAAATATTCCTTTTTTGAAAAATAAGATTTTTTTTTGTTATGCAATTGGACTGATGCAGGGGTACCTTACAAACAATGGCCTTCTTATTTTGGGGTGGGTCAGTTTTCCCCTACCATCTCCTGTAACTCACGTCTGTTTGGTTTGACAATCCTGTAGCCATCTATCTCTTTTCTTTGATCTAATGTAATTTCCCTTTTTTTTTAATGTCAGTTTTATGTTTCCCCCCAGAAATTCTGAGAAAGGTTCTTCATATTTAACTCATCATCCACATTTTCCTTTAGGTTAGTAAAGTTTGTGTCAGGAGAAATTTGAGGAACAAAATTTAGTGCTTTGATGGTTCTGACATTACTGTGGAATTACAAGATCATACACTTAAATTTAAGGCCTGGTAGGAGAAGGGAACCGGATTTCTTACCTCTTTTAGGTCCTGAAGTTTAAAGAACAATTAAGAGAATTTGTAATTGAAAGTATTTTTGAACTAGTATAAGTCACAGACTCACAGTTTTGGAAGGGAATTTTATTTTTTGATTTTTGTGTGCATGTGTACTAGGGATTGAACCCCAGGGCTTTGGGCATACCAGGCATGCATTCTACTGCTGAGTCCCTCACATAGTCCTAGAAAGGAATTTTAAAAGACCATCCTATCCAGTTTCTACCTTTGGTCAAACAGGCACCAGCATCTCCAATTCACTAGTTAGAAAATCAAGGTCATGTCGGGTAGGTGGTGCGTTCTTTGGTACCTAGACAAAGTGGGTCTGTTTTGAAGATTAGATAGCTGTGCCCGTGTACTGCAAAGATGGTTCCTATTATCTGTTGCTAGGTACACACTGTTTCTCTCATCAAGAGGAGGCTGCTGTTTGTCCTCCTTGCTATGCAGACCTGGTGGCATCTTTTTTAAAATTCTTTTTTCTCTTTAGTACAGGGGATTGAACCCAGGGGTGCTATACTATTGAGCTATATCCCCAGCCCTTTTTATTTTTTTATCCTGAGATGAAGTCTCACAAGTTTGTCTAGGCTGACCTCAAACTTGCAATCCTCCTGCCTCAGTTTCCTGAATCACTGGAATATAGGTGTGTGCCACAGTTCCTGGCTCTGGTGACATCTTTTGAGCAACAGAATGCAGCTGGAGTGTCAAAGTGAAACTTGTTGGCCCAGACCTTCAGCAGTTTTGCAGTTTCCAATTGGGCCATCTTGATATCTAACGTCCATATTAAGAAGCTGAGCTCAGCTGGGCACGGTGGCACACACCTGTAATCCCAGTGGCTCGGGAGACTGAGTCAGGAAGATTGCAAGTTCAAAGCCAGCCTCAGCAAAAGCAAGGTGCTAAGTGACTCAGTGAGACCCTGTCTCTCAATAAAATACAAATTAGGGCTGGGGATGTGGCTCAGTGGTTGAGTGTCCCTGAGTTCAATCTCTGGTACCAAAAAAAAAAAAAAAAAAGAAGCTGAGCCCAGTTAGCTCATAGAATTATGAAAAATAATAAAATAATAAATTAATTTTTAAGCCAACAAATTCCAAGCTAGTTAGTTATGTAGTTATAGATAACTGAGAGACAGTTCAGCTTTTATTTGGAAACTATGCATTTTTGGATTGCTTTGCTATGTAATCCTGTCTGAAGTTTCTGATAATTAGAGAAATCTCCTATAATAATACAGGATGTTAATAATAATGATAGACATGAAATTAGTATTAACAATAATTTAGTATTAATAATAATGATAAACATAAAATTATCATGACACAGACAGTTAGGACTTGACACAGATAAAGTTTGTAGTGTGATGAAAATCATAAAAATGATATCCCATTTTTGTAAACTATAAATCCCATACAGATGTTATTTTTTTCCTTATGTTTTAGGTCCAGAAAACAGTGCCCATTTTTTCCTTAAGAAATGTGGACTGAACTAATATTAGTCCTTCCCTCTAAGAACACAGAAGTTTCTCATTCCAGTAAGCTCTTCAGGACTTGTGAGGAGGGTGGAATTGGATGGGAGTCAGGGTGTCTGGTTGGTTCCAGATGACGTGTAACTCTGGGATCTAGAGCTCCCTCCACAGGAGCATGATGGGGGGACCAGGGCACCCAGGTGATGGTGGTGGGCATGGTCTACCCAACCTGCTGCTGGGTGAGTGGGGTTGGGGTTACACTCTTGTTGTCACCCCACTCTCTGGTAATATATACCATTGACATGAGTTGGTGGATCCATGGCAGATTTATTGCCATTCTCCCTTCTTCATGGGTCTAGTTTTAATTGGCATTCATGCAGAAAAGGCTTTGACTCTGGGTTGTGAATACCATTGTTAACCAAGGGGCAAGCAGCTTGCTGCCACCCCATTGCATATTTCTGTATTACTAATGCCATAAGTTCCCCCAGGACAATGTCTCAGCCCCTCAAAATAAGGGCTTGCCTTCTGTGAACTCGGGCTGTGGATGGGCTAGTCAACCCCGGAAGGAGCAGTGCCATGGGCCTGTCAGGGAACCTGCACCTTGAGTCCTGACTCTCCCTAGCCCCACTCCCCTCATGTCTTCCTGTGTGTCATCCATGGGGTCATCTTGAGGGAGTTGATTGCATGGGGTGGGGGAAGAGGACTCAGGAAGTTCTGTCTGCTTTTAGGTGTCTCCCGTGTGAATCTGTGAATTTGTCTGAGATCCCATTATTGAAAGACTGTCAGGCAATGCAGTAATGTCCAGAGGTGAAAATATTGGATTCTGAGAGTTGTAACCTCATCAGTGGATGAATCCATCTGATGGATTAATGATTTGGATGCACTACTGGTTGGTAACTCCAGGCAGGTGGGGTGTGGCTGGAGGAAGTAAGTCACTGGGGGTGTGCTCTTAGGCACCATCTCTTGTCCGTGGCTCCTCTCCCTCTTTGCCTCTCTGCTTCCTGGTTGTCATGAGGCGTGCGGCTTCCTCTGCCATGCTCTTCTGCCTTGATGTTTCTGTCTTGGAGCCAGCTGGCCATGGACTGAGCCTCTAAAACCCTGAACCAAAATTAATCTATTCTCCTCTACATTTTTCTTGTCAGGTATTTTGGTGATAGCAATGAAAATCTGACTAACACAAAGACTCAATTAATTTGAGTCCTGAAGTTACTTCGACCTTCTGGATTTTTACATTAAAAGGCAAATATCTTAGGAACATCAGAGAACATTAATTTATTTAACATATTTACTGAGCATCTATTATGCTCCAGGAAGTGGGAATATGGCAGTGAACAAACAAAATCCCTGCCCTCATGGAGCTTCAAGTTGAGGAAGATAAACAACAAACAAACATGTAAAATGTGCAGTGTGCCTGATGGTGACGAATACTGTGTAGGACAGGAGGCTGGGGAGTGTGTAGTTGTGGGAGGATTTCCAGCTAGAGAAGTTGGTAAAAAATAGCTCTTTGGAAGATTCTTTGTAGGGCCAAATAAAGATGACCTAGAGAGGGCAGATTAAGGGCCACTTCTTCATACATGATAGCTTCCTCTTATCTAGGTCAGGAATCAGTGGAAAAAAGATCTCAGGAAGAAATCTTATTTCTTTCCAGCCAGTGACGTTCCCTTGTGAAACTGAGTGATAGTTGGGGCTCCCAGATCTATTGGCCTCTTTAGTAAGAGGTCTATTAAAGACCATCACATGGTCCTGGGGATTCTTACTGTCCTGTTTCAAGTTCCCAGACTAGACTTTGAGCAGACTCTGTGTGGCCACTGTTGGTTTTGACATGAAAGTCAATGCCTCTTTAGAGTGACCTAAAAATACACTCCTAAGAAAACATTAATGAGTGTATTAATTTTCCAAGGTTGCCATAACAAAGTACCACAAAATGGTTGGCTTCACAGCAGAAATTTATTTCTCACAGTTCTGGAGACTGGAAGTTCAAGGTCAAGGTGTCAGCAGTGTTTGGTTCCTTCCAAGAGCTATAAGGGAAGGCTCTCCCAGGTCTTGTAGATGGCCATCGGCTCCTTCTGTATTTACACGATCTCTCCTGTTTGTGTTTGTGTTTTCATTTCCTCTTATAAACATGCCAGTCATCTAGAATTAAGGCCCACTCCAGTGCCCTCATTTTAATTTAATCACCTCTATCAAGATCATCTCTCTCTAAATATAGCACCATTCTGAGGAGTTAGGGAATAGAGCTTCAACATATGGATTTTGGGAGTGCAAACCAGCTCAGCCCATACAATAAACAATGTGGCCTTTGCAGAAAATCCAAGATGAACGGGAGGGCTTTACCTTGCACTTTCCAAGGCTGCTATTTACGCTTGGATGATTTGGTTCTCCAAAAAGTCCCATCTTGTCCCTTTTGCCACCAGGATTTTCCTTTTAAATTTTTAATAGCTGGTCTTTGTCCCCCTGACCATCAAGCTGCACTAATTTCTCTCCTTCTTACTCCCTTGTTTCCCAGAGGCTATTGCTCACCTCACTCCAGTTAAAAATGCTCATCTTCCAAGGCCCCCTTATAGGTAGAGGTAGCCATGTGACACTCCTCTGGTCAGTAAGATGGGAGTGAAAGTCACTAGGTGGTGCTTCTGGGACATATTCTAAGTAGTATAACCTTTGGCTCTTGGCCATCTGTGCCTTCCTGCATGGGCTGACAGTGGGTGGCCATCTGTCAACACTTGGAGGTTAACACCAAGTGTTAGGGCTGGTGGGGCAGGAATGCAGAAGGAAGGGGTCTAGGATGACCTCTGTGAGCATTGGGCAACTGCATCTAGACTTCTTAGATAAGAAGAATTGTTCCTTATTTGTTAAGGTAGAGCTTTTTGTGCCATTTGACTAAGTATAGCCCTGACCAATACACTACTATTTTGGATTCAGATATCTGTGGTTCGGTGGGGCAAGAATCAGCTACAGAAACAATAAGAAAAGGTCTGGAAGATAGTCTGGGATTAGGTCCAGAATGGGATTATTTCAAGTGTTTATTCAAGACGGTTCGAGGGCCTAGGTACTTGGTTCAGGAGCTTCATCTCCCTGGCCAAAAGCTTTTCATTTCCATTTCCAGAACTTGTAGTTGCTATGTGATCATCTGACACTCTTCTCAGCCTCCAAGAATGTCCAGACATTCATCTAACAGCCTTGCTGGGCTGATGGACCAAGCATGGTGCCTGACATGCACAGGGGTTAGCATTTGATAAATGGACCTTAATTGAGTCAAAGACTAGCAGATAACAATGGGAACTATTACCAAGTACATATACATACTTACGATGCATTCGATAGTCATCAATTTAAGGAAAAGATTATTTTCTCTCATTATAAAAATTCCATTAATGGACCTCTTAATGTGTGCTAGGCACTGTATTAGGTAATTTGCTTTCATTATTGCTTATCTTTACAAGAAATCTGCAAGGTGGATACGAAGTCCTATTTATACACAAGGAAAATGAGATTTGAAAAGCCAGTGGCACCAACTTAATAAATGGTGAAGCAAATATTCAAATGCTCCCAAGTGCATGCTCTTTCCAATATAATATGTTGAATACATTAGCTGCTGCTCAGAAAAGAATATTCTTATTAGTATAATATAGCTATATACCTCTCTATCTTAGCACACATTAAGAGGCCCATTAATGCAATTTTTATAATGAGAGAAAATAAACTTTTCCTTAAATTGATGACTATTGAATGCATGGTAAGTATGTATATGTTACTTGGTAATAGTTCCCATAGTTATCTTCTATGTGTATATATAGAATACATACACATATATGATGTATAGAGAGAACATATGTATATAGTTTGTACAAAAATTATAGAAAAATAGCAAGAAAGAAAAAACTTAATACCCCTGCATAGTTCAGTTTCTGCATATGTGTTTCAGATAGTTGAAGTCAAATTGCAGATAGTAATTGTCTTGTGCCCCTGCTAGGTACTAGACACTGTTGTAAGTTTGACTTTTATTCACCAATCACTGAGCATGAGCATTTTTCATTGCCCATACATTTCAATGCTTTAATCAAGTAACCAGTGATTAATGCATTAATCCCAGCTCCTGCCTTTGTGTGTATGCCATTAGTGCTTGTAGGGGTATGCACTGCAGTCTGCTGCAGGAGAAGTTTGGAAGCCATGGGCCTTTTGAGCCCTTTAGTACATATTTATTTTATGGAGGGCTAAGATGGAGCATTTTCACATTTGAGAGGGGACTTCAAGAGACCAGGGCACTTTCAGCTCTCATAGTTTGCTTTTCTGAAAAAGGTACCCCAAGTTCTAGTTGATCTGTTAGATTTTCGAGATGGTTTGATTTGTCCATGTAATGAAATGGAACATATTATTCCACCGAATTCCTGGGGTGCCACCCATGGTGAGAGGAACATCCAGAGGGGACTACACACCCCACTGTCTGGAGGCAGAGCAGGTTGTGTGCTGCCGTCATGGGTTAGGAAGGAAGCAAAGTTGCATGAAGATTCCGGGCTGTGGTGGAATATCATGGAGCATCATAGCCTGAGAGGGCGGGAGCCAGACCTCATGGGGTGTGAAGAGGGCCCGCTGTGTGTATCCCCTGAAAAGTCCCCAAGCTGGCCCACAAGGAGATCTGCAGGGAAGTTATTTATTATTTTTTAAATGTACCTGGTCCCGGTAACTAAACCCATACTTCTTAGACAGTAGTATCATGCTGAATCTGACACGAAGCTGCAGATTGTGAAGGACTTAGAGTCCAGGAGTTTGAGTTGAGCCTGGGCAACATGGCAAGACCCCATCTCAAAGATAACAAATGGAAACCAGCAAAACAACAAAACTTGAGTCAAAGAAAAAATCTGAAGAAAAAAATATCTTGAAAGAATCTAGAAAGACGAGGAATTATCTGTAAAGAAAAAGTGATTAGAACAACTGTTTTAGTTAGCTTTTTTCCTGCTGTGACTAAAAGATCTGACCAGAACAGTTTAAAAAAATTGTTTTTGTAGTTGTAGATGGACAGAATGCCTTTATTTTATTTGTTTAGTTTTATATGGTGCTAAGGATGGAACCCAGTGCCTCACATGTACTAGGCAAGTGCTTTGCTGAGTACAACCCCAGCCCTGACCAGAACAGTTTTAGGGGAGGAAAAGTTTATTTGAGGGCTCACAATTTCAGAGGAGAAGGCTGTCTCTATTTCTTAGAGCTCGAGGTGAGGCAGAACATCATGGAGGAAGAGTGTGCAGAGGGAAGTGGCTCACATGATGATCAGAAAGCAGAGAGACTTTACTTTCCAGATACATACATATACCCAAAGTCACACCCCAGTGCCCACCTCCTTCAGCCACACCCTACCTGCTTACAGTTACCACTCAGTTAATCCCCATCAGGGCATTAATTCATGGGTTGGGTTAAGACTTTCACAACCCAATCACTTCTCCTCTGAATCTTCTTGCATTGTCTTACATGTGTGCTTTTGGGGGACACCTCACATCCAAATCATAACAGTGACTGAAGATTTCTCATAAGTTAGTGGAAAGAAGAATGCTAACAATTTTCAAGTGAGAGGTCATCTTTCTCCAAATTATAGCTTTTGGTGGTGTTTTCTTTCCTCATGATTAAATCCCTTTCATCTTGGGCTATTCTAGTGGCAGGATTGAGTTTCTTCCTCCCTCTGTCTTCCCCTNTTTTTTTTTTTTTTTTTTTTTTGCTGCTTTAAACCCACACCACTCTTACTTCCTTTATTTAAACATTTCCTTCTCCTTCACAATATACCGAAAATGCTAGGTCTCATCTTTGCATTAATGCGCTCATGCACTCACACGCGTGCGCGCGCGCGCGCGCACACACACACACACACACACACAAACACACATATAATTTCGGTACTGGGGATGGAACCCAGGGGCACTTAACCACTAAGCCACATCCCCAGATCTTTTTCTTTTTTATTTTGAGATGGGGGTCTTGCTGAGTTGCTTAGGACCTCGCTAAATTGCCAGGGGGCTTGCTTTGAACTTGCCATCCTTCTGCCTCAGCCTCCTGAGCCCTGGGATTATGGGTGTGTGCCACTGTGCCATGCTGATTCTAGATAAATTTAAAAAATAATTATTGTGATTTAGATACTGTAACTTTCTAGTTGGTTATTATTAGGCTATGGAAAATCTATTATTTTGAAAATTTAAGTTGCATCCTAGCTACATTGTTGAATTTCTACTAGTTCTGATAGTTTTAAAGAGTTTATTTATTTATTTTTGGTAATTTGAAGATAAACAAACTTGCAATCACGGTTCTTCTGCCATTCCCAGAAGTTTCAATTCTTGTTTCTATTTCACATATTTATAGTATTGGTTAAAAAAATTTCAGAAAGGGATAAGTGATAATTGTCAGAGCAGATATTTTGTTTTGCTTCAAATTTTACAATGTTTTAGTGTTTTCTAAAGTGTGTTTCATGGAATTCTGGGTTTCAAGGATGTCTTGGCAATGCTTGTTTTAGTAAACTAATTTTTTTTTTTTCATTTTTACACTGCATAGCCTTGAGTTTCAGGTAGGCAAATGTTCACTGTGTATTCTGGGAGGTGGGGTGGCAGACTTCCTTCCGTCCCTTCCTGTTTTGGTAGCACCTCTTGTGCTTCAGTTGTCCAAAAACACACTTAAGGAAGTGCTACTGGGATGTATGTGAGTCCTGGGTTGAAATAAAATGTTAATCAACATTCTGTTGCTGTGACAAAGACCCAAGATAATTAGCTTAATTAAAGAAAAAGTTTATTTTGGCTTATAAAGTCAGAGATTTCAGTCCATGGCTTTATGATCCTGAAGCTTTGGGTCCATGGTAGTTGGGTGGGGTGTGTGTGAGTGCGCACACATGTGTGCGCAAAAGGATAGTCCTGTAGGTAATGAAATAATGAATTATTTGGTCAGAAAGATGGGGCTAATTCAAGAGGAAATAAAATGGTAATGCCTCCAGAGCACTCCCATCCTTCAACTTGTTGTCAAGGTTATCTGCCTTCAAGGAGTTGATGAATGCCCCCTGGGCCACTCCCTTCCTGTTTGCACCCACTTGGTTTAAGCCCTTGGATCACTCCACCTTTTGGCCCAACTTTTGGTCACTAGTCAAGTATGTAGGATCAGAGAAGGAGAAAGCATGAGAACAAAGGAAATCTAAAATGTATAAAAGGGGCAGGACACCCCCACTTCTTTGGACACCCAGCTCTGGACATTCCATATCAAAACTATAGCAGATGTGTGTTTTTATGTTAGGAAAGTATCTTCTTAGTTCTAAAGTATTCACTTTAGTTCTCTCTGGAACTCATAGAATTGGATTGGGGAAGGCATATAATTAAATAATTCCATTTATTCTTATATTACAAAATTGTAATAATCACATATTAGCTTTAAAATGGAATAAAATCCCATAAAATGAAAATACTTCTGGAGAGAACATCTTCTGGTTGGATTTGATTAGAATTGTTACACTATGAGGAAGAAAAGTGCTATTGGGCAGTCTGTTGTGTGTAAGAGAAAAGTGGGGCCTGAGAATGTCTCTGTCACATTGATGTGGGTGACATGGCTGTCAGCTAGAGGTCTTCAGGGACCTGAGCTTTTATTCTGCTCATTTCAATTGTGGCCAGATTCTCTCTCAGCAATTTGAATGAATTTATCTTCCAGGCCAGTTGCCAGCATATTTGTAGGTTGAAATCAAATATTCGAAACACTTTTTTTCTGACATTAAACAAACTCAATTTTCATGTAAAATCATCTCTTAACTCTTCAGAAATGTTTATTTTGTTTTCTAAGAAGGTACAAGTTCAACACTATTTTTTTCAAGTGGATTTAAGTCTTTGAAAACTCCAAATTATACTACTTTTTAAGTATAGAATTATCATTTTTTAATATGTCAGTGGATTTTTTTTATTTATATGTGGCGCTGAGAATTGAACCCAGTGCCTCACACATGCTAGGCAAGTGCTGTACCACTGAGCGACAGCCCCAATCCCTCCAAATTATAGCTTTTGGTGGTGTTTTCTTTCCTCATGATTAAATCCCTTTCATCTTGGGCTATTCTAGTGGCAGGATTGAGTTTCTTCCTCCCTCTGTCTTCCCCTTCTGCCCTCTTTTCCTTCTTTATCCCCCCCCCTTTTTTTCTCCTTTGAGGAAGGTCATTTGAAGGGGGAGACTTTCTCTCCAGATGTGGTATATTAGTCAGCTTTCTGATACTAATGAAATATGAGTCAATTAACTTGTAAGGATGAAAGGTTTATTTTGACTTTCAGTTCTGGATGTTCCGGCCTAAGATTAGCCCTATTTCTTTGGCCTCTGGCAAGGACAGCACAGCAGGGCTGGAATGTATGGTGGAGCAAACTGCTTACATTATGGCCAGGAAGCAGAGTGAGCCAGGAAGCGATGGGGTCCCCTGATCACTTTCAAGGACACTCCCCCAATGACCTAAGGGCCTTCTCCTAGATCCCACTTTCTAAAGGTTCCACCACTTCTCAATGGTGCCACCTTGTGGATCAAGCCCCTTATCACATGAGCCTTTAGGGGACACTCATCTAAACCATGGCAGATGGTCTTTTCAAAATGTCTTTATTAAAATCATCAATAGGCAGAATCTAGAGCACCCACCAAAGAAAAGGACTAACTGCCACAGTCTGGCTGGGCACAATCAGGAGCCACTTGTCAAAAGAAAGGAACTTTATTTTTAGAACCACACACGCCAAACAAAACTGCTCCTCAGGAAAAACCTTCAGAGCCCAACTGCCACCACCGGCTTCCCCCAAGCCTCTCAACCTCCCCCACTCCTCCTGCTCTTGAGGCCAATTGGCTGGGTCGCATGGGCGGAGCCAAAAAAAGTCCCCCAATGAGCAGCTCCATGGTCTGAAAGGGCGGGGAAACAGCCCAATGAGCATCACGGCAGAGGAGCCAATCAGTTGGCAGCTAGAAGTTGCTGGGGCCGCTGTGAGCCAATCATCAGCTGGCAGCTGGAAGTTTGCTGGCAGCTGGAAGTTTGCTGGGGCCCCTTGGGCTGTGGCTCTCAACACTAACAACAACAACGGCCACTAATGATCACAATAATGAGTAATGCTGATTCTTATTGAGAATTTGCTATATGGGAGGGACTTTTCTAAATGCTTTGCATGCATCAACTTGTTTCATCCTTACAACATTCCTGTGAGCAAGAATTATCTGTATTTTAGAGTTTGGGAAACAGGGAAGTTCAGTTATTTACTCAAGATCATGCAGCTAGTATATGACAGAGCCAGAGTTGGAGTCCATGGTCCTTCACCATCTACACTTGATTGTAGTGCACTATTTTTTAAAACAAGTTTTTGTATTCAATTTGCCAGAATTTTATTGAGATTTTTGCATCTATGTTCATTAGAGATATTGGTCTAAAGTTTTCTGCCTTTGATGTGTCTTTGTCTGGTTTTAGAATCAGGGTGATATTGGCCTCATAGAATGAGTTTAGAAGTGCTCCCTCTTTTTCTATTTCACAAAATAATTTGTAGAGTATAGGTATTAGTTTTTCTTTAAAGGTCTTGTAGAACTCAGCTGTGTATCCATCTGGTCCTGAGCTTTTCTTGGTTGGTAGGCTTCTGATGGTGTCTTCTATTTCATTGCTTGAAATTGATCTGTTTACATTGTGTATATCATCCTGATTCAGCAGCCTACCTCATTAAAAATTAGAGATAATAAGTGATTTCAAATTAAGGAGATGTGTTAGGTTTTATTCTCATTGTGACCAAAATACCTGATAAGAACAATTTGGAGGAGGAAAGGTTTATTTTGGGTCACTGTCTCAGAGGTTCAGTCCATGGTCAGCTAATTCCATTGCTCTGGGCCTAAGAGAGGCAGGATATGACGGCAGGAGGGCGTCTGGGAGGAAAGCAGCTCAGGTCATGACTGCCCAGAAACAGAGAGAGACTGAGGACCAAGGAATAAGATAAATCCCCAAGCTTTTACTTTAGGGACCTACTTCCTTCAGCCACCCTGACCTGTTATAGTTACTGTTATGGGGAGCCACTTCAGAAAATGCTGAAGTCTGAATTCAAATGAAAGAGAGCTTTATTTACCTGACCAGGGACTGTCACCCACTCATAGAGACTGCAGCTCTGTGGGAGAACAAAAATTTCCTGGCCTATGTCTTGGGAATTTGAGGATGAAAACCATAACTCGGGGGATTTTCTCAGCGTCATGCAAGCAAGCAAGCAAGTTACAGAAGCTAAAGGAGCAGTCAGCTTAATCGCATCTCCAGTCCGAACAAGTGTTAGACAACAGTATCCTGAGTTTCAGCTGAGCAGGGGTGATAGTCTATTTTAAAGTCATGTGGACCCATAAATGTACTCAAATCCAGGATGTAGCTCACCATGACCACTACCATATCCTAGAGTTGGGTACATTCTGTGGGGTATAAAGTGCAGAAAAACAATTTTTAAAAAGAAGACAGCTTTTGTTTCTGGTTCTCGGAAATGGGTCCTGCAGTTCCCTCTTGACAGGAGCAGTAACAGAAAAACTAGGATGGGGTTTAGAACAACTAAGATAGAGTCCCTATGGCCACACTTCTTGTTTGTATAGCCACAGTGACTCCATTCCCGCTGTCCCAGTACTAGAAACTTATTTGATGCTTATCTCATTTACTCATCATTTAACTACTGATATCTATAAACCTTATGTTTACATGATCAAGCTAATGCAATTGTTCACAACTATATTGATTTAACCTTGTCTATATCTATATTAACCTATCAGCCTATATTTATCTATAACTATACTGGCATACTGACTTATCACCTTTCACTGTTCCATATCTTTTTCCTGTGGTTTAAATCCTATGTCTTATAGTTACATGATTTTATTACTATTATTTAGTAGTAAAATTACTATTATTTATAATATAATTATATTATAATTGTTATTATAATTACTATTATTTACCCCGATGAACTATGAACTTACGTCTTACTGATGCTTACCTATGTTATCTTACCTTATTCCTATAATCTGTAACCTACATCTGTGACTTATTGATTATATTGATCAGTTCATACCACAACATTACCACCCAGTACTTCACCTTACTGGGTCCCCCCCACCCCACATGTTCACCACCAGTTCAAACTTTTACCAGCCCTGTTATACCAATGTGGACATGCAGAACAGAATCCACATGGATGCACTTGGATCCCCCTGTCCTACGAGGCTCAGAGAGGAATTTATTTTAAAAATTTTTTTGGAAATAAAATTGACTTATTTGCTGATCGTGTATCTTGCAACCATGATAAACACACTTATTAGTTATGACAATCATGCTCTGCAAAACCTGTTTGCCTTTTATTTCCTTTCTTGCCTTATCTGCACTGGCTAGACCCATCAGTACAATGTTGAATAGAAGTGATATCAAACACCCTGTTTGTTTCTGCTCTTAAGGGAAATCATGAAGTCTTTCATCACTGAATATGATGTTAACTGTAGGTTTCTCACGATGCCCTTTACCAGGCTGGTGTAATTGCATTCTGTTTCTAGTTTGCAGAGAACTTTGATCAGAATGGATCATGGACTTTGTTGCATGCTTTTTCTAACTCTCTTGAAATAATCACATGATTTTTCTGTTTCAGAATATTAATATGGTCAGTTTGTGTTGATTAATTCACCAATCTTAAATTTTTACCAGGCTACATCTTTTACTAGTCTTTCGTTCCTGGGATAGACTTCATTTAGACATGATTAATTATTCTTTTTATATATCATCAGATTTGATTGACTTAAAATTTGCATATTTTTATAAGGAGCATTGGTCTGTAGTTTTATTGTTTGCAGTGTCTTCGATTTTGAGATCAGGGTAGCACTCTGACAGATGAGTTGGGAAATGGTCTCTCCTTTTCAATTTTCTGGAAGACTGTGTACCACTGATAGTCGTTATTTCTTATATACTTGGTAGAATTTATCAGCCATCTGGAGCCATCTGAAGTTTCCTCTGTGTAAAAGTTTTTAACTGTACATTCAATTTCTTTAATAGTTATAGGGATATTTTTATGCTCTATTTCTTCTCGACTGACGCTTGACAGTTTTTTTCTGTCTTTAAAAAAATTATGGGTGCATATTAATTATATAGTGAGTTTCATTGTGGTATATTCATGCATGTATATAATATAATTTAATCAGTTCACTCCCTAGCACCCTCCCTTGCCTACTTCCCCTTCCTCATTATCTCCTTCCTCTGCCCTAATGTTCTCCCTTCTATTTTCATGAGATTCCCGCCCCACTCCCTGCACCTTTTTCTCTTGGTAACTTTCACTTATGAGAGAAAACACACAGCACTTGTTTCTGGGCATGGCGTATTTCACTTAACATGATGCTATCCAGTTCTATCCATTTTCATGCAAATAAGATGCTTTTGTTCTTTTTTTCTTTTTTAAAAATATTTTTTAGTTGTAGGTGGACACAATATCTTTATTTCATTTTTAAAAATGTGGTACTGAGGATTGAACCCAGTACCTCACATGTGCTAGGTGAGCGCTCTACCACTGAGCCACAACCCTAGTCCTCATCTATTTAAAAAAATTTTTTTTTTAGTTATAGATGGACACAATACCTTTATGTATTTATTTATTGGTTTATTTATGTGGTGCTAAGGATTGAACTCAGTGCCTCACACGTGCTAGACAAGTGCTCTACCACTGAGCCACAACCCCAGTCCTCCATCCATCTATTGAAGGACACCTAGGCTTATTCTATAGCTTGACTATTATGAATTGTGCTGCTATAAATCCATCAAGGCATTTGTCTCTAAAATAGGTTGTCTTTGATTCTTTTGGATAGATACTAAGAAATGGTGTAGCTGGATCATATGGTAGTTGCAATTTTAGTTTTTTTTTCTCTTCCCTACATTTTTTTTGTTGGTGCATTATAATTATACATAATAGTGGGATTTGTTGTTACATATTAGTATACACATACAAGATAACAATACAATTTGTCCAATATGCCTCCCCAGCCCTTCTTCAGGGAGGACTTATAATCTTCCACTTGTTGCTTCAGTACTATCTAATCAAGTGTCAGTTTAGACGTGAGTCAAGGGGCAGGGCTAGCGGGGGAAGCAGGGACAGGAATTTTGAGAGAAGTTATCAAAGTAGATATGTATGCAGATGTGAAACTTTCCTGATCATATAAGGACTCTCTGTTCATTACAAAATATGGGAATGTATTCATGCTAAATGATAAAAGACTCCCATCCTCTTACCACTAGAGAGAATCATTGCTAATATATTCCATCACTGCCTTTCTGTGTGTATGAAGACTGTGATAGTCTTGTGCCTTCTGTTTTTGCCATTAGAGTCACACTCTGATCACATTTTTATTCCATTAAGTCTAATTCAGAAGACACTTTTTTATTAGTTCTATAAGATATTCTACTTCTATTCTGTTCTCTTTATATCATTCACTTTGTAGCTAGATGAATGAAGACAGGGATGAACTCACTAATATTTTAAATACTTCTTAAAACCTTCTTGTGATTTGGGTCCATTTGTTGAAGACAGCAAGAGCCTGGCAGGATTCTTATTTCAGTGAGTGCAGAAAGTTGGAGAAAGTCAGTCTTGTTCAATGGAATGTGTTTGTATGTGTGTGTATGTATGTGGTGTGTGTATGTGTTTTTGTATGTGAATGCACATGGTGCATGTGTGTGTATGTGAGGGGTGTGTGGTGTATGTGTGTGTGTGTGATGTGTGTGCTTTAAATATGGTATGTTTTGGTGTGTGCATCTTGTGTGTGTTATGGTATGTGTGTGTCACTGTGACACATGTGTATGTCTGTAATGTGTGTTTGGGCTTTGTGTAGAGGTAATGGCCTCGATACTCAGAAGTCTGCCACATGCCCTTCAGGGACTTCTTCCTTTCCACCTTTATATTGCAGAAGCTCCTCAACTTTGAGCTTCACAAAGCTGGTCTGAGATATGTTTTGTGGCCAGATGTCTTTCTAGCGTAGTATGAAAGAAGCTAGGTTTACAATCTTTCTTATGGGTTTCCTCATTTTCCTAGGCTTAGGAAACATAAATATTAGTCTTCCAAACCTCCTTTTTCAAAAGCACAAAAAGGTCAGGTGAGGTGGTGCACATCTGTAATCCCAGCAGCTTGGGAGGCTGAGGCAGAAGAGTGCAAGGAAAAGGTCAGCCTCAGCAATTCAGTGAGGCCCTAAGCAACTTAGGGAGACCCTGTCTCAGAAAAAGAAAGAAAGAAAAAAACAGGGTCTGGAGAAGATGTGGCTCAGTGGTTGAAAGCCTCTGGTTTCAATCCTGGGTACCAAAAAAAAAAAAAAAAAGTAAAAGGACTTTTTGGAATGAAACATTCAGAGCTTGTTCCAAACAAGCTCTGCAACAGAGTATCAGGGTAAACTTCTGAGTTTCTTTGCAACCTGTACTTGTCTTTATCTTAGCCTACATCCAACCAACAAGTCTCCCAGTATTCATGCCACAGGGGCGAGGGTTTTAATCAATAGAGTGCAGGGAAGTCATCTGCATCATTTCTGAGGTTAGGACATTAGAAGACTTGCAGCTTTTGGTAGGAGTCATTCACTGTCTGTGGTAGTCATGAGGAGGCCAAACTAGGCATGTGGAGAGTCTGCGTGGAGTGAGATGCAGGGTAATACCTGCTGTGGGGCAGGCATGTGGGTGGAGAAGTCATCTCTGATGTCCAGTCCAGTTGAGCCTTCAGATGGCTGCAACTCCAGCCATCTTCACTTTAGCCACATGAAAAATTCCAAATAAAAGCCATCCAGCTGATTCCTGCTAACCCACAGATCCAAAAGTATAATGATAAATGTTTGTTTTAAGTCACTGAGTTTTGTGGTGCTTTGTTGCATAGCATCAGGTACCCAAACTAGTCAACTGCAATGTCTTCTAAGTGTCTCCTGACCTTAGGACCTGGGAACTCCTTGAAGGCTGGAAACTTGTCTTGGCGTTTTTGATACCGTGAGAGCTAAAACTTGCAGCATGGCTCACATGACTGGACAAATAGTCCTTTTGCTGAAAGACCTGGAATAACAAAAGAAGCAAGTGAAGATGCTCCTCAACTTACAGTGGGGTCCCCTCCTGATAAACCCATCATAAGATGAAAGTATCCTTAGGTTGAAAATGCATTCAAAACTGGTGAACAAATCATAGAGGAGAATACTCGTACCCATCATTAGTCAGGAACTGGACAGAGAAATGCATGCAATCTGCTAGTCTATCTTTTACATTTTCTGCTTATGCTCTACCATGGGATGCTTCCCTTCCAGGCTCTCATCAGAGAGAAAAAAAATTGACAGAGGCCAATTTTTTTTCTTTATAAACTTTAAAAAAGTAAATAGGGTTATCTTTCAGTATCTATGGGAGAATGGTTCCAGTACTCCCCACCCCCCACCCCTGCTGTGGATACCAAACTCAAAGAATTCTCAAGTCCCTTATATAAAATGGGACTTGTATCATAACCTATTCCCCTTCTCCTGTATGCTGTAAGTCATCTAGATCGCTTATGGTATAATGTAAATGATATGTAAATAGGTGTTACACTGTATTGTTTAGGAATATAGGTAAGGAAAAAGTCTATATGTGCTCTGTGTAGACAATTTTTGAGTGTTTGTGATCCACAGTTGATCCAATCCATGCATTTAGAACCTGTGGGTATGCAGGGCTAAATGTAACTCCCATTTAAAATAAATTTGTTTAGTCAGGTGTGATAGTGCATGCCTTAATCCCAGAAACTTGGGAGGTGGAGACAGGAGGATCCCAAGTTTGAGGCCAGCCTCGGCAACTTAGCAAGACCCTATCTCAAAAAAAAAAAAAAAATAAAATAAAATAAAAAGAAAGAAAGAAAGAAAAGGGTGGGAATGTAGTTCAGTGGTACATCATCTCTGGGTTCAATTACCAGTACCATAACACAAAATAAAATAAAATAAGGGAAAAATTTATTTAAAATGAAGATACAAAATCTCCCTCTTTTCTCTTCCACTGCTATTAGGTTTCCTCCCCAAAGGCTTCAATAGTACTAGCTTCTTGTGCACCCATCTAGAAATATTTGATTGCATTTGCAAGCAAAAAAATATATATATATATGTGTGTGTGTGTATATATATATATATATATGAACACACACACATTTTATACACACATGTGATATGCATATGACACCCGTGATCTGTGGCGAAGGTGAAGGGCCAGCAATATTAATATACTCAGATGTTCACTTTAGCTACACATGAAAAAAGAAGAGGACTATCAAATACAAAGAAGGAAAATATACATCCACATGCATACATAACACTTGTGCTTTTGCACATAACAATATATCTTGAAGATTTTTCCATATCATTTAAAAAATGACTACCTAGAATTCCATTGTACCATTGTATCACAATTGATTTAACATTCTATTGTTGGGAGACATTTAGTTATTGCTGATGTTTTATTATAAAAACAACAGTATTATGAATAACTTTATACAAGTACCATCTCACTTGTGTGTTTTTCTCCAGAGGATATATTCCTCAAAGTGGCATTGCTGGGTCTGGCTGTCTGAATTCATGGTTCTCTAGTTTTGTTGTTGACATGGGTCCAGGCACATTGCCTAGGCTGGTCTTGAATTTCTGGATGAAAGTGAGCATCCAACCTCAGCCTCCCAAATGCTGGGACTACAGGTGTGAGCTAGTCAGTGCACCCAACTCCGAATTCAGGACTTTCATGGGAGACAGGCTTTTTCAGTTGAAATTCCACTGGGCACTAAATGTCCAGACACAGTTCAGTTTCTAGAAACACTTCAGTGGTGTAGGATCTGAGCTGTGATCTTTGCTCTGACAGTCCATAGCTGGAAGCTTTAGAAGGATGCGGCTTTCAGAGGGTGCTGGCCACAAATGGTGGACCAGTGAGCTCTTCCTTAGGGCAAAACCTAGGGAGTCCATCCTTCCATGCCTCCTTCTCTCCCTTCCTTTTTTGGTACTGGGACTAGAAACTAAGGTCACTTTACCCCTAAACTACATCCCCAGTCTGCCCCACCCCTCCTTTAAAATTTTGAGACAAGGTCTCCTAAATTGCAGAGGCTGACCTCAAACTTGCCATGCTCCTGCCTCAGCCTCCCAAGTAGATGGGATTACAGGTGTGCACCACCATGCTGGGGTTCAGGGAATTATTTTTCACAAGCAAAATTGATTCATCTGGGTACTAGTATAAAGTAAGGATTGAGCTACTTGCTAAATCTTACCCATTAAGAAACTTTCCAGTTTTCAACAGTAGACCAGCCCCTGGCTTTGATTCCTGGTTCTTAAAAGCTTTAAAACAATCTGGGACAGACCAGATTGTTTGCCAAATGAAGTCTTTTTTCCTAAACTAGAAAAAAAGATGTTTGCAGCAGGCGCGGTAATACTTTCGCTCCTTCAGCTGCAGTTCTCCAAAATGACCAAAAGAGGGCACTAGACACAAACGAAAATTCCAACCCAGCTCCAAGGCCCCTGCCGCTTCCAATGTTGCCTCAAAACCTGGATTCCGCTTGAGCTTCTTGGCCTTTTCCTAAGCTTCTGAAGCCCATAATCCTTAGTAGAACATGATGTTAATTAGGAAGCCAAAAATGGGAAAGGAAACACAATGAAAGCAAGCCAACAAACAGAACAATACTGAATGAAGGATAAAAATGATTGTGTGTGACTGGGCAGACTATCTCTGACTTGGGAAGAACTGGTGTTAGGTAGCTTTCTTTCCTTGCCACCCCCCACCCCAGCTCAGTTTCGAAAGGGCATCTTGGGCATAGTGGTAGGTGGTGGTGGCCTAGGTTTCCGATCTCCTAGCTAAGACTTTGCAGACTCCAGCCCTGGGATCTCCTAACTAAGGCCAGTCGCCAGCCCTGGAGGCATCTTTGCTAGGGTCTCCCCATCCCTTGCATGGGTCTGGCCTGGGACTGGGTCTTTCTCTCAGCAGCATCCCCATTTACCCTGCTGTTAGCCTCCCTCATACTCAGCCCTGGGCTCCTCCCCCATCTTTCTTAAAAGAGCTTCAGGCATCCAGGAAGGATCAGGGACACTCCAGAGTCATTATTGACAAGTGAGGGCTGGGGACCCTCCAAGATACCAGACTCCCCACCCACAAAGCCATGAAGGTGACAGTAGTGGGGACAGCACTGCTGTGACTGTCATAGTGTCAGTTCTTCATAAGTATCTGTTTATAAACCAAATAGCAAAGAGTCTGTGGAGGGGCAATGGAGCTGTAGAAGGCTATTGGAAGACGGCAGATGGGGGCAGAGGCCAGGTCAGCCATCTTTTTTTTTTAGATTTTTAAATTAATTTTATTTTTTAGAACAGTTTTTAACTTATGGAAAAAATGCAATGCTGTCACAAACCTCTCATCCAACTTCCATCATGATTCATGTCTTCCATTACATGGTGCATAGGATATACTGACAGAGCTAGTATGGATACATGAGTGTATCTAAAATCCACATATTATTCAGATTTCCTTAATTTTTATCTTTTTCTATTTCAGGACCCCAACCAACATACCACACTACATTTAGTTATTGTGTCTCTTATGTCAATATAGGCTCTTCTTGGCTGGGGGAGTTTCTTAGATTAGCCTTGTTTTTCAGGACCTTGACAGTTTTGAGCAATACTGGTCAGGTGTTTTATAAAATATCCTTCTTTTGGCATTTGACAAATGTTTTTCTTTTGATTAGACTGGGATTGTGTATTTTGGGCAGGAAAGCCACATAAGACTTTTTATTTTTTTATTTTTATTTTTGGTGGTACTAGGAATTGAACCCGGGGTTTCTCAATGCTAGGCAAGCACTGTACCACTGAACTACCTCGCTGGCCCTATATGCATTAAAATTTTTTTTTTAGCTGTAGATGGACATAATATCTTTATTTATTTTTATGTGGTGCTGAGGATCGAACCCAGTGCCTCACACATGTGAGGCAGGCACTCTACCACTGAGCTACAGCCCCAGCTCCCCATATGACATTTTTAATAACATGATCTGTTATATAAAGAATGGAAAGAAAATCCAGTCTTTCAGTCTTTCCTCTAACATGATGGATGGAAATCTTAGAATTTTGGTTAGATATTGTTGAGAATGAAATCCATTGCTTTCCATTTGAAATTCATGCTGATTGGAAGAATTTTCTGTTTATATTTTCTGGCTATGCACATTTCACTCTGCATTTCTCTTCCCTGACCACATACTTCCAGATGCCTTAGGACAGGTTGATTTGGAGATCCGAATCTCTGACCTTGAACCTCCCGCCAGGATGCTAGGTAAAGAGCAGGTAGAATCATCCTAAAAACATTCCTGTTGATGCCAATTTCATAAGTATAGCTCCCCAAACCCAAAGGAACATATATGGCCAGTACCAATCTCCTTAGCTGGGTTCCAAAAATGACCTCAGCATTACCAAACAAGAGGGTGGTGACAGAAGAGACAGAGTAGAGAGTGAGGGCTAGGCCAACTGATAGTAGCTAAATCATCTTTTGCAAAGACTAGAGGAACATTTAACTATGAGAGCATGTTGCTAGGGCCTCTCCCTAAATTTCATGGGGCTGCTGTAAATGATTGACTCTGAAAATTAAATGATGTTAGCCTAAAAGTTAATCTATCTCAGTTGGCAAATCTTTTGGTACTGTTACTGTGCCACCATCTGGCATTTGCAAGTACAGCTCTCTCGGGCTTCTGGCAGTGGGGAAGAAAAAGTGTTGCCACCAAACCAACACTGTTCTGTAACTACTGATGACTATCACATGGTCTTCAATGGCCCTAATTAAGCCACAGTCCTCTCTTTATCTGCAACCCTTGTAATTTTTTAAAAATATTTGTTGTTGTTTTTGTTGATAGACCTTTATTTATTTATATGTGGTGGGTGCTGAGAATCGAACCCAGTGTCTCACACATGCCAGGCAAGTGTGCTATCGCTGAGCCCCAGCCCCAGCCCAACCCTGATAATTTTTAAATACAGTTGAGCCATGGCTTCAATGGCTCCTGTACGCTGGGGAGGGGGGTGTACTTTCGCCTTCTGGGTCAGAGTCCACCAGCTCCCCCAGCCTTGCTGTTCAGGCCCTTTCCTGCCATTGCAGTTCTGCCCAACCTAGAGCAAGAAGCCAAGGCTTCCAGACCCCACCATATACCCCGACACCACTCTACTTCCTGTTTCTTGGTATGAAGATTTTAATTAGCCAATATCAAGATTTTATTTATTCCCCTATCTTTCTAACTCAACTGGCTTCTCATTCTCAACCAGTAGAATTCAAACTCTTTCCAAAGCAGGTTGCCATCTTTATTCCCTCCTGACCACCGGGCTTGCTGAGCATTGCATGCATGCAAACCCCCTGCAGATTTTTGACAATAGCTTCCAAGAGCTGCTCTTCTACTACTAGACTTACTCTCTTTGCTTCCTTTCTTCTTTTTTATCTCTTCCTCTCTCCTGCAGAGTGTGGCAAGACCACTGCTGCTGGGCATGAGTGGAGCTTTGTTCTCTCCCACATATGGGTCAGGTGTGGCTATGTCTGCATTTGTCTCCCGGAGACCTGTTAGCCGGAGGGCTTCCTTTACAGAATCTAAGTGACCAGGGGCTTGTAGGGAATGTATACTGACCAAATAAAACTGACCCAGGGCACAGGCACTGGTCTCAAGATGCTGCCCACGGTAGAGCACTGTACGCTGTACGCTGGGAGAGGGGGGTACTTTCACCAAGGAAGAGGATGCAAATGGAGAGATTTTAGATTTAGACAAAGGTCAGGGGTGGTAAAACTCACTGGATCCCAAGGAGGGCTGTGGCCTCCTCCACCACTGTGAGACTGGTCTCATCACTTTGCACCTTGCTCCTTCACGTTTGCTCTCACTAATTATGGCTCATGTCTGGTTGCTTCTGATTCTGCTCAGTGTTGTGTGAGCCATGCTAGACGCAGGGAGAAGTTTGAGTGACATCCTGGTTATGATATTTCGACACCCCATGCTCTGTGGAGAAGGTGAAGGGCCAGCAATGTTAATAAGACTCAAGTCTTCACTTTAGCTAGACATGAAAAGAGAAGAATATGAAGTCCAGAGAAGGGAGAGCAAAGCAATAAAGAAAATGGAAATCTTTAGATATTTGGTGAGTCTACTTTCTAAAACTGGCGAAGCACCAAGGAAATGAATTGGAGAACTGCACAAAGCCTGGCTTTCAAAGGCCAGAAATTTCCTTGGGGCAAAGGAAGGGGCAGGAAAAGGGCAGAGCTGCCCTATGAAGCAATCCTGTTTTTATTTTTGCAGATACCTAGAATATTAACTGAAAGGATGAGAAAATAGTTCAGCTTCACACATGGCTTCTCCACCCGCTGACCCTGGTCCTGTCTCACCGACTTCTTAGGAGATAGAGAAATGGTGGAGCTCTTTGGCTCTCTCCACTAAAGTGGGCAATGACAGTCACTTACTGGCCACATAGAAAAGGCTAATTTCGGTGCTAAGTGCTGCCTAGCATCTCGTCGTCGCCGGTTCTTATCCCCGGAAGCTGGCTCTACTGCCACCTCCAGTTCATGGAAGAGAACGCTGAGGCTCTGTGAGGTTTTGTCATGTGCTGGAAGATTCCACACTGGTGTGTGGGCTGGATTCCATATGAGTGCAATGGTATCATGTTGCTTCTGCTCTAACCCTTGGGCCTAAGGGTCCTGAGAAAAACCAGGCTCCTAAATTTTAAGGAAAGAAAGTTGGGAAAACCATATTGCCTCCATTCCCTCTTCCCATTGCATTCCGTGCTGCCTCCATTCTTCCTGCCACCCCATATCAGATGGCTGTGGGTAGCTGGCAGCCCTCTAAGTTTGTAATTGGAAGCAGGTAGAAGGCGGGCGCAGTGGCACACGCCTGTAATCCCAGCAGTTTGGGAGGCTGAGACAGGAGGATTGCAAGTCCAAAGCCAGCCTCAGCAACTTATCGAGGCTCTAAGCAAGTTAATGAAACCTTGTCTCAAAATAAAAAAATAAAGTGAAATAAAATATAAAGGGCTGGGGGTGTGGCTCAGTGGTAAATTGCCCCTGGGTTAAATCCCTAGTATCTCCTCCTGCCTTCTCCCCCGAAAAGGAAAGTAGATGGAGAAGTGAACTGTGATTGAGAGAAGGGATTGCTTTCTGCAGTGCCCCTGTGGCACCTGGGCCACTTGCCTCAGCCTAGCTCCTCTGAAGAAGGACAGGAAAGAGAGGGTGGGCTGTGCCTCTGCTGCATGCAGCTCTCTGCCTCAGTTCTGAGATGTGCTTGCTCCTGGGTATCTACCTGGGAGCAACTTACCTGAAGGGTACTGATGTCACTGGAAGTACCTGAGAAACCAGAAGGGCTAAGGACCTTGATCTGGGAAGGCTGAGCTTTATTCTGTCCTCTGTTCCTTTCCTACCTACATCTGCCCTGTGACCACTGAGAGGATGTGGGCTTTAGAAAGCAGAATTACTAGCAGTCAGTATGAACGAGAAGTTTCAGCTTTGACTGTGGCAGAGCTGATACCTCTCTGTTTTGGGATCCTATCAGGACTTCCTAAAAAACTGCTGTGGTGTCGCTATGTACTGTGGGTGGTTTGTAACCATAGATGAGGATTGGAGAGCTTGGTAAGTGGGCTAGGAGAAAGGGGTGCTGAGGCAGGTACTGGAAAGTCACCAGAGGGAGAGAAGCAGGGGCAATAAAACTTACCAAAAGATCGTTCTCAGTCTGGGGACATTTTTAAGGTCAGTTTCAAAGGGGAAAGGAAAATCAGGCTATAAATGCGGGGCCTGGGCTTGGGAGACATGATTGGAGGAAGGGCTGTGTCTCCAGGGTTGATCAGAAAGAGGACATTCAGATGAGTCTCAGTAGGGTGAGCCTGGAGACACGCAGGTGTCCTCTGACCCAGGCAGTCAGGCACAGGGTGATGTGCACTGATTCTGAGGAAAGGAGGATAGGATGAGAGACCAAGGCTGGGTCCCACTGAATTTAAGTAGAGATACCCACCCTCCCTCTGCCTGCTCCCTTGTGATGAAAGACCTTTAGGGGCGATTCCCTAAATCTCTGGACATTTTGTTCCCATCTGGCTGAGCCCCCTGTTTGGGTTGGGTAATGATGATTGGGACCACTGGTTGGAAATCAAGGTTCTGGGGCCTGCCTCGTGTCCTGCAGTGTTAGGGGGCGGGACTTCACCTCCTACCTGGATTTACCTGTAGGCAACCCTGGAGAATTTGGGAGAGAAACCTGTCTGGGCCGACTCACCTCCCCCTTCCACAAAAGCAGGAGACACCTGGAAAAGCTCACCTGTCCTTTGTGGGCCTTCCCATTACTGGAAAATGGGATGGGGCTGTACTTGGTAGTGGTATTTGGCATGTAGTTCCACATTTAGGGCTCACTGCTGTGGCCTTAGGTGGCAGGACTTCCTCCTTGGTGAGGAGAGAAGGCCTTTCCCGATTCAGACCATAAGCACTGAGGTTTGCTTGCTGCTTGGGGAAGACAGAGCGTTTGATGAGAGAAGGGATCTAGGCAGGCAGGAGCCTGTGGAGCTCTCAGAAGAGCTCGAGAGGCAGGCGAACAACCAGCAGAGTTCTGGGAGTGCTGGTGGAGTCGGGGAGGGGTAGGGCAAGCACTCAGTAGCTTGAGGTAGTGCAGCAAAGAGGCTTTGCTGTACTTTCCAACTGGACCTTCTCACAAGATGTCCCTTCCAGGTTCCAACATGGAGCCTGCATCAGAGCACAAATGGGATGCGGTGGGGGCAGAGAGATGGTGTGCATTGGCACTCTTGGGTGCCTGGCTCCCACATGGCTGGGCAGTGACCTCTGGTCTTGGATCCCCTTGGCAGGGGCAGCTGAGTGGGGAGCAGTGGAAACATACCTTGAGTACTCTCTACTTCCATGGCTGCAGCCAGCTTGCCAGTCACAGGCAAACCTGAACCTGCTTCTGGCTCTGTCCCTTCCAAATCAGTATCCTCTAACTGAGACAAGTGCTGCTGGCCAATATTTTTGGGACAGGCTCCCGGTTCCCATTTCGGCCCCACGATTACAAATTAACTAGAGAATCTCCTCTTTCCCCTGTTTGCAGATCCGTCCTAGGTTTCTGCAGCCAGGAATTCAGTCTCAGGCATCATCTCTGGGGATGCCCTGGAGGAGGGCACAGTTGTTTTCCACAACATCAACCTCCGAGAGTCGGGGCTGCTCCTTAACTACCTGCTATGGATTGACCATGAATTTATTGAAGCCCTCTCTGAACCTGTTTATGTTTCATTAAACTCTTTTATTGATCCTGTTAATTTTCCCTTTGCTGATTTACTCTGGGCCTTGACTTCACTACCCTCCCCCTGGGGCTCAGTTTCAAGGGTTTCCAACCTGTTTTTATTGCCCTGGGGCTCCCAGCACGTGCCACAGCCAGCAGGAACTGGCCTTCCGCAGCCACTGGTCAGCTCTTATGCCCCTCCCTCCTCCTCCTGCTCCTCTGGAACCCAGAGGAAGGTCAGGTCTCCTCCTCCCCCACCTCCATTCTCTATTTTCTTTTAAAATGCTTGACCCCAAACAATGAATCTTTGATAGTGGAACTTCAGGCTGCCATTATCTAGTGGTGGAGATATTTTTGGACAGGAAGTCCTTTAAACTCCACTTTCTATGTGGCTCTCTATTTTACTTTTGGCAGAAAAAACGTTCATTAAATCCACAACCCACTGGGGGGCTGAGAGGTGCTCATTTGCAGAATGATTACTGGATCAGCTTGGGTGATTTTCACACGGCTTATTTCATCCCATTCTCCCTCGTGCTCTCAGGCTTGGTTCTATTTAACAGCACTTAAAAAAAAAAAAAAAGAGGGGGGGAAGGGGTAGGGAGAGGGCTAGGGTTAGGGGGACAGGTAGTGGTCCTGCCCCTCTGGGGTGGCTACTTACCTGTCCTTGGTGTATTTCTTCCTAAGCAACATTTGGGAATTGGATTTCTAATTACTACATATCTGAATTATGGGAAAAATTCAATTGATTAAAATTTTTTTGGCATTAATTTATCTAGAGTTTTTTTTTTTTTTTTCTTCCTGACCTCCTACTTGTGATCTTCCTGCCTTATCCTCCTGAGTAGCTGGGATTACAGATATGCACCACCATGCTCAACCCTGAACCTTTGTGTGCAGTCAGATGCTGCATAATGATATTTCAGCCAATCACAGGCACATACGTGACAGTGGTCCCATGAGATTATATCACCTAGTGATGCTGTCTATTATGCATCAGTGTACTCCGTGATGTTCACACTGCATCAAAATTGCCTGAAGATGCATTTTTCAGAACGAATATCCACGTGTCCCTTAAGCGATGCATTCAACTGTATTTGTGGTAAAAGGGTGTATGTTAACTTATTTTGCCATTTTGCTAGAACCAGAAATTCTCTGCTTCTGTTTTTTTCTAAGGAGAGATATGTATAAAATATTCTGTAAGAAAATTCTCAATTCACAGGCTGACCAACCTGTGTTACTTTTTTCTTACACCTTTAAATTTAGAAAACTCAAACAGAAAAAGATAAGACCTTGGAGAGGTGAACTGATCCTTAGACAGGGGCCAAGAGGGCCTGTCTGAACTCCTCACTCCTTTCCGTGTTTGCAGCTCCGTGGCCTATGTGCTTTTGTCTGCTGTGGGCACCTGGCAGTTGCTGCAGTCCTGAGGGAGTCCTGACTTTTGCTACCTGACTATGTACTCCCTCCCATGGTCACTCACAGTGTGCATTGGTGCTTAACACGGCATACCTCTGGGGGCTGCTCAGGAGGCTGGCAGTGTTGAAGATCTGGGGAGTTACTGTAACAGTTTTTTGGCAAATGATAGTAATGTGTCTTTTGAGAATCCTTTTCTAATTTGCATCAAGTCCCCATTTGGGATTGTTAGTTGGGGCTGCTCAAATATTTCTTTAAGTGTGATCTTTATGGATTCCTATGGAGTTTTGTTCTGTCAGATATGCTTTGAAAATCATCCTTATTTGGTAGCAGTGGCTGCAACAATAACAAACATTTATTGAATTAGTAATAACTCCTCTTACTAATTGTTAACATTTACTGAAGCCTTTCTGTGGACAAGGCATTGTGCTAGATGCTTTTAAAATACAGCTGGATCTCTGTATTTTGGAAGATTCAAGCATTCAGATTGAAAACATTAAAAAAGATTGCATCTGTACTGAACATGCACAGACTTTTTTCTTGTCACTATTCCCTGAACAATACAGTAAGACAGCTACTTACATAGCATTTGCATTGTATTAGGGATTATAAGTCATCTAGAAATGATTCAAAGTCTTCAGGAGGATCTGTATAGGTTATATGCAAATAGTATGCTATTTTTATATAAGGGATTTGAGTGTCTTCAGAGTTTGGCATCTGAGGCTGGTCCTGGAACCAAGTCCCCGTGGAAACAGTGGGACGATTAACAGCTTTGTTAAATTCAACCTTCGGGGTAGGACCAGTGGGAGTTCCTTTCTACCCCTAAGGAGCTGAGCCTTGGTTAGGTGAAGTAACTTGTCAGTCAGTAGTCCCAGAGTGTAATGATGAAGCTGGGACTGAACTCTGTCCTGTTTGACTCCAGACCCATGCTCTATTCCTGGTGTTCTGGGTTTCTGGAACTCACAGATTGGAGACGCTGAAAATGATGCTGGACACATTGGAGCCGATGGTTCTCATGCACCAATCTAGTGGCTATGAAGGGGTCCTGGGGCAGCGGGATCCAGGAGAGAGGGAGCTATGGGAGCCAAGGGTAGTCCAGGGGAGCTTCACAGAGGTAGGATGTGCTCTTTTCCATTGCTCTGTGGCCCTGCGTCTCTGTATCTCCTGCCTCTGTTCCTGTGCATGGTCCCTGTTCAACATGGATGATGCTAAGACAGGTTGTTTTCATTTTCAACTGGCTGGAAGGATGAGGTCCTGATAGGGATCCACAGTGAAAAGCGAGCTCTCCATTAGGTAGAAAATGGATGTGTAAAGCTTGTCATGTTATTAAAGGTCCTGGTTACAGTTTTCCCATTTAACGTTACCTGGTAAATTTTCTTTAATGAAGCAAAATTTCTTCACAGCACATCATGAGTAATTGGATAAATGAATTAATTCATTGTTTACCTTAATGATATGATTAATTTAGTAGAGTTCCTTTTATTTTTTTAAAAATATTTTTCTTTATTTTTTTGTGGTGCTGAGGATTGAACCCAGGGAAACACATTACCAACTGAGCTATATCCCCAGCCTGATGCTTATTTTCTTTATCACATAATTTTTTGTTTTCTAAAATAATTATAATCATATGTCATATCTTTATAATCAGAATTTTTTTTCTTTTTAAATGTAAGCAAAATGTTACCACAAAAATCAAGATTGATTTAAAAGTAATGGTTGTTGAGCTTTTCTTTTGTGCACTTGGAATGATACAACATGTTGAAATGACCTACTCCCATCAAAACATCTTCAGAGTGCCTGATTCTGAAGGTCTGGGCCAGGCCTGGGAATTTGCTTTCTAATAAGTTCTTAGTAATGCCGATGCTGTGGTCTGGGGACCACACTTTGGAAACTGCTGGTCTAGCATTTCTCAATCTTCCTCTGATAGTTCTTAGAAGTCTAATCCTGCTTTTTCTCTCGGAATTTTTTGACTTTTACTCATAGTGGATCATTTTCTTATGCGTTTTGTGATTTGGGATTCTCAAACAATTTCCACTAGATCTTTGTTTTTAGCAGTCCTGCAGGGGAAGTGAAGAGAGCATATCTTTGCAAAAAGATTTAAACAATTTTCTAGGTAAACATTTTATCGAACTATAACATCATACCAAACAGTGCACACATTATAAATATGTAACAATGTATTTTCAAAAAAACTTCTTAATTTGTGCGTGATTACCCCACCCATAAAGAAATAGAATATCACCTACTTCCCAGAATCTCCCTTCCAACCTCTCCTAGTCTCTACCTCCCAAAGGGAAACAATATTTTGACTTCTATCAGCAAAGATTCATTCGCTTCTTTTTGAACTTTAGATACATGGAATCATACAATATCTACCCACCAGTGCTTGGCTTCCTTTCTCAGTTATGTTGTGAGACCCACCAGTGCATGTGGCAACAGTTCTGATTTTTTACTTTGTCATTATGTGATTTTTCCATTGTATGAATGGATTTATCTCCTTCATGGATGATGGACATTTGGATTCTTGGTTTTGTTTGCTATAAACAGTTCTGCTCTGAGCACTCTTAGACATATGCTTTGTGGCACCCATGAAGCATTGTGTGGGGTATATCCCTAGGAGTGGCATTGTTGCACTCCAGGGCCCACATACGTTCCTTCTACTGTGAATTCTACCACCATTTGGTATTATCTTTCTCACTTTAGCCACTCTTATATGTGATTAGTAGTATTGTAATGTGGTTTTAAGGTTTATTTCCTGACAACTAATGAGTTTAGCAGTTTTTCTGTGTACTGGAATCTCAGTACCCTCTTTTGTGAAGAAGGGGTTCAAGGTTTTTGTTCACTTTTCAATTGAGTGGTCTTTATTTTTCTTATTGATTTGCAGGAATTCTTTATATAGTCTGCTTATAAATACTTAGAGAGAGAGAGAGATATGTGTTGCAAATACCTTCTCCTGCTGTGTGGCTTATCATTTTTTTTGAAGTACTCAGGCCAGGGGCACTCCACCACTGAGCCACATCCATAGCCCCTGTTCTTTTTCTTTTTTGCTGGTAATGCTGTGGGATTAAATCTAGAACCTTGCACATGCTAAGCAAGTGCTCTACAACTCAGCTGAATTCCAAGCCCTCCCTAACACTTTAAAACTTTTGAGACCAGGTCTCTAAACTGCCCAGGCTGACCTTGAACTTGCAATCTTCCTGCCTTTGCTATCTTCCTGCCTTAGCCCCCTCAGATGGGAATTACAGGTGTGTGAAACTGTGCTTGGCTGTGGCTCACCTTTAACTCAGTATAGAAGTTCCTAATATAGTTCAATTTATTAATTCTCCCTCTTACTATGGTTTAAATGTGTTGCTCAAATGTTCATCTGTGGAAAACTTAATCCCCATATTTGTATGTTGAAGGTATTTAGAGGTGGAGCCTTGGGAGGTAATTAGGGTTAGATGAGGTCATGAAGATGGAGCCCTTGTGATGAGATGGCTTCAGTTCTTCTGGGTCTTTGTGATTCCAAATGAATATTGTCATTTTTAATTTTTTCGCTATTTCTGTGAAGAACGCCATTGATGTTTTTGATGGAGATTGCATTGACTCTAAAGACCACCTTAGGTAGTGTGGACATTTTAACAATCCATGAGTATGGGATAGTTTTCCATTTGGTGGTGTCCCTATGGTTTCTTTCACCAGTGTCCCCTCATCCCCAATGCTGTAGATTGAACTCAGGGCCCTGTGTATGCCATGCAGGTGCTTTGCCCGGGAGCTACACCTCCCAGCCCTCATCAGAGGTTTATAATTTTCATTGTAGAGATCTTTTACTTCATCGATTAGATTTATACCAAGGTATTTTATTTTGTGTGGAGCTTATGAATAGGTGGGACTGAGGTTTAAATTTCTTTTTCAGCTAGTTTATTATTGGTGTATAAAAATTCTACTGAGTTTTTTTTTTTTTTGAGAGAGAGAGAGAGAGAGAGAGGGAGGGAGGGAGGGAATTTTTTGATATTTATTTTTTAGTTTTCGGCAGACACAACATCTTTGTTTGTATGTGGTGCTGAGGATCGAACCCGGGCCGCATGCTTGCCAGGCGAGCACGCTACCGCTTGAGCCACATCCCCAGCCCCTCTACTGAGTTTTAAATGTTGATTTTGTATGCTGCAACTTTATGAGTTGATCACTTTCAAGGGATTGTGGATGGAGTCTTCAGGTTTTTACCTGTGTAGGACTGTATTAATTTGACTTATTTTTTAATATGCATATTCTTTTTTTCTTTTTCTTGCCGAATTCCTCTGGCTAATACTTCTAGTATTGTGTTGAATAGGAGTGGTGAAAGTGGATATCCGTGTTTCAGATCTTAGAGGAAATACTTTCAGTTTTCCCGCACTATCTATCTTTTTTTAATTTATTTTTTAAATTTTTTATTATTAGTTGTTCAAAACATTACAAAGCTCTTGACATATCATATTTCATACATTTGATTCAAGTGGATTATGACCCGCACTATCTATCTATCTATCTATCTATCTACCTACCTACCTACCTACCTACCTACCTATTTCCTTGCATAATGTTAGCAGTGGGGGATTCTAATGAAGTCTTGGGTATGTTCTTTCTTTTTTTTTTTTATTGGTTGTTTGCCACAGTCTGGCTGGGCACACAATCACGAGCCACCACACAGCTTGCAGATTCAAACAGCAACTCTTTATTCTCGAACTCACACCAGCCGTCTACAATCACGTTCTGGGGAAATCCACGTTCTCTGCCCAAATCCACCTCCACTGGGCTTCTGTCTCCCAAAATATACTGTCTGAATCCCGTGAGAACTCAAGGGGAACTCAGGCAGCAGGATACGCCCTATTCCCAGCAGGAATAATCTTAAACCTTAAACCTGGAACCTAAACTGGGAACGCCCTAAACCCGATTATGTTAAACCGGGAACACCCTAATCCGCCCTGGTCCTTGAGCAAGGTCAACTACATTCAATGTCACTGCAAAATGTCAGCAACATGGGGTGCGCTGGCAAGGAAATTGTCATACCTACTTGGCTAATGGCTCCCAGCAGTTGTTCAAAACATTACAAAGCTCATGACATATCATCTTTCATACATTTGATTCAAGTGGGTTATGAACTCCCATTTTTAACCCCAAATACAAATTGCAGAATCACATCGGTTACACATCCAAGTTTTTACATAATGCCATATTAGTGACTGTTGTATTCTGCTAGCTTTCCTATCCCCTACTATCCTCCCTCCCCTCCCCTCCCATCTTCACTCTCTACCCCATCTGCTGTTATTCAATTCTCTCCCTTGTTTTTTTTCCCCCTTTCCCCTCACAACATCTTATACATAATTTTGTGTAATAATGAGGGTCTCCTTCCATTTCCATGCAATTTCCCTTCTCTCTCCCTTTCCCTCCCACCACTCGTCTCTGTTTAATGTTAATCTTTTCCTCATGCTCTTCCTCCCTGCTCTGTTCTTAGTTGCTCTCCTTATATCAAAGAAGACATTTGGCATTTGTTTTTTTAGGGATCAGCTAGCTTCACTTAGCATAATCTGCTCTAATGCCATCCATTTCCTGCAAATTCCATGATTTTGTCATTTTTTAGTGCTGTGTAATACTCCATTGTGTATAAATGCCACATTTTTTTTTATCCATTCATCTATTGAGGGGCATCTAGGTTTGTTCCACAGTCTAGCTATTGTGAATTGTGCTGCTATGAACATTGATGTGGCAGTATCCCTATAGTATGCTCTTTTAAGGTCTTCAGGGAATAGTCCGAGAAGGGCGATAGCTGGGTCAAATGGTGGTTCCATTCCCAG
>NW_026000037.1:16916332-16938033 GCF_001458135.2 Marmota marmota marmota
ATTTTATTCAATATGAGTATGGTCACTCCTGCTTGCTTCCGAGGGCCATGTGAGTGGTAGGATTTTTCCCAACCTTTCACCTTCAGCCTGTGTATGTCTTTTCCTATCATATGAGTCTCCTGAAGGCAGCATATTGTTGGATCTGTTTTTTTAATCCAGGTTACTAGCCTATGTCTCTTGATTGGTGAATTTAAGCCATTAACATTTAGGGTTACTATTGATATATGGTTTGTACTTCCAGTCATGTTTATTTATTTATTTATTTTAATTTGGCTAGTTTTTCCTCTTTGGTTATTTTTCTCCCCCTTTACTGAGATACCTCCCACTGTTAGTTTTGGGTGCTATTTTTCAATTCCTCTTCTTGTAATATTTTGCTCAAAATGCTTTGCAGTGCTGGTTTTCTGGCTGCGAATTCTTTTAACTTTTGTTTATCGTGAAATATTTTAATTTCATTGTCAAATCTGAAGCTTAGTTTTGCTGGATACAGTATTCTTGGTTGGAATCCATTATTTTTCAGCGTTTGAAATACGTTTTTCCAGGATCTTCTCGCTTTCAAAGTCTGTGATGAAAAATCAGCCATTAACCTAATTGGTTTACCCCTGAATGTAATCTGCCTCCTTTCTCTCATAGCTTTTAATATTCTCTCCTTGTTCTGTATGTTGGATATCTTCATAATTATGTGTCTTGGATTTGGTCTATTATGGTTTTTTATGTTTGGGGTCCTGTAGGCTTCCAGGATTTGGCAATCCATTCCATCTTTCGTATTTGGGAAGTTTTCTAAGATTATTTCATTCAACAGATTGTTCATTCCTTTGGTTTGATTCTCTATACCTTCTTCTATCCCAATGACTCTCAAGTTTGGTTTTTTTATGATATCCCATATCTCTTGGATGGATTGCTCGTGATTTCTTAGCATCCTTTCTGTGTTGACTATATTCTTTTCGAGTTGATAAACTTTGTCTTCATTATCTGATGTTCTGACTTCTATTTGATCTAGTCTATTTGTAATATTCTCGTTTGAGTTTTTAATTTGGTTTATGGTTTCCTGCATTTCTAGGATTACTGTTTGATTTTTTTTTAAAATCTCTATCTCCTGGTAGAGTTCCTTCTTTGCAATTTGAATTTGCTTATGCAATTCGTTTTCAAAGTATTCTTTCATTGTTTCCACTTGCTGTCTCATGACTTCTCTAAGATTCCATTCCATCTGAGTCAGGTATGCCTTGAGTTCTTTCTCTGTCCATTTTTCTGATGCCTCTAGGTTGTCCTGTAGATTTAAGTTGTCCTGCAATTGTTTGTAATCATTTTTTCCCTCGTTTTTTCATGTTGTTCATGTTACTTTCCAACTCTGTTTAACTGCTGTGTTTCTGTTTTCTCCTATAAATTTGTTTTGGTTTTGTTTATCTCTGTGGTCTCTCCTTTGTGGTGGAAGACTATGCCTAGAAGTGTTGGGCTTTATTATACTTTAAAGCTGATTCATTCAATTCATAAAAGGCTTCCGGATTCTGTATGCATATAGTGATTTGTTGTTTGGTCTTAGGACTTTATGTTTAGGTTAGGTGCTATGATGGTATGAGGGTTAGTATGTCTTGGCTACTTTGGAAGATTGCTCTACTGAAGGGGGATATTAACAGGCGATTGGATCAGGGTGTTTGGTAATAGCTAGGTGTTTAGGAGCCCTAAAGACAGCCTCGAAACATTCACCTGTTTGCATTTAGACAATTACACGTAATGGAAGACGTAATGCTTGGGATGAAAGTTGGGGGGTAGGGGAAGGAAGGTGCTCTTAAAAAGAAAGAAGGAGAGAGAGATAGATAGAATAGAGGAGAATGGAAAGAACAATAATACTTGAAAAGGGAAAGAAAGAAAGAAGGAAAAGGGGAGAAAAGAAAAAAAAAGCTAATAGAATAGAAATTTAAAAAAAAATGAGGTCTTAGAGATCCATTTTCTTCTCTTCCAGTAGGCGGAGCTGTGCCCTCCGAGCCGAGCTTCTGCCCTCTATGTGTTGACAGCAATCCCTGTAAGGCGGCTCCTGGGAGTCTCTCAATCCTGTTAGTCCAGAGCCGTTTCACTTCTCCGGCCCCTCCCCACCTTCCTCCTGCCAGCCAGCCAGGTCCTGTTCACCGGAGGCGGTTCCCCAAGGATCTGGTTACACTTGCAGCGCCACCGTGTGCCCTATTTCCTGAATGACTGAGCACTCTCTCTGTCATTCATCTAAGCCCCAGTGCTGTGGAGCGGTGATCTGGGAACCAACAGTTTAATTTTTCCGGACTCCTTTGGTGGGCACGCCCTTGGAAACTGGCGGCTAAGACCTTGGGTGTCGCCGCTGGTGGTAAGGGGAGTTGGGGATTGAGAATCCCCTCTGCTTCCCTTGGCCCCTACAGTCACGCCCACGGAAAAATTTTTGAGGTTTCCCGGCTGTTTGTATCTGGTGGGGGTAGGAGTCACACACCTGCTAAAGTGGATTCCGCTAGGAAGGAATCTCGTCGGCCGAACTCTGGTGACGTCACCTCTCTGCTATGGCGGGCCCCAGGCTCCTTGCCGGAGTGTCCGAAGGGAGGGGTGGAACTGGCCTGTCTCTGGTCTGACCCAATCTCGGTTGGTTTCAGTTCCCAGTTCGCTATTTCATGAAGGCTTGGTTAGAGACCTCTTCATAGGGTCCCTTCGCCACGTCTGCTGAGCCGCACCTCGGAGGCTGGTCGCTGAGCCGCGCGGGCGGCGGCCGGCAGGTCTGGACCTCCGTGCCGTGTGGCAGAGATTCACTCGTCTGGGGCAAACTGTTACCTCCAATAATCCTACTAATTCCCGGCAGGTCTCATTTCAGCGGAATTTTGCTAGAAGTTTCTCAGCAGGTAGAATCTAAGCGTATTAATGCGTCTCTCTGACCCCTTAATGAGGAGGTACTGAAAGCGCTGCCTCCCCGCCTGCCGCCATGTTGGGTCCTGGGTATGTTCTTTCAACCTAATTTGTAATCAGAACAAATGAATAAGTTGTAGTAGTAGAAGGAAATAGCTAATAACACTCAAAAATTAATTAAATATCTAATTTTTAAGTTTTTATTATGGAGGGATGATGTTGAATTTTCTTGAGCGCTTTTTTGAGATCAAATGATCATTTAGTTTTTGTCTTTGAGTCTTTTTGTTGGTGTTCTGTATTATGCTTACTGATTGTGTCTGTTGAACCAAACTTGTGTCATTGGAATGAATCCTACTTGTGTATAATCTTTTTTGATGTGTAGTTGGATTCAGTGGCTAATGTTTTCTTCTGAATTTTTGTATCTATGTTGATCAGGAATATTGGTCTCCCGTTTTCTATTTTGCTGTGTCTTTATCAGTTTTGTTATCAGAGTAATGCTGGTCTTACAGAATGAGTTTGGTAGAATTGCTTCATTTTCAATTTTCTTAGAATAGGATTTTTTTCTTTAAATATTTTGTAGAATTTGGCAGTGAAGCCAAAACTCCAGGTTCTGGACTTTCATTTGTTGGGAAATTTTATTTCTGATTCCATTTGGTGGTTTATTATTGGTTTATTCACTTATTTTATGTCTTCATGGTTCAGTTTTGATAGTCTATATGTGTCCTGAAATTATTCACTTCTTTTCTAGATTTTTCAATTTATTGGCACATTTTTTTCAATGGGCCAATGGGTATCCAGAGTGGAACTGGTGGTGGCAGTGGGGGACATGGAATGTGCACTCTCATGTCTGGTAGCAGTGTGGGTGCCATCTACAGTAGTGTGAGCCAGTGGAGGAGTGGAGAACAGGACCCAGGGCCCCGGGAGCAAGCACCTTGATTTCTCAGGTGCTGGGGGTGGTACTCCTCGGCCATGCTGAACCACCTATCCCCTCTAGTACAGGGCACTGTGTGGGCTTCTTTGATGGGGTCTTAGTTGCACTTCTGGATTTTTGTGTTAACATGGTGGAATGTCTGTGGAACATGGTGGAATGTCTGTGGGGCCCAGTGATGGGGATATGTAGAACTTTCTGTCCTCTAGGGCAGAGTGAGTTCCAACAGTGGCTCTGTTCTCAAGATGTCACTGTGCTGTGGCAACCTGGTCTCTGGGGGTTGGGTTGGGTGGGGGACAATGTGACTTTCTTCTCTGAAGCAAAGCTACTGTGAGAACTCTGGAAGTCTGTGGTGACCACAGGACTTTCTGATAGCTAGGATTGCCAGCATCTGTAGCAATGGGGTCTTACAGGACCCTCTTGCTTACCCTTTCTCCTGAAATGGGGAGTCCCCCTCAGCCAGGGAGCTTTATTTTTCTATTCCAGAGTACTTTGTTCTTCTGTATCGCCAACCCAGGTCTCCATATCTCACAGGGGTCTGTCTCTGCCTGGCTGAGTTCCTTTGCTCTCCCTTGGCCACTCACCTTGAAATGCAGCAATTCATTTGTTGTTTTGATTCTTCTTTATAGAGGAGGCCGTGAATGCTGGTCATCTCTATTTGGCCATTTTGATCCCCTATTTTGGTTATTTAATCCCCTATTTTTTGGCTATTTGCATTGGCATAAACATTTTAGAATGAGCTTATTAACTTCCACGAAAAGGCTTGCTAGGATTTTGACTGGAACTTTATTGAATCGATGAATCTATTTGGAGAGAATGGAGAAGTTTATAATATTAGATCTTCCAATAACATATCCGACTCCAGAGCATTTGCTTTTGCAAGTCCTCTGGGGCATCATTAGCTGTGAACCAAGTTGTATGTGCCCTTTTTTTTTTTTTTTAGCTTGGGGGTTCCCAGACCAACTTGAATTATATAAATTTGAGCCCAAAATCTATGTAAAGGCAGGTTTGTGTTTAGGAATCTGCTGGGAATTATCTCTTTGTCTATCTAATTATTTATTTTTCACATTAAGTGTAAGAGTTTTCTTTTTATCATCAACCTGAGTTGGTGAGAATTTTTTTCTCCAGTTCATGCCTTCTCTCTTTATCAGATTCACTCTATGTGAGCATCAGGCCTAATCCCCCTAGGTCTTGACAGTTCCTCCCTCCTACCTTCCCCCATCCTCCTGACCAGTGGTCACAACAGCAACTCATGCCCTTTTTTGTCCTATGAAAGATTTCATTTTCTACCCTAGGGGCTCTGTCATGATTTAGAAGGGTACTTATATTTATCCAGAGTTTCTTGGTATTTATGCTCAGAGGTAATGTTCTCGGATCAAAATTTCAGGTGTTGTTTCTCTTAGAGTTTAATATAATATAAACCTAGAGATGGGACTCTCTCTCAGTTTGGGATAGTCTTCTTTGCTTGCCTGAACCTTGTCCTCATTTCCAACCTGGAGGGAATAGTCATCAGGCCAATACTCCTTAAACACTCCACAATCCTACCAGATCTGAAGCTATCAAGTGGGAAATTGTTTTCCAGATAGACGGGACCCAGCCATGGGCTTTTTCCATAGGACATTTCACTATAAGTTGCTCCCCCACCTCCATTCTACTCATGATTTCTGTCTTTCTCCCTATTTCACTGCCCACAGCCAACCACAGCTTTGTTTATAGATGAAATTGGTGGGCACCAACATGGCATTGATGAATTGCTTTAAGCAATAGGTACAAGAAACCCTACTCTGTGTCACACACTCTGCTCACAGTGTATGAGACAGACGGGGTATACAAGGGAAATTATTCTGACACTTGTTAAAAACAGCAAGAAAGACTTTATTTAAAACTGTTGCATTAGGGAAGAGAGACTCTTGCAACAGGGGAGAAAGATAGAATTCACTCTAAAAACTACAGGGACAAGAGGAATCTTGAGTCAAGGAGCAAGGCGAGGGAATGGATGGAAAACCAAGGGGAACATGAATAGATATCAAGGATGAAGGACTGGGTATCAAGAATGGGGGATTCTTTATACAGTGAACTAGAAAAATTATTTGATAAAACTGGAATCAGCAGACCAGGACAAGGCTTAGTTGAAAAGCAGGTTCAAGGAGCCAGACTAAAGTTTGGTGAAGGAGGAGTCCTTGTTGGGGGTAACTGTCCTTATGGAAGCATGAGCCAATCGGATACCCAGGATGATCCTGGCACCATCTTGGATCCTGGTGAAGCATTGTCAGTGATGCCTTGACACCAGGTCCTGGGGTTATTACTGTGGGCCATCTTGCTCTTTCCCCATTGTCTCTACCTGGGGTATCGGCCCTACGGGGAGCCCTGTACTGCTCATTCATAATTCATTCTAATGAGGGTATAAGGAAGAGGTTGATTTAAAAACAAAACACAACATAAACTGTTTCATCCAGATTGTCTGTCACCTGACCCTATATTCTGCTTAAAATCAAAGGTATTATGCCATTTCATCTGAAAGCTTTAGCATCATCCTCACTTAGTCTTCCAGGGACTCCTAGAGGGAACTTTCAATATGTATAATTTGACAATTCCTGACTTAGTCCCTAAACACCCAAGATATCAAAAAATGATACCTGTTTCTTCCCAAGACTGTAAACATTGATTCCAGCCTGTTCACTCCCTGTGCCAGGGAAGGGAAGGTTAAATGACAGTCAGCTGTTCCTCAGTGCCAGTCCAGAGGACCTCACACCTCACACACACCTCTTCCTGGGATGCCTCATTATCTGGTGTAGAATATGGGTACTGTTGTGCATTCACACCTTGGGTAGAAATAGTCACTTATACTGGCTTACAGGAAAGCCACTCTGAGGGAGTAGGGTATCCTGTGAAGCAAAGGTTGGGATAGGCACATACCGACCCAGATGTAAGTGAGATACACTGGGCATGTGTCACCCTTTCTGTTTTTTTTCATGGGGTGAGAGAGTATGGAGAGGGAATATAGAATGGGTTCTTTCATTCATTCATCAAACATATGAATGCCTGTTCTGTACCTGGTGAGAAGGAGGAAGGAGACAGGGCCACTGCCCTGGCAGGACTCACCATACATACTGGAGCAGGACAGACAGATGAGTAGATGAGGAGAGGCATGGTATGCTGACAGAGACCTTGCAGGGCATTCTGGGTGGGGTTAATTTTGCCTGGGCGGTGCGCCAAGAGGTGCTCAGCCTCTGCATGAAACTTTCAGCCTTATAGTGTTTTCCAGGCAGGTAGAGATGCCAATGGGAAGGGTGTTCCTGTGCAGGGAACTGTGTGAGCAGAAGTGTGGCCACATGGTTTGCTCTTTGGGTGTGAAGGCTGAGATGGGAGACTCAGCTAGGGAGGTGCACAGCCCTGGAGACCTGGCCCAAGGACTCAGACTTGATTACCCTGGGAATGGCATCTGGTATCCGGTGCCTCCTGAAGCTCGGTTCAGGATTCTGACCCAAGGGCATAAGCTGGCTCATCTGGAGGCTTCTGTCTTTGCTCCCTGTGGTCAGCCCAGGGATACTGACTACTTTTCTAGGGTCACACACATTTCCCAGACACTTGGCCAGAGCTGTTCCAGCTATGGAAGGTGTAAAGACCCTTAGTTACTTCACAAGAGAAGGTGGCAAGTCCCTGAAATAATGAAGCTGTTTCTCCTTACCACACACTTTCTAAAGGGCATGCCCCACCACTCAGAGAGCAAAAGCTTCTGGGGAGACTTGCACTGACCTCTAACTTAGTTTGCCTTGCACCAGAATTTTTCAGCAGCTCCCCAAGCCAGTCTTTCTGAGATGGGGGCACTTGCGGGTCCTCAAGTGAGGGATAGTGTAGGCAGAGGGAGAGCCTTGGAGTCCAGGCCTGTCTTTCAGCCATTGTACCTGTCCTTGATATTTATGTCACGATTAACTTACCTGACCTATTCAATATACCCACAGCAGTGGTCACTGAGCCTTGCCAAACTGTGAGCTCCAGGGAAAGCCCCGGATGTTATGGCCCCAGGACAAGGATGTCGATTCTGCTTTCCCACTGCATCCCTTCTGCCCCAATTTTTCTGCCACTGTTAGAGCAGGAATAATATTTGAAGTGGTGATTCTCAAGCTGGGGTGATTTTGTCCCCTAGGGGACCTTCCAATGCCTGGAGATGTTTGTGCTGGTTATAATCCGGGTGCTGGCACTCTTGGCATCTAATGGGTAGGGGCCAAGGATGTTGCTGCATAGCCTACAATGCATAGGAAGGCATAATTAACAACGAATAATTATCCAGCCAAAAGTGTTAATAGTGCTGATATTGAGGAGCCATGATCTAAAGCACCCTGGTACTTTCTCTGTGGAAGCTTGCACAGAAAGTTTAATTTTATTGTTTTTTTGAGTTGTTTCTTCATTACTTGCTATTCCCTTTTCCTTTGAATGGACTTTCAATCTGAGCTCATCTGGAGAACTCCTCTGCATCCTTCAAAATCCATCTCAGGTATTACCTGTAGGGAGGCATTCCTGATCAAGAGTTTATTTCTCCTGTGTCCTACTTCTCTATCTGTATGTATTTAGAATGATGCTGCTTTTAAGCTGTACAGTTATTAGTTTTTCTGTCTGTCTTTCATATTCTCTTTGAAGAGAGGAACTCTCAGTCTCAAGTTATTGGGAGGACAACCCAGGGGGTCACCATGTTCAGTAGCCAAAGGTTAAAAAAATAAAATAAAAACATTAATGAAAGTCTTCCTAAATCGGATTGTACAAACCCCAGTCTTTCTAAGCAGAATCGATTTCTTTCTCTTTCCTGGGCTTCCAGCTGTAGCACAGAACCTGACATAGTAATTATTCAAAAGTATTTCTCAAATGGAATTGATAATGAGAGAAGGTTTTACAAGATGGAAATGGTTCACAAATAGAAAAAGCTCTGGGGATCATTGGTGGCTTTCCTGCCTTCTTAAGGATTTGAAGCTAGGGTCATCTGAGCAAGATGAAGAACTCTAGCTTTGGAAGAGCTCTGTAGGTGGAGATCTGAAAGGGTAAATAAGGCCAAGTGGCCCCTTTCTTAGGAACTAATCATTCATGTCTTTCTTTATGCCAAGCAGGTGCAGCAAACGTGTTTACCCTGAAGAATGTGCAACCCTAAATATAGGTCTGCTTAATGAGGGATGAATCTTGCTAAGTAAAGAAGGCTATGTTTCAGATTCCATAATTCCTGAATCCCCAGCCCACGGGTACCCCGTAAGAATCATGGGGCTTTGGGATAAGGGGGTGATTGTCATCCTGCTTAACTCTTTCTAAGGCATACCTGGAGCAAACTTTGCCTCAACACCTGTTTCTTTGCTGAGAATTGAGGTGAGACCAGGCAGGCGATTTCACAACAAAAGAAGACAGTCTCAGAAGTGTAAGAAATCCTCAAGGAAAATCCTGTAGAAGAGCTTCAATTTGGGGCTTAGGATGGGTGATTTGGTGGCTCGAAGAACCTACACTTTCCACCTTGTTAAGCTGTTCTTTGGTTATAAATGTCCCTAGCAATGATGCTTGGAGATGTGTCATATGGTATTAAAAAAAAAAAAAAGAAAAAAGATGGGTGGTGGGGATATGGCTCAATAGAAGAGTACTTGCCTAGCATGCATGTGGCCCTGGGTTTAGCACTAAAAAAAATATGGGAAAAATACATGACACCCTGAATCAGTTTGTATTTGCATCAGATTTTAATTCTGATGCAGTTGATCTGTGTTGGATTCAAATATTCTCAAGGACCACCTTCTCTCCTCTCCATTGCATGAGGATCTTTAAATTTTTTTTTTATTGGTGCACTGTAATTATACAGAAGAGAGGGATTTGTTATTATATAACTGTACATGCACACAATATAACAATATAATTTGGTCAATTTAATTTCCCAGTTCTTCCCCTTTCCTTCCTCTCCTGTCTCCCTCTGGTCCCCTTCCTCTATTCAAAAACTTACTTCTTGAAGGAGGAAGCTCAAATCTCAGAGATGAAGGGTGTGAGGATGAACCATCAGTGAGGCTGGGAGCATGTTCCCTTAGGTTGGTACTGTTGTTATTAGGGCTCTAGTTATGACAGCTCTTTCTTTCTTTTCTTCCTTCCTTTCTTCCCTCCCTTGTCTCTCTCCCTCTCTCTCTTCTTTCTTTCATCTTGGGATTGAAACCAGAAACACTCTACCACTGAGCTACTTCTGAGACAGGGTGCACTATTCAGGGCCTCACCAAGTTTCTGAGGATGAACTCAAACTTGCGATCCTCTTGCCTTAGTCTTCTGAGTTGCTGGGATTACAGGTGTGCACTGTCTTTTTCTACAGATATACCAGGTGCATTGTAGCCCTTTCTTAAGGACCCAGTGGATTAGTCAGCTTTGCATTGCTATTACCAAAAGAACTGACAAGAAAAACTTAGAGGAGTAAAAGTTTGTTTTTGCTCATGATTTTAGAGGTTCAGTACATGATTGTCAGACTATATAGCTCTGGGCCGAAGGTGAGGCAGAACATCACAGCAGAAGGGTGTAAAGCAGCTCAGATCATGGCAACGGGGAAGCAGGGAGAGATCTCTGTTCACCAGGGACAAAATATAAACCCCAAAGGCACAGCCCCAGTGACCCACCTCCTCTAGCTACACCCTACCTGTCTATAGTTATATGTGGTTAACCCATGTCAGGCCATTAATCCACTGATGAGGTCACATCTCTCATAATCTAATCATTCATCTCTGAACATTCTTGCATTGTCCCACACAGAGCTTTTGGGGGACACTTTATATTCAAACCATAATACCCAGGGACATCATTGTGAGCTCCCGGGATGGTGGCCATCAGTAAGCAGTGCAGGGCCAGTTTCTGAGGTTTGGGATCTGCTGTGTCATTGCTGCTCTCCGAGTTCCTGGCACAGCATCTGACACACAGTAGGTACTTCATGAATACTCATTGAAATACAGGATCACGTTGGTTGTTTTGCTGCAAGATGGTCATACTGTGTGATTCACAGTAGCCAAGTCATGGATCTAGCCTAGGTGACCATCAAAAGTTGAATGGATAAAGAAAATGTGTTTTTAAATTTATGTATATATAGTAAATGATACATAATATATATATATGACATATGTAATATATATAATGTGATATACATATGTTGGTGTGTGTATATATGCATACATACAACATACATATCAGTTATATGTATTATATACATCACATATTATGTATCATGTATTATATATATACAGATATATACACATGTGCACAACATATATCACATTATATAATATATATCACATATATTATACATATGCATACACACAGTGGGATTTTATGCAGTCATAAAACCAAATGAAGTTGTGTCATTTCCAGGTAAGTAGGTGGACCTGGAGAACATCATGTTAAGTGAAATAAGCCAGGTTCAGAAAAATCAAAGGTCATATGAGTTTTCTCATATGTGGAAGCTTGAGAGAAAAGAAAAGGACGAGGGAGAGGGATTTTCATGAAAGTCAAAGGGAGACCAGTAGAATAAAGGATGGGGTTTGGAGGGAGGGAGGGAGAGGGGAAGGGAAACCGGAGGTACTGAGCAAGGAGATTGACTAAATTATGTGATGTGCATCTATGAAAATAGCACAATGATTTCCACTATTTTATATAATTATAATGCACCAATAAAAGTAAAAGAATGATCTGTACTGCTAACCTGTCTTTAATGAGGGCCTGGACAAAAATGAAGGCAATAAAAATGAAAAAGAGGGAGACATCTGAGAACTATTCAGAATAAGGTATGACCGAGGTGGTGGATTAGATCTGGAAGGTGAAAAAAAGTGAAAAATGAGTATTAATTTAAAGAATTTTAATTATAAAAACTTCAAACATACATAATGAGGCTGATGTAGGGAGATCCATCACACAGACTTACCAATCATTAACATTTAACCATATTTGCTTCATCTGCTTTACTGAAGTATTTAGAGTAAATTACAATCATTGTGACATTTCAACTCTAAATAATTAAGCATGTGTGTCGAACAGATTCTTTCATATCACCAATACCATTTCATAGGAACATCTTCCCACTCATCCCCCAAATGTATTTGATAGACTTTGTTCAAACCAGGATCCAAACAAGGGCTCCCGACTTCCCAGAGTTTCTATAAAAGTTCAGATAATAACTGTTTCAGGCTTTGTGGGTCTTGACAAAATCAAAATAGGCTAAAGTCTTTTACATATTACATTTAAAAACCCCAAAACATCACTCTTAGGTCATGGACCAAACAAAAGTAGATAGTTGGCTGTCTTTGGATCACCAAACCCTAACTTTGTGACCCCTGCTCCACAGGAGCTTCCTTTCACAGAATGAATTGGGAACTTTCTGGCTCATTCCCCTTCACTGTCTGGCTTCCCTTGCTCCCCAACAGGTGTATTTCCTCAATAATCCACTTGCTCACAAATTCCCATCTCAGTGTCTGTTTCTGGGAAACCCGACCCATACTGTTGCTGGACTATAGAGCTGAGAGCTTGGTGGGGCAGCTGGTGGGCAGGGGCCAAGACTCCCTCTCTGAGTCCTGTAAAGACTGGGCACTGGCTCCTGATCATGGCTGTTGTCCCTGGGGAATGGATGGGATGGGCTTGGCTGGGCAGGACTTCTGCATAATGAACTGGAGTGTTGTCATTGTGGGAATGTGGAGGGAGACCCATAATTGGGACTTAGCTGGAAGACATGGTGCTTTTCATGAGGGGCTTTGAGCCTCCTAACCGAAGCCATGTGAGGACAAGAGAAGAATATAGTCCCCCCAGGACAGTCATGCAAGGGGCATTTGTTCCCCAACCCTCGTGGGACAAATGTTTGGAAAGTGATGGGGAGTTCAGCATTTCAAATCTGCCCCTGGCTCCCCACTCTTCAGCCCCAAGGAGGAACATTGTGAACTTGGCCTCTGCTGGAAGTAAGTGGCAGTGCTTTGGAGCAAAAATTAGATTGAAGTTCTAAAAATGGATAGGATCGAACCCTTAAAACTAGGATGAGATTGCTTTAATTAACTGAAAGTGACCACCAAATTATGGATCCAGCTGCGATGTCATTAAGAGAGCTGCTTCCCAGTGGGAAGTTGGGGGTGGAGTTATGAGTGAGCCTGGCTGGCAGCAGGTCCTGGGAACATGAATGCTTCCTGTCTATATCCCAGTGCACTGAGAGGCCTCACTAAGCCAGTTACCAGAGAACCTTCTGCCATAGCTTTGGAATGCTCTCATCCCGAAGGATGCAAAGGAGCCTTCAGAACACTAACCCAACAAGGATCAGATCTCATCAAATGACAGGTCCAGAAGGTTGTCACATTGAATATAGGACACCTTGTTACATTTAAAATTCAGGTATACAATGAATCATTTCTTAGTATTAACATATCACATGCAGATTCAAATGGAATTGGGCATCCTGTATTTTTATTTGATAAATCTGGTAACCCAGAGCTTCCTATCTCTTAAGAGCCTCTGAGGAGATCTCTTGGTTCCTCAAGTAACTGCTCAGAGATGAGCATGGATTATGTGCTGTGGGATGAGTGGGTGAACAGGAGATTGCAGGAAGTGCATTCCTAGAGGGAATTAAAGTGACAACTATAAATAGCGCTCATTGAGAATTTACCATGTGCAGGTGCTGGGCTTGGGGCACTGCTAGATCTTGCCTCCTCCTAAAACCCCTGCAAGACAAGCATAATAATGCTATTTTCATTTTGCAGTTAGGAAAGCTTTGGGCTCAGGATCAGCAACAGCAGCTCATAAGGATTGAAGTAGCTCTGTTTTCAAAGCTTGAGTGTCCTGCCCTTTCCAGTATGCTGCTGACCATGCAGAGGAATCCAAAGGAAAATGAAAGCCCATCTCTGCTGCATGGGAGACCCAGCTAGGATATACCAGATGTGCTTCCACAAGGGAAAAGCATTCAGGGGGTTGAGAGCAGGACAGGCTGAGAGGCACTGCCTCCCCCACATGTGAGTTCAAGTCAGCATCCTTTGGGACTCCTGCTGTGTGGACAGCTGTACATCCAGTTGGGAAACGTAACTCTGCCCTCGAGGGGAGAGTGGTCACGGGTGAGACAAGTAAACAGGATAATTGATCCTGAGAGGTTGTGTGTGTGTGTGCATTTGTGTATGTGTGTGTGTGTGTGTGTGCAGAGCCTATGTGTGTGCTAGGCCTGCTGTGCTCAGATTCCCCTAGACCCTGAAATTTAGGTCATACATTGTACAAACCCTAGTTGCAATGTGGCTTGGACATGTGAATTATGTCACATAATCTGTAAGGTGTATGGAGCTTCCCAGAACCTGGATATTAAATCCCATGCCATGCTATCAGCAGCTTTGCCACCATCCAAGATAAGTGCACTGGAGTTTCAGGATCACATGGTTGGAGTGGGGAAGTCTTGTTCAGTGTCCCCTAGGGCTTTTGACAACAGGGCAGGAGCTTGCCCTGGGCAGATGTGTGCCTAGCCACTTTGTGAACATGCCTCTTGTATAGAAGCTAGGAGGACCTGAAAAGGGTCCCTCTCTGAACATTCCACAGATTTGCATCTTCTGGTAACCTCTATACCCATGAGCTTGTGGCATTAAGATGTAACTAGTGGCGGGTGTGGTGGCACACACCTGTAATCACAGCAGCTTGGGAGGCTGAGGCAGGAGGATTGTGGGTTCAAAGCCAGCCTCAGCAAGAGTGAGGGGCTAAGCAACTCAGTGAGACTCTGTCTCTAAATACATTACAGAATAAGGCTGGGGAGTGGCTTAGTGGTTGAGTGTCCCTGAGTTCAATCCCCAGTACCAACAACAACAACAACAACAACAAAAATGTAGCTAGTGTAGGCTTTGTATCCTTTAGGGTCACCCCTGCCCAGCCTCATACTCAGTCTCATATCTGTCCCCCACCCCCTGTGTGTGGACTCAGAGAGAGCAGATGCCACCCCAGTCACTTTGAAATCTCCAGTGGGGCTTGTGGAGTGGGGGTTTGCCAACGGAGCAGGATGGGAACATAATACGGGGCACCATTGCAAACTGCACTGGGATTTCTCCAAATGGGCTCTAGTTACACTGTTGGAAGGACAGGAAGATGTGGGAAGGGGAGGTGAATGATGGAGTGATTCAGATGTCGGGGGAAACAGATGCTGCTGGGAAGACAGAGTGTTTCCTTGAAGCTGCCTGAAAAATGATGGTTTTCATGGGCTCCGGTAGGAGGAGAGTGACCATGTGGCTTAGGAACTTGGAGGAGCGGAAACAAAGAGTAAAGATCAATGGTCATCCATCATGCTGGGGCACCTGTGGGACCCCGGCATCCCTAAGCCACTTTATTAATGATCCAGAAGAGAGAGACCAACAGTGCCTTCGATAAAGCCACAAATGATTCCAAGCTGGGAAGCCTTGGGAACCACAGTGGGAGGACTGACAAATGAATACCCAAATTAGGAGGCTGAAAATATATGGGCAGGAAAGAAGAGGAACTTTCCCTGGGATCAAGTAAACCCAACCGAGATTTAATGATTGACTCTGCCTAGTAGGAAGAAAAAAAATCCTCTCAGCTGGATTTAGTTCTTTAAAAGTTTGTACAGTTTTAAAAACTGTTACTAATTCTTTTCAAAAATTGATTTTTTGCCCCAAATCAATTGAATGCCTTATTTTTTCCTCCCCTATGTCAGTTTGCAGACAAACTCATCACATACAATACTGGAAAGGAGTGCTATTAACAATGATCTTGGTTCCAAAGCGTCATAAAATCATAGACTGGAACTAACCCATTTTAGATATAGAGGGCCTCAGGGATTATGAGTCTCAATTCTTCCTTGTTCTCATGGAGCACAGAGGAGAGGAGACTTGCGTGGTGTTAGGGAGCCAGGAATTCTCAGGCCATGCTTGGCATCTGCACCCCAACTCCTGTCATGCCGGTCAGTGGCTTTCTCTGCACTTCACCTCAGTCCATCCACTCCACACCTGTTGGGGACTCACTACGAGGGAGTTCTTGGGGTCACCCAGAAGGAAGTGACACCACTTCTGATACCAGTGTGTGTTTTTCTTCCACACTGTAATTCTTCAATGCCAACTGGGCCTTCAACAACTCAGTTCAATTAAAAAAAAAATTCGTACAAATTTATGGGAAACAGTGTGGTAGTTCAATACATGCATATAGTATATAATGAGCAAATCAGGATAGTTGTCATTTCCATATCCTTAAACATTTAGTTTTAAAAATTTTTGGTTAACATGTAATAATCGTACATACATGTGGAGTATAGTGTGTATTTGGGTATGTACTGATCGAAGGTAATTAATGCTTTTGCTTCTTTATCATGACTTTGTGTTTGGACTCTTTGAGCTCCTGTCTTCTGGATATTCATAAAATATATAATAGAGCTGGTATAATGGCTTAGGCCTGTAATTCCAGTGACTTGGGAGGCTGAGGCAGGAGGATTGCAAGTTCAAGGCTGGCCTGGGCAATTTAGTGATCCCCTGTCATAAAATTAAAAAACAGTGCGTGATCTGGAGGCATAACTCAGTGGTAGAGTGCCCCTGGGTTTAATCCCTAGCACTGTAAAAAAAAAAAAGATTATAGGAGGATAATGTATACCAAAACACAGTTAGTAGTTAGTACCAAAACACAGTTACAGGAAGTAAGTTCTTGTGTTCTGCAGGGCAGTGACCACAGACAGTTCAATGCAATCCTGACCGTACCTCCTGGAGTCAGCATCAACCCCACAGGTGAAGAGCTCAGTTCCATAGGACTACTCCTACTTGAGATGAAAATTTCAAGTCCTAGAGGCCACTCAGACTTCTGACCAGTTGACTATCAGTTTCAAAGTTCCCACAGACCAGCCCCCTTCTCAGGTTTGATAACTTTTCAGTTCATGGAACTTAGAAAACACTTTCCCATCAGCCACATCAGCCCATCAGGGTTGCGTGTATGACTGTGGTTCCAGAAGATTATAACGTAGGCTGGCTGAGTAGTAGGCTGTACTGTCTAGGTTTGTGTGAATAGACTCTAGGATGGTCACATGACAACACAATCACCTAATGACACATCTCAGAATGTGTCCTCATCATCGAGTCACACACGGCTGGGCACTTTCATTGAATGAAATCCTATAAAGGATTCAGCTCAGGAACAGACAAATGGAAGAATGCTTGAGGCAGAGCATGGGGGCAGCGTGGCACAGGGTTCCTGGGCCATCTGTGGGTGCACCGCCCTCCCAGCACCTGGCCAAACAGGAAGCTGTCCTGATGCTTGGGTTTTATGGAGATTTGATTATACAGACATGATAGAGGAAGTCACTGGCAGTGTTAGTGAGCTTTTAATTATTGTGACCAAAATACCTGACATAAACAACTTAAAGGAAGAAAGATTGATTTTGGCTCTCAGAGGTTTAGTTCGTGGTTAGCAGGTTCTAAGGCAGAAGCACCCGGCAGAAGGGCATGATGGAGGAAAGCTGCTCAGCTCATGGCAGCTGGTAAGGACAGAGAGAGAAGAGAGAAAAGAGAAGAAAGAGAGAAAGGGGCCAGAAAGAAAATAAACCCTTCCAAGGAATGCCCACCATGACCCACATTCTCCTTCCACCTCCCAGTAGCCAGTCACCCATGGATTAATCCACTGATGAGGTCAGAGCCTCACATTTCAATCATTTTAAAAAGCCTCACCTCTGAACACGTGAGACTTTGGGGACATTCCAGATCCAAACCTTATCACTGGCCATTGGTGACTGAACTCCATCTCCATCCCTTTCTCCCCTCGAAAGATGGGATGGGACTGAGAGTTCTGATTGCCTCATCTTGTGGTTGGCTTTTCTGGCTGCCAATCCCCATCCTGAAGCTGTCTAGGATGCCCTTGCTCTTATGAGCCATCTTATTGGCATAGAAAAGATATTAAATTCCAAAGATTTTAGGAACTTTGTGATGAACTGGAGACAAAAGACTAAATACTTATTATTATTTTTTTTTATGATAGTATAAGCTCTCAAAGCTGGGACCTAAAAAGGGCAACAAGTTAGAACTAACTCAGGTGCAAGGTGAGTTGAGCTAAGTGTCCCTAGTTGGGTTGGGACAGGCTGAGGCTGTTGATGGTGAATGGGGAGTGGTGTTCAGACAGTGATTTGGAAGAGGGGAGGTCTTAGTCATGTGGAGATGGAGGGAGGGCATTTGTGATGTGGGACAATGACAGCAATGAGAGGGAACATCAGAGACTGCTCTTCTCTTGGCTGGAGAGGGACAAGGGAATTGATATTAGGGTGGACTGTTGGGGTCTGACAGTGGGGAACCTTGAAGGCTTTTTCTACCAACAGGGTCCATTCAAGTGTTGGATGCGGGGAGTGATTTGACCCAGCCAAGCTATTCAAATGGCTTATCTGGCAGAGTTATGTGGGGTATCCTGAGTCTGGCAGAGCCAAAGGTATGGCAGAGGCTGGAGCCAATGTCCCCATGGCAGCTGGGAGTAGAGGGATTGACGTTTGCAGCTCCCAGAGTGTCTTGGCTAACTCACATGTCTGACCCTGGGAAGCGCTTTCTTCTTTGCATAGGGCCAAAGTCCAGCTGGGTCAATGGGGCAGTTTCTGTGATGGGTCAGGTGATGAGAAACATTGGGCCCCCTGGCGGCCCTTCCTGACAGGTACAGCTCAGAGGAATGGGGAACTCCAGCTGAGGAGGGATGAGAGACAGGGGAGCAAAGAGAACAAGAGATCAGCCCTTCAGAAGGGAAAAACCCCATATAAGGCTGCCAGGGTCCTCAGCCCTTTCAGTTCTGGGGTCCATAAAGGACCTGCAGCCTTTGATTGGGTCCTGTGATATTAACTTTGTGTCTTTCTTCTTTGCTGGGATTTTTTTTTTTATTGTTTGTCCCCCTAAGATAGTGGATCTCAAAAAGTTTTGGTCAGGATCCCTTATGCTTTACAATTGTTGAGGACCCCATGGAGATTTTGTCTTTGTGGATGATATTTATTGAATATAGAATTTAAAATTGAGAAATTGAAATAATATTGATTTATTCATTGAACAATAAGTGTAAGCTCATTTGCAGATCTCTTTAATGTTGGACTTCATAGAGGATGCTTGATTCTTATGTAGGCTCTGCCTGTGAGCTGCTGAGTGTCATGTAATCAACGTCACTGTAGGCTCACGAGAGAAAGAGTGAGAGAGGCATAGAGCATTAGTGTTATAATGAAGATAGCCTTGTCTTTACATATTGGAATTATCTATTTAGGTTCTTGACTTTGGTTTATGTAACTTACCAAAGGGTCTTAATTAAGATAGTGAATGACCTGTCAGCCTTGGGAGTATAGATTCATTTGCTAACAGTCCCTAATGATATTAGTTATGAATAAATGATTAATCCTTTAGGTAAGACATGTAGTTGTCACCCCAAACACCATCCACGGTACATGATAGTCATTTAAGGAACCTTAAATAGACACACACCCAGAGGCACAGACACATACAGATATACACATGGTCACACATGGATACAGGTGCACACACAGACACACACACACATACACACTCACACATACACAGAGACACAAGTGCACACAGATACACATGCACACTCAGACATACACACAGACATGCACAGAGACACAGACACACACAGACGCATGTATACACAGAGATTTACATGTACATAGGAGGAGAAGCTAAAGAAATAGCCAAGGTGGCTGTGAACACAGGTGTAATGCCTCTTAAGATATTTTTGGGTTGGGGGCATAGCAGTGGTAGGGTACTACCTAGCATGCCTGAGACCCTGGGTTCAATCCCCAGCACTGCAAAAAGAAAAAAAAAAAAAATATATATATATATATTTACAGCAAATAAGTGATTCATGCTCATTGTGGAAAAATGAGAACGTGCCAATGGGCCAAGATGGCTGTTAACCTCACTACCTTGAGATCTCTGATAACATCTTTTTATTTTTTTAAATAAATAAGGTTTTTAAATAAAAGTGAAACGCATTTTTTTAAATAAAATAAAAAATAAATAAAATTTGTTTGTTTTTAAATAAAAGTGAAACGCATTGCACATAATTTTCATAAGCTTGCTTTTTAATATTGTACAACATTGTGAATATCTATCCTATAAATAGCACATACTTCAGTAACAGTTTTTAAGGGCTGCTTTGGAATATATAAAGAGCTCAAAAAATTTTACACCAAAAAAATCAAATAACCCAATTAATAAGTATGCAAATGAATTAAGCTGACATGTCTCAGAAGAAGAAATACACATGTCCAACAAATACATGAAAAAATGTTCAATGCAATTAGCAATTAGGGAAATGAAAATCAAAACTACACCACTGAGATTTTATCTCAGACCAGTTGGACTTGTGGTCATCAAGAATTCAAAAAATAATAAATGCTGGAGAGGGTGTGGAGGAAAAGGAACACTTTCACAGTGTTGTGAGACAGTGTGACCCACTGTGGAAATATAACCAGTATAACCACTATGGAAATCAGTATGGAGGCTCCTGAAAAGACTAGGCATGGATCCATGTATGACCCAGCTATACCACTCCTCAGTATTTACTCTGAAGAATTAAAGTCATCTTACTACAGTGATAACGCATACCCATGTTTAGAGCAGCACAATTCGAAATAGCCAAATTGTGGAACCAGCCTAGGTATCCATCAATGGCTGATGGAAAAAGAAAATGTGGTCTATATACACAATGGAGTTTTATTCGGCCATAAAGAAAAATAAAATTATGGCATTTGCAAGAAAATGGGTGGAACTAGAGACTATCATGTTAAATGATATAAGTCAAAATTAGAAGGTTAAGGGTCATATGTTTTCTCTCATATGCAGAAACTAGAGTGGAAAAAGCAAAACAAAGGTGGAGGGGGATCTCCTAAAAATCAAAGGGAGATCAGCAGAGGAAAAACAAGGGGTGGAAGGCAGGGAGTGGAGGAGAGGCTGGGGAGTCATATTGACCAAATTACGTTGTTATATTGTGTGCAGGTGCAAATATAAGACACAAATCCCACCCATATGTACAACTATAATGTACCCATAAAAATGTGGAAAAAAAGAAAAAAAGAAAAAAGGGAATAAAAAATAAAAGTCTGCTTCAAATATTCTGTAATATAATTATATCATAATTTATTTGGGTTAATTCCCATGATCGTACATTTAATTTGTTTCTTATTTTGCTATGAATATACATCTTTGTATCCATTACCATAACTGTTTTTAAATTTTTCTTAAACAAAAAGTTTCAAGCAAACACAAAAACAGAATAGGCTGGTGAGCCCCTGCCTACCCACCCCAGCTTCAGTAATTATCAGAATATGTCCAATTTTATTTCATTTTACTCTCTCCCATCCCTGTTGCACTTAAAGCAAGCTGAAGATCCCTGATGATTCCCCCCACCCTCTTCTAGGCACTTTAATATGTTTTTCTAAGATATTAGAATTTTCTCATTCTAACAACATATCTACAATTCTATTAGAAATCTATAAAAATTAATAATGATTTTACCTCCAAGAATCAAAGGCAAGGTCCCAAATAAATATTTGTACACCCATGATCATAATAGCATAATTCACAATAACCAATCAGTAGATGAATAGATACACAAAATATCTGACATGCTTACGATGAAAGATTATGCATCCTTAAGAAGAAAAGAAACTCTCAATAAACTTGGCAACATTATGCTAAGTGAAATAAGTCCAGTATGCAAAAGGATAAACACTGCACGATTTTAGCCAGGCATTGTGGTGCACACCTGTAATCCCAACAGCTCGGAAGGCTGAGGCAGGAGGATCATGAGTTCAAAGCCAGCCTCAGCAAAGGCAAGGTGCTAGGCAACTCAGTGAGACCCTGTCTCTAAATAAAATACAAAATAGGGCTGGGGATGTGGCTCAGAGGTGGAGTGCTCTGAATTCAATCCCCAGTACCAAAAAAAAAAAAAAAAAAAAAAA
>NW_026000037.1:16938052-16939545 GCF_001458135.2 Marmota marmota marmota
CCAAAAAAAAAAAAAAAAAAAAAAAGAGATGGCAAATTTTATATTATGTATATTTTACCACAATTATGATAAAATAAAATTATTAAAAGTATATTTAAAAAACCAAGGCAAACTGAATTATTTTCAGGTTATAACTTTCAGTTTTATAACTTTCATTAATAAAAAAATTTTGTCGCATTTTTAAATTGGTACATTAAATGCAAAATTATTAATAAATTCTGAATACCTTAAATATCTGATCAGAATTCAAACTTTCTGATTGTCTCACAAATGACTTTTTTTTTTTTTCACAGTTAGTCTGAAGCAGGAGTCAGGCTAGGTCCTCCAATGTATTTGATAGCACTATATAGCTGAGATAAATTGTTGGAAGTGAAATTGCTGGGTCAAAGTATATACATATTTTAATGGAGTTTCTGCCTATTGCAAAATTGCACTTCATAAATTATGTATCATTAAGCGCCTGTGTTTTTAAAAGTTGAACTTTGCAATGATTTCTGGAGAGTGTTCCTCTCTGAGATGGACATTTGTTCTCACTCGTCTTCAGTCTTGTGTGCATCTGTGCTGACCTCAGCCCATCTGCTCAGCTGTTCCTCTCAACCTGTCACTGTCAGGCGGTAACTCAAACTGGGAACATGTTCCAGAACATTCCCAGCTCACCAAAACCTCACCTTCCCTTCTTTTTCTCCAGTCTCACCTGCTATGGGGACCTCTGAGGAGGTCTTTCTCCTCCTTCCTCCTCGCCTCTTATTCCTCCACGTCTCTGGGTCTTCAGTATGATCTCTGACCTCTGCTGGTGTGGGAATGGTGTGGGCTGGAGTGTTGAGATATGGGCATATCACTTACCTTGACACGGGCTGGCAGGAGGAGTGGAAACAGCTATGGGAGACTGAGGTGACAGCCATCTGCTCAACAGACTTTCCTGTACCTTTAACACTTTCACCTCTGCTTTGTGGCTTTGGCTTCATAATTGGCCATCTTCCTAGGATCCTGTAAAAGTGGTTGGGGTCAGAGTGGGATTACGAGGGGTAGAAGGAGGTAATGTTCACTGTGCATCTCTTAGGTACAGAGATGGCACTTGCTATTTTGTCTACTCCACCCACAACCCTGTGGGCTTGGCATCACTTTCTAAACAGGAAACTAAGGCCCAGAGAAGGCAAGTTAGCTGGTCTAGTGACCCAGGTCTATTGCTGTCTCTTCCGGAGGGCCTTATCTGTCTCTTCTGGGTTGGGTCAGTCTGGATGAAGTAGGACACGTTTATTGGGGAAAAAACAAAACCAAAACAAAAATAAAAATAACACCCTGCCCTTCCCGTCAAAGGCCAGGAAATGACCGAATCTGCATACCAAAGATATAAATGGAAATAAGAAGAAAGCCTGGCACAGATTATAGAATTCACAAGCCCCTTCAACTTTTTCTGAATGTTCCAAAATTTCTGTTTAAAAGTACTTCTAAGAGAGAAAGTTAAAAAAACATTTAGATCATATATATATATA
>NW_026000037.1:16940686-16944963 GCF_001458135.2 Marmota marmota marmota
TACGACAGATGTGTATAAGAGATATATATATATATATATATATATATAATTTTTTTTTAAAGAAAACTGAAAGAAAGAACTTTCCTCTGGAGCTAGAGGAACCCTTTCACAAAGATTTGGAGGGAACTCTCTGTAGAAGGAAATATCTCTGGCTCTTCCCTCTCACTTTGGACCCAGAGGGGAGACCTGATTCAGGGGATTAAGCAGCCAAACCCGAGTCCTCAGGACCAACTAGGGAGGGAGAGGAGGCCAGAATAGATTTCATTTTCATTGGCCAAGTCTCTAGTGATCTAATTATAGTGGGAAGATGTACTGAAGCCAGACCAAAGGAAAAGGCACGAGCATTGAGCGTTGGCAGCGTTTGTTATCTTTGCCATTGGGGTTTGCAGAAGACCTGGGTGGAATGGACTCCGTACCCTGTTTCTTACGAGAGAGAGAGAGAGAGAGAGAGAGAGAGAGAGAGAGAGGGCCCTTCTCTCTCAGCATCCCTTGTTCTTCTTAGGCTGAGTGGGTGCTTACAGGACCATAATGCACCTCTCTCTCCTGCCCTCGGCTCAGGCTGCAGCCCTCATTGCTGATGGACAGGGTCTGTAAAATCCGTCAAGCAGATACAAATGAGGGAGGCAGGAGGGTTCAAGACCTGTGATATGAGTCCCGGCTGCTCATGTGAAGCCGTTTTGGTTTTAGGAGCTTGTGGCTGCAAGGGTTGCAACAATGGAAGCTTATGAACTCACAAACTTGAGTTCATTCACCACATCTGGGGGAGCAGCCAGAGAGGGTCCCCATTCAGCTCAAAAAAATTAGAATTTTAGAATGAGAAGAAAGAGGCTTCCCACAACTGGTAAGAAATGTATAGATTTGTTATGAATTAAAAATACAGGTGATAATTCATGGTTGTTCCCTGAACTTGGTGTAAGAAAACACCAATTATTTTTTAGTATTACCTATGTCCCGGTGGGTCTCATCTATTTCCTTGTGTCAGAAAGCTGGGAGGGGGATGAGCAGGGCCCAGGTGAATTGTAGCCGGCCTGAAGAAAAGTGAATGTGGAGCATTTGAGTGACAAATTGGTCCCAGGAAGAGCCCAGTACATCTTCTGTCCATTCTAGGTGTTTAATTTCTCCTCTGAGCATCTTCCCTCTGGCCTAGGTTGCTTTGAGAGGTAATCTCATCCACACTATGCTGTGCATCTCGCTTGTACTTATGTTGAAGAGGTTATCATTTGGCATTTCAATTTAATCACTTAGTAAATATTTATCAGGTCCCTACTGGGAGTAAGTAAGTAACAAAACAGGTATCGACAGAATGTTAAAAATTAGGGAAATAATGATGAGATGATCTACATGTCCTTCCCACTAGGCTGTGAACTTTTCAAAGGCAAAGGCCACCATTTCTTATTCATCTCTCTGTCCCAATCCCTGGTACATAGGCATTTGCTGGAAAATGATGACCAAGAGGTTGGGTGTTTAATTTTGGTTGCTGCCAAAGGAGACTTAAGTAGGGGAGGAAGAGAGATGCTCATCGACCTGCAGGGAGTACCTGATGTTGTGAAGGGCTCACAAAATAGGTATGTGAGCAATCGCCTCTGATAGGAGGTGTCAGTGCCTGCCAAGAAAACAGGCGGTACACTGAGCCGAGCAGAGCATCCAGAATGGCCCCAGACATACTGGGCCACCTTCAAGGTCCTCAGTCAGTCTCTTCTGCAGTCCTGCATATGCTACTAATGAGAGCCTGCAGATTGAATCACGGTGACCTGATGCTCCACGTGACTGTGAAACCAATACTCCAAATATAGTGACATAAGGCAATCACTGCTTTGCTATGCTCTTGGGTTGTGCAGGTCAGGAATTTGAAGAGGGCATAGCTAGGACAGCTCATCTTTTGCTTCATGGATCTCAGCCAGGGAGACTTGAATGACTGGGATGTGGAACAGGCTTCTTCACCCGGAGCCTGAATTGAGATATCACAAAGGCTGCTTGGCTGGTATTATTTCCTAGAGCACCTACAGGTGAACTTCCTGAGTCCATTGACTTCCTCAGAGCATTAGTGTTGTTGGTCTTTTATGGTACTAAAAGAGGAGTTGTGTTAGCTAGGGTTTTCCAGGGAAACAGATTAAATGTATATATGAATGTCTATTACTACTACTACTGCTAGTTTATTTAGATAAGTTACAAAGTGTTTATTTATTATGAGGAATTGGCTCACAGGATCATGCAGGTTGACAAAGTCCCAGGAAGTCTCTGAGTTGGTGTAACTCAGAGAACTGTGGCCTGAGAGCCAGGGGAGCTGCTAGTGTAAATCCCAGTCTGAGGGCCAGAGAAGATGAAATGAGGCATCCTCGCTGATACAGTGAGGTAGAGAAAAAGGGTCTAGTTCCTCCCTCTACCTTTTGTTCTAGTTAGGTCCTCACTGGAGAAGGTAATTGATTTTACTAAGTCCAACCATTCAAATGTTAATCTCATCCAGAAACAACCTCACAGACACAATGAGGAGTAATGTTTAATCTGGGCACCCTGTGTCCCAGTCAAGTTGACACAAAAAATTGACCACAGGAGTTCCCAGGGAACAAGGTGAAAATTACAACCTGTCACTTCTGCTATCTTCTCATTGGTTGATACAGCCATAGCCCTTCCCAGATTCAATAGGGGGGATAGAAACCCATTTCTATGAAAGAAATGTGAAAGTTGTCAGAGGAAAAATGGAGTCAATTGTGTCAACCGTAGCAAGAAAGTGAACAAAACTGGGAGGTTATAAAGGAAAGATTCTTATACGTTTGCCTGACATTTATTATCACAAAAGACTGTGAGAACCACAAACTTGGACAGAGGCCTCCACAACCTTCTACACAAGGTACTTCTCTACTAAGACATGGGCTCAGCAACTATCCAACCTTGGGGTTGGAATTGAATCCAACCTCCCCACAAGCTGGTAAATAACAATAAGCACACTTATTGTTAGTCATTGTGGTCAAAGATTATTGTTTCGAAATATCTGATGTAAATCCTCTTGCCTTTAAAAACTTCTATTTGCTTAGCCTTTTTGAGGATGCCCATACTTTACTATGGTATGTATATTTCTTTTTTTAAATGTTTTATTGATTTTATTTTTTTAAATACATGACAGCAGTGGAATGCATTACAATTCTTATTACACATATAGAGCACAATTTTTCATATCTCTGTATATAAAGTATGTTCTTACAAATTTATGCCTTTATACATGTACTTTGCTTTTTTTGCATTACAATTCTTAATACACATATATACCACAATTTTTCATATCTCTGTTTGTATATAAAGTATGTACATTTCTATTGCAATGCTCTGCTACTTCCAAATAAATGTCATTATTTTTTGGAGATTCTCTGCATTTTTTGTTTCTTTTAGATTGACATCTCTCAATGGGAGGGTTGTCCAAGAGTTTTCAGCCATGTTTTAAAACTGTTACCATCTCCTACCAATTTGGCTTTTTCTTATAAACAAACTTTTTCTTATAAACCAACTTCACTGAGGTGTAATTTAAATGCCATAAATTCATTCATTTAAAGTATATAATTCGGGGAGAAGGAAGATGGCGGTGAGGGGAGTGCATTGCCCCCGTGTGCTGCTTCACTGTGTGGGAGTATGACAAGTCAGGACGGCTAAAGGATATCTTGTTAGGAATTTCCAGCAATAGTGGGGTGCTCCAGAACCTGGAGGAAGGATTTCCATCACACGAGGATCGGCTACGGGGACTCAAATGCGAGAGGTTTGTCGCACGGAGGGTAACACTGCTTATTCAGCAAACCACCCCGCGGCTAGAGTCTGCAGCGCGCGCTGGGAAACGAGGAGATAGCGATGCAGGGATACAGCGCTGCAGTTTCTGCCAGCCGTGCAAGCACCGTACTCAGGGCTGAATTCTGGGTTCGAGACGGGGGAAGGAAGCGGTCCATCTCGGTTCTCCACACCGGTCAGACCACAGAGGAGGCCAGCAGCGACCATGTTGGAAAGCTGACGTCACCATCCCTGTTTTCGACTGACCGCAGCGCATTCAGCCATAGAACAGGTAATTTCAGGCTGCAATTCGCCTGCAGCTTGCAGACAGATTGCTAGGGTTCAGTGCCTGGGTGCTTCTTAGAACCTGATCTTATCGGAGCGAACACCGAGCGCGGGGCGGCCGAGTTCCGGCTCCTGAAACCATCCCGGAACCGCCCTGGCCCAGGGCTGCGGAGCCTGCGGAGGCTGCTTCTTGGACCCTGCTCCTATCAGAGCATACACCAAGCACTAAGCAGCCGAATTCC
>NW_026000037.1:16950753-16968541 GCF_001458135.2 Marmota marmota marmota
ATATGTAAATCAATGGATGTGTAACTGATGTGATTCTGCAATCTGTGTATGGGGTGAAGGTGGGAGTTCATAACCCACTTGAATCAAAGTGTGGAATATGATATGTCAAGAAATTTGTAATGTTTTGAACAACCCACAATAAAAAATTAAAAAAAAAATTAAAAAAAAATTAAAAAAAAAAATAAAATTCACAACATAAGTGTACACTTCTATGAAAAAAAAAATAAAGTATATAATTCAATAAGTTTTAGTAAAGTCACTGAGTTGTGCAACCATTACCATAATCCAGTTTTAAAATTTTTCATTCCTGCCAATAGGGTCCCTTGTGTCTGTTCACAGTTAATCCTTCTTCTGAGCCCCAGGCAACTGCAAACCTACTTTCTGTCTCTGTAGATTTCCCTGTGCTGCCCACACAAACTGTTAAGGTAAAAGCAGTGCTCGAGTTTGAGAAGACATTTCTCTATGGTCACTCATTCCTTTTCTGATAACAACCAGCATGGCAGCCGGCAGATTCACAGGGTTTGGAAATGAAAGTCCCCACAGGCTTGGTCACTCAGGTTCTTCATGTTCCTCATGACATACAAGATGATTCATTTCAGATGTTCCCAAAAGGGGCCAATAGCAAACCAAAATGTTCAATTCCTTACAAACAGACTTCTGGGAAAGTGGCTTCTCTCAGGATTGATGAAAAATGATTCTTAGAGGAATGTTTAAGCAGACTGTGAAAAAAGGGAGATATGGAAGGAGGAGGAGAGGCTGGGGGGACAGAAGGAGAGACAGAAGAAAAGAAGGATATTCAGTTGGGTTTGGGGAATTGACTCCAACCCCCCCCACAGGCTGGTAACTAGGTTCATGTACTAGATTTACCAGTGATTAAGCATATTATTTAACCTCTCTGTACCTCAGTTATTTTAATAAAATATGGAGATTATGAGGGTTAGAGATAATGCATACAAGTGCTTAACATTTAGTCTATGCAGGACACATAGTAGCTTACATCATTGTCACCACTGCTTCCACCATCACCATCACCAGATTCACCACCACCACAGCCACCACTACCATCACCACCATCACCACCATCACCAGATACACTACCACTGTCAGATCAGGCGAGGTGGGCAGTGACCAAAGGAGGCAGATTTAAAAAGGGCCGCTGAAGGAGGCTTTATTGAGATATCACTCCCAGGCAGAACTCGATCAGACCCACAGAGTGGACAGGAGAAGGATCTGAGGAGAAACCGTGTGGGAGCTCGACTGGACTGGACTGGACTTTTATGGGGCTTACAGCAGGAAGGGAAGGGCTTGGGACAGGAAAAAGTGTTCCTAGGGTCCCTTGTCCCGTTGGAGTTGGTCTGGGGAGTTGGCTGAACTCCAGGATTGGCCAGGGGGTCCTGCTGATTGACAGGCGTTAGTCAGGAGATCTCGCTGATTTATAGGCGTTTCTGCCGGCACCTGATTGAAGTTCCTTTCCCACACGGGCTGCTTTATTCTAAGTGGCCACCAAGTTGCCACCAACGACCTAACAACCACCATCATCACCACTATCACCTCCATCACCACCATCACCAGATACACTACCACCATCACCACCACCACCATCACTTCCATCACCACCATCAACAGATACACTACCACCACTACCACCACCATCAAAACCATCAACACCATCACCAGATTCACCACCATCACCACCACTACAACCATCATCACCATTACCACCATCATCATCATCACCAGATATACCCCACCACCACCATCATCACCATTACTAGATACACTACCATCACCACCACCACCATCACCACCATCATCACCATCACTAGATACACTACCACCACCACCANACCAACACCATCACCAGATTCACCACCACCACCACCACCATCACCAGATACATCACCACCACCATCACCATCAACACCATTACTAGATACACTACCATCACCACCACCACCATCACCACCATCATCACCATCACTAGATACACTACCACCACCACCACCACCATCATCACCATCACTAGATACACTACCACCACCACCACCACCATCACCACCATCACCAGATACACCGCCACCACCTACCACCATCACCAGATACATCACCACCACCACCACCACAACCATCACCACCATCACTAGATTCACCATCATCACCATCACCATTACCACCATCAAAACCATCAACACCGTCACCAGATTCACCACCACCACCACAACCATCACCACCATCACCAGATTCACTACCACCACCACCACAACCGTCACCATCACCATCACCAGATTCACAACTGCCACCTCCACCAACACCATCAACATCATCACTAGATTCACCACCATGAGTACCATCACCATCACCATCAGATTCACTAGCAGCAGCAGCATCACTACCACAATCATCTCTGTGATCACTACTATCACCATTGCATCTGTCACCATCAAGATTGTTGTCATCATCATTATTATTTTCACTATTCACATTTTCATGAAATATGCTCTTCCCCAGCTAAGGGGAGGGAAGATTTCTCTCTGTGGTCTGGACAAAGAAGGAAACATACAGTCAGTGAATTACTGTTTGCTATCTTTCTCTTTTATATGTACCTCTTTGGAGACACAGGCTATTGGCCTGGGAAACTCTAGGCACTGATGTCTTCTATCTACTACCCTGTGGCTGCTGTGCGCCTACCCTGTGAGGATCCATGGAAATGAATGTTCTGTGACAGGCAGGCAGTCATTTCCATGTATCTTTCTGACCTCCAATTCCTAGATAGTTGCTTCACATCTTTTCCTTTCTTTCCTCTCCTCTAACTCTCTGTTCTCTCCCACTCCTTGCTCCTCACTCTCAGCTTCCTCATCACTGAAGCCATAGAAGAGGAGTTCACAGACCTACTCTTATGTGATCACCGTAATTGCACCTGCACCATTTATTCTTCTTTCCTGTAGTTGCCACAAATGAACTGTCTGTGCTGTTACTGGAGACTACCCCCATGTGTGCCCTAGACCACATCCCATCCTGCCTACCAATATGCAAAGTAGAATAAATGCACCCTGCAAAGAGGCCCATGTCCTAATCCTTGGAACTTGTGACTATATTACCTTACACAGCAAAGGTACTTTGCAAATGCAATTGAAGACCTGCCATTTTTTAAGCATGTTTTGTTTTTAGTTGTCAATGGATTTTTATATTTTTATATGCAGTGTTGAGGATTGAACCCAGGGCCTCATACGTGTCAGGCAAGTGCTCTACCACTGAGCCATGACTCCAGCCCAAGACCTCCCCTTTTTAAAAAGACTTTGAGGTGGGGATGGTGACCAGGATAATCAAAAAGTTCTTAAAAGATGAAAGCAGGAGGAAGAGGTTGGAGTCAGAGAAAGATTTGAAGATGCTACACCACTGGATTTCAAGATGGAAAAAAAACATGCAGGTAGAAATAGTTTCCTCTAGAGTCTCTAGAATGTACACAGCCTGGACAACACCCTGATGTTAGTACCACAAGATCCATTTTGGACTTCTGACTTCCATAAATGTAAGAACGCAAGGTACATGGTAGTTAACATCATCGTCACCACCACCATATCACCGCCATTATCATCAACATCATTATCAAATATACCCACAACAACTATATTTGTGTTGTTGAAAGCTGCTAAGTTTGTGGAAATTTGCTACAGCAGCAGTAGGAAATTACTATTCTAATGATAATGCTCCAGAAATTGTTCTCTATTGCTCCCTTCCTAGCTAGATATTATCACCCAGTAGAAATCATCTCCTTTGAGGCCACTTCCTTCCTATGGATTCTCACAGCCTTCAGTGCTCTCTTGAACTGACCCTAATCAGGTTTTTGCCCTCATATCCCAGTGAGAAGATTCTTGCCAGGGCAGCCTCCCCTGGCCAGTTCCCAGTCCTCATCCTACATGGCCCATCCTCAGCTTTTGCACAGTGGGTCACTCCTCCAGTCCTTTGCTCATTTGGCTTCCTGGTCCCTCTTTCTCGTGGTCACCTCCTCTTCCTCTGGTGGCTTCCTTTTAGCCTCCCTTGCTGGTTCCTCTCCCTCTCTCTAACTTCTCAAGGCTGAAGAGCTCTGAGTCCACCTTCAGCCTGACTTTCTCTACTTATGCTCGTCTCCTAAGTGGTTTTATTTGGTCTCGTGGATGGAAACACCTTTCAAAGGCTGAAGACTTCCTCCTCTCCACGTCCAGCCCTGGCTGTCTCCTGACTGACAAGATTTCCTACCTGGCTATTCATACCTTGATGTCTTACGGGCTTCCCAGAGAGCACATCCAAAACACAACTCCTGATTTTCAAATCCAAGTCCCAATCCTGCTCTTCCCTCAGCAAAATAGCATGCCCATTTGTTTTTTAGTTGCTAAGGCCCCACATTCTAGAGTCATCCTCAATTCTGTCCTTTCTCACCATACCACAGCCAATCATCAGCAGATAGTATCAGATCTGCTTTTCAGAACATACCAAGATTTGACCACTTTTAATCATGGACACTATTATCTGATGATATGATAGTCTGAATGACCATAATCTCTTACAAGGGTTTCTAGAAGTCTCCTAACCCACCTCCTGCTTCCATTCACTTTCAGTTTAATATTCAACTAACAGCACATGGACTCTTTTTTGGGGGGGGGTGGGTGGTACAGGGGATTGAACTCAGGGTACTCGACCACTAAGCCACATCCCCAGCCCTATTTTGTATTATATTTAGAGACAGGGTCTCACTGAGTTGCTTAGCACCTCGCTGTTGCTGAAGCTGGCTTTGAACTCCCGATCCTCGTGCCTCAGCTTCCAGAGCTTCTGGGATTACAGGTGTGTGCCACCGCGCCAGACAGATGGAGTCTTAAGTGGTGTGAATCTTAGCATGTTGGACTTAAAAACCTTCCAATGGTGATCTCATCTTGCCTCATCTCACTTACAGTAAAAACCAAAATCCTTACAGAAGTGTGATCACCATCAGGCGGTGACATCCAGGTGTTCGTTCAACAGAACTGTTGTGAGGAAGATAGTTGTCAGGGTCTAGCTTCCAGCTGCTGCATCTTTGATTTGCAGAACATTCACGCTGAGCCCACACTCCTGAGGGCTCTGGCTGAGCGCTCTGCATGGTGAATGGACTAGAGCCAGCCCATTTCTGCCTGATGTGGAGCTTTTCCATGGGAGATGTTTGCTCTGCTCTCTGTTCATCCCCCCATCCCCCCTCCCGTCTCCCACCCCAGTCCTGGCTGACTTTCCGTGTCCCTTCTTACATAACTTCTGTCCTTCCCCTTCCTTTTCAGAATTCAGATACTATAAGATCCAGGGAAGGTCTGAAAGTGCTTTCTGCCTACTCCTTTTCCTTTAATTCTTCATAGGCATTTCCCTCCCCAAATCTCTCGCCCATCTAATTTTATCTTGGTATCTGCATCTTAGAGGCCCCATGGGATCTGTCCCCTGGACCTCTCTGAGCATGTTTTCTTACGTTCTCCTTCTTGTTCTGTCCTCTCCAACAGCACAGGGCTCTGCTGTTCCTTGAACACAGTAATCATATTCCCACGTGAGGGCCTTTGCACGTGCTGTCCCCTCTGCTGCAGTTTCTCTTTCCTTAGACACCTGCTTGGGCAGCTCCCTGCAGACCGATGCTTAAGAGCCACCTTGTCTGAGAAAATCCCCTGACTTCTCTGAGGATTAGCAAGGTACCCCTGTTTCCCCCTCCCCACTCAGCCTAATTTTTTATTTGTTCTTTTTAGTTATAAATTTGATTTGTTCTTTTTAGTTATATATGACAGGAGAGTATATTTTGACATATTTATACAAATGTGAAGTATCTCTTATTCTAATTAAGATTCCAATCTATTGGTTGTACATAATATGGAGACTCACTGTGGTATACTCATATGTGTACAAAGGAAAGTCATATTAGAGTCATTCCACTACCTTTTCTATTCCTATTCCCTCCCTTCCCTTTGTTTAATCCCCTGAATTTCTTTTTTAAATTTTTTGGGTACCAGGGATTGAACTCAGGGGCACTCAGCCACCGAGACACATCCTAGTTCTATTTTGTATTTTATTTAGAGACAGGGTCTCACTGAATTGCTTGGCACCTCGCTTATTGCTGAGGCTGGCTTTGAACTTGTGATCCTCCTGCCTCAGCCTCCTGAGCCACTGGGATTACAGGTGTGTGCTACCATGCTGTGCTTAATCTCCCCTGAATTTCTATTCTCCCCCAACTTATTCTCCCTCCCGAGAGAACATTTGACCTTTGCCTTTTTGGGATTGGCTTATTTCACTTAGCATGATAGGCTCTAGATCTTATCCATTTACCAACAAATGTCATAAAGTCATTGTTCTTAATGGCTGTGTAATATTCCATTGTGTGTATATACCACATTTATGATTTATTTGTTTTTTCATATTACTTGTCACCATCTGACATAGTCATGTTGTCTTATTTATATAAATACCCTGCCTCCCTGAAAAGGGCAGATGCATCACAAGGTGGTTGTTTTGTCTGTTTTGTTCAATGATGTATCCTCAACACCAGAACAGGGCCTTACACTTATGTGGGTGCCTAACTCTATTTGTTAAATGAATACACAGATAAATGAAAAGCTCCTGGCTTTCATTCTAGCTGATGTCAAAGGAGAATTATCTTGAGACCAGAGTGTAGATGAGCTGAACTTTATTCTAAGGATCTTCCCTTTTTGTTGTATCTTTTAGTTGTAGTTTAGTTTAGTTGTAGTTTATCTTTTAGTTGTAGTTAGACACAATACCTTTATTTTATTTATTTATTTTTATGTGGTGTTGAGAATCGAACCCAGGGCCTCGCAAGTGCTAGGTGAGCGCTCTACCACTAAGCTACAACCCCAACCCTGTATTTGATTTTTTTTTGGTAACAACTTTGTTAAGATGTAATGCAGATACTATAAGATCCAGGAAAGGTGTGCAATTCAATGGTTTTTAGTATATTCACAGAATTATGCAATCATTGCCATGTCAGAGCATCAACCTCCTCAACCCTCCCTTCATCTCCCAGCCCTAGACAACCATCCATCTACTTTCTGTGCCTATGAATTTACCTATTCTGCAAAGTTTATGTAAACAGAATCCTACAACATGTGACCTTTTGCATTTGGCTCCTTTGACTTAGCATCATGTTTTCAAAGCTCATCATCCACAGCATGTGCCAGATACTCACAATGGTTGAGCAATATCCCATTGTATGGATGTACCACATTTTGTTGGTGTGTTCATCAATGGGGGAAATTGATGAAAAATGAAGAATTCTGCAGTGAACATTTGGTTGCAAGTTTTTGTCTGAACAGCGTTTTCATTTCCTTTCCATGAATACCTAGGAGTGGAATTACTGGGTCATATGGTAAGTGTATTTTTAATCTTCAGCAGAGCTGTCAGACTGTTTTCCAAAGTGGCTAATGATCTCTTATGGCTTAAATGATCTTTCCATTCTATCCTTTACTAAGTGCATGATTTTCTAAAATTAATGTAATTTAAAGCAGTCTCCTTTGTTTCCCTTAGATATAGGACTTTTTGAATGGAATTTAATCAAAGAGATTGAATGGCCTGTCTCTCAGTTGCTGGTGTTCAGTGCTGTGGAATTAACATGGAGCCAGATGTAGGGGACCTGAGTTAATTGGGAAGGTAGAGTGGTGCCTTCACAGGGGAAGGCCTTTCAATTCCAGAAGCATTTACTTATTGATTATAAAAACTCCAGGGGGAGAGAGGGCGGCTTTTCTAAGGGCAGGTCTCTTTCTAGGGTAAGAAAAGTATTCAGCTTTCTCATGGCGTTCTTTAATACTATCTAATTCTGAAAGCAGGGCTGGACATGAGGAGGGGCTGGATTCCAGAGGGCATGGGGCAGGGCCTTTGCTTTGTGCTTGTTCTTGGCAGGGGTCACCAGCACAAGTGCTTCTTGGCATAAACACACTGCACCACGTTGTCCCACTCACTGCAAAGCCAGACTTCTCCCAGGTGCAGCCTGCTGGAAGGACCACATCTGTGAGCTCAGAAATACGTGCAAATGCAAGCTTTGCTCTGCTAGAAGGCCCGTAAAGCTCTGTCCCTAGAGGCCACAGAGGAGCCATGGAAGGACCTTGCTGGCTCCAACTTATTGTTTCAAATTTACCATGCAATAAAACTACATAACTAACTTATGATCATATGGATCATATGTTGGCTATCAACATTAAAGCAACACAAAAATCAAGAGAAGGGCAAAAATATCCCTCATTTTCTTCTCTTGGACCTGCTGCCTGTATCAGTCCCCAATCTCCCTGCCCAGCTGTGACCACTTTTAGCAGAGGAGTAGGCAACCTGCTACACTGCTTCCTAAATATTCCCATCTGAGGGAAATTGTTTTTATCTCCAGTTTCTGGAAGATGTGCACATAGTCTATTACTTGAAAGACCACCTTATTGCTATTAGTTGTTCCCTAAAGTATTCCAAGTCCAAAGGATGATGCAAAAATGCTTCCTTAATGTTTCCCTTGGGATGTTATTTAGCTTAGCCTGCTAGGAGGAGAGCCCATAAATCCCTTTATTCACTCTTGCCTTTTCTACTGCTCCATCTGAGTCCTGTCTACCTGCTTCCAATTCTATGACCAAAGCTGGAAGATTTGGTCCTGAGTCCATCCTTGGATGATCGCAGTGGGTTCCATTCTTTACATCCTTCAGAGCAAGGCACCTACAAGCCAAGCAAACTTCTCCTGCTCAACAGCAGCACTTTGGTGGACTGTTGAACTAGAAGACCCTTTCCCAGTTGAGTGAGGGTGGAATTGAGCAAAGAGGATGGAGGGAATAGAAAAATCTGTTTTATCTCTCTCTCACACATAATTGCACAGACACACAAGTACAGGTGCACATTTGTATGCTTTTTTCTTTGTTACATGCACGCAATTATGCTCTAAGAGTTGCTTTGCAACTAGCTCTTTTCCCACATAATAATACATCTTAGAGATCCTTCATGTCAGTACTCATTCTTTTAAAGAATAATTTATGCAACCAGCGTGTTGAACAAGTATGACTAGAGGAAAATAATCAGAAGGCAACTTCATTTTATTTCCCACTGTCTCTTGAAATGCTCTCAGTGGAGAGGTTCTTTCCATGTCTTAGATAAAAATTCAGGTGGCTCTTGACTGGTATAATCATCTGTAGTTCACTTTAAGCAGCAAAACACGGTGCTTACCACCCCACTGCCAACTTTATTGTGGTATAATTTACAAATAAGAGTGATACATATTTAAGGTGCACAATGTAGTGTTTTGATATACATATATGTTGTGAAATAATTATACCCCTCAATCTAGTCCACATTTTTATTTGCTGTGAATATTTACTTTTGTGTGCGTGTGTGTGTGTGTGTGTGTGTGTGTGGTAAGAACACTTAAGATCTGCTCTCTTACCAGATTTCAAGTACACAATACAGTAGTATTAACTATAGCCACTGAGTTCTTCATTAGTTCTCCAGAGCTTATTCATCTTATAATTTAATATTTGTACCTTTTGATGGACATCATCCAATTTTCCCCACCCTCATTTTGAAACCACTGTTTTACTCTCTAATCCTGTGGGATCAACTATTTAGGCCTCCATATATAATTGAGATCAAGCAGTATTGGTCTCTTGTCTTATTTCACTGAGCATCATGTTCTACGGGGTCAACTATGTTGTTGCAAATGGTAGGATTTCCTTCTTATTCTTCAGAATAATATTTCTTTGTATGAACGTATGCCATTTTCTTTATCCATTCATATAGATTGTTTATCTTGGCTGTTGTGTGTAATACTGCAATAAACAGGGGAGTGCAAATGTTTCTTCAAGGCATTCATTTTGTCTCCTTTGGATATATACCCAGAAGTGGGATTGCTGGACTGTATGGTAGCTCTAATTTTAATCTTTGTGAGCAATCTCTTTATTGTTTTCCATAATGGCCATAACAACTTACATTCCCACCAATAGAGTACAAGGGTTCCCTTTTCTCTGTACCCTCCCCAATTTGTTATCGCAAGACACAGTCTTGATTCAGAAACTTGAGAGCATGGTTCAGCACATCAACTCTGTAACCTATCTCCTGCATCCCCCAGGCCACATCACAGATAGTGATAGCTGGCACACAACCTTTGGAGAAGAAAGTATGTGTCTGTGGGGTCACTTTCTTCTTTCTTGCTTGTTTGCATCATTGAGGGATAAATATGAAAAGGGAGGAAGAGAAGGGGGCAGAAAGTTCCATATGGCTGGTCTTCTGTCAAGATGGCTTTGGTTGCTTGCCTGGGCCCCTCCAATTTCATGCATCTCCTCTGATAGGACAGGGTGTTAGGTTCATCTGGCTGCTGCTCCCCACTGGTTCCTAGTTTGTAGCATCTCTCCCCATCTGGATTGTTAGGCTGGCTCTGTCTCTCAAATGGCCCAAATTTGGGCCACACGAAGTCCTCAAAACTCCTTTTAGGATACCAGTCATCCCAATGCATCAACTTCCCAAATCCCCAACACCAAAGCTGCTAGCTCACCTTCTTCCCCTGACCTCTAGATCTCTTGGCCAGGATTCAGGCCACATATGCCAATATCTAGGTGCATATGTCCAGCTGTAGGTGTTCACTGGGAAGCTTGTCTCTCTAGACCTGTGGTGAAGAGGTGTTCTCCACCTTCCCCTGGAGGGTTTAGTCTCATGGACTTCAATGGGGCTCTTGAGCAATCCTTCTCCAGCTCCTTTATCCACCCTCGGTGTTTGGGGGAGGGTATGGAGTCCTATAATCACTACTTTGATGATTCCTCCAGATAATTTTCCTTGCACTTTTCTGGTGATGTGATTTCAATTGTCTCTTGGCATGTTAGTCAAAACTCCTGATTACTATTTGCTACATAATGAGTCCATTTCCTTTTTAATGAACATTTTTGTTCCCTTTTCTTAAAAAAATCCTTCCTTTGGCTGAATAAACACCACTGCTAGGAATATCCTTTAAAAATATCTTGGTGCATAGGTGCAACTATTCCTTTGGACTGAATTTCACATGTTTTTAATAACCATGGTCATTTTCTTTCTTAGTCCTTTTGCAGACTTAGGAATAGCTCATAGAAGTGCCTTTGTGTGTATGTGTGTGTGTGTGTGTGTGTGTTGTGTATGCACACACATGCATGTGTAGATTAGATAGGTAAACTGAGGGTTGAGAGAACTGAAGGTCTGGAATGTTTCAGATGGCAAGCCACCTCTAAGGTGGAAACAAACTGACACACACACCCGAGCCACCTTGGTGGAGGGAAGACAGCTTCCTGTGTCTGGGCAGCTTCCATGGTCATCACTGGTGACCAGCAGGATGCTTCTGCATTATCACTTGCCTTAGTGCCAATACTTGCTTTAATAAGGCAGGAAGGTGAATGCTGTCAAGCTTCCACAGAGATCTCTAGAGGATCAGGAATGCTAATACATTTCAGATGAAATTGGATATAGATCACATTTAAAATAATTTTAAAGTAGGAGATTGAAAAAGTAAATTTGAGTTTTTAGGCACTCTATGAATTTACTTATTTCCTGATGATGCAAAGTAAGTATTATAATGACAACTAATGACACTGAGAGATAGAGCCATTGATTCATTTAGTTTTGGTGCCCAGTTGATTTTTGCTGATTGATTTTTCTAGACCACCTTGGGATCTATCTAGTCCTGGTGTGTCATTCAAAAAGAATCGTAGGTCTGATGATAAATGTTGAAAAGAAAATTTGCCATACCTCTAATGATATGATTCAGACATTCTATTGCAAGATATTTACCACAGAGAAATGAAATCCTATGTGCACACAGTCTTGGACATGAATGTTCACAACAGCTCTATTTACAATAGCTAAAAACTGGAAATAGTCCAAATGCCCAACATTAGGTGAATGTGTACATAAGATTCGATCTCTCCATACAATGCAAAACCCCCCCAGCCAAGAATAATAATGAGCTACTGATGCCCCATACAATGTGGATGCATCTCAAAATCATTATACCAAATGAAAAGAGCCAGGCACAGTAGAGTTTGCTCCGTAGGATTCCGGTTATATACAATGCTACCTAATTTGTAGTGACAAAATGCACATAAGTGGTTGCCTGGGGACAGAGGTACTCTCTGAAAAAGCAGAAGAAATCTTTTGGAAGTGATAGAAATGTCCTGTATCTTGATTATGGTAGTGTTTTCCGGGGTGTATAAAATGATCAAAACTCATCAAATTGTATCTTTAAATGGAGGCATTAATAAATAAACTTGATAAGGAAAAATAAGTCATCTTTATGGAAATCTCACAGAGTGACTATTTACCTCCCTTGAAATATGGTTTAATCACATTTTAAATTGATATAAGAATTAAAAGTAGTATATATCAAATCCTTAGGGCAGTGCCTTGTGTAAGTGGTAGGAAAATAATAGATGTTACTGTTATTGCCTTGGAAATGGCCTATATTTAAAGATGCTGTATGTATACTTGTATTCCCAGTGCCCATTCGGGTGCCTGACACTTGGCTGATTTGCCATGAATGCGTTTTGATGAATGGAGGGATTTTAGGTTGTGTCAATCAATCTTTAATTCATGCCATTGTTGGGCCCTGAGGTCAAGGAGAGGATGATGTTCTGGCTGGAGAGCGCTGTGGGCAGTTACTGAAAGGTGCTAGGGACATTGGAAAGCCGGCCCTAGTTTCCCTCTGCAGAAAGCCACCTCTGCAAGTGCATCCTTGCTCCTGCTGCATGGTGTTCAGATTCAGGGACTCACAGGGACAGCCAGAGTGTGATGGGTATTGCCTGCCATGGGCCCCCAGAGCTGTCTGTAAGAGGGAAGAGTGTGTTGCGTGGGCAAGGGATAATGTGCCTGAGTAGCAACTTCCTCTCCCAACCATAAAATATTGATGGTCCTGGTTCTGGAAGGAGACCTGGAGACACCCCTGGAAGGCACTTCTTGCCAGCAGGTGGTGAATGTTTAATGAATGGAAGTAAAATATTGATGTTCTGAGTCACGCATCAGGCCTGCTCCTATCCAAAGGGGCTTGCCTCTCATGTTATTAAAGACAAAAATTCAGAGAATGGGTTACTTTGCCTCTGTTTGGGACATGACAATTTTTGACCTACGGTGACTTGGAGATACTCTGGTACATTAAGCCTGAGTGCCTTTAAAACTTGGTAGATGGATATTTAGAATCAGCAATAGGAAATTCTACTTTTCTTGAGCCTGGAAAACAGCTTTGTCAATGAGTTCTTAAAAATTTTGTTTACCAAAGTTGTGCATGTGGGGCTGGAGTTGTGGCTCAGCGGTAGAGCACTTGCCTCGCACGGGTGAGAACCTGGGTTCAATCCTCAGCACCACATAAAAATAAATAAGTGAAATAAAGGTATTGTGTCCAACTACAATTAAAAAATATATAAAGTTGTGCATGCACTTAACTTAAAGAGACAACTCTATCTACAAGAAAGACAGCACTCTTTTATGCACCCTGATTCCTTTCAATTTATCCTCTCCACCTGTAAACACTTTCAACCCCTTTTGGCTAATTCTTTTTATAAAAATTGAATAGCATCTTTCTATTGCTACTTCTTTTTTCTGTTTAAAATAGGTTATAATAAGTTAAAATACTTAGTATCCACCAAAGGATCATGTATGAGGACTTAAATAATTTTATTTTTTTTAAATGAAGAAATAAATAGAACATAATAATACTTCATGCATTTTAATGTCACAAATGACTTCATGAGATATAACAGGAAACCAAGCTATTTTTCCATCAATTGCACTGTTGAAGATTATACTGTAATATTTTGGTTTTGGGCATTAGGGTTTATATATAGCTGAATACTGGAGTAAAAGTATTCAGATCTGACATGGACATTCATTTCTGTATCAGGACCTAGGTACAAGTTTAGTAGATAGGATGTGTGAGAAAGTTTAGTAGATAGGATGAGTGTTTTGACTTTCTAGGAATTGCTAAACCAGATGTTTAGAAGGGAAGAACAATTTAAAAAAATTTCCCTGGAAAGCCAAATCCAACAAATTAAAAACTGACATCTAATCAGTAACAAAGCCTCCATCCCGATTTGATAATTACTTCTTGATTTGGACAATTTTTGAAGTATCTATTGACTAATTTTTGTAGGCAAAAATGCAGCTCATTGCTATTCACTAAAGACACATACCTTCTGTGTTCTCTAGTTTTCCAATAGAGTTGATGAAAATTTGTGCCATATTCGTTATTTATTTATATTATAATTTAGGTATGAAATGTTCCCCAAAGAGTCATGTATTGAAGTATGGATTCCCAACACAGCAATGTCCAGGAGTGGGACTTTTAGGAAATAATTGGATCCTGAGTGATTAATCCATTTGTCAGATTAATAATTTGAATGGACTATTGGGAGGCAGTAGAAATTGTGGGCAGGTGAGGCATGGTTAGAGGAAGAAATAGGTCACTGAGCATGTACCTGGAAGGGTATTTCTTGTCCTGTCCCTGACCTCACCATTTCCTGTCTCCTATGAGCTGAGTAGCTTTCTTTTGCCACTCCCTTCTGCCATGCTGTTCCATTTCACCCCAGACCCAAAGCAATGGAATTCCCTGACCATGGACTGAAACTCCTGAAACCATGAGCCAAAATAAAACCTTCATCCTTCACGTTGTTTATGTCAGGCATATTGGTCATAGTAATGGAAAACTGACAACATTAATATGAAAAGGTAATGCATATATAACTGAGCAAGCAGTATACTAAGATTACATTTACTCTTATCTATTACTTTTTCATTTTGTCTTGGAGAAAGAGAATACTTCATTTTTGTTTGTTTGCTAGTATTTTCCCACCAAGGAAGCCAGTGGCCACCATATTGGAGAGCTGACGTCACCATCGCCAGTTTCCGACAGATCTGACCCCATGGCAGCAAGTTCAGCGATAGAACAGGTGTGTGACATTTAGCCCTTCTCCCATACAGCGGGGAAATTGCATAAAATCTCTCCCCTGCTTCCGGGGGTGTGATTATCAGAGTGAGCGTGAATAGAGGCAAGGGGAAAGGTAAAGGCACCTGACCTCCAACTCCCCCCTCCCACCAGCAGGGAAAACGAGACCTGTCTTACCAGCTCTCAGAGGAGTGGCTATTGGAGGGAATCAAAACAATAGGGGGCCGGTTCCCAATAGCCACGCTCCACATGCAGGAAACTGCAGGTCCAGAGTGTACCTGTGTACTGTGGAGAGGTACCACACTGGGGAAGGCCTGTCTGGCAGGAGAAGCGAGGAGACTAGAGGTCAGGAATAAACCTAAGTGAACAGGATTGGAGAGACACCAGGTGGGGGAGGAGGGAGCGGCCTCAGACAGATTGTTTCCTACAGCCCGAGGGCAAAATCTTGGTCCAGAAGGCACAGCTCCACCTACTGGAAGCGAAGAAAATAGAAGCCTAACAGTGCTTTTTTTCTTTCTTTTTTTTTTAAATTGTAATTTTTATTTTACTTTATTTTATTTTTTATCATTTCTTCTTTTTCTTTTCTATTTTTTCTCTTTCTTTCTTCTCTCCCTCTCTCTTTCTTGGTTTGCTTCCTTAACTTTTCCCTATCTTTCTTCCCAAGCATGACCACTCCGATTACGTGTAATTTACTAAATGCAAATAGATGAATATTATGAGACGGTCTATAGTGCGCCTAAGCCCTTAACTACCCCCAAGTACTCCTGTCTGTTCTCTTGTTAATATCAGCCTGTATTTGAGCAACCCCCTAAAGAAGCTAAGATATACTAACCTCCATACAATCAAATCGCCTGACCTTAACATAAAATCCTAAATTCAAACCTCAATTCTCTATATGCCATCAAAATCTGTAGGCCTTTAATGAAGCTAATGAATTTACCTTAAATCACAATTAAATCCAACATCTCTAAACATTGTCTCCCAACACAAAGGAGAGATCTTGGAGCTATACAAAACCAAAACAAATTTATAGGAGAATACAGAAACACAGCAGTTAAACAGAGTTGGAAAGTAACGTGAGCACCCTGAAAAAACAAGGGAAAAAAGGATTACAAACAATGCAGGACAACTTAAATTGACAGGAGAACCTAGAGATATCAGAAAAATGTACAGGTAAAGAACTCAAGGCATACCTAACTCAGATGGAATGGAATCTTAGAGAAGTCATTAGACAGCAAGTCCAAACAATGAAAGAATACTTTGAAAATGAATTATATAAACAGATTCAAGAAGCAAAAAATGAACTCTACCAGGAGATAGAGATTTAAAAAATAAAATCAAACAGTAGTCCTAGAAATGCAGGAAACCATAAACCAAATCAAAAACTCAAATGAGAATATTACAAATAGACTAGATCAAGTAGAAGTCAGAACATCAGATAATGAAGACAAAGTATATCAAGTTGAAAAGAATACAGTCAACACAGAAAGGATGCTTAAATCTCACGAGCAACCTATTCAAGAGATATGGGGTGTCATAAAAAAACCAAACTTTAGAGTCATTGGGATAGAGGAAGGTATAGAGGTTCAAACCAAAGGAATGAACAATCTATTGAATGAAATAATCCTAGAAAACTTCCCAGATATGAAAGATGGAATGGATTGCCAAATCCTGGAAGCCTACAGGACCCCAAACATACAAAACCGTAATAGACCAACTCCAAGACACATAATTATGAAGATATCCAACATACAGAACAAGGAGAGAATATTAAAAGCTACGAGAGAAAGGAGGCAGATTACATTCAGGGGTAAACCAATTAGGTTAACGGCTGATTTTTTATCACAGACGTTGAAAGCGAGAAGATCCTGGAACAACGTATTTCAAATGCCGAAAGATAATGGATTCCAACCAAGAATACTGTATCCAGCAAAATTAAGCTTCAGGTTTGACAATAAAATTAAAATGTTTCACGATAAACAAAAGTTAAAAGAATTCGCAGCCAGAAAACCAGCACAGCAAAGCATTTTGAGCAAAACACTACAAGAAGAGGAATGGAAAAACAGCACACAAAACCAACAGTGGGAGGTAACTCAGTAAAGGGGGGAAATAATCAAAGAGGAAAAAGAAGCCAAATTAAAATAAATAAATAAATAAATAAATAAGCAAACATGACTGGAAGTACAAACCATATATCAAAAGTAACCCTAAATGTTAATGGCTTAAACTCACCAATTAAGCCACACAGCTAGAAACTTGGATTAAAAAAACAGATCCAACAATATGCTGCCTTCAGGAGACTCATATGATAGGAGAAGACATACATAGGCTGAAGGTGAAAGGTTGGGAAAAGTCATATCACTCACATGGTCCTGGGAAGCAAGCAGGAGTGGCCATACTCATATTGAATAAAATCAACTTCAAACCTAAGTTAATCAAAAGGGATAAAGAAGGACACTATATACTGTTAAAAGGAACCATTCACCAACAAGACATAACAATTATCAATATGTATGCACCAAACAATGGTGCTGCAACGTTCATAAAACAAACTCTCCTCAAGTTCAAGAAACAAATAGACCACAACACAATAATTATGGGTGACTTCAACACACCGCTCTCTCCATTAGACAGATCCTCCAAACAAAAGTTGAATAAAGAAACTATAGAACTCAATAACACAATCAATAACCTAGACTTAACCAACATATATAGAAAATATCAACCATCATCAAGTGGATACACTTTTTGCTCAGCAGCACATGGATCCTTCTCAAAAATAGACCATATATTATGCCATAGGGCAACCCTTAGTAAATATAAAGGTGTGGAGATAATACCATGCATCTTATCTGATCATAATGGAATGAAACTGGAAATCAA
>NW_026000037.1:16970700-16996496 GCF_001458135.2 Marmota marmota marmota
AACAGGGATGAGAGGTGGGAGGGAAAGGGAGAGAGAAGGGAAATTGCATGGAAATGGAAGGAGACCCTCATTGTTATACAAAATTACATATAAGAGGAAGTGAGGGGAAAGGGAAAAAAAACAAGGGAGAGAAATGAATTACAGTATATAGGGGAGAGAGAGAAGATGGGAGGGGAGGGGATGAGGGATAGTAGAGGATAGGAAAGACAGCAGAATACAACAGTCACTAGTATGGCATATGTAATAACATGGATGTGTAACTGATGTGATTCTGCAATCTGTATACGGGGTAAAAATGGGAGTTCATAACCCACTTGAATCAAATGTATGAAATATGATATGTCAAGAGCTTTGTAATGTTTTGAACAACCAATAATAAAAAAAGAAAGAAAAAAAAGTTTTATGATAAAGTGTCTCTGCATGAGTCTTAATTAATCCACTATGATAGGCATTAGTTGAGGCCCCCCCTTATTAAAATTTTTTTTTGTTTTAGTTGTATATGGACACAATACCTTTATTTTATTTATTTACTTTTATGTGGTGCTAAAGATAAAACCTAGTTCTTCACATGTGCTAGGCAAGCATTCTACCACATAACAAGCCACAATCCCAGCCTAGTTGAACCCTTTTTAAAAAGATAACTCTACTGAAGTTTAATTTCCATACAATAAATGTACGTATTTAAAAAATTTTTTGGTTCTTTTTAATAATACATGACAATAGGATTTGTTTTGACATAATTATAAAAGTATGGAATATAATTTCTTCTAATTCAGTTCCCAGTATTCTCCTTTCAAACCCCTCCTCACTCCCCTATTTCCTTCCCTGTACTCTACTGATCTTTCTGCTATTTACTTTTAGTTTTTTTTCTAAATTAGTGTTTTGTGGATATGGTGAGAGGTTACTGCAGAATATTCATGTAGGTACATAGGAAAGTTAGCTCAGATTCATTCCATTGTATTTCCCTATACTATCCCTCCTCCCTACCCTTCATTCCCCTTTGTCTACTTCACTGATCTTCTATTATTTTTTAAATTCCACCTTATTTTGGATTAGTGTCCACAAACTAGAGAAGACATTCAATCTTTGAACTTTTGACTTTCTGGGACTGGATTATGTCACATAGCATGATAGTCTCCAGTTCCATCATTTACCAGCAAATGTCATAAAGTCATTCTTATTTATGGCTGAGTATACTCCATTGTGCATATTTACCATGTTTTATTTATCTATTCATTTGTGAAAGAAGGCATAAACCCAGGAAGACAGAGAAAACAGAGGATGAAATCACAGGATCCAAATTTTGCTGAGGTATAGCTGAGCTATCCTGAGATTTGACTAACTTTTGGATATGTTTATGAATTATATTCTATATGTGCTACTCCTTCACCGACTGCTTGGAAGCTCAGAAAACATGGTTGGTTTGTCCCAAGGAAGTACACCGAAATCCACAGTATGCACTTTGTATAACATCCTTCACTCTATCTTATTTTCATTTCTCATATTTATTTTAAGCTTATTTTCTATGCATTTTTTTGTTATGCTGTAGCAAATATTTGTTAGAAGAAATGAGAAGCATAAAACTTTTTAGACTTGCAGAGGCAACACAGGCCAGAAGTAAATGCACGTCCACAGAGACTGGGAATAGATCTGCGAAAAGAGAGAGCATCACACTAAAGATGTGATGGAAGATCTCTGAGATTCTGTGAAAGTCCATGATGAAAGTTGGTAAGGATATTTGTGGCTTCCACTAGCTCTGAGTCATTCTTCTAGACACTAACGCCTAAACTATATGTGTTGCAGACTAGCTTCACATAGCAAATTTGATGAATTTGGAGATGTTGCTCTTTTGTATCCCACAATGAGAGAGAAACCTTGGAGAGATGTAGACCAGTTTTAAGGCTCAGCTCTGTGGTTTAGCACATGGCTATTAACCCAATTTAGAATTGTGGCAGATATTGATTACTCATCAAATATCCATGTACTTACCTGCATGTAGGTGGGAAATGGTTCTGTGCTTGCACATAGAAGAACAGGTGTGAGCAAACTGTGCTTGACCTTTCCTGCCTTAAAGATGAGGAAGCCAGGATTCCAGATGGTGAATTCAAGATGGTGAAGCCTCCATCAACCTGGGGCCATAAGTAAATGGTAGATCAAAGTCCCTAGTGACCCATGTTGGACATTAGCATGAGTGAGGAATAAGCCCTGATTTTGTGCCACTGTGAGATTTTGGGATTATCTATTACTACAACAGACCCTTATTCCACTTCACCAATACAATACTGTTTCCATGATGGTGAAGTAGAAATCATAATCATTCCCTGACACGTTTCTATTTTGAAGTTTAACAATAATACAACCAGAGTCCCTGGTACAGCATCTGGCCCAGAACAATATTACTTGATGTTATAATAATGATCACTTTTATTGATTTCTTCAGCAGAGTAAAAAATGAGGTTTGATGGACAGTCGATGCGGGGCAGTGTAATAAAATGGAAAAGAAGATAGTTCTGAGAAACAGATAGACCTGGGGTCATAACCCAACTCAACACATACTTGTGTGAGTTTGTGCAAACTATTTAATCATTCTAGATCTGTTCCTACAGCTGTCAAACGTGTATGATTTTATTTAACTTGCAGGCTGATTGTGAAGATTAATACCAGTCCTGTAAAGGGTCTAGCTTCTTCTGCTTCCTGTGTGTTTCCACAGTAGGCTGCCTCAGAGCAAGCCACAAGCTCTTTATCACCAAAGTGGTCTTCTTCCAGAAATGCTGAGCCTGGCTATTCTGCTAAGGGCTAAGGCAATCCCCTTGCCTTCCCTAAGGTCTCCTTACCATTCTTGCACCTGCCAGAAGGAATCTTGCAATGGGCTAGGTTTTGCTCATATCATAAAGCCTGATAGGATCATGAGTGATTTTGATTCAAGTCACTTGGAGCTTTGGGGAGTGCAGCAGGCAGTCAAAGCAGGCTAACATCTTGGTCATTTTTGCAGGGCAGTGGTGGCGAGACAGCAGCAAATTCTAATAAAGATGGGCACTTAAATAAATGCAAGCCCCTCCCCTCCCCCACCTGTCCTCATTCCTTTTAAGAAGCAACCAGCTCACGGAGGACTAGGGAATTCAGGATGTAAAAGAGACCCCAGGGTCCATGGGAAGAAACTAAAAATGTGACCTGGAAGAAATTCAATTAAAAAGCAACAAAAGTCAAATGTTTCCAGGCCAGTCTTCTGAAAGCTCATGCATTTATCTTGCTCAATTTGCTTCTCTTCTTTGTGCAGCCTTCAACCTGCCGTGAAATGACCTCTCCTGCCCCAAGCTCCACCAGCACGAGCCAGCCACTCAATGCATTTGCAATTAATCATGTCCTATATTGTAGCATCTCTTCTGCTGCTCTCCTGAAGTCCTAGTTCTCTCCCACATTCCCATTTGAATTTTCAAGTTTTTGGGTCTTTTGTTACATATTATGTTGCGAGTGCTTGGGTGGCAGGGTGACCTGGATTTCCATGCGTTCTGCCAAGCCTGGAATGGTGATAGAGATAGGCCTTGGTGAAGACTAGGGAACATGAATGTTCTATTTGTCATTTTGCTATGTCTCTGTGTACCTTGTCTCCTACCTTCTGCCTCCTCTCAATTTATGTTTCCATTAAAGCAGATTCAAGTCATTTGGGAAGATTATGTTTTGAGATCTTTACTTTTCCTTATAGAAGGACTCCTGTTAAAGCACATATTTTTTTTTTCAGATAAAACTTTTCACATAGAAATTTTCATTCTGTCTTTACTCCCTTCCCCAGCACTCACTGTTGGGTAGCATTTCCACAGAGAAATAAAACATTCATTGTGCTCATAACTTTCAGTGTACGTTCTAATGTGTGTTATAATGATGTGGAAGAGCACGTCATTTTTGAGGAGTGGATGTTGGTGATCTGCTCTGCCTACCAGCTTAGCAACTTCCTCCCTCCAGACACCCTTGAGGGTGAGATATGCCAATTTGTGCCTCAGGAACATGAAAAATGACTTTTATGCTGTGAACCAGGTGAACAGCAAACTGTGAGGGTCAGGCTATGAATGCCAAGAGGCTGTCAAGGTTTGCCAAGGCTAACTTCCTCCTAAAACAGTCTATAATACAAAAACATATTAAAAAGAGTGCACCACGATCAAGTGGGGTTCATCCTAAGGATGCAAGTTTGGTTCAACATATGGAAATCAATAAATGTAATTAATTACATCAATAGACTTAAAGAGAAGAATCATATGATTATCTCAATAGAAAAAACAGTTGACAAAATACATGACCCCTTCATGTTCAAAACACTGGAAAAACTAGGGATAGTAGGAACACATCTCAACATTGTAAAAACTATATACATTAAACACAAGGCCAACATCATTCTAAATGAAGAAAAATTGAAAGCATTCCCTCTAAGAAGTGGAAAAATACAAGGATGTCCTCTTTCACCACTTTTATTCAACATCATCCTTGCCAGAGCAACTAGACAGAGGAAAGAAATTAAAGAGATACAAATAGGAAAAGAAGAACTCAAACTATCATTATTTGCTGACAATCTGATTCTATACTCAGAGGCCTGAAAAATTCTACCAGAAAACTTCTAGAGGGCTGGGGATGTGGCTCAAGCGGTAGGGCGCTCGCCTGGCATGCGTGTGGCCTGGGTTCGATCCTCAGCACCACATACCAACAAAGATGTTGTGTCCGCCGAAAACTAAAAAAAAAAAAAAAAAAAAAAAGAAATAAATATTAAAAAATTCTCTCTCTCTCTATCTTTCCCCCCTCTCTCTTTCACTCTCTCTTTAAAAAAAAAAGATTAAAAAAAAAGAAAACTTCTAGAACTAACAAATGAATTCAGCAAAGTAGCAGGATATAAAATTTACACCCATAAATCAAATGCATTCCTATACATTAGTGATGAATCCACTGAAAGAGAAATTAGAAAAACTACCCCCATTCACAATACCCTCAAAAAATATTTGGGAATCAATCTAACAAAAGGAGTGAAAGACCTCTACAATAAAAACTTAGAACACTAAGGAAAGAAATTGAAGAAGACCTTAGAAGATGGAAAGTTCTTTCATGCTCTTGGATAGGCAGGATTAACACTGTAAAATGGCCATATTCCCAAAAGCATTATACAGATTTAATGTAATTCCTATTAAAATCCTAATGACATTCTTTATAGAACTAAAAAAAGCAATCATTAAATTCATTTAGAAAAATTAGAGGCTCAGAATAGCCAAAGCAATCCTTAGCAAGAGAAATGAAGCAGGAGGCACACAATACTAGACCTTAAATTATACTACAGAGCAATAGTAACAAAAACAGCATGGTATTGGCTCCAAAACAGATATGTAGGCCAATCTTAAGAATAGAAGACACAAATGAATACAGTTATCTCATACTAGATAAAGGTGCCAAGAATATACATTGGAGAAAAGATAGCTTCCTCAACAAATGGTGCTGGGAAAACTGGAAATCCATATGTAGCAAAATGAAATTAAACCCCTATCTCTTAGCCTGCACAAAACTTAACTAAAAGTAGCTCAAGGACTTAGGCACTAGAACAGAGACCCTGTGTCTAATAGAAGAAAAAGTAAGTCCAAATCTCTATCATGTTGGCTTAGGAACCTGACTTCCTTAACAAATCCCTAAAGTGCAAGAAGTAAAATCAAGAATCAATAAATGGGATGGATTCAAACCAAAAAGCTTCTTCACAGCAAAGGAAACAAGAACCTGAAGAGAGAGCCCACAGAATGGGAGAAAATCTTTGCCACCTGTACCTCAGATAGAGCATTAATCTCCAGGATATATGAAGAACTCAAAAAACCTAACACCAAAACAAACAAACAACAAACAAACAAACAAACAAACAAAAAACCCAATTAACCCGATCAATAAATGGCCAAGGAACTGAACAGACAATTCATAGAAGAAATACAGATGGTTAACAAATATGAAAAAATGTTCAACATCACTAGCAATTAGATAAATGCAAATTAAAACTACATTGAGATCCTGTCTCACTACAGTCAGAATGGTAATTATCAAGAATACAGGTAACAATAAATGTTAGCAAAAATGTGGGGGAAAAGGCACACTCATACATTGCTGGTGGGACTGCAAATTGGTGCAACCGGTATGGAAAGTAGTATGGAGATTCCTCAAAACTTGGAATGGAACCACAATTTGATCAAGTTACCCAACTCCTTGGCATATACCCAAAGGACTTAAAATCAGCATATTATAGTGACAAGGCCACACCAATGTTTATAGCAGCTCAATTCACAATAGCTAAGCTATGGAACCAACCTACGTGCCCTTCAACAGATGAATAAATTAAGAAAATGTGGTAAAAATACACAATGGACTATTACTCAGCCATACAGGAGAATGAAATTATGGCATTTGTGGGTAAATGGATGGAACTGGAGATTATCACACTAAATGAAATAAGCCAGTCCCAAAGAACCAAAAGCTGAACACTTTCTCTGATATGAGGATGCTAATTCACAATAAGGGATGTGTGTGGGGGGAGGGCTAGGGAAGAACAGGGTACTTTGGACTAGACAGAGGGGAGTGAAGGAAGGTGAGGGGGTATGGCATTAGGATGGACAGTGGAATCAATCAGACATTATTTCCCTGTGTGCATTTATGATTACATGACTGGTGTAATTCTATATCATGTACAATCAGAAGAATAAGAAGTTATACTCCGTTTAATTATGATGTGTCAAAATGCATTTTACTGTCATGTATAACTAGTTTGAACAAATAAAAAATGTGAAAAAAGGGATTTTTGTCTAGTTTGTATTATGATGATAAAGAGTTTTCCCCTCAAACATACTGTTATTTAATCTAGTAAAATATTTATACTTTTTAATAAATATTTTATAAATATATTGAATGAATATATTGTCATTGCAAATAAAATTCAGGTGAAGCTAATGTCCCTCTTAAATATCACCTCCAATTCCAAGATTCTCTAAGAGATGGCTATGTCTATCCAGAATATGTATTTCCAGGTCTTTTCCTTATATGTTTATGTACTGACACAACTACCTATAGAAATCAGAAGGTTTGCTTTTTTTTTTGACATGAATACAAGTATTTTTATGCATTGTTTTATAGATTTTTTATTTATAAAACATTGTGAAGGTCTTTCATATCATTACAGGCATGTAACCTCATTTTCTTTTAATTGCTGCATAGTATTTTTTTAAAGAGTGACTTAATTTTTTTTTATTATTCGTTGTTCAAAACATTACAAGCATAGTATTTCTTAGTATAGACACACTACAAGTTATTAAGCTAAGTTCCCATTAATGGGCATGTAAATGGATTCTTGTTTTCTTTGTTAAATTTTTTAATTTGTTCTTTTTAGATATAAATGACAGTAGAGAGTATTTTAACATATTATACATACATGGTGTACAACTTATTCTAGTTAGGATCACATTCTTGTGGTTTTTCATGATGTGGATTTTCACAGGTTGCATATTCACATATGAACATAGAAAAGTTATGTCTGATTCATTCTACTGCATTTCCCATTCCCATCCCCCTCCCTTCCCTTCTTTTTCCTTTGTCTAATCCAATGAATTTCTCTTCTTCCTTCCCCACCTCCTTATTGTGTGTTAGCATCCACACATCAGAGAGAACATTTGGCTTTTGTTTTTTGGGACTGGCTTATTTCACTTAGCAAGATAGTCTCTAGTTCTATCCATTTACTGGCAAATGCCATAATTTCATTCATCTTTATGGCTGAGTAATAGTCCATGTGTTTATATACCACATCTGTTGAAGGGCACCTAGGTCGGTCCCATAGCTTAGCTATTGTGAATTGAGCTGCTATCAACATTGATGTGGCTGCATCACTGTAGTATGCTGATTTTAAGACCCTTGGGTATAGACTGAAGAGTGGGATAACTTGGTCAAATTGAGGTTCCATTCCAAGTTTTCTGAGGAATCTCCATACTGCTTTTCATAGTGGTTGTACCAATTTGCAGTCCCATCAACAGTGAATGATGGTGCCTTTTCCCTCAACATCCTTGCCAACGTTTACTTATATTCTTGATAATTGCCATTCTGACTGGAGTTAGATAGAATCTCAGTATAGTTTTAATTTACCTTTCTTTAATTGCTAGAGATGTTGAACATTTTTTCATGTATTTGTTGATTGCATTTCCTCTTCTGTGAGGTGTCTGTTCAGTTCCTTTGCCCATTTATTGATTGGGTTAATTTTTTTTTTGATGTTAAGTTTCTTGAGTTCTTTGCTCTATCTGGGGTGCAGATGGCAAGGATTTTCTTCCAATCTGTAAATTCTCTCTTCAGGTATTTGATTATTTCCTTTGCTGTGAAGAAGCTGTTTAATTTGATACCATTGTTACAATCTATGAGAGAACATTCTCGTACTTACTCTTTTCTGTACATATACAAGTGTTTCTCCAGGGAGAGGCTCAGACAGGGAATTGCTGGGTCAAAGTATATTCACATTTCACATTTTAGTATGTGCTACCAAATTGCGCTGTGGAATGTCTAAGGGAAATTATGCTATTGAATGTGCTTTTAAAATAATTTTATGTGTCCTCAATCCCCAACCCCTGGAGATTATGACATACTTCTCCATTTCTCTGAGAATCGTTGATTTATAATTCAGTATAAGCATAATCATTGTGTTTTCTCAACCAGAGAAATCTACATTTAAAGGCTTACTTCTAATTGTGGAATAAAGCAAGTTAGTTTCTGTTGAAGTAATTTCAGGCACCAGTGAGCAAGGAAGGGAGGAATTTTGGGGTGTGCAAGTTATTCTGTGCCCCTGAAACTCCTCTGGCCTGGTTGCTGGCTATGCTGTGAGGCATACATAAGACTCTGCTGTCCTGTGTTGGCTGGGGAAACAAAATACTCGGGGGAGCTGTGTCCACACCTAAGGCTCGGCTCAGAATGAGAATGCTCTCTCAGTTTCCGGTTCTCTGCAGAAGACTAGAGTGCACCTAGTCCTAGGCCTTAAAGACTCATGTTTGAAGAGCCCAGAGCCACTGGAGCAGACAGTCCTGCAGGAAATCTTGAGAGTTCCAGCAGGAGAGGAAGGATGTCTCCACGTTGGACAGGTGTGAATGCCAACCATGACTCTGCCCTCGAGAACTTTCTAGTTGTCTCTGAGCCTGTTGTCTGTTCGACGGGATGATGTTAAGATCATCTGTCAGAGCTGCATGTGAAGGGTGTCAGCCTGCCCCTGGGAGACTGGCGGGGCCACAGGCTGAGGCCATTGGAAAAGACGCTGGAAAGCAGACTACGAGGGCGGCCAGGGAGGAACCAACCATGACCAAGATGTCAGCGTGGGGCAGCAATAAGCCCTGGGGGGACTGGTCACCTGGTTTAGGGTGGGCTGGTTCATGAAGGGCTCAGGAGTTGTGCATGAGGAAGGATGGGGTTGGGGCTGAGCTGTTGAATAAACAAGAATGCAGACAAGTTCCACAGAAACTCCGAAAAATGGATCTTGACTTCATCCCATTAAGCAGAAAACTGGCTCAGAGGTGGTCAAAGAGTTCTCCCGGGCAGAGCCATGGTTTGCTTTATGTCTGATTGGGAGACGCATGCTCAGTCCCAGGGAGAGAAGGGTGCTGCAGATATCTGTCTGCCAGAATATCTGTGCTGTTGGATGCAGTGTGAGGCTCTGTGGCACGTGTGGCCACTCAGCATGTGTCTGGTGAGTGACTGAGTGAACCAAGAGCAGGAAGAGCTCCCAGCCATGAGGAGGCAACACCTCCATGGGGAATAGCTGAGGACTGTGGCTGGAAGCAGTGGGGTATGCAAAGCCCATAAGCACAACCAGGGATTAAAGAGGGAAGAGAGGTTCATTACTTGCAGCTAGTAAAGAGCACACTGGGAATGATTCCCAGAGCAGTGTCCCTCTGAGCAAACGAAGCAAGGGCTTTTACTGGGGAAACTCATATATTCGTGCAGGACAGACTCCTTATCCCACAGAGAGGTGGGTATATCCCTGAGCATGCTCAGTTCCCCATCCTGCTGTTCCATCCTTTGCATTTGCAAAAAAAGGTGGATGGGAACAGCTCTGGGGTGGGGGAGAATTTAGTAACGCAATGAACAAATTTCATTGTAGGCCACTTAAAAGTGGAGGTGGGGAGACAGGGTGACTTGGCTATTTTACCTGGTAGAAACCAGCTAAACCAGGTTAGCTTCTCTGGTGGCCTTATTTCAAACACAAAAAGCAACTTACAGTCATTTAAAGGGGCCTCAACTTTTTCCTGTAAGGTCAGGTGAGTGTCCCTGAAACCACTTGCCTATTGGCTAATAGGACCTCCCTCATATCTAAAAAGCTCAACTTGAAATTCTTCTCCAGGGAGAGTGTTGTGGACACAAAGCCCACTCATGAAATGCCCCTGTGTTCTCACAAGGGTGGCTGATCTCACATGGGAGACAGAAGGGGGGTTGGGGCTTCCACACACCATTAGGGACAGAGCTGGGGGGCTCTGCTGAGGCAGGTGTTGTAGAGTCCTGAGAACTAAGACCATGTGCCTCCTTTTCCCTGGGTGGGATGAGAGTTAGTCCTGAAACAACGTTAACAGCTCTTCTCCCGCTTCTTTTCCTCGTTTTCCCTGGTCCTGCCACCTGTCACCTGCTTCTGCTCCTCTAAAGGTCTCCTGTGAGCCATGTGCTATATACCCCCATTACTGCTCCATGAGCAGGATCACGAGGATGCAGTCAGTTTCCAGAGGAGGAACAGGAGGCTCAGAGGGCTAGGTCAAGTTTCTGGAGCAATCACAGTTTATACGGACTGCATGACCTTTCACTCTCCCTCCACCCGATTGTGGAAGTTTAGAATTTTCTGGAAATCCATGATTGACTTCTGGGTTCTGAGATGCAAGGAAACCCTCCTAGATGAGGGGCCTCCACTGCCTGCCCGTGATGGTGAAATATATTACCCGCGAGCTCTCTGCTGGACCTTGGTGATAAATCACATTTACAGCCTCATGTCCAGTGACTCTATGAATAAATGACAGCATCAAATTTTCCACTATAAATCCCTAATGCATGCATTCACTTTCAGAAGAGAAAGCTGGTTTTTGGCTCAGAATAGGGTCTCAAAGATCAGACATTGGAAAATTCTCTTCGAGAAGACTAGAGAATAATAATGGCCTAGTGCTCACCAGAACTCCCGGCTCAGGGTGTCAGGACGGTGAGTGTTCACCTTTTGCTCTTGTCACCCCCAGGCACTGAGAGAGAACATCTGGCTGCCATCTGATAGCTAGTTTCCTTGGACTGGGTCTGATACACACATGTATTTACATTGTATTGACTAAACTCTTCAAGATACCATTACTTCTCCCATGTTACCTAGGAGAGAACTGAGGTTTGGGGAGGAGCAGTACTTTGCTCAAAGTCAGAGCTAATCAGAGCAGGATCCAAGACTTGGTCAGGTCTGGCTCTGAAGGATGCACTTCATCCACCAAACCTTGAAGCTTTCCTGAAAGTCTGTTGATTTTCTGTGCCTTTTGGATAGTTTCAAGTTCTCCATAAAGGTCACAGGTACTTGGAAGGAAGGGAACTAACATTTATTGAGTGTCTACTATGTACTTTCCACACATTCTTTACTTTTCCTTATGAGAACTCTGTGAAATAGGTCACAGAGCTACTTCATAAATAAGAACAAATGCTTCAAGGGGGAAAAGGGTTAGAAGCCAGAGAGTTTCAGAATTGCTACAAATTTATTTTTAAATGTATATTTCAAAGGTAAAGATGAGTTTTGATCATGCTTAGTGTGACAGTTATGGGCTGAAAGTAGTAGACGAATCACCAAGGAAATCCTGAACAGCACATTAAAACCAAACCTAAATTTAAGAGTTCCTGGAGGGTCCCTCGCTGAGCAGTCACCCTCTAAAAGTGAACCAGAATCTCTATCCGATGAGTGGTTAGCTGCTTGGTGGACAGTCTATGGGCTCCTAGGCTGCCCACACAATTGAAGTTTTCCTTATGCCCTAACATTGGTCTCAATTATAAGGAAATTAGAACAATCATAGTCTTTGTGATACAAACTATGTTTCCTGATAAGTGAGTTTCCCATCCTCCAGCCTATGTGGGAAACTACACAGCCATGCTACTCTCTGGGCCTCCACTTCCTGTCTGGAAGCAACTGCTTGTTTAATGCTTTGGTCTGAGGCTTGCCACAGGCTTTTCCAGTAGGTGCTTGCCAAAATGGTCTCTGTGTCCCAGTGAGCACTAGTCTCCTGGCGATGGGGAGATGGTTTTGAAGGCAGCTTGCCATTTCTGTCTCTGCCCTTTTCCCACTTTGCTCATTCATTTCCATTACCCTTTGTCATATGAGTGCCAATTGGAAAGAAGAAGAAGAAGAACAAAAAAATCCACCCCAAACTCTCTTGCTCTCTCTGCCCTCAAGATAATGTGATTAAATGGGGCAGAACTGGCCGCCAGCTACACCAATAATATCTTGAAATTTTGCTCTTAACCGATTAGAAAACACAATGTCTCCGAAGAGAATGGGCTCATTTATCACATCTCTCCAGAATGTCGGCCCTAGCCTGGGCCATGAGCAGAACTCACTGCAGAGAGAGGACAGGGTGAGGGAAGACCCCACGTGCCTGGTGGAAGCAGAGATTCTGCTTTTTCTGCTCAGCAATTAATCTCCTTTGGCTCTGCTAAATTAGAGCACAGGCAGCACAACTCTGGAGTGGAAACTCAAGGGGGACTGGGTCCTAGAATGGAACAGACACCAACCTTGCCAAGGACCCTAAAAGTCCCAGAAAGGCCCACACATATGGCCCATCTGTGCTGCTTGTGGCACCAGGGGGCCCGAGGCACAGTGGCATCTTGTGCCTATGCACTTGAGGAACAGGGAGAGGATCCTATTCTCTCGATATCCACCAATTTTTTCCTGCTTTCTTCATTGTTCTCCGCACCTTTGGGTAAAGAGCACACACATCTGCTAACTTCAGTGTGCCAACTCCCCTTCTGTTTCTGATTGATCCTGCGCCCTGTCTCCCATCCTTGATTAAGCTTGTTCACATGGGTTTCTTTCTGCCCTGACACATCATACTGGTTCCAGCTTTCACCCCTGAAATTCCTTGACTAGTTTATTCTGTCCCTGGGTCATCATGTGCCTGATTCCTTGTCATTCAGGATGCAAGTCATCTTTGCAGAAAGACCTCCTGGCCTTGGCCGCTTGACATAAGCTACATACTCTCCTTCCAGGCTCAGTATCTGTTCCAGCACATGCTATCTAAGGTTTCTTTGCTTAATATCTTGCTTGATAGTCTCATCCTTCTAGAATATCAGCTCCTTGAGAGCAGAATTGCCACTGGTTTGTTTGTTGCATACACCCAACCTCTAGAATAGTTCCTGGCACAAGCTAGGGCTCAGCAATGTCTATTGAATGTGATTGCATTCTGGGTACAAGGCTGGTTGACATGGCTCCAGGTGGAGTGAGACACAGGACCCAGGGCTGGGGTCCGACTCAGTGGCAGAGCACTTACCAAGCATGAACCACACCAATGCTCTGGGATGGACCCCTCACTACCTAGAGAGGAGGAGGATCTAGAGCTACACTAATCTTGTTTTAAGCACTTTCCTCCCTATCCCCAAAGAAGGTTCTGGGCTCCAGGAAGGACATTCTTGTTGAGGCAGGAGAGTAGAAGATGGAGGCTGGAAGGATATCTTAGGCCTGTAGAAGACAGCAGTAGAGAAACTATCTGGTTTTGACAGTCGGTCAAGGAGGAATGAAAAAAAATGGCTTGGGATTTATGGTAATTAGATGTGAAACTTAAGAGTGATTGGACACAAGTTTTCACTTCATTTGCATATGGCCCTACTAATCTGCTGGAGCCATGTGCTCATAGACAGTATGTAAGAACCAAATTCAGCCCTCTCCGCCTCCCAGTGTTGCTGGGTGAGCCCATCACCCCTGTCTTAGGCAGTGTATAAATCGTTTCAATAAATCCTCTTTTCATTGCTGGGCCTGCTTGGCTTAGGAAGTTGCCTGTGGTTCTCCTTTGTTCCTAACATTGCTCTGTTCACTCTCCTCCTCCTCCTTCTTTTTTTTTTTGGATTTAATAAAGTTTTATTTTTCCAAATGTACAGTTGATTGGATCTGTTCATGCATCTTCACCAGAACCTGGGGCATCTCCACCCTTGGTATTTGTGGTATAAATCACTTGAGCTCTTTCCTTTGAAATCAGGATGGTTAAGGCCTTTCCTGGGGAGCTCCTCAAGGACTGCTCTGGCCAGGGAATCTCGAATATTCGGTCTCTCTGAGAAGAGACCACAGCTGGGGTTATAAGGTCGTAGTTGAGAACTTCCATACAAAGTTTGTCCTAAGTAGCTTTGTCAAACAAGGCTAGATTGGTGAGCTTGTCCCGAACTTTGTCTTTGGACCAGTTCTTGTGTTTGGCTTTGCCCGCAGATTTGCTTACTGGCTTCCTGTCTTTCTTGGGCTACTTTCTGGCATCTTCTTCTCGTCATCTTTGGGTGGCATTGTGAAGCTTGGAAAGCAGCAGCAGCTACTGGAGTCTCATCAAGATGTCTGATAAACAAACAAATAAACAAAAGTCACTCTTCTTCTTTCTGCCCCTTGTACTTCCTTTCCTGTGAAGTCAAGTTTCAAGCTTGCTGAATGATTTCCCAGAGAGCTGAGCAGAGAGCCAGGTGGAGCATCCCTAAGTAGTGAGACTTCCCTTTCACTGTCTGTCTTTTTGCTCCAAACATGCGAATGACTGACACGTGATGAGTCTTAGTCCATGACGTGTGGAACAACAGCCTCTTCTTGGTTGTCTAGTCTAGATGTCACTTGAGCCTCCTGCCTCCTAAGGATGTGGTTGAACCTGGCTGATCCCAACTTCTCCGAGGTCTGGCAACCCAAAGTCCTCCTCCCTGCTGTCTGCACGGTCCATGATTCCTCCCTGTCTTGGCAATCTGGGCATCTGAAGTGGACCTCGGCTCTGCCCTGGCCCTCTAGATGCAGAGCTGTTTCTAAAGCCACTTGCACCCAGCCCTTCCTGTTTTCTGTACACATCCTCTGGCAATTTGGGGGTCACGAGGAGGAGGTGTCTTGTTGGCAGCTTACTCCTATCTACTCATTTTCTCCTCTTCCTCCTTTTTTTTGGGTCCCCTCTACTGACCCTTTTAAACCAATACATCTCCCCCTTCGTCTTGTGCATCACAGCCTTGGCCAATACAGGAGGTTCCTTTTTAGATGGATGCCAACTCACCCACAATCAATTTTCCAGATGATCAAAATCCAGATTTATAAAGTGGCGTTGTCGATTTTCTGGGGTGTCTGTAGGCAAGTTATATGTCAGGGTTGTGCGCATTTCACGTTCCAGGGGCCGAGCCCAATTCCAGTGACCAATGGGTCAGATACGACATGAGTGGAGCAGAGCTTTGGTTTGGATATGGTTTGGGTGTGTCCCCTAAAGGTTGGGACGTGGTGATATTAAGGGGTAGTAGAACATTTAAGAAGTGGGGCAGAGGGGAAGAGGAAGGTGGTAAGGTCTTTGGGGGCATCACCCTGAGATTAAGTAGGAGATTAAGGCTGGTCAAATGGAGTGGCTTCTTGCAGAGTGAGTTTTATCAAAAGAGAAAGACTGACTCTGCACACTTTCTGGCTCCCTTTCTCTCCATGTGACCTCTTCTACATAAGCTTTGTCATGGTTTGGAAGTAAGGTGACCCTTAAAAGCTCATGTGTGAGACGATGCCAGAAGGTTTGCAGGAGAAATGATTGGGTTATGAGAACCTTAACCCGATAGGTAAATTAATCCCTAGATAGTGGTCAATTGAGTGGTCAACGAAGTGGTCAGTGAAGACGGGTGGGGTGTGGCTGGAGGAGGTGAGCATTAGGGGCGTGCCTTTGGGGTATATATTTTATATCAGGTGAGTGGAATCTCCCTTTCTCTGCTTTCTGATCATCATGTGAGCTGCTTCCCTCCACCACTCTCTTGGGCCATGATGTCCTGCCTCACCTTGAGCCCCAAGGAATGGAGCCAGCCTTTTATAGACTGAGATCTCTGAAACCATGAGCCCCCAAATAAACTTTTCCTCCTCTAAAATTGTTCTTATCAGGTTTTTTAGTCACAGCAGTGAAAAAGCTGACTAAAACATACTTCCACCATAAAGCTATCTTCTATGGAGCCTTCACCTGAGCTTAGACTTTCAGCTGCCTCTATAACTATGAATTAAACAAACCTCTTTTCTTTTTAAAGTACCCAGCCTCAGCTTTTCTGTAATAGCAAAAGAAAACAGATGAATACAGGTGGTTTAACATCTACTAATTGCTACTGTCTTCTGATTGCATACTTAGGCCCAAGTCAGACTACTGGATTTTATGTCTACAGTTATATAGCACTCCTGTTTCTTTGTGGCAGGCAGAAAACACCATGTACAAACAAAACAAAACAAAACAAAACAGAAACCCTCTATCCATAAAACAGAGAAAATTGAACTAGTGTCAAATGGTGAAAGAGCAAAGCCATCGTTTCATGTCTGCAGTATTAAACAGTTCTGACAAGTAACTACCTGTAGTGTGAACCATAATTGAAATATGCATTATTGTAATATCTTAATAATTTTTTAATTTAAGTGATAGAAGGCAGTGCACTGAGTGAAAATAGGATAGAAGACAGAAATTTTGTCCCATAAACACAGGAGGCATTGCACAACACCTGAAACCTGAGAACATAAGACATTCTCATCCCTGCAGATTAAGAAAGCCAAATTATGGAAAAAGCTGCTTCTATACTTAATTTTGGTAGGATGCGGAGAAATGGCGTACCAAACTGCTGAGGATCAGTTTTACAGTGTACGTCTGACGGTTCTGGGCAGATTGGTCATTCAGTGAATTAAACATTCAACAATTTGTGTTTTGGAGAATTAACTTTCTCTGAATCAGCTTTTGGCAAATTTGCTACGGCCCACAGCTCTCTATCCCAAGTGGCTTATTAAGACATTTCTTCTGAGCAAGGACAGTGCGGTCCCAGTAGAGCAATCCTGTGAGAGCAATCTTCACCTACTTCTTTAAAGAGCTGGCTTTGCTGTCCTTATTGTTTTTGGCTGGTCCCTTATCAGGCTGAACTTGAGCCTTCCTGATGAGGCTTTTTAGAGTTGCGCCCTGGGGACACACACCTCCTGACCTCCGGGGTACTAATGCCTCTCCTGTGAACCTTCTTGTTTTGTAAGATAGCATTCTCTCCTCTTTTACAGGAAACTTGGAATTTTAGGCTGAGAATTTCATTGCTTTTAGCTTCTCACTTATCCTGAGCCATGGGGTCATATTGGTCTTTTTAAGGAATAAATACACCTCTTTCCTCAAAGTCTGGGATGGATGCCTTGTCTCATGGGCATTACCATCCACCCCTATCAAGATCATCTAGCTTGACATTGTCACTTCTTCTCTCTCTCTCTCTCTCTCTCTCTTTTTTTTATTTTTGGTGGTGGTGCTGGGGATTGAACCCAGGGCCTTGTGCATGAGAGGCAGGAACTCTACCAACTGAGCTAAAGCCCCAGCCCTTGTTACTTCTTCTTAAGGTGATCACCACTTGGATATCACAGCTTGCTTTTTCTTGCCAATAGGAATTAGATGGCCTGGCTCCTCGTGGGCTCCTTTGTCTGCATCAATGTGGCCCTGGCTGGGGCCTTGGATGGAGCCAGGGTTGGGCTTCAGGACAGCAGCTTGGCTGGGTCCCCTCCTGCCCTGTCAGCTAGAAGCCTGTGCTGGGAAAACCTTTGTTGGAGGGTCCGGCCTGGGGGCCTGCAGGAGGCGACTTTGTTCCTCTCCCTCTGCCCTCCATAGCAGGCTGTCCCCTGCCCCTTCTTCAGACCTCCTTCTCTATAGCACCAGGGTTCCCCGGAGGCCCCCCTATTGTTAAGTACAGACACACTGAGTTTTACAGATGAATAGAATTTAAAGAAAATTCCGCCTATAAATTTCTTCCACTTCATTCAATATTTATCGAGTGCTCACTGTGCGCCCAGCACGGTGTTCCACGCTGTGAGAGACACAAGAGAAGACGCTGGATTCAGATCAAGGAGAGATATCACTCAGTGGGGACATGAGATGAGTGCACGAGGGAGTGGGACATGTAGAATGGGAATGGATTCAGAGCCACAGGCAAAGGTATAGTAAACATCGAGGGGTCCAGAGAGGGGTCCAGGGATCATGGGGCTTCAGTGAAGGAGGGGATTGTATTTAAACTGGGTTTTGAATGACAGAAAGGAGGAAGGGTCTCCAAACAAACAGGGAAGGGTAGAATGGCCTGAATAATCTTGCAGAGGCAGGAATGAACATGTCAGGCCCACATGAAGGACAGCGATGGGTGGGAAAGGACCAGGGGGCAGAAAGCAATTTGGCTCTGTGCAAATAGTTCTTTTACAGTGATTTGGCGGTAATGATGATTGTGCTGAACATGCATCAGTATGTTTTGGCAAATTTTGGTAGCATTTGAACGTATTTAGGTTGGTTTTGTAACAACTTGTCTGTCCTTGAAAATTTTCTTGATCTTTTTTTTTTCCAGAATTTTATTTTCCCTTACAGTTTTTTTTCCCTGTGTATTTAATTTGTAGCCATTCAGTCCCTCTTCTGTGCTCTTTATAACAGGGACGATTCGGATCACTGTAAATGCCTAATGGGATTAGCCAGAAAAATCTATGAGATGAAAATGGATGCACATCCCCATGTAAGAAAAGGTCTGGAAGAATAGACTCTAAGGTGGTTTATTGATTGATTGTCTTGGAGTGGGTGGAATTATGGGTAATCTTTCTTTTTCTTTTTGCTTCTCTGTACTTTTACATTTCTTTTACAGGAACAGATTGCATCTGTAAAAGGAAAAACAACCCGAAACCCAATCAGAAAAAATAAATTGCAAAAGGAAATTATATGGAATTTTTCAGGGTTTGGATTTCCTTGTCAAAGTTTTGAATTAATTTAAAGCCAATTATGTTTGCTCTGTTGCTTTGGCCATGCTTTCAGTTTTTGTCCACCATTTGAAGGATTTAAAACTTGCATTCTGGCCAGCTTGCTTCCAGCCAAATTGTTTTCTGCCCAGACCCCAGGGGTTGTGATGGACAGCCGGAGCGAGCAGCCAGGCATGGACAGAGCAGGCGGCCACCTATGTGATGTTATTTGAAAGGCACAGACTTTTCTGTTCAGCCTTAGCACGACTCAATTTTGCAGTGCATCAGAATCACCAGGGGAGCTTTCAAAATCTACAGTTGCCCAGAGATCCAGATCCATTAGTATTTTGGGGCATTAGTATTTTTAAGAAGTTACCCAGAGGATTCCAATATGTAGCCAGGGATGAGAACCACTGAGATAATATATTTCTTTCTGGCCCTCCTTTCAACCTCACCCCTGGGTTAAACCATTTCTCCTTCTGTTGGGTGAGTTTCTCCAACAGGGCTGCGGAGATATTTATGTAGAATCATCTGGGAAGCCTGCCCACCATGCAGAGCCTGGGTCTCATTCCAGATCTACTGAATCAACATCTTTGGATACTGGACCCAAGAATCTGAACTTTGATTAGCTCTTCAGTAATTCTCCTGTGCTGTCTTTGAGAATTTGAGAACCAACTCTAGTCTTGTGCTTTTAACTGGCTCCTACTTCTCTTTTGGTTCCCACTCCATTTCTACATAGAGCATTGATTTTGTCAGTCACTTTTGAAATTAGCATTTCTAAAGCCCAGATTTACATTGGGTAACCACTTTTCTCCTAGAACAGATTATACCATAATCTAAAGCTGTATAAATTAGGCCGAAATCTATTTTAAGATTAATACATCCATTTTATAATTGAAGCCATCAAAGATATTTATTCATTATAAAAGTAATTATGTACTTATTATAAAAAATTTGGAAATAGGGAAATTTTGGAAAAATTGGAAATTGGAATAATGAAATCACTCTTATTTCTACCACTCAAGGAATACTGTCTATAATTGGATACATTTCCTTTTTTAATATATAGAACTGCTTTTTAAAAAAAAAACATACTATACTAAAGTGGAAAGTGGGAAATTACAGGCTTTATTTTTGATAAATTGACTTCAGTTATTGAAAGTAAGTTATAATTATATTTAACTAGAGGCTTTGTGGATATCCTCTGTTGTATTATAATTGTTTTTCTCAGTCACATAGGGGAACCCTCTTACTTCAGTTCCCATCAACATATGGAAGATGAAGAGCAAGGTGGGAACAGGCTTTTCAGTGACAAGAATCCTTGCCATGCCACCAGCAGATAATGAGAAGAAGGGAAGTTCATCTATTTAATCGGTTTGGACACCATGTTTGTTACAGAAGGCTGTGATTTGTTCTTTTAAGTTATAAAATATGTTGGTTAGGGGAAATAATTGAATTGCTTGCTTAAGCTGTAAAATATGTCATCTTATAGGTGTTAATTTAAATACTGGTGTATGTACTGAGTGGGTTCTATTGTTGGTTATATATTCTCAGAGGCTTGGTGATTTGTTCATAGAGATAAGCTAACTACAAAAAATAAAAAACAAAACTCTCTACTTTCAGTTCTTGCTTGTGCTGCATGTCCACTATGGCAGGGGGTCCTGGGTTGGTTCCTCTTCACTCAAGGGTCCAGTGTCCACAGATAGCAACATCTCCATTTGTCAAAACTGGGGAAAGAAAAGATGGAAAACCACACTGGCTCTGTTTGTTTGTGTTATTATTTGGTGCTGGGGATTGAACTTAGGAATTATTTACCACTAATCTATATCCCAAGCACTTTTAATTTTTTTCTTTTTTAAATTTTGAGACAGGGTCTCCCCAAGTTACTGAGGGCCTCACTGAGTTGCTGAGGCTGGCCGCAAATTTGTGATCCTCCTGCCTCAGCCTCCTGGGTCGGTGGGATTACAGGTGTGGGCCACTATGCTAGGCTTACATTGACTTTTAAATACTGATTGTTTAAGTTAATGAAATTAAATGACAGCAGAATAAATTTTGATTCATTGTACACAATCACAGCACAACTTTTAATTTCTCTAGTTGTACATGATGTAGCGTTGCACCATATGTGCATTCATACATGTACCTGGGGTAATGATGTCCATTTCATTCGCCATCTTTCCTGCCCCCATGCTCTCTCCCCACTTCTCCCTCCCCTTTGCCCAAAGTTCCTCCATTTTCTCCCTCCCCTTATGGATCAGCATCCATTTATCAGCGAGAACATTTGGTCTTTGGTTTTTGGGATTGGCTTACTTTGCTTAGCATGATATTCTCCAACTCTATCCATTTACCCGCAAATGCCATAATTTTATTCTCTTTTAATGCTGAGTAATATTCCATCTTGTAGATGGAATACCACAGTTTCTTTATCCATTCATCTATTGAAGGGCATCTAGGTCACTTCCACAGTTTAGCTATTGTGAATTGAGCTGCTATAAACATTGATGTGGCTGGGTTACTATAGTATGCTGATTTTAAGTCCTTTGGGTATAGACCGAGGAGTGGAATATCTGGGTCAAGTGGTGGTTCCATTCCAAGTTTTCTAAGGAATCTCCATACTGCTTTCCAGATTGGTTGCTCCAATTTCCTGTTTCACCAGCAATGTAAATACTGGTATTTTGACCACAGCAAGTGGATCATGATCTCCACTGTGCTTGGAAGTGGAGGCTGAACCACCTGTCAATGAAAACTAGTATGTTTACTACCCTAGGGCCTCACTGTCTTTACAGACTGCAAATAACTGTAGTGCCTCTGGAAGGCTCAAGTCCGTAAGTGCCAATGCTTGTTCTGTATTTGGGGTTCATTCCTGTCTTTTTAATTTAATTTCTTCATAAGGGACTTGGTGTGTTTTAAACACCATCACCTTCCTGACCATGTTTTGTCAAATGTCAATATCCTTCTAAGTAAGTATGAAAGTTACTTCTCCCTGAAACAGAAAGGAGTCCCAAGGAAGGGGTGTTAGTCAGGAAAATATGGACAGCGATGTGGTAACTGGAAGCGGCTTCTCCTTTTCTCTGCCTGCTCAGAAAAGTCATGATTAGTTGTTAATTTCCCTCCAGCTTTCTGGATCCCTTGGTACTTTTCAGATTTTTCTATCCACATCTAACTGCTCTCACCTCTGCTCCAGCAATAGAAAGAAAATCCAGGGGGAAGATAATTTTTTTTTAAAAAAGAGAATCATGCAATGACATCACTTCTATGTACTGTCTGAAACAGCTGGTCTCGTGGAGGTTGAGAGGGGAACAGTGGTTTCTGGAGGCAGGGAGAATGGGGATGAGGAGGGGGTGGAAAGAGGCTGGTTGATGGGTGCTGGGTTCCAGTTGTGTGGGAGAAGTGGGTTCTGGTGTTCTGTTGCACAGCAGGATGATCACAGAGGATGAGAGTATATTGCATAATTTAGAAAAGCTTGATGAGAGGATTTTGGATACCCAGATCATACCCAGATGATGAGTAATTGAGGAGATGGATATACTTACCTTGATTTGAAAACTACACGATGTTATGTGTATTGAAGCATTACATAGTATCCAATAAATGTGCACAACTTTTATGTGTCAATTTTAAAAAATGAAACAAAAAGAAACATGCAATCATTTCATCCCTGAGACTCATTCCCACAGGGAGCTGTGTGATCACTCATCCTAGCTGAAGACACCCCACTCGGCCTCAGAGAGTGACGACCTACCTGACTTCTACTTCAAATTCATGAGTATTCATGGGACTTTTGCTAGATGCGCCATTTTGCTGGGGAGGGGTCTTAGATGGTGAAGAATCGCTGTGATTCTCAGGAAACTTAAAAGTCATAATAAACACCTTAATTATTTTGCGTCTCTAAAAAACCCAAAGCTTTAAATGTTTCAGTGAAAGAGTAGTACTGAGCAATAAGTATGTTTAAGTACAGTTTTAATTGGGAATTTTATATGATTCCATTTCTCTCCTCTCACAGCTTATCAATTAAACTCTTTTAACAATTTATTTAATGATCGCTATAGATGTGAAATATGCATTTATAACTAATCTAAATGTACTTTCAAATAATACCATGCTGCTGCGTATGAAGCCCAGGTCCTTTATAACAAAGGGTTCCCACCCCTCCCTCAGGTTCCTTATAGCATCGTTTCACATATGAGCCAAAGTGGCTGTTGGAGTGGATACTACTGTAAAATATCCTAGGGGGTACTTGGTGCTGTTGCTACACTCTTTTTTTTTTTTTTTTTTTTTACTGTTGTTACTATTATTGTTACCATTGTTACTATTATTACTTTGAACAAAGAATTATCAGATCAACTAAGAAAAATAAAAGATTGTATTTTGCCGTCATTTTTCCTATTTCCAATGCTTGTCCTTTCTTCATGTAGATCCAAGTTTCTGACCTGTATCATCTTCTTTCTCTGAAGAATTTCTAACATTCTTTGCAAGGCAGATCTCCTGATGATGGATGAGAAAACAAACAAACAAACAAACAAATAAATGCATCTATCCTTCCCCGAGTGTTCTGCCCGCCAGGAAAAAAATGCTGTCATATTACTTATTGTCTTAGAAAATCTGTATTTCCACTTACTTTTGAAGGATAACTTTGCCAGGTTCAGAATTCTAGGTTGGCTGTGTTATCCTTTGAATACTTTGAATATGTCACTCCACTCTTCTCCTTGGCATGGTTTCTGATGGGAAGTCTGTGGTAGTTCTCAAGGAGTGGTTCTCTCTCTCTTTTGTGGTGCTGGGGATGGAACCCAGGGCCTTGCACATGCTGGGAGAATGCTCTACCACTGAGCTCCATCCCTAGCCTTGTGTGGTAATTCTATTTATTCCTTCATAGCAAAATGTCCCCTGCTCCCCATCCCTGTGATTTCTTTGAATATTTCTTCTGCGGTTTTCTGAAGCTTGAAGATGATGTTTCTAGTGTAGATTTTCTCATGTGTAGCCTGCTTGTCATTCCCTGAGCTTCTTGAATCTGTCTTTAATTTTGGAAAATTCCTGGTCATTATTACATCTAATGTTGCCACTGATCTATTCTCTTGTTCTTCTTGATTTGGGTATTGAAATTATGCATTTGTTATACCACTCAACATTGTCCCACAGTTCTTGGATAGTCTTTTGCATTTTTAAAATCATTTTTTCCCTTTGGATTTCTGTATGGGAAATATCTCAAGCTTGTGGGTTCTTTCCTTAGTTATGCTTACTCTACCCATAAACCCTGTGTTGGTACATACCTGTAGTCCTAGTGACTTCAGAGGCTGAGGAAGGAGCACCACAAGTTCAATCCTCAGCAACCTAGCAGGACAATCTCCAAAGTAAAATAGAAAGGGCTGGGGATGTAGCTCAGAGGTAGAGTTTCCCTTGGGTTTGATCCCCAGTAACACACACATATGCACACAAACAATCTTCTGTATTAGGGTTTTCCAGAGAATCAGAACCAATAGATAGATTTTCAGATTCGTATTGATTTATATATAATATATTCTATTGGTAATGTATATATATATATTATATTATAATTATATAATATACTCTATATTATATATTATATGGCTTTATATATCTTATTATGAACATAATATATAATTTGTAACATATTAAAAATAATATGATATAGAATAATATAAGAATATAGTATCAATATATGATACACAATAAAATATTAATAAATATTAACATAATATGTAATGTCTGTATTATTCTATTGTATATTATGTTATTATGTATAACATATACTGGAATAAATATATATGCATTTGAGGTGATTCATTAGGTTGTGTACATGATCACATGGTCCCATGATAGCTCTTCAGGGTACAGAGCCAAAGAAACTGGTAGCTGCTCAGTCTAAGAAGCTGGAGCCTCAGAGCAAGAGAAACAGAGACCGAAGGCCAGAAAGCCCTTTGGAGAGCCACTGGTGCTAGTCTGTGTTTAAAGACCGAAGCACATACAACCACATTGTCCATGGCCAACAGTAGCAGCAAAAAATGCATCTGTTCCAGAAGAGCCAGGCCTGCATGTGCCCAAGCTTCCCTCTTCCACTCCTTCCTTGAATCTGGGTCCCAACCTATTGGATGATGCCATCCCTGTTCAGGCTGGGTCTTCCTCACTTACTGCACAGACCCACAGGCCAATCATCTCTGGAAACACCTTCAAAGACACACCCAGAAGGCACCTTACAGTTTAGTCAAGTTGATAAGTAAAATCAATTATCAAACCCCACAAAGGAATTCCTCATTTCTTTTTTCTTTTTTTGGTATTGGGGGCACTTAACCACTGAGCCACATCCCCATCCCTTTTTATATCTTATTTATAGACAGGGTCTCCCTAAGTTGGTTAGGGCCTTGCTAAGTTGCTGAGGCTGGATTCAAACTTTCGATCCTCATGCCTCAGCCTTCCCAGTTGTTGGAATTACAGGTGTACACTATCATGCCAAGCCTCTGTTACTGTTTTTGATTTCTAGTATTTCCTTTTTTTTTTTTTGTACTGGGGATTGAATCCAGGGATGTTTATCACTTCCCCAGTCCTTTCTTTTTCTTTTACTTTTTATTATTTTTATTTTTTTTATAATTTTTATTGTTGGTTGTTCAAAACATTACATAGTTCTTGATATATCATATTTCACATTTTGATTCAAGTGGGTTATGAACTCCCATTTTTACCCCGTATACAGATTGCAGAATCACATTGGTTACACATCCACTGATTTACATATTGCCATACTAGTGTCTGTTGTATTCTGCTGCCTTTCCTATCCTCTACTATCCCCCCTCCCCTCCCCTCCCATCTTCTCTCTCTACCCCATCTACTGTAATTCATTTCTCCCCCTTGTTTTTTT
>NW_026000037.1:16998579-17005187 GCF_001458135.2 Marmota marmota marmota
TGGAAGGTTTTAATTTCATCTTCCATCCTGAAGCTTAATTTCGCTGGATACACAATTCTTGGTTGGAACCCATTTTCTTTCAGTGTTTGAAATATGTTATTCCAGGATCTTCTAGCTTTCAGAGTCTGTGTTGAAAGATCAGCTGTTATCCTGATTGGCTTACCCCTAAATGTAATCTGCTTCCTTTCTCTTGTAGCTTTTAAAATTCTCTCCTTATTCTGTATGTTGGGCATCTTCATTATAATGTGTCTAGGTGTGGATCTCTTATGATTTTGCACATTCGGCGTCCTGTAGGCTTCTAGGATTTGGGATTCTGTCTCATTCTTCAAGTCTGGGAAGTTTTCTCGTATTATTTCATTGAATAGACTACTCATTCCTTTGGTTTGGAGCTCTGTACCTTCCTGTATCCCAATGACTCTTAAGTTTGGTCTCTTAATGTTATCCCATATTTCTTGGATGTTCTGCTCATGGTTTCTTAAGAGTCTCGCTGAGCTGTCTATGTTTTTTTCAAGTTGAAATACTTTGTCTTCATTGTCTGATGTTCTATCTTCTAAGTGTTCTATTCTGCTGGCAGTATTCTCATTTGAGTTTTTAAGTTGGTTTATTGCTTCCTGCATTTCTAGGATTTCTGTTTGTTTGTTTTTTATAACCTCTATCTCCCTGTATAGTTGATCCTTTGCTTCTTGTATTTGTTTATGTAATTCATTGTTGAAGTGATCTTTCATTGTCTGATTTTGCTGTCTAATGTCTTCCTTGAGACTCCAGATCATCTGAAGCATGTAAATCCTGAATTCTTTATCTGACATTCCATCTGCTGCACCTATTACCTCTTCTAAAGTTGAGTTGACCTGCATTGCTTGTGGTCCTTTCTTGTCTTTTCATACTGCTCGCGTTTCTTTCTGCTTGGTGAAACTGTTGTGTTATTGAATTTTCCCCCTATATATTTATATTGCTCTTGTATAGTTGCAAAGTCTCCCTTGCATGGGCGGGCGGCGGCTGTGCTCATCCTCCAATTGGGGTTATCTATCACGCCGGCGGGCCACTGGGCCCCTTCTCCAGGTCGCATGGTCTGCCTACCTTGCGGGCAATGGCTGGGACCCTCCTCCAATAGGGGTGATCTGTCTACCATGCTGGCGGGCCGCTGGGCCTGTTTTCCAGGTTGCAGGTCAATCCTTTATTTAATTATGAATTAATGCTTTCATAAAGTACAGTACAAATGTATAGCACTTCCTTTTGATTCTTAGAACATCCACCTCTCTGATTACATTATCCATTTTTCTAAATTGTCCCTTTTTTCCATTCGAGCCCTTAACACATTAATCATAGTTATTTTAAATTCCCTTTGATAACTCCAAATATCTGCCCTATCTCACTCTGGTTCTGATTCTTGTTTTGACTGTTTTTCTTTTGTCTTTTAGCACGGCTTTCTATTTTTTTGTTGAAAATCAGATACGCGGCATTGGGTAATTGGAACTGAGGACAAGACTTTTGGTGTTATGCTACTCTTTTTCGAAGTTGATCTGTGTTTAATATTTTATGAAGCTGTAGGCACAAGAGCCTTCAAATTCTTTCAATTTCTTTGTTTTTCTCCCCCCTTCATTGTCTTTGGATTTCCCTAGAGATTCCTTCTTAAACAGAAGCTGTGCTCTGTAGCTTCTTCTATATGATCTCGTTATTACACTGGAGCCCTGGTGCTGTTGTGTTAAGGAGTGAGGAAGGGGAAGTATTGTATAATTCACAAGTATTTCTTAGGGTTTTTTTTTGTCCTCCCTTGGATGAGAAAGGAAGGCTAGAGGGTGCTGGAGTTGAGGAAAATTCTGGTCTTTTCTCCCGATGAATAAGACTTATTATGGAGAATGTGCTGGACTATAAAATGGTTAGTTTCCCAGGGGATCTTCGTCAACTCAGGGTGAGGTTCCTGGAAGATCTCATGAAAGTGCTCCCTTTCCTGGGGGTAAGTACCTCACTCTCACCCTCGTCCACAGTTAGCCTCCAGTAACTCTTTGGAGTTACCATTGAGGGGCCTCCACCAGCAAATGGCTGCAGCAGCTTCTGCTCAAGGTAAGTTGATTTTAGAGGTAACTGGATTTGTTTGTCTCTCCCGTCTCTGAGAATGAGAGAAAAGTCCAAGAAAAGTCATTGGTTTACAGTTTATTTAGCTTTCTTCATGTTGTAGGAACAGGAATGAAAACTTTCAGGCTCTTTATTTGTTGGTGTAGAAACTGAATGTTTCTTAAACACAATTTTTGGCATAAAAAGGGAAAACAAAAAATTCATAAATTTGTGTGGCATCACCTTATTATTATAAAAAACAACTCTGTACATACTTACATACAAATATACTCATATACATAATATATAAATATATATATACACACATAAATTAAATGCATAACCGTATGCATTTAATTTTTACCCCATATATTTTCAGTGGCATATGCTAATTTTTTCTTTTTTTCAGTTCTATTTCTCTGAACTTCGAATTTTCTTCCTGTTTGTGTGATTAGAACATGTTTACTTCTGTTTTTATCTTATGGATGTTTTCCTCTTTAAATATTTATTGTTTTAATCTGTTATTTTAATTTTCAGTTTCTACCTTTCTTTTATTTTGACAAGAAAGTAATATCTTGCAAACATGCAACCACGAAGCCTAAGCAGTATTTCTTATTTAAGGAAATCCTTCAAAAATAAGTATTTTGTAATACAAACATCTCTTCTAATTTGGGAGACATCCAGATTTGTGTGATTCTTTTTTTTAAAAAAAATATTTATTTTTTAGTTGTAGTTGGGCACAATACCTTTATTTCTTAAATTTATTTATTTTTATGCGGTGCTGAGGATCGAACCCAGGCCCTCGCTAGACAGATACTTTACCGCTGAGCCACAACCCCAGCCCTTGTGTGATTCCTATCCCATTTTCACACTTAGAATAGGTAAGCATGAGGAGGTGGGTCTGGATAGTTGAATTGTCCCTACTGCCGCCTCCTGGCTCAAATGGTGATGTTGGTGCCCTTCCCCTGACATCAGAGACTGTGATATGGCACCTTGGCAGTGACACATGTTCCCTAAAAAATGCCAGGTGTGTCTGCTTGCCCAGCCACCAATAGGGGAACCATGTCACTCTATTGCAGGAAGGTCCTGCCCCAAGGTGTCCCAGTTGTTCTCTCTGTGTTCCCACTTCAGCTCACACACTGGCTAAGAAGCAGTCAACATTGTGGGGAAATGTGGCTCACGGCAGTGCCACACTGAATATAACTGCGAATGCAAAAGGCAAACATGGGAATCTGGAGACTGTGGCAGCCCCATCCACACACAGCTGGGAGAACTCTTGCAGAAAGGTTCCCTTCCCACCCTCACCTCCCCTGGCTCACGCCCAGAAGGCTGGCTTGCATCTGCAGGTGGAGACCATGGTTTTCCTCGTTTGAATCAGCTGTTCCAAGTGGAGCACATGAAAGAGAATTTTATTCTCTGTACATCCTCATATTCTCAGAGAAAGTGCCTTTTGAGCCAAGGCTGAGTCAGGAAACTCAGCTGACACTTTCTGTTCCCAAGAGGCACCATCTGATGCCTCTGCACCATGTGAGAGTGGCTGTCCCCTTGAAGCCCCTTTCCCAGCTGGCAATTACTGGGAGTTGCTCAGATGGCTGAATTCCTTCATGACCTGCAGGTGGGGTTATGGTGGAGCTCAGTGAAGACGGTGAGGCTCTGAAATGGATGTGGGCAGGAGTGGGGTGAGTGAGAACTCAGAGCAGGCTGGGGTTGGGAGGACAGCCAGGATGGGGATGATCCTTCTCCCTGGGGGGCTTACAGTTTAGTTGGGAGGACCAAAGTACCATAGAGATGCATGTGAGACAGTGTGAGAGTGCTGCGTAGAAAGCACAGACATCAAGGGGTGGGCGCTTGCAAGAAGCCCGAGGAATGAATGAGGAAGTTTTCATGTTTATTAACCATGATTCAAGCCAAGCACAGGGCTGCATGTCTGTAATCCCAAGTGGAGGCCAAGGCAGGGAGATCACAAATTAGAGGACAGCCTTAGCCACTTAGTGAGGCCCTAAGCAACTTAGCAAGATCCTATCTCAAAATAAAAAATAAAAAGTCCAGGAGATATGGCTCAGTGGTTATAGCACCCCTGAGTTCAATCCCTGGTGTCAAAAACCAGAAGCAAACCACATTTCATTCCTTTTTTTTTAAAGTTAAATTTCTTTTTGTTAGTTCTAATTTATCTTCCCTCTGTCATGGTGACACTTACCAGGGGCAAATGGTAATGCAATCCAAGGTGTGGAGACACAGTGTTTTAGCAAACTGATGTCAAAATCCATGCTAAAAGGATCAAAATCCATGCTAAAAGGAGGTTGAACTCAGAATTAGGAAGGTCCTGATGTGGAGAAATGCCACAAAGGATCACAGTGAGTTTCTTTTTTCTTTCTTTCTTTCTTTTGGTTGCTGTAGATCGACAATACTTTTATTTTATTTATTTGTTTTTGTGGTGCTGAAGATCGTACCCAGTGCCTCCTCACACATGTTAGGCAAGCGCTGTATTGCTGAGCTCCAACCCCAGCCCAGGTCACAGCATTTTTTTTTTTTAGAGGGGGGGGGAGGGAGAGAGAGAGAATTTTTTAATATATATATATATATATATATTTAGTTTTCGGTGGACACAACATTTTTATTTTATTTTTATGTGGTGCTGAGGTTCGACCCAGTGCCCCGCGCATGCCAGGCGAGTGCGCTACTGCTTGAGCCACATCCCCAGCTCCAGGTCATAGCTTTTGAGGTCCCCTTCTCTTCCCTTCCCTCCAGTTGCAGAATCCGCAGCATTTTCGCTTGTCCCACCAATGGACCCATTTAAGTGGAGCTCAGTGGAACCCCAAAACTGACCTACAGGTGAGGCCACGGGGCCAGCTTTATCAGTCTAAATAACAATCAGATAAATTCTCCAACAAATAACATTTATTTAGGAATAGAAAAGCATTGCAATGGGAATATGTGTGCTGGTGTAAACTACAGTGTATTCAAGGAAATTGAGGCAAGGGGAAGTTTTCAAAGGCAAAAAGGGAGACATTTATATGAGCTACTTGGAGACCTGAGGCAGGAACCGTCCTCAGCTCATTGGTGGAGGTTTCTTGGCTGGGCAAATGTTCTGCTCAGAGCTTCTCATCTGATGGTTGTGGTCTAAAAGAATGTTAAGGATGAAGTTTGTTACAGAAATCTGTGCTGTGTGTGTGCAAAAGGTACAACGTATGGGGTATGTGCAGAATGAGAAGAACTCTTGTGGGACTTTAGAAAGTTCTTGAAATAGCGTTTATCTCAGACAGGCACAGTCCCTCCCTGTTTGTTACTTTCTGGCTCCATTTTATTTATTTATTTTTGTCTGGGACCTGCAAGAACAATTTCATCTTAGTGTCATTAACTTTTACACCAGAGAAGGTGCTGGAGTGGAGGTTGGGTAACCCAAAGAATTAAAGAACCTCAGGACCTAAGGGGAAGAAGGAAGAGAGAGAGGTTCCCAAAGAAGGAATTTTCCCATATAGCTGCGGAGGGTGGCCACCAGGTCCCATGGGAACCCATGATGGGATGGCTGGGGAAAGGTGGAGAGAGGAGATTGCAGGCTGCTTTCACGTCCCATCCTTTGCCGGTCCTGAGTGGGAATGTACAAGTAGGACAGGAAGCAATGGATTTATGCTTTTCCTCCCATACCTGTGGCTATACCAGGCCAGTCAGCTGCAGGATTGGTTGGCAAAAGACCTAGAGCTGGGTCTTGGTGTCTTCCGTGGACCATGAATCATGTCGTAGAACGCCAATATGGGTCAAGGGCACTCTGTGACCATGAAGGATCAAGCAAAAACAAGATCTCTCTTGAATGAGGTAGGAAAAAGCCCCACAGACCAATGTTTTCTCCTACAGTACTCAACCCAGGACATAACACTGCTGGTCCATGTGTGTGTGTGTGTGTGTGTGTGTGGGGTTTCCCCACCCACCAAGCAAATCTCCAGTGGTTGGCAACAGAGCCACTTAATTCTGACACTGTGCCTGGGATAGCATCAGACCCCACAGGTGAAGGGCTTCGTTCTGCAAGACTGCCCCCACTTCAAATGCTAATTGTAAGTACCACCAGGCATTGCTTGACAAATGGCAAGCCTTCTGAGATATGCATTTTAGGGACTTTTGGCATTGTGCAAATGTCATGATGTATTATACCAATTTAGATGGTAAAGCCATCTAAAGACACCTTGTTTGTATGACATACGTGTGGGGTAGTCTGTCGCTCCTAGAGCCTTGAGGCACAAAATAAAATGAGATTGAATTAAACATAAGAGAAAAATGCTTAATGTAGTCCAGGAACACAGACAACACGAGAACTGTGAGGTTTGCTGGTGTTGCACTGCATACTGTCTCATAGTAAACTTTTTTTTTTTAAATTAAGTAGGAGTGCACTCTAAAATAACAATAACAAGTACAGTATAGCAAGTACATCAACCAGCAACATAGTCATTTATCATCATTAGAAAGTATTTTGAAACCCTATATTCCAATAAAATAGAAGATAGTACAGATCCCGATAAATTTCTTAAGACATATGATTTGCCCAGCTTGAGTCAGGAGGATAC
>NW_026000037.1:17006731-17008284 GCF_001458135.2 Marmota marmota marmota
AAAAAAAAAAAAAAAAAAAAAAACAACCCACAAATAACCCAATCAATAAATGGGCAAAGGAACTGAACAGACACTACATGGAAGAAATACAATCAGTCAACAAATGTACAAAAAAATGCTCAACATCTCTAGCAATTAGAGAAATGCAAATTAAAACTACACTGAGATTTCATCTCACTCTAGTCAGAATGGTAATTATCAAGAATACAAGTAACAATAAATGTTGGCGAGGATGTGGGGAAAAGGCACACTCATACATTGCTGATGGGACTGCAAATTGGTGCAACCACTCTGGAAAGCAGTCTGGATATTCCTCAGAAAACTTGGAATGGAACCATCATCTGACCCAGCTATCCCACTCCTCGGTTTATACCCAAAGGACTTAAAATCAACGTACTACAGTGATGCAGCCACACCAATGTTTATAGCAGCTCAATTCACAATAGCTAAGTTATGGAACCAACCTAGATGCCCTTCAACAAATGAATGGATAAAGAAAATGTGGTATATATACAATGGAATATTACTCAGCCATAAAGATGAATGAAATTATGGTATTTTCAGGTAAATGGGGGGACCTGGAGACTATCATGCTAAGTGAAATAAGCCAATCTCAAAAAACAAAGGCCAAATTTTCTCTCTGATATGCAGATGCTAACTCACAATAAGAGTGGGTGAAGAGGGGAGGGAAGAATAGAAGTTCATTGAATTAGACAAAGGGGAATTAAGGGAAGGGAGGGGATAGAAATAGGAAAGATAGTAGAATGAATCAGGCAGAACTTTCCTATTCATACATGAACACATGACCCGTGAAACTCCACATCATGTACAAGCTCAAGAATGGCAAGTTACACTCCATGTATGTATGATACGTCAAAACACATTCTACTGTCATGTACATTTAAAACGAATAAATAAGAAAATAAAATAAAGCATTAGGTATTGTACATAATCACATGTGCCCTACCCTCCTCTGCATGGGCAGTGCAATAGATGGGTTCATATCTCACCACAGACACGTGAGTGATGTGCATACTACCTTGTTACCGCGTTGCCATGGCTACAGTGCCACTAGGGGCTTTTTCGGTTCCACTGTAATCTTATGGGACATATTGTGCACACGTGGTCTGTCATGGACTCAAACCCTGACATATAGCACCTGCCTGTAGTAGGCTGCAGTTACTGTCTGATTTGGCTACAAATTGAAATTTTCCACAACCCCCTCCACAGAGTCCATCAATTTGTTAGGACAAGTAGCAGAACCTGGCAACACATTCACTGGTTTATTGTAAAAGATTTCATATATAAGATACATGGTAAAGGATACAGATGAACAACCAGACGAAGAGGTACATAGGGTGAGGTCCAGAAGTGTCCCTCGTAAAGAAGCTCCTATTTCATGGAGTTGGGGTGCACTCCCTCTCTGCATGTGGATGTTTTGGCAATTTGGAAACAAACACTCCAAATCCAATCTTTGGGAATTTTTCTTCCTCCTGTTCCTTTTCCTCTTCCTTCTCCTTTTTCTTCTTCCTGTTTTTCTCCCCCCCTCCCCC
>NW_026000037.1:17008722-17046537 GCF_001458135.2 Marmota marmota marmota
CTTCTTCTTCTTCCCCTTCTCCTTCTCCTTCTCCTTCTCCTTCTCCTTCTCCTTCTCCTTCTCCTTCTCCTTCTCCTTCTTCTTCTCCTTCTTCTTCTTCTTCTTCTTCTTCTTCTTCTTCATACTGGGAATTGAACCAGGGGTGCTTCACCACTGAGTTACATCCCCAGTCCTTTTAAAATTTTGAGACAGGGTTTCACTAAGTTCCTGAGGCTGGTCTCAAAATTACAAATCTCCTGCCTCAGCCTCCTGAGTCGTGGGCTTACAGGCATGCGTCACTGTGCCTGGCTTGCAGGGACGTTAATGGAAGCTCCATCACAGAGGCATGGTTGGTTATTAACCCAATCTCTAGCCCACCTGCTCCCTGGGAGAATGGGTCAAAAGACTGAAAGCCAAGTTTCTAGTTATCTTTTGGTCATTCTGGTGACCAGTTCCCATCTATCTGGGAGCCCACCAAGAGTTCCTTGTTGAAAAAAAAAAGATGCTCCTATGACCCAGAAAACTCCAAGGGATTTAGGAGCTCTGTATGAAGAACTGAGGTTAAGGATCAAATATTGGAACAAAAGATGCTCCTAGCTCCTGTATCACTTAGGAAATTGCAATTGTTTTCAGAGCTCTGTACCAGGAATTGGAGCAGATAGCTATCTATCTATCTATCTATCTATCTATCTATCTATCTATCTATCTATCATCTATCTATCTATCCATCTATCTTTTATTATTTTACACTACAATAATTATGTCTGAACTAAAAAATAAGGACATTCTAAAAAGTTCAAAACATCCCTGTGTCCTCAAAAATTCAATATATCCCTGGATCCTGGCTCATACAAGTGACTGCTATTGCTTTATCAATTGCACATTTAGCCTCATTTTATTTCTCCTACCCTTTAGCTGAGATTTGGTAAAATACCCAATTATAGAATTGTTCCCACTTCCTGACAGCTTCTAAGTGCTAGCAAAGCCCAAATCACCCAGCTTTCCTAATGTTCTCTTACTGAGATGCTCGAAGATTCCCCGTGGTGTGTGTTCTCCCTCCTTGCAACAAGTCAGTAAACCCAACTTCATTCAACTGCAGGGTGTTGCTGGTGGTCTTAGCCTGGTGGGCACTGAGGGGCCATCCCAGACCTTGCATCCATAGTTAAGGGGGCTGCACCGGGGATGCCTCGTATTTGTTTGTTCATTCAGCCCGAGGTACCCAATAGGGGACTGCTCAGCAGGACCAGTAAAACACAGTCCCTGCTCTCAGTGACCTGGCTTTCATTAGCAGACTTAGGAGCAATTACCATGCAGTGTGACAAATGATTGAACTGAATCTTACCTCAGTCTAGGGGAGTCAGAGAAGGCTTGAGAAGGGGGGTTAACTCAGCATGGGAGGAAGAATCACTGTGACCTGAACCATTTGCCCAGGAGGGCCTGGCAATCTCAGGGTCTGTGGGGTGAGTGCTGAGAGCTGACCGAGGGAGCTTGGGAAGCACGGGCATTAGGGCTGTTGGTAGTCTCAGGATCACCCCGAGGGCCATGAGAAGCCGTCTAAGGAGTGAGAAGGAAGCACTGGGATCAGTTTTGTGCTTTCGGAGACTGGTGGGCTGAGGAGCGGAGAAGTCACTGGGGACTCCCTTGCAGCCGTCCAGGTGCAAGGGATTGTAACCAGTGGCTGAAGGGAAGCTCAGAGAAGGTAGAATTGAGCCAAGAGGACTTGGAAATGGACCTGATGTAATGGTTCAGAGAGAGGGGTGCAATTCGACCCCTGGCTTCTGTGACTCAGAGAATAGTGGTGACCATCAAGGAGGGAGTGGACCTGAGTCTACCTACAATGGTGTTTGAGCAATTTCAGACAGATGTATCTGATGGTTGAAGGGCATTTTTCTTTATTTTTTATTTTTTTAATTGGTTGTTCAAAATATTACAAAGCTCTTGACATATCATATTTCATACTTCAGATTCAAGTGGGTTATGAACTCCCATTTTTACCCCGTATACAGATTGCAGAATCACATCGGTTACACATCCACATTTTTACATAATGCCATGTTAGTAACTGTTGTATTCTGCTACCTTTCCTATCCTCTACTATCCCCCCTCCCCTCCCCTCCCATCTTCTCTCTCTATCCCATCTACTGTAATTTAATTCTCTCCCTTGTTTTATTTCCCTTTCCCCTCACAACCTCTTATATGTAATTTTGTATAACAATGAGGGTCTCCTTCCATTTCCATGCAATTTCCCTTTTCTCTCCCTTTCCCTCCCACCTCATGTCTCTGTTCAATGTTAATCTTTTCCTCCTGCTCTTCCTCCCTGCTCTGTTCTTAGTTGCTCTCATTATATCAAAGAAGACATTTGGCATTTTTTCTTTAGGGATTGGCTAGCTTCATTTAGCATAATCTGCTCTAATGCCATCCATTTCCCTGAATTTTCCATGATTTTGTCATTTTTTAGTGCAGAGTAATATTCCATTGTGTATAAATGCCACATTTTTTTATCCATTCATCTATTGAAGGGCATCTAGGTTGGGTCCACAGTCTAGCTATTGTGAATTGTGCTGCTATGAACATCGATGTGGCAGTATCCCTGTAGTACGCTCTTTTAAGGTCTTCAGGGAATAATAGTCCGAGAAGGGCAATAGCTGGGTCAAATGGTGGTTCCATTCCCAGCTTTCCCAAGAATCTCCATACTGTTTTCCAAATTGGCCACACCAATTTGCAGTCCCACCAGCAATGTACAAGAGTACCCCTTTCCCCACATCCTCGCCAGCACTTGTTGTTGTTTGACTTCATAATGGCTGCCAATATTACTGGAGTGAGATGGTATCTTAGGATGGTTTTGATTTGCATTTCTCTGGCTGCTAGAGATGGTGAGCATTTTTTCATGTACTTGTTGATTGATTGTATGTCCTCCTCTGAGAAGTGTCTGTTCAGGTCCTTGGCCCATTTGTTGATTGGGTTATTTGTTATCTTATTGTTTAATTTTTTGAGTTCTTTGTATACGCTGGATATTAGGGCTCTATCTGAAGTGTGAGGAGTAAAGATTTGTTCCCATGATGAAGGCTCCCTATTTACCTCTCTTATTGTTTCTTATGCTGAGAAAAACTTTTTCATTTGAGTAAGTCCCATTTGTTGATTCTAGTTATTAACTCTTGTGCTATGGGCATCCTATTAAGGAATTTGGAGCCCGACCCCACAATATGTAGATCGGAGAGAACTTTTTCTTCTATTAGGCGCAGAGTCTCTGATTTGATATCAAGCTCTTTGATCCATTTTGAGTTAATTTTTGTGCATGGCAAGAGAAAGGGATTCAGTTTCATTTTGTTGCATATGGATTTCCAGTTTTCCCAGCACCATTTGTTGAAAATGCTATCCTTCCTCCATTGAATGCTTTTAGCCCCTTTATCAAATATAAGAAAGTTGTTGTTTTGTGGATTGGTCTCTGTGTCCTCTATTCTGTACCATTGGTCCACCCACCTGTTTTGGTACCAGTACCATGCTGTTTTTGTTACTATTGCTCTGTAATATAGTTTGAAATCTGGTATCGCTATACCGCCTGATTCACACTTCCTGCTTAGAATTGTTTTTGCTATTCTGGGTCTTTTGTTTTTCCATATGAATTTCATGATTGCTTTCTCTATTTCTACAAGAAATGCCATTGGGATTTTGATTGGCATTGCATTAAACCTATAGAGAACTTTTGGTAATATCGCCATTTTGATGATGTTAGTTCTGCCTATCCATGAACAGGGTATATTTTTCCATCTTCTAAGGTCTTCTATTTCTCTCTTTAGGGTTCTGTAGTTTTCATTATATAAATCTTTCACCTCTTTTGTTAGGTTGATTCCCAAGTATTTTACTTTTTTTGAGGATATTGTGAATGGGGTGGTTGTCCTCATTTCCATTTCAGAAGATTTTTCACTGATATACAGGAATGCCTTTGGTTTATGCATGTTGATTTTATATCTTGCCACTTTGCTGAATTCATTTATTAGCTCTAGTAGTTTCTTTGTAGACCCTTTTGGTCTGTTAGATATAGTATCATATCGTCCGCAAATAATGATAATTTAAGTTCTTCTTTTCCTATTTTTATTCCTTTAATTTCTTTTGTCTGTCTAATTGCTCTGGCTAGTATTTCAAGAACTAAATTGAATAGAAGTGGTGAGAGAGGGCATCCCTGTCTTGTTCCAATTTTTAGAGGGAATGCCTTCAGTTTTTCTCCATTCAGGATGATGCTAGCCTGAGCCTTAGCATATATAGCTTTTACAATGTTGAGGTAAGTTCCTATAATCCCTATTTTATCTAGCGTTTTGAACATAAAGGGATGCTGTACTTTGTCGAATGCTTTTTCTGCGTTTATCGAAATGATCATATGGTTCTTATCTTTAAGTCTATTGATGTGGTGAATAACATTTATTGATTTCCGTATATTGAACCAGCCTTGCATCCCAGGGATGAATCCTACTTGATCATGGTGCTCAATTTTTTTGATATGCTTTTGTATCTGATTCGCCAGAATTTTATTGAGGATTTTTGCATCTAGGTTCATTAGAGTTATTGGTCTGTAGTTTTCTTTCTTTGAAGTGTCTTTGTCTGATTTCAGGATCAGGGTGATGTTGGCCTCATAGAATGAATTTGGAAGAGCTCTTTCTTTTTCTATGTCTTGAAATAACTTGAAAAGTATTGGTATTAATTCTTCTTTGAAGGTTTTGTAAAATTCCGCTGTATATCCATCCGATCCAGGGCTTTTCTTGGTTGGTAGTCTTTTGATGGCTTCTTCTATTTCCTCCTTTGTTATTGGTCTGTTTAAATTGTGTGTATCTTCCTGACTCAATCTGGGCAAATCATATGTCTTAAGAAATTTATCGGTATCTTTACTATCTTCTATTTTATTGGAATATAGGGTTTCAAAATACTTTCTAATTGTCTTCTGTATTTCTGTAGTGTCCGTTGTGATATTGCCTTTTTCATCCCATATGTTAGTAATTTGAGTTCTCTCTCTTCTTCTCTTCATTAGCATGCCTAAGGGTCTGTCGATCTTATTTATTTTTTCAAAGAACCAACTTTTAGTTTTATCAATTTTTTCAATGTTTTGTTTTGTTTTGATTTCATTGTTTTCTGCTCTGATTTTAATTATTTCTTGCCTTCTACTCCCTTTGCTGTTTTTTTGCTCTTCCTTTTCTAGGGTTTTGAGATGAAGTGTGAGTTCATTTATTTGTTGTTTTTTTCTTTTTTTGAGGAATGAACTCCAGGCAATGAATTTCCCTCTTAAAACTGCTTTCATTGTGTCCCATAGATTCCGATATGTTGTGTCTGTATTTTCATTTATCTCTAATAATTTTTTGATTTCCTCCTTTATGTCTTCTGTAACCCATTGATCATTTAGTAACATATTGTTCATTTTCCAGGTGATGCAGGATTTTTCCTTCCTTCTTTTATTATTGATTTCCAGTTTCATTCCGTTATGATCAGATAAGATGCATGGTATTATCTCCACACCTTTATATTCACTAAGAGTTGCCCTATGCCATAATATATGGTCTATCTTTGAGAAGGATCCATGTGCTGCTGAGAAGAACGTGTATCCACTTGATGATGGTTGATATATTCTATATATGTCGGTTAAGTCTAGGTTATTGATTGTGTTATTGAGTTCTATAGTTTCTTTATTCAGCTTTTGTCTGGAGGATCTGTCCAATGGACAGAGCAGTGTGTTGAAGTCACCCATAATTATTGTGTTGTGGTCTATTTGACTCTTGAACTTAAGGAGAGTTTGTTTTATGAATGTTGCAGCACCTTTGTTTGGTGAATACATATTGATAATTGTTATGTCTTGTTGGTGGATGGTTCCTTTTAACAGTATATAGTGTTCTTTTTTATCCCTTTTGATTTACTTAAATTTGAAGTTGATTTTATTCGATAGGAGTATGGCCACTCCTGCTTGCTTCTGAGGGCCATGTGAGTGGTATGATTTTTCCCAACCTTTCACCTTTAGCCTGTGTATGTCTTTTCCTATCATATGAGTCTCCTGAAGGCAGCATATTGTTGGATTTGTTTTTTAATCCAGTTACTAGCCTATGTCTCTTGATTGGTGAATTTAAGCCATTAATGTTTAAGGTTACTATTGAAATATGGTTTGTACTTCCAGTCATGTTTATTTATTTATTTATTTATTTTAATTTGGCTAGTTTTTCCTTTTTGGTTATTTTTTTTTCTTCCCTTTACTGAGTTACCTCTCACTGTTAGTTTTGGGTGCTGTTTTTCATTCCTCTTCTTGTAGTGTTTTACTCAAAATGCCTTTCAGTGCTGGTTTTCTGGCTGCGAATTCTTTTAACTTTTGTTTATCGTGAAATATTTTAATTTCATTGTCAAATTTGAAGTTTAATTTTGCTGGATACAGTATTCTTGGTTGGAATCCATTATTTTTCAGCGTTTGAAATATGTTGTTCCATGATCTTCTTCTTTCAACGTCTGTGATGAAAATCAGCCGTTAACCTAATTGGTTTACCCCTGAATGTAATCTGCCTCCTTTCTCTCGTAGCTTTTAATATTCACTCCTTTTTCTGTATGTTGGATATTTATAATTATGTGTCTTGGGGTTGGTCTATTACGGTTTTGTATGTTTGTGGTCCTGTAGGCTTCCAGGATTTGGCCATCCATTCCATCTTTCATATCTGGGAAGTTTTCTAAGATTATTTCATTCAATAGATTGTTCATTCCTTTGGTTTGAACCTGTACACCTTCTTCTATCCCAATGACTCTCAAGTTTGGTTTTTTTATGACATCCCATATCTCTTGGATGGATTGCTCGTGATTTCTTAGGATCCTTTCTGTGTTGACTATATTCTTTTCAAGATGATAAACTTTGTCTTCATTATCTGATGTTCTGACTTCTATTTGATCTAGTCTATTTGTAATATTCTCGTTTGAGTTTTTAATTTGGTTTATGGTTTCCTGCATTTCTAGGATTACTGTTTGATTTTTTTTTTTAAAACTCTATCTCCTGGTAGAGCTCATTCTTTGCCATTTGAATTTGCTTATGTAATTCGGTTTCAAAGTATACTTTCATTGTTTGGACTTGCTGTCTAAAGTCTTCTCTAAGATTCCGTTCCATCTGAGTTAAGTATGCCTTGAGTTCTTTCTCTGTCCATTTTTCTGATGCCTCTAGGTTCTCCTGTGAATTTAAGTTGTCCTGCATTGTGTGCAACCCTTTTTTCCCTTGTTTTTTCATGGTGCTCACATTACTTTCCAACTCTGTTTGACTGCTGTGTTTCTGTTTTCTTCTTTAAATTTGTTTTGGTTTTTATAGTTCCAATATCTCTCCTGTTCTATCGCTGAATGAGCTGCAATCTGTCGAAAACTGGCGATGGTGACGTCAGCTCTCCAAGATGGTGGCCGCTGGCTTCCTCGGTGGGCTGTCTGGTGTGGAGGACAGAACTGGACTGCTTCCTTCCCCTGTCTCAAACCCAGAACTCAGCCCAGAGCACAGTGAGGGCACAGCTGGCAGGAGCCCACAGAATCTGCAGCACCGTTCCTCTGCGTTGCTGGCACGCCGTTTACTGCGAACTGCAGTCTCTAGCAGCGGGGCCGGCTGCCGAACAAACAGCCTGAATCTCCGGGCACACGGTTCACTCGCGGTTGAGCCCCAGTAACCGATCCTCGGGTGATGGAAATCCTTCCTCTAGGTTTCGATGCACCCCAATTTTGCTGGAAATTCCTAACAAGATAGCTTTTGGCCGTTCTAACTCATTATTCATCTGCGCAGTGACGCAGTACACGGGGGTGATGCACTCTATTCCCCGCCATCTTCCTCTCTCCAAAACTCTACATTCTTGCAAGTTATTTCACCAAAAACAATTCAAAAAACTTTATGTTTTCACTATGATAAAGTAGGCAGAGGAAGTTCACTGAGCTGCTCTCCCAATGTGAAAATGAAGCTGCTTAGCTCTGTCAGCCTGAGATCCAGTTGTCAACTTTGTCTCTCTCAGTGTCAGCCAGAGGCTGACATTCACTTCTCTCTGCTTCCTTGCAGCTGACAAAGGCCAGAAAGGACTGACACAGAGTTCCTTTTACCTTCTAGCAGTCTGGGTAATCAGGGAGGAAAAAGCACCCAGCAAGTCACACAGACATCTGGGAGTCCCCAGTCCTGAAGGGCATTTTTCTGAGGGTCGGCTGATCAGAACTACTGACCTCAAGAACAAGGAGACTGAACTGGAAGGAGACAAGATGTCCAGAGGGAGATGCCCACACCTGCAGCCAGTATTGCAACCTACAGAGATAATTCCCCACAGAGCGTCTGTTTTGTTATATGCAAAGTGAGGGGAACAGTTTTACTCTACAAGGCAGCATGAGTATTCAATAGGAGTCATCTAGCATGAGACCTGGTTTGTAGCAGGTGTTTGTAAACATCACTATGATTTTCTCACTTAATTCTTACACTTCAGTAGGTCTGTTATTGTGATTATTACTTCTGGTCTCTTATTTTTTCAAACATGCGTTGGCTTCCTTCCATATTCCCCAATTTTCTCCTCATTAGTTTCTGCCATGAGGACGCATCCTCATATCTAACTTAATTCTCAAGATAGTCTCCTTCTCCCTCCTTGCTTAGTCTCTCCAGAACTGTTTGGGGGCAAGCAGAGACCTGCTCTGCAGTTTCAGACTGACAGCTGAGCTTCTCATGGGACAGGCTCCTCAGAGGCCTGAGACTCCCTGTTGGGAGTAGTCCATTTCTTTTGCTTTGGTCCCTTTGACTTCAACATTTTTACACAGAAATTTTCCCAGAATGAAAAATGGCCCATGTTAGAGCATAAGCAGAGCGTGAGACCCCTCTGTCCCCCACACCCTGCTAGCTCCACTGCCAGGTCTGCTCCTGAGTTGCTTGGTGGGAGGTGATGACCTGGGAAGTCACTCTTCAGGAGAAGTTCTGGAGGCCTGCTCTTTGTCATTCTTGCTGTTTGCTTAGGGGCTCCTGGATCCTTGTTCTTCTGGGTGGGCATCCTGGCCAGTGTAAGGGTGATGAATGGAAGGTGACAGTGAGGGACAGGCAGAAGCAAAGATTGTCAGGGGCACCCTGCTGGGGGTGCTGTTGATGTTGAAAAGGGTCCAGAGCTTGCCCATGCCCTTGGCCTTGAGGTTCAGCCTTCTCCCATTCACCCTGATTCGCAGCATCCTTCTCTGTCCTTGCTTCTGTCTTCCTGGGCCTGGTGTCACCATGAGCAAGACCAGACCCTGGGGGGAAAAAGCACACAACTTCCTTGTTCCTCTCTCTTCCTCTTTCTGCCTAGCAAGGTAAATGAACACTTGGTGCTGGGCTTTCTAACTACACCAAGAGCTTTGCTGCTGAATACATGTGAGATTTTCCTGCTAAATCTCACGTTCCCCATTCACATTTAGAAGTCAATGACCAGTGAGGGCTTAAATGTAAACTCTTTCAGAGGAAGCTTCATTGCTAACACAATTTATGGCTAAGTAGGTAAAACCTGATCACTGGGAAATGACTTTTGCCCTACAGGCTGTCTGTGGTCAGTGGGACTCCAAATTGTAAAGCTTTGAACAGGCTAGAGTTGGAAAGAGACAGCTAGCGCACCATAAAATGCTGGGATCCAGTGGGACAGAGAGGAAGATCAAACGTGAAGACAGTCTCTGTCCTTATAGGACCACTTCAGGTCTGGAAGGAGCCATTGGCATAACTCAGGGGACTTGAACAACAAGGTGGTAGTGGGTGGGATCAGCCTGTGTTTGGTGGCAGTAAAACGACAACTCCTGCTGTCCTAGCTGGACCCAAAGGTGATGGAGCCTCCGGGGTGGGGTGGGGATGAGTCGGAGGAGCAAGGACCTGGGAGAGCTGAAGGCTGAGTAGAAGAAAGCACAGTGAGAGGCTGGACAGCCTTGGAGGGGGACCCACCTGGGCATCTCCCAGTCCTGTGACCTCAGATAAGTCATGTTCCCGGTCTTCAGCTTCCTTTGATGTGAAATGGGAATGAGTGGTTATTTACAAGGCTGTTTTGAGAGGCTGCTGGGGTAATGTATGTGAGAGCACCTCATAATCAATGCTCCCCAAACATCACTGTGCTTCAGAATCACCCAGAGGGCTGTTACAAGCATCAGAACAGGTGGCCAGGGAGACCTGGCTGGGCCTCACCTCCATTTTCCAACACCTTAGGTCTGGGGTGGAATTCTCACCCCGAAAAAGTTCTTTGGTGCTGCTGCTGCTGCTGCTGCAGCTGGTGGTCTGGGTACTAGACTTGGAGAAGCATGGCCATGGAATTTGGTGACTGCAGGGAAGCAAACTGGTCTTTATTTAATGGTTTATGTGCTGCTAACCACACTTAGTTCAAATGCATGAAATAGCATCACACAGTCTCTTTTCCTCTGAATTGTTAGTGTCCCTGATAATCACACTCTTAGAAATTTTCTGACCAATGTTATCCTATCAAATAGAGACAAACTCCAACTTTGTGGCTAGCAACTGAAATCCACTTGAGCTAGTTTAAGCACAAAAGGTGAATCTATTTCTAAGATAGAAGGAGGTTGTGGAAACTGGTGAGAATATAGCTTGTCCTAGCTTGGCCTCACCATCAGGAGACTCCAACACCATAAAAACTATTGGTCCAATTCTCCTCTCTCTCTTCTTCTTGTAGACCACTTGCTCTACTTCCAAGGTCATTCAGGGGCTGGGAGAAGGATTTTGATTGGCTTAGCTTGGGCCAGTTGTCCAATCACCTGTGATCAGCAAGGGTGGGGTCACAAGGTATTAGTCAAGCAGCTCTCACTGAAACCAGGTGAATGAGAGGTAGGGCTGGGGGTAAATGGAGCAAGAGAAAAACTCTGTGGGTGTGAATGAAGTAGGCTCTTGGGGTGAAGGGGCTGGCTTCCTATGTAGCCCATCGCTTCGAACATGGGCTTGGTTAAATGTTAAGTAAATTGAATGGAGTTATTTTTAGAAAACTCCTGAGACTGTGTGTTGGGCACGTATTTGTGCAAAGAGCAATACTTTAACAGCTGTATGGAACAAATGCAGAGACAGAAAACTCAGAGAGGCAGACTATTGACTTCTTGCCCTTTACTAAGAGTTACTTAAATGAACCGAAAATCTTTTTTATTTTTAAAGCATTTTGTTTTGGTCTTCATACCTGTTTGATTGAGCAGTCGATTAAGCCAAGCACAGGGGTTAGTACCTGTTAGTCCAGTCACGTTCTAGAACTTATGTGTGCATTTATGAATGAATGGAGTGAAACTGAGCTACATTTTTTTTCTTTTCTCTTTTTCTTTCTGTGGGGCTGGAGATTGAACTCAGGATGATTTATCACTGAGTATATATCCAGTCCTTTATATTTTTGAGTCAGGGTCCTGCTAAGTTGCTGAGGCTGGCCTGAAATTTTTGATCCTCCTTCCTTAGCCTCCCAAGTAGCTGGGATTGTGGGTGTGGGCCACTGTGCCCGTGTCCTCCTTATGATTTCTTTACCATGATCACCACAAGTAAAAGGATGGTTGTGCTTACAGCTCACTCTGGCCAACTTGCAGTTCCCAAAGAACAATTTTGGGGGAGGCCCCAAATTGAATTTTGAAAAGTGTATCTTTGCAGCTAACTCCCCCCTGCTCAAAGTGATGGAGGGGGGTATACATGTTTGCATCTGGAAATTCTTTCTTAGGCTGTGAAATTACCATGTCATTGCAGCCAAATGCACTGGGAACTGTAATCACCAACTTCCTATTCAAAGTATTTTCTAGCTATTTACGAATTTGGGCATTTTCATAATAATTAAAAAAGCCATGTGGATTGCTAACATGTTCCTCTTGGGGGTTCCTTCTTTTCAAGGTGTCTGACAGATTTAGGTCATATATTTTCTTCTTTTTTGCACTGAAAGGGAAAATAAGGAAAAGAAATAGAGAATTCTCTGTAAGAGTCTTTTCAAATGCTTCTACATTAGTTTAAATCAGCAGAGGTTTGCTCTGCCAGCAGCTATGGAAAATCTATTAGAGCCTTTAAGGAGCAGAGTAAGGAAGGCGGGTTCTGCCAATGGTGCCGGTTATTATGTTGGCTCTGAGAGTCATTAGCTCACAGAGAGACCACTGAGGGCCTGGTCTGCAGGGAGGTCGCCTTGAACCCAGTATCATCGCTTCATTTTCTTTGGATTTCTTGGGTCCAGGGCAACTGCTTAGAGGTGAAACCTCAGTAGAATCAGCCTCAGGCAGAGCAGCTCACAGGAAAAATCCTAGACTTGGGTTCAAGCAGAGTCCAGTTCTACTCCTGCTCTGCCGCTTGCCAGCTGTGGCGCTTTGAGTAAGTCTCTGAGCTTCTCTGGCCTCACTTTTTTCATCTGTGAAATGGGAATTGTCACGTCTCTGCTTGGTCTTATGAGGATTCAATGAGAACATAGCCTAATATGGAGGAGATGTGGAGATAACATTTACTTGAATGATTATTGGGAAGCTTATCAATCCATCATCATAAACGTGATGGCAACAGAAAATATTTGGGTGTCTCTTTTAATGATCAGCAACTTTCCGAAGAGCTTTCCATTCCCTTCTTTAAATCTCTGGGCTGCTCTGTGAGACATTAGGACCTCCTGTTACCTGCAGGGGTCATCGAATTCCACAAGATTGGCTCAAAAAGAGCAAAAGGGATAAACCCAGGGCCCAGAATTTGTAAAATCTAGTGCAAAACAAAAATAGGGGTCCCCTGTTCCAAAATTAAGAATTTCAAGATGATGGCAGCAAAACATTTAACCAGGTTGAGGCCTCCTTGGAGCAGCCTGGACTGCTGCATGGGTGGCATATCCATAAAGCTGGCTCAGGATAGGCCACATGCACCAGCTGCAGGTGTCTCACCCTTGACCTCTCCCATCTCTCCACCTGCTTCCTGGTGCTGTTGGGGAGTAGCTTTGCTAAGGACTGGCAGAGTTTGGGGTTGAAAGGGTCCAATGCTGCTCCCAGTCCAGTCCCTTGGGATTCTTTTGCAGCACCCTGGGTGGAAACAGAGCTCTGCAGAAGGTCTTCTGGGAATGCTCATCACTGCAGGAACAAATGCTTCTGATTTGACCTGGAATCTGCCTTTTTATCACCTCCACCTAGGGCTGTGGGGATGGATCCAAAAGCATTGCCAAAAAAAAAAATTATCTTTATCCTTTTTTCCTGTAGCCCTGAAAGTGTTTGTGCTATGGTCTGAGCTTAATCAATATAGATAATAGGTTATAGGTTATGAAATATTAATAAGTAGGATAATAGGATCATGTGAGAAGTGTTATAGAATAAATAGTGTTAAGCTACCCTAGTTATAAGTTAGAAGAAGTACTAGCAGGACAGCAAAATCATGTAATTGTAAGACGTAAGGTTTAAGTCATTAGAAATAAGATATAGAACAGTGTCAGGTGATAAGCATAGCCCATAGGTTAATAGAGGCTACAGATAAGTAGAGGTCGGTGGAACAATAGTTCAGTACAAGGTATAGCTATAGGCAAATGTAAGGAAATATAGCCATAGTGACTCCATTTTTATGACTCCTGTGTGAATCTATAATATAAGCTGTTTCTAAGATGTTTTAAAAAATCGTTTTTTCTGTACTTCATAGGCTCACAGATGTACTCGAACCCAGGATGTAGACCCACCAATGTGCTCAAACCCAGGATGTGGTTGTTTGTTTTTGCTCTGCTGCTTTCTCAGCCCTTGTATCCTGCTTGCTTACAACTTGCAGATTCTATAGGATGTGGGTTTTTTTTCCCTTTAAATACTCTGGCCTATTTGCAGATGCCTGCTGTTCTCCCAGAGGGTCAGTTGGATCCTGTGAGGAACAGTCTGTGGCCAGATAATAAAGACTCTCTAATTTGTTTCAAATTCGGACTTAGAGTGTTTTCTGAGCAGTTGCCCGATAACATTTGAAACCAGCTCTTTCTTCTCCCACCCCACTACGGATCCTTCTGCAGCCCGGAGAGCCATCTTTTTCCTTGACAGTGTGGTGCTGAGACTGAACGTGGCCCTCCAGAGGTGGTTAGCATGGAAGGCTTACTGCCTGAGCATTCATTCAAATATCAGTGAGTATATGCTGTGGCCACGTTCCAGAGACATAGAAATAAATATGAGAAATGGCCCTTGATTATAACCTGGGGCCACAGGCAGATCCAGATATGGGGACCCCCAACCCCAGTGTTGCTGTGGAAAGAGCAGAAACAGTAGATTGGGAACCAGGCTGGGGCTGCTGCAGGCTTGGAAGCCATGTCTCAGAGGCATGGGAACTTGAGTGTGGTCCCCAGGGAAAAGGAGTTGCTCATGGGCAGAGCATTCTAGGCACTGAATATGGGACAGAAACTGGTATGATTGTGGCAGTGGAGTGAGCCTGGGGCTCTGGCCTGTGTGAACCCTGTAGAGGCTATGCAGAAGGCCAGGGACCAGGTTGCAAAATTACCACTGCGAGGGCCTGCCTGCACCCTGGATAACCAGGAAGCTGTAAAATCTTTCCAGCGTCCACGCTCACTTCAGCTCAATGAGAGCAGAATCTCTTGGATTATGCTAGGGATGGAAGTTTTGGAAATCTCCTTATCTGCCCTTAATATTCAGCACCGATTTAGAGCAGGAGTTCCCAAAGTGTGGCTCCTGGACCAATAGCATCAGCATCACCCAGAACTTGTTAAAGATGCAAGTTCTCGGGTCTTACCGCAAACCTAGTGTTTTAGTTTTTGTAATGGTTTGAATATGAGGTGTACCCCCCAAAACTCATGTGTTAGACAATGAAGGAAATTTCAGAGGTGACATGATTAGATTCTGGGAGCTGAAACCTGATCAGTCGATTAATCCATTTAATAGATTAATAATTTGCGTGAACTAATGGGTGGTAATTGTAGGCAGGTAGAATTCTGTGTCTGGAGGAAGTAAGATCTCTGGGGGAATGCCTTTCAACTATTTTTTTTGTCCCTGGTCACTCTATATTTGTTTCCCAGCTTCCACGATGTCCTCAGTTTTTCTTCTCTGAGCCCTTCTGCCATGATCTTCTGCCTCACCTCAGGCTCATAGCAATGGAGTTGGCTGACCATGAACTGAATCTCTGAAACCATGAGCCCCAAATAAACTTTTCCTCCTCTAAGTTACTCTTGTCAGGAATTTTGGTCACAGTGACAGAAAAAGCTAACAGTTTTCTTTGCTCTAATACAATGCCTGAGACTGGGTAATTTATAAAGGAAAAAAAATTATTTTGGCTCATAGTTCTGGAGACTAGGAGGGGCAAGAGTGGGGCACAGGTAAGAGGACCTTGTGGTGCTTCAGCTCATGGCTGAATGAGGAGGGACAAGCAGGCATGTATAAAATAGAGAAGGGAACAAAAGATGCTTTATTAAAAAACCTACTAACTAACCCAGTTTCTAGGAGCTATATTAATCCATTGATGAGGACAGCACTCCCATGATGTAATCATCCCTTAATGGTCCACTTCCCAACCCATAGTGGCGATCAAATTTAATGAGAGTTTTTAAGTGGACAAACCATAGCACTTAGCAGTCAGAGACTCTAAGGGAGGTGGTCCAGCTAGCTGTGCTTTTAGTGGTCCTCTGAGTGATTCTGATGCACTGTTGGGTTTGAACACCACTGCCCTAAAAGCTAAGACATTTGGGACAGAAATTCCAGGAAAATTTGCTGTTCTCTGTCTCTCCCCTGTAGGCACCTTCCCTAAGGCACTGAATGACTGAATTAGCTGCTTGCCCCGGGTGTGGGAGGGAAAGGGGAAACATGTAGGAAGGAAAAGTCCAGACATAAATACTCCCAAATATCACTGAGCCACAAATAAGCCTGAGGACCTGGCAAAGGTGAGGATATCATACACCTGCAGCTTTGGTAGGGGCTAGGGTTTCTCCTCAATCCCAGATGGGAAAATAAGGGGATTCCCTGGGACCTGCCTCTGCCTGTCTGAAGGAGCAGACCTTGCTTCCTGGTGATTTTCTTGATCTTCTCTCGAGTGCTGTGGGGGCCTTGGGCCTTTCCAGGATGATGGGACTCTACCCTTGGTCACTACCTCCAGGAATGTCTGTGGGTTAAGTGTGTGATCTTCACATCCCTGGAGGCGGTGAGGCTGTCTCAGACCTCTCAGAGGTTCCAGAACCATGGGGAGGAAAGGGCTGCTACCTCAAGGCCGTCAGTGTGGGTTGAGGGGATGGTCTGTGGGCACCAAGGATTGGAGGGCATCCTCTGCTTGGAGACAGGTGATCCTCACAAACCCCTGTTTTAGTCAGCCTTCTCACCTGGGTCACCAAAAGACCTGACAAGAACAATTAGAGGAAGAAAAGTTTATTTGGGGCTCATAGCTTCGGAGGTCTCACTCTATTGACAGCTGACTCCATTCCTTAGGGCTTGAGATGAGGCAGAACGTCAGGGTGGGAGAGGGTGGTGGAGGATGACGGCTCAGGACATGATGATCAGGAAGCAGAGAGAGAGCTCTGCTCAACAAGGACAAAGTATAAGCCCCCAAGTCATGCCCACGGGGGACCCAGCTCCTACGGCTACACCCTTCCTGCCTACAGTACCACCAAGTCAATCCCTCTGAGGGGGACTAATGCACTGATAAGGTTAAACCTCTCATAACCCCAAAATTTCACCTCTGACCTTCTTGAATTGTATCACACGTGAATTTTGGGGGATACCTAATAACAAAACATTAAAACCCTCCCCGCTCACCTCATCTGCCTGGCTTGCTTCTCTGGGCATGACTTTGGGCACCTGTGAGTGCTTGGCTCCTAGCATCTCAGAACTTTGGCTCATCCCTTTAATGTCCCCTACCATGGATAAGGTTGATGGGTGTCCAACACCTGCCTTTTGGGTTGCTGAAGTTTTGCAGAACAAAACTGCTGGGGAGCTCAGGAGGCTGAGGTAAAAGGATCACGGGTTCAAACCAGCCTCTTTAACTTAGTAAGGCCCTAAGCGACTCAGTGAAACCTTGTCTCTAAATAAAATATAAAAAGGGCTGGGGATGTGGCTCAGTGGTAAAGCACCCCTGGGTTCAATCTCTGTTATCTAAGAAAAAAAAAAAAAGAGCAAGGGAGTGCTCAGTGCTCAGTGCTCAGCTGTCTTAGCCTGCTAGGGCTGCCACAGCACACACCAACTACTGGTCAGGGAAAACGACAGAAGTTTATTCTCTCACAGTTCTGGAGGCTGGAAGTCCAAGATCAGGGTGCCAGCAGGTTTGGTTGCTTCTGACTCACAGGTGGCTGCCTTCTCCACCTGCTTTCACATGGCCTCACCTCTGTGCCTGTGTCCTCCTGTCTCGGTATGGGAGACACCAGTCACACGGGATGAAGGACACTGTGATGACCAGACCCCATCTCCACACACAGTCGTCATCTTCTGGAGTTTTGCCGGCTAGAATTTTGACATAAGAATTTTAGAGGGATGAGAGGTGGGAGGGAAAGGGAGAGAGAAGGGAAATTGCTTGGAAATGGAAGGAGACCCTCAGGGTTATACAGTGGAGGGGGTAGAGAGAGAGGCTCAGGGGCAGGGGGTGCAGTGGAGGGATCATTGCTTCTTGAGGGAAAGCTGGGGGTCCTGAGGCTCTGGGACCCTAACCTGANGGAGGATGGGAAAGGCAGCAGAGCACAACAGACACTAGTATGGCAATATGTAAATCAATGGATGTGTAACTGATGTGATTCTGCAATCTGTGTATGGGGTGAAGGTGGGAGTTCATAACCCACTTGAATCAAAGTGTGGAATATGATATGTCAAGAAATTTGTAATGTTTTGAACAACCAACAATAAAAAATTAAAAAAAAAAAAGAATTTTAGAGGGACACGTTTCAGCCCATAACATGGTAAATGGCAAATTGTTTGATAAACCCTACACTCTTCAGTCGCATCAGCTCTTCTGGGAGGCTCTGGTTGACCCCACAGGCTAAGCCACATGCCCCCTCTGCTCCAGCAGCCCCTGGGCACAGTGGTCACCTGCGTGACCAGCATGCACTGGTCTCCCTGACAACACACATTGCCTGTGTGTATGTGTGAGTGAGTGTGTGTGTGTGTGTGTGTGTGTGTGTGTGTAGTGACCAGAGCAGGTGGCTCTGACCATGGAATGGTTCTGAAATGACTGGATCCAAGAATCACTGGGTCCTTTCCATTCTCTCAGCCATGGCATGTTTTCCTCTAGTCTTTAGGGTCCCAGGGAGGTTCCTCTTCCCCCCAACCCCATTGTTCCTTTTTTCAAGTTTCTGTGTCTCCTCCATTACAGCTAATGGGAGATGGGGGAAGGGGAGGAAGAGAGCGAGCTGGGCATCCAGAGGTATGGGCAGGGGGCGCTGGGCAGGGTGGGATGAGCAGCAAGTGACATCAATCCCACAGAACCTCTGGGAATGGAGTCTGGGCATTGGAATTTAATAAAATCTTCTCAGGAGACTCCATTGTGCGACCAAATGTAGGAGATGTAGGAGATGCTCTGTGGATTTTGGGTCCAGAGACTGGGCTCTTCCCTTCCCCGATGAATGAGCAGCCGTTGCGGCTGCACCTGAGCTCATTCTCTTGCTGAGTAATATGGCTGGCATAGAAATTCCACTGTTGCAAAAAGAAGTATTATTGCCTGTGATTAAAGCACTAGCGGCACCTTAACATTATTTTCATGCTTATGAATAATTTATTTTTTATCTTAATGTTGCTCTAATGCCACTGTGAATATCGTTCACTACCCTTTTATTTCAAGGCAAGATTATAGTATATACTTGAATCGTCAAAAGGCTTGTAATTCTCTTAAGTGGGGCTTCAGACAGGAGAACTCTGATTGGGAAACACATTTTTCTGGTCCTTAGAGAGGTGAAGGGACTTTTCCAAGGTGTCACAGAATGCAAGAGGCAGGGGTGGGATTTGAAACCAGGCAGTTGAACCCCAGGACTTTTGCTTGTCTGTTAACTGGCAGCGGGGGAGAATCACACTCCATGATGAATCTACTCCATGATGGTCCTCAGGCCTTTCCAACGGTGGCCTTGCTAGAACTGAAGTTTCTGAGCTGGGACTGGGGAGACGGAGGCCTCACTGTCTGCTCAGGTGGGGAGGTCCCTTAGAAACTGGATGGCTTGCTGGTCTTGGCAACCACTGTGACTTTTCTCTGCAGACAGGGGCTTTGACTGGTTATATCCATGGCTCTGGTCAGATGCAGGAATTGTGAGCTGGCTTGTCCTCTAAAGCCATGTGAGAACCTATAGCCAGGGGTCCAAAGGGCATTTGGTAACAGAGCATCACAGGAAGTCCACAGAGGGGTCCCTGAGGCTGTGGGGCCAGAGGGCCTGGGAAGGCTTCCTGGAGGAGGAGGTGAGGCTGAAGAGTGGCTTTCAAGAGCCAGAGGACCTGAGGACAAACTCCTGATGTAATTATGCCAGAGAAAGATATAAATTCCCCAACTCAAATGAAGCTAATTGAAATGTCAGCACTGCCACCTCCGTCTTCCCACAGAGCCAGCAGCCCACATGCTTCATGAGAGCCCTGCAGAGAACCATCTCTGGGAAGCATTTTCTTTAACTGGACAAGGCATCGATTTAGACAATGCCCCTCAGGTGTGGATTTTAAGAAAGAAGTGTATTACTCCATCTTGGCTGGCTTGATGAAGTGCGTGGGTCTGAGGGGGGCCATTGGAAGAGCTAGAACTTCTCTTCAATCCATCAAAAATCAAACCTCAGCAGGGCCATCACCCGTGGAGGCTGAGGAACTTTCCAGAAGGCCTGTGAGGTTTGCTTGGTCAGAAAGCCACCCTGAGTTTCCAGAAGTAGAGGAGAGAGAGGCTCAGGGGCAGGGGGTGCAGTGGAGGGATCATTGCTTCTTGAGGGAAAGCTGGGGGTCCTGAGGCTCTGGGACCCTAACCTGAGACTGTCACCTCACCTGGGAAATAACTGCCAACTAGATCCAATCTATCACTGGATCCTCATCTCCAGCCCACGAAGCCTTTAGGAGCGATCCCCGTTCACTGAGGAGTAACTTGAGGTTTGGGAAAAAACCAAAGTAAGTGATCTGGCTGAGGTTCCACAGTCAGTGTGGTGACGGGCAGGAGCTCCCGGCCACAGGCTCCTTGGTGTCTTTTGGTCGGTTGAGCTGGATGAGGTGTGTGTTAGTCAGATTCCATTATTCAACAAACACTGGACATGAAAGGTTTATTTGGGCTCATACTTAGGAGTTTCAGTTCATGGTTGGTCCTGTTGCTCCCGGCAGTGTAAAACCGCTGACCTCATGACCAGAAGTGAGAGAGAGGAAGGGGGAAGGGGCTGGGTCCCAGGATGTCCTCTGAGGGAAAGACTCCAGTGACCAAAGACCTCCCACCAGGCTCCTCCTTAAACACTGTGGTTTTAACCACTGTGAAAACTGGTCAGGCTGGGTCTAATATTTTAGCTGATGGGTCCCAGCCCTGCCTCTACCCCACCCTTCTGCTGGATCCTACCAAGAGAGGTGAGGAGCCCAGAGCCCATCAACCATTGTCCTCAAAAACACCACACTGGGGAGCAAGCCCTGAACACAGGGGCCTTTGGGGGAACATTCAGGGTCTAGGTCCTAGGAAAACCTAAGTTCTTTGTTTTGTCCCTCATGTAATAAATATGAGTCTTGGTCTGAGGATTCACCTGACCTCCAGCTATTGCATGTGGACGGGCATGGGGCACCGAGGCTTTAGACCTCGGGGACACAGAATTCCCACAGGACTTGGAGAAACAGAAGAGAGGATTGGCTGGAGGTCAGTCCATAGGCCTTTTAGTTTCAACTGGGCTTCTCAGTAATTCTGAGACTTTCGATGAATCAAAAACAACCCCAATTTCCTTATTTTGTCCTCCTGCCTTTTCTCCAGTTCCCCCCTCCCACTTGGTGCTGGCCCTGTTCTGGGATCTGGGCAAAATGACTGGCCTCCATCTTCAATGTCCAGGCCAGGATGGGAGTGGGTCGGCAGCCCACCCTGCCACTGGAGTGTCTCACAGGCAGCCTGGTGTGCTGGTCTGTGGCACCCTGCCACTTCCTGGAGGGTCCCAAAACTGCCAGGGCTCTCTGCAGGGCATGTAGCCCCAGGCCACTCCTGCCATGTGCTGGCCTCAGGGTGGGTGCACACAGCTTTGTGGTTGAGACGCTTTAGCCTAAGGGCTAGGGCAATGGTTGATGGGCTCTGGGCTTCTCACTTCTCTTTATAGGATCCAGCAGAAGGGTGGGGTAGAGGTAGGGCTAGGACCCATCAGCTAAAATATTAGACCCAGCCTGACCAGTTTTCACAGTGGTTAAAACCACAGTGTTTAAAAGCGTGGACTTTGGAGTCAAAGTCGGTGGGACCTTGAGCAATTGATTTTGGCTCTGTGTCTCAGTTTTCTCTTCCAGAAAATGGGGCTAATAGCACTTACTTTGCAGGAATGAACAGATTAATGAGCTCAGGTACATTGGATTCTTAGCACAGGGCTGGCCTGAAACAATGGCCAACCCTGACATTGAGCAGGAGGGGTGCTCTCTGCACATGCATCAAGAAAAAACTGCAGAAGACAGCACCTGGCCAGAGCAGGACGGGGCACAGGACAGGTCTCAGAGGCAAGGGCCGTGAGAGGTATGAGGTTGGATCCAGGCCCAGCCAGCCACTCCGACCCACGTGGGTGTGTAACATTTGGAACTGATTGAGCTTTTATTGGGGGAGCACGGATGTAAAGTTCTCCACTGAATTTTCTATAAATGCTTTTTATTAGCCAGTGTTTTACAATGTGAGAGCTATTGAATTAGGCATCCATTAGTTTCTGCTCCCTTGGGAGGCCAGAATGCCTTTCTTCGTCTTTCGTGCAGATAAAGCCAAGAGGAGTATGAAAACCAGGACACCTGGGGAGGCCAGCTTGTCCAAAGGGCGCAGAGAGCCCCCGGAAGACCTTTTCCTCAGGAAGAAGGATAATGGGCATCTTAAGCAGCGTCCTTTCTCCTTAAAAGCAAAATAGCTTTCTTTGTAAACATGATTGCATTTAAAGTGGCCTCTAAAACCATGTCATTTCTGCATCCCCGTGCTGTCTTGGATTTGAGGAGAAAAACCTTATTCTTTACCTTCTGCTTTCCCAGCCCTGGACTCCTGTGGACTCCACCAAATACTTGCAGCATGAGATGAGCATTATTATTGTTGCCCAGGGTCACCCATCCTGGGAAGAGCTCTGCAAGACTTGGCCTAGAAAGTAGAAGGCCCGCCTGGTGGTCCGAGTGCCTCTGAGCCTGGGTGGTCTTGGTAAGGAAGACATGCAAGTGGCAGGTGGTTCTGGAACTCAGACAAGCTGCTTACTCATAAATCGTGTGTGTGTGTGTATGTGTGTGTGTGTGTGTGTGTGTGTGTGTGTGTATGTATGTAGTGGCACTGTCAATGACTAGAAATTGAGGGAAGGGACCAGACTTCTGGGTGGAACCTTAGCGCTGGTAGGTAGAAGTCTGGGCGGGGCTTCTGTGGACAGTTATGACACTGTGCACTGCCCAAGGATGTCACATCTAAGAGAGAACAATTCACACCATAGAAACCTAGATGTATATGTCTAGTCTAACAATCTTGGACAAGAACAATCAAGTGTCTCATGATAATAACAATCAGGAAATGGTAAAATTTCCAATGAATAGAAATGAAGGGTCTTGAAAAGGGAAATCTTTTTGGATTTGTGCAAAAGAGTCACATAAGCCCCTTGCATACTTGAAGCTGGCCATATGGACTGGGCAAATTCTTGGTGGGGAGGAGCATAGTGGGCACACTGCTTTGGCGAACCCAGCAGGTTTTAGCATTGACACAGGAAGGAGCATGCCATCATTCCAAGGACCACTCTAGGGTCCCGAGGATCCCTGGCCTCTCCTGGTATACCCTACACTTGGTCCAGTCTATGCCCCAGTCCCCCAACCTCTGCCTCTGCCTCCCTCAGGATGATGATCCCACATTTGCATCAGACCATAGGGTGCCTCCCTCATAAGGATCTGCAGGTGGGAAGGGAACAAGACAAAGGAGAGACAATCCATAGTAGAAATACCTTGTTACAGGTCCTGAAAATTGGGTGAGAAGTTGGGGTGGAGCAAAAGGTTTTGGGGGACAAAGTGGGATTTTCATTCAGCATGTGGGTGATGGTGTGGCCCTGAACAGAGACCGAGTGCGGGGTGGGGGGATGCTTGGAGGCAGGAGTATAGCGGGCACACTGCTTTGGCAAACCTAGCAGGTTTTAGCATTGACCCGGGAAGGAGAATGCCATCATTCCAACTTGTACCATGGGCCGTTGCATTTCCAAAGGGTTTTGGAAGAACGTCAGTCCTAAGATACATTTGGCCGAGAAACCAAACCAAGCCTCAAAACGTACTCTGAGCTTGAGCAAGATAGAAACAGCATGCTGTCCTCGGGCCCAAAGCATCCCGTGCTGAGCAGTTCTGCCCAAAGAAACTGGCTTCACAGGAGCTCAGCCAGAGTTTCTCAAATATATTGCTTAAACATTTAAAAGAATGAATACCTCTTAATTTCCCCAGGAGCTAGGCTTCCTGTGTCATCTGAATATAGATTGGGGCCAGGCGAGGGGCTCCTCCCTGAGCCCAGAAGCCTTGCTGAGCCTTGTGGAGGACCCTAGGCTGCCGTGCACCCTTCGGGGCTCACGAGGAGCTGGGCACCTGCTTGCCTTGGGGCTCCCCAGAGTCCTTTTCAGACATGGCTTCCTGCAGCCAACTTGGACTCTTGGCGGCAGCTGAATACTCCCTGTCTGGTGTGTTGCTCTTTCCCTTGGCAACTTCCTTCCACTGCAGACTTTGTCCCCCTGCAAGCCAACAGGAAACAGGGGACAGACAGATGTCCCCTTAGAATCACAGCAGCAGGGAGTGTGGAGGTGAGCAGTGACTGGGCTTTACTTCTTTCCCCAGAGCATCTCCCCACTTCACAGTGGCCTCTTTCCCCACCCTTCCTGTCGAAGTCCTGACCCGCAGGACCTCAGAGGTTGGGTCTTTAAAAGAGGTCACCAGGGTGGGCCATAATCCAATATGACTGGTGTTCTTCCAAGAAGAGTCAGTGAGGACCTCTCACAGAGAGGAGCGTGTGGACCCAGGGCGAAGGCCGCCATCTTGATCTTGGACATGTGGCCTCCAGAACTGAGGAAGCAAATTCCTGTAGTGCAAGCTCCCTAGCCCATGAAAACTTGCAGTGATCCTGTTAAATGACTACACTTCCCAACTCTCCTTACGTGTGAGCTTGTCTAGGCTGAAAGTCTGGGATCACCATGCTCAGAGTGCTATTCCCGGAGTATTAGACGGGCAGGGGAGTGGGAAAACAACACAGATAGACATTGATGTGGAAGTTTCTCTTGGGACTCACTGGAGAAATATGGTTGCATACTTTACAAGTTCCAAAGCACTTTTCCTTGCAATTCTAGCTTGATTCTCAGTTATCCTGTGGGGGTGTCATTTATCTAAGAGTTAGGTGGAAACTAATATTTAGAAGGTGCTATGCTTGGGATGAGTGTCCTCCAAAGGCTCAGGTCTTGAACACATGGTCCCCAGCTCATGGTACTACTGGGAGGTGGTGGAACCTTGAAGAGATGGGGACTTATCGGAGAAATTAGGTCACTTGGGGCATGACCTCCCTTCATGGATTCAGGTTCCTTCCTGCCTTTTGCTTCCTGGCTTCCCTGAGGTGAACAAGCCTCTTCTGTCACGTGCTTCCACCATGATGTACTGTGCTACTCAATGTCCAAAGCAGCAAGGCCAAGTGATCATGAACTGAAACCTTCAAAATCATGAGCCACGATAAACCTTTCCTTCTTATAAGTTGATTAACTGAGGTATTCTGTCATAGCAATGGAAAGTCAGCTAATAAACATCATCAGTGAATACATCTTGTGTTTTTTTTTTTTTTTTAAATAAAATGGGATTCATGCAACAGTAGCTGGCTCTGCCATTTTTCCCTTTCCTGCTTTGCAGGCAGATGTGGCTTGTGGAACAGCAGTAGCCATTTTATTTCCAGGTACTGACAAGGAATGCAGGAGTCACCGAGGATGGCAGTGTGGAAACACAGGAGGTGCCAGCATTGCTAAGCAACTGACCAGGTCAGCAATTGCTTATCTCTGGACTTGTTATGTGAGAAAAAAATGGGCTCCACTCATTTAAGCCACTAGAGTAAGGTTTTCTTTATTTGCTGTTACATGGGGGGACACGCTACGTGGAGCTGGGACATGAGGTGACAATATGAGGGAAGAACCCGGACACACTGAGAAACCCAGAAATTGCTGAAAGTATGAAGGAACCTGGGTCCTTGATAATGCAGGGCTGACCTTGCGTCCACTTGTCACCAGGCCAGTGAGATGGAGGCAAGGACTATCCTCATGTGCTAAATAGAAACTGGCTAAGTTTCTATTATGTGTGGGCAAAAATCATTCTCAACGATTTTACACCTCTCTTGTTGGAAAGTACACTAAATTGATTTATAAAATAAATGATGTAAACGTGCACACACAAACCTACATACACACAGAAAGAGAGCCAGGGAGGGACAGAGTGGGGGGGTGGAAGAGTGAAGAAGGGGCTGTGGGGGGAGCCAGGCTTCCTGACCAGGCGGGAGAGGGTGCAGCCTTGGTCTCCACGGAGGCAGAGGGCCATGGCACTGTCCAGGGTGCTGGGCAAGGGAGGCTCTGCCCCACAGGTCCTTCTGCATGCTCCAGGCCACTGTGCCACTAGGTGTTGCTGTCACCCCACAGTGTCCCGTGTTGAGCTTCCAACAGTGACTGAGTGTCCTCATGTGCTGAGCTGTGTGGTGACGTGTGTCAAAGCTGAGAAAGGTGTTCTGATTTTTCTCAGGGGCTCCCCCAAATCCCACCCCAGCAGAGTGGTGTATGCACCAGTGTGCAGCCAGTTTGATGGGGCTTCTAGTCCTGGTTTCTCCTGGGGCCATGTCCTTTTTCTTGGCCCAGATGTACATCCAGGAGGCTGGTCCAGGGGGACATTAGTGGAGCAGCTACAGTGCGGGGCTCAGGATTCCTCTTTCCACCCAGAGGCATGGGCTTAGCATGTTCTCCTCAGGGTGGGCTCTTTCCAGGGAGGCTCTTTAGCAAACATGCATTTTCCACCGGGCCAGCCTGTCTACTTCTCAGATGAACTGGGGTCACATGCAGCCCAATTCTCTTTCAGGAATTGACTTAGTTTTCTAGGGAAAAAGACATGACTCAGAGACTTTTTATCAATTTACCAAACATCCATTCCTAGGCCACTAGAAAACTCTGTGACCACAACCCAAGCCCAAGATGAGCTTCTGCTGCCCAGGTCAAGAGAAGAGGTCACTTTGGGGACATGGAACACAGTTTCAGGGTTTTCAAAGTTTGGGCCCCTTCCTGTAGCTCCCATCCCTTCCTCTTGTACACAGATTGCAAATCCTGCCTACACTCATCCCTAAATGTGCAAAGCAGCTACTTAGGCAAATCTCCTGCTCCTTCATGTGCTTTTTTTTTTTGTAACCCCTGGGTCCCAGAATAGACATTTCCATATTAAGGAACATGGGCAACAGAAGAATCAAAAAAGACACCCCTTATCAGAGCAGGTTTCCTTGGTCCAAAATAGCACTATAACAAACGTGCAGCTGAAGTATCACTTGATGAAAACTAAGAACATTTGTAGTATTTTACATTGGGCTTAATAATTTATTGATGTTTAATATTTCACAAGAGTAAAGCAGAAAAGCTGATGAAATTTTCATATCTGCTATTATAAGCTAAATGGAATGTGAAGTGCATCCGGGCTGCTGAGTGGCAGGGGCTTGGGGTACACTCCCCACCCCATGCCCCATCGGCAGGCCCAGATAGCAAGGTCAGACTTTGCTGCTCGCTAGTTACCCCAAAGGCCCTGTGCACCCCAGAGAGGAGATGCCAGGGGAGGTTGTAGGTGTGGTTGAACAGAAAGACTTGTTTGTGGCAAGATTTATCTAAGACCACCCACTCTTGTCCAAAAGAAAAGGAAGGGGGATACTTATTACATTTCTTGGCTTCTTGACAGTGAATGTGCAGGCTTGTGACATAGCCTGGGTCTAGGGGAAGTTCTTGTCTAGGACCTTGAAACTTGAGTGACAGAGTTACCCAGGATATGCAGAGATTCTCTGGCTGCAATAGAGATGAAGACCAGGGCTGATGGTATTGGTGATGGTGTTGGCGATGGTGTTGGCCATGGTGTGCTAAGGGAACCATTTTCATGGTGCAGCCTTCTTGATGCCAAATTTTCCTTAACTCCTCTCTCTCTTTCTAACTAGATTCTCTAAGCTCCCATTGAGTTGGTAAGTCAGCCAATGCACTACAAATAAATTTCTTTTCTGCTTATGTTAGCTAGAGTTGCTCACCTCCCAGAACACGGTTAGAGCATCCAGTACAATCTAACCCATTTGTGTGTATGTATTTTAATTTCACTTAGGTTGTTCACAATGAAGACTTTTGAAAACCTTAACTGAAACAAGTTCATTCATTGTAGACATCATCCTGAGAAGGCGTGGGCAGAAATTTTGGGTGGTATGAATGGGCTGGTTCAGATCTGGGCTAACACTTACTCCAACCTATGTGTAGGGGAGTTTTCAGATAGTTTATAATACTGTCTGGCACTTATAGAGAATAGGGGCTGGGAGAAACATGCTTGCCTGGTCATTAGGAGAAAGAAGGATTAAACAAGAAGATAAGTGATTTTGAACAGTGTGTCATTTCTTTATTCAACAGACATTTATGAACAAGTTCCTAGCATGTTGGTTGCTGGCACAGAGTATGAGTGTCATATCATGGACTCTTGGGGCAGCAGGCTGAGGGACGGTAAAATACTCACCATTAATGACCTCACTTTACTACCTGACCAAGTCTATGTGTAGAGAGGAAATGAGTGCATTGTATGTACGTCAGTTTAGGAACATTTTTCATGGGGTTGTATGTCCAAGTACACAGGAAAGTTTGGGGATAAGCTACATTCTTTTTGAAATGGATTTTCAGCTTAGTTCAAGCCAAAGTAAACATTTAAAATGACTCATCTGTTAAGGTTTGGATGTGAAGTGTCCCCCAAAGGCTCATGTGTGAGACAATGCATGAAGGTTCAGAGGAGAAATGATTGGGCTGTAAGAGTCTTAACCCAATTAGTGAATTAGTACCTGATGGGAATTAATTGAAGTGGGAGAATGTGGCTGGAAGAGGTGGGAATTGGGGCCTGGGCTATGGGGTATATATTTTCTATCTGGAGAGTCTCTCTCTCTCTCTGTCTGCTTCCTGATGTGAGCTGCTTCCCTCCACCACACAGTCCCACCATGATGTTCAGCCTCACCCTGAGCCCTGAGGAATGGAGCCGGCCTTCTATGGATGAAGACCTCTGAAACTGTGAGCCCTCAAAGAAACTCTTCCTTCTCTCTAGTTGTTCTGATCAGATCTGTTAGTCACAGCAGCAAAAAAGCTGACTAAAACACCGTCTTTATCAACCAAATGCTGAAATTTCTTCTGACAAAACAATTCCAATTTGGAGCAACAGATCCCTGTTTCTTATACTTGTTGAATGACTTCATATGATTTATCAGGGTGGTCACTGTGGGAATTCTTGATAAATGTGCATTTTTCACCCTCTGCTTCTCCACGAGATGCCCACTACCCTCCCCACCTGACCTTGGTGGTCCACAGCCCAGTCTGTGATGGCACCAAGGCAGGCAGGCCTGTTCCTAGCAATGTCACCACCTTGAGTTGAGGGATACTAAGTAATGTACAACTACCCTGTCACAATCCACCCTATGTCAGGCAGTTTTCTACCAAGTGATCAGACCCAAGCTACTTCCATCTTATAGCTCAGCCATCTTCTGCTACAAGAAAGTTGACCTGGAGTCACCTGGCTGGCGGAGGAGAAAGGATTAGAGAATCTTGTACTTAGTACTTAACCGAGTCAGTCTGAAAATGGCATGTATAACTTCCACCCACATTTCACTGTAAGACACAATTAAACCCCAATGCAGGGGGCTGGGAAAGGTAGTCCCTGGCTGAGGAGCACACCTTGACCCTGTGCATGGGAGCAAGGACCTTTAATGGTTTGAGAACACATCTGCCAGCCTATTTAGAACCAAATTTCTTCCCCCCAAACAAGCTTTGAACTCACACCATAGAGGAAGGGACTGCAGAAACCAACTCAACCTCTGCCATTAATGTCAGATAACATCATTTTCATTGTCACTTACACAATATTCATAATTTTTAGAAAAAGAATAGGAAGTTGGCCTCCCTAAAGATAGCTTGAAGCCATGATTCTAAGGGAAAAAGTATTGGGGAGGAGGGGAACTCCTGCTATTGTTAGGTAGCAGATGGACACGGGCAGTGGGAATGTGGAGTTTAAAGGGTTAATCCAGTAGAGCCTGGTGCTAACTTTTTTTTTTTAGACTTGGAAATCTCTTTGTTTTTTTTTTTTTTTTCTTTGAAGCAGCTCACCCAAGGTCATTCTGACCCAGCTGTGGTTTAAAAGATATCAGTATATTACAGCCCTTGACTAATGAGCTCGTTATTTCCAGGGTTGTTCTTCCTTCTTACGACTGAGGAGTACAGGTCCCCAAACTCCTCTGCTGATTAAAAAAAATCAAAACAAATACAAGTTACCCCACAATCCAAAAGGACCGAGAGTCGCTTTTAGGTAAAAACATGTACAGTAGGGATTTACGAACCTGATGCAATCCTACTGTCAGTCAAAAATGAAGAGGCTGTTGTGCTTGGGCAGGATTCTTCCGAGACCTCTCCTCCTGCCCCAGCGAAAAGGAGCTCACCTAGAAGTGAATCGTGGCTCTTCTCCCTGAGAGCCCCTGTTCTTTCCCTTGAGAGTCTTTTCCTCCTCCTTCTTTCTCTTCTAATAAACTTTGCTACACTTTTACCAAGTCTCACGTCTTGCTTGAAATCCTCTCATGGAAGAATATAAGAGCTGAGAGCACTGAGCATTCTCTGGTAAGATCTTAGCTCAGGTATCATCTCAGTTGTATAACCACCTTCAGAAAACTTGGAGAGAAGCCACCCTTCCCCTGTGTGTTAGGGAAACTCAGTTTCAAATCTCAAGGCCTGATCATGTCAGAGGGGGATAGAACAGCTGCCTTAAGTAGATTTCCACCCAAATTCCAGCCCATCTGTGCCCCATTGGCTCTGTAGGTCTAGTGGCAGAGCTGGTATTCGCCTGGCCAACAGCTTGATGGGCGAAGCTGCCCAGCTCCATTTTAGTGGGTAAAAGATTGATTGGCACCTCATCCATTTTCCAATGCCGATAGATTCCTTGATTCACTTACTTGGGCCAGACATGCATCTCCTGCTAGGCAATAAAAATGTCAATAACGGCTCTCTTTTTACTCTTCTTCTTTCCAAGCTGGAGACGGGCCTCCATTAAATCCTTAACCCCTGCTTTTTGGATTAAATCAAATGTGCAGCCACTGGAGAGGGACAGGATTTCAGCTATATTCACCTTGCCTTCAGTGAAGTGCCCTCCACTTGGGTTTCTAACAACTTTCTTAACAGTTTCCAGCCACAGCCAAGGACAGGCCTCAGCTAAACTTTGGACCAGGCAAATTCTCTTCATTGTCTATGGGGGACCCAGGCATCCCAGGCAGTAAAATGATCATTGCAGCTGATCTTGGAGAGGGGGCGGGTGATGTTACAGAAAAGTCAGGTGACAAGTGGAAGAAGCTGGAATTGCTGATTCTTTCTTTGGTCAGCGGATGGAAAGGCAGCCACATCTAAATTTCTATTGTTTTCTAAAAACAGAGCTGGGACTAGTTCAAACTTGGGTATTAAAAATTAATGATAGCTAACATTTGTTGATTGCTCACCACCCATCAGTCACTGTGCCAAACAACTTATGTATTATATCTACCACTTCCAGAGAGCCCATGAGGAAAGAACTGTGATTGTCCCCACTTCTCAGGGGAGGAAATGGACTCAATAAAAGGATAAGCAACCTTCCCAACCAGTGAGTGGCAGAGCCAGGATTTGAAGTCCCAAACCTGGCTTAAGGCTTGCCCTCTTAACCATGGTCCTATGCTGGTTGATAGCAAGACCTGCTAATGTCCTTGCTCCCAGAAATGGTTACATTTTCAAAGGGCCAAGAATTAGGCCCAACAAAGTCATAATGGTGGGCCTCAGTCAGGGAGATGTGTAGACTGGGTGGTTTTTACAAAGCTGAATTTCAAATCATACCAGACTTTTGGTGGAGTGTGTTGCCTGTTGACAAACCCAGACCATGATCACGCGGAAGAGGACAATTGGCCCCCTCATCCTTGATCCTAAGATGTGGTGTAGGGGGGCAGAAGTTGGCTGTGAGCTGTTTATGGATGGTATTAGGAGAGACTAAGGGGGCCCCAATTACTCTTCACTTTGAATTCTTCCCATGACAGAGTTGGTAAATTTTCATTTTTAAAAAAATCAGTATTGAAATATTGCACTGTATCCTAGAAATATTTAATAATAACTGTGCATATTAACATAATTTTTGTGTTAATAAAAAATTGAAAAATGTTTAAGTAGACAAAAATGTGAACTGTCTTGATTTGATCATTACACACTGAATAAATGTATTGAATGATCACATTATGTCCCATTAAATTGTTTAACTAAAATAATAATTGATAAAGATTTCAGTATTTGGCCAGATCCTTTAATCTGAGCTTACGTGGGATATCCTTGGAAATGGAAGTTAACACTGGGTCCCTTCCTCCTGACCTTTCATGGCCCTGATGGGGTGAGACGCCTTGGGGGTGTGGGTCCCCTGGGGAGTTCTCCTCCCCAATGACCCCAGCAGACTACCGGGGTATTCTCTAGAAAAAAGCATCAGGAGTTCTTTCGTAAGCACCCCTGGGGACATTGAGTCATTTCCCTTCAACCTGGTAGGGTATGACAGTCACTCACAGGTGAAAGTGTTCAAGGAAGGACTATTCGTGGGTCCAAGGAAAACCAGGCTTAGGTGGGACTGTGGTTCTGGAGCAGGTGGTGAGCATGGAATGTGATCTGGAGAAAGGGACCCAGTGGGAATGAGGGGCTTGTGGACATGAGAAGGCGCTTCAGGGAGGCCAGTACCTACTACTGCTGTCTCCCCATACCTGAACAACCCTGGAACAAGGCGAGTCATTGGCTGTGGAATGAGTCAAGGCTTGGACCAGAGCCCTGTGTAAGGCTGTGCTAAGGACAGCAGGTGAGCAGTATAGTGGGTTCTACTTGCCCAACTGTGGACCCTGATGCAGGGCTGAGTCTTTGCAGAGGAGGGCACCATTTCCTGCTTAACATAAGGCACCATCGACTCAGCCCACTCTGCTTCCCCAGGGGGCTGTAGGAGGACAGTCCACATAAGGGCTACCTATGCCCCTGGGTTTGAGCTTTCCAGACTGCAGTGTATTAGGAAGAGGGTCCCACAAAGTGCCTGAGGATATACCTGAAGGCTGTTTCTGAATAGTAAATGTATGAGGCAGAGAAGAATGAGAAAGACTTCCTGTAAAATAAAGAAATCATGGGTGCATTAGCCTGCTTAGGCTGTCATAAAAGAACAGCCCAGACTGAGGGGCTCCAACAACAGATATGAATTCTCTTACAGTTCTGGAGGCTGACAGTCCAAGATCAAGGTGCTGGCAGGGTGGGTGTCTGGTGAGGGCGGCTTCCTGTCTTGAAAACGGCTACTTTTTTGCTGTGTTCTCTCTGTGTGGGAGATAGATGATAAATAGATAGATGATAGATAAATAGAAAGAGGAAGAGAGAGAGAGAGAGAGAGAATATATTCTGGTGTGATTTCCTCTTCTTAAAAGGACACTAATCCTGTTGGATCAGGGACTCACCCTTATGATCTCATTTAACTTTAATTACTTCCATTAAGGCCCTACTTCAAAATACAGTAAAATTGGCAGCTAGAGCTTCAACATAGGATTTTGGAGAGACATGTTCTGCAATTGGTTTGCTATTATTGTGTGTGTGTGTGTGTGTGTGTGTGTGTGTGTGAGTGTCCAACTAGACTTCTACTTTCTGAAGCAAGGCCTGTGTTTGAAAAAATTTTAAAACCCCTTGTCCTAATTCCCACAGTCCCCTACCTCAGTGTCACTTTCTGCAACTGAGGTGCTAAATGAATGTGAACCAAGCCCTTGTTGTCTGAGCAGGAGGGAGAAGCTTTGCCCACACCCACACTTTACTCCCTGATGACTCTCAGATCAAGACCCCAATGAAGGTTGGGGGGAAGGTTCGCTTCTGCTCACGCTCTGAGAAAGGGATAGAATTTTCAGAAGGGAAATGAACTTGAATTTCAGTCAATTCACACTCCAATTTCACTTTGTTAAATAACATTATTTATTCAGTAACCTTTGGAATTTGCATGCTTCATATTTAATGGATCTAATTATGCTCTTTCTGTCAGGCCTGTGAAACATGCCATTCTCCCCATTCAAACGTTTGTAAGACATGATCACTGATGGTGTACTACTCCATAGGGTAATGTGCTTTCATAGCCACAAACTCCAGTAACAAGAGGGATTAGCAGAGCAATACATTTTTACCCATTGGCATAACTCTGCAATTGCTGCCTGCAAGAGGTCCGGCATGCAGCAGACATTTTATTTATTGAAAACTGTTTTAAAAAAGAAACTGCTTTTAGGGCTGGGGTTGTGGCTCAATGATAGAGAGCTCGCCTAGCACATGTGAGGCGCTGGGTTCAATCCTCAGCACCACATTAAAAAAAATAAATAAAGATATTGAGTCCAACTACAACTAAAAAATAAATATTAAAAAAGAAAAACTGCTTTTATTTTATTTTAGTTTTTAATTCAACACTTCTTTAAAAATAAAAATATCTTGTTTCTCCTGAATGGAGAATAATATATGCTCATTAAATAATAATATTAATTAATAATAATATATGCTCATTAAAAATTGTAAGCAATGAAGAAATAGGTAAAAACAGAGGAACTACCCATAATTCTAGCCCTTAAGTTCGGCTTCTAGACTATTTTCTCTTTTTCTGGTGTGGGAGATCAAACGCAAGGTTTTGCACTCACTCTTCCACTGAGCAATACCCCAGCCCTACGTGTTCCCAGGGGTTCCCATCTGAGTTTCTTCCCAAATTTGCTCACATGGTTATGTGAGAGGGAGTCTTCTCTGATTTTTCTTCATGATGGGATGGTACTTAATATGCTTCCCTCACCTCATTTAAAAAATCTTTTCATCCTAAAAGTTTTCAGACATACACTGAAATGGATTGAATGGTGTCTTGAATCTCCACGTGGGGCCACTTGTTTCATCTGTAACTCAACTTACCCAATCCACCTTGTTGTTAAGCAAATCCTAGTTGTTACAGATATTTATCACAAAGTATCTCAGTGTACGCCTATCAAAAATAAAGACATTTAAAAGTGATGACCTCCTTCTCACACCTTAGCTATTAGCAGCAAATAGCTACCATTAAAATTTATCTGTCTTATTATTTGTTTTTTCAGTTTACTTGAATCCAGATTAAGACATGCTTTGTAATTGGTTCCTTTGGTTAATATGGCTCTTAAATCTTTCAAATTCATAGACTCTTCCTCTGTTTAATTTTCCCTTGAAGTTTATTTGTGGAAGAAATTCCATCGTCCATTCTACAGTTGGTCTGTCTAGATTTTGTTGATGGCTTCCCTGTGGTGGTCATTTGTAATTCTCCTCTGTCCGATGTAGTTCTTATAAATTGCTAGGTAGATCTAAAAGCTTGAGGAGATTCTGGTTCTATCTTTGTGAGTCAAAGAGACTTGGTAAGTGGTGTTGTGTGTGTCCCTCAGGGTGTGCATAGTGTCTGATCTCTTCTATGTTACTTAGATCTACTACCTAGACCTAGATCTATTAATTCATTAAAAGGTGTAAAATGACGAGACTCTGGTCCTATCTTTTAAAAATTTTTATCAGCTAGAACAGTTCTGGAAAAACAAATTTCCTCTCACCAACTGCTTGTTTACCCAGACACTTAATTTGTACCAGGAGAATAGGATACAAGGATACAGGCTTGATTCTTTCTCTTCTGTGTCAGTTTTCAACATAATGGTTTGATTCTTATCAATCCCCCCCCCAAAGTAAATAATATGTGTTTTTTCTTTTTGGTTTTTAGTATTATTATGAATTCATAGATTTTTAACATATTTGCCATATTTTAATATAACATGTTTTTAAACATAGGACATCATAAGTATCTTTGTCAATCAATTCTAAATGATCAGTTTTAATGGCTGCACAATTTCCTCTTATATAAATGTATTAGAATTGATTTAACCATTTCTTATTGTTGGACATTTACAGCCTACCTCTTTGAATTTGGAATTCCTGGTTTAGTTCAGTCTTGCTCTTGCAAATATATTTTTTTCCTCTAAAGAAAGATAGTACTTTCTCTAATATTATTTGCAGAAGTAAAATTAGTAGATTAATTTTTAATGATGACTACGATATAAAAGGGAGTCTGGTTAGTGGAGCAGCCCTTTTATTGAAACTTGAAAGATATTCTCTACTCTACCTATTTAAAATATTCATACCTCTGGTGAGAGAAAATAACCCTTTTCCCTTAATGGTTGAAGTTCTTCATCAAGGACAAAAGATAAAAAAGACTTTCAATTAAGCTGCAATAGTAATTAAAAGTTAAAAAAATGAGTAGCAAGATATCTTTTGCTATTTTCATATTTGCTTATAGATTTTCTCTTTTTTTTTAAATAATTATTCTAGTTGTGGAAGAAACCATTGCTGATTCTCCCTAAAGGCAGGGACCATCACATATCCATGTCCCATTAAATGTTGTGTCAATGTATGGATGAATTCCAGCTGTGAACCCAATGACTTTCATCATGCTGTCCAAGATATCTCCATTTGACGCCTATTCTAAAATAATTATTATCATGTCACCTGACACTCTCCAGAGTATAATAAACTATAGAATCACCCTAGATATTCACATTACAATTTTCCTTCTACTTCATTCAATTCCTTCATGTCTCGTTTTTCAACTTCCTGAGAGACAAGTGTTGTAGTTTGGCTATGAGGTGTTCCCCCCAAAACTTATGCATGAGACAGTGTCAGAATGTTCTGAGGTAAAACGATTAGATGATGAGAGCCATAACCCCATCAGTGGATCAATCCGCTTGATGGATTAATGATGGGAATGGACTACTGGGTGGTAACTGTAGGCAGTGGGCATGGCTGGAGGAAGAAGTCTGTTCAGGAGGCAGCCTTGGGGATGGGTTGGTTGCTCCTGGCTTTCTGAGCTCTCTCTGTTTTCCAACTGCCATGTGCTGAGTGCTTTCTTCTGCCATGCTCCCTGCCTCCATGTTCTGCCTCACCTTGGCCCAGAACAATGGAGTCATCCACCATGGACTGAGACTCTGAAACTGTGAGCCCGAAATAAACTTTTCCTTCTCTCAGAGGTTCTTGTCAGGTATTTTGGTCACAGTGACCAAATGCTGACTAGCACACAGGAGGGAGGGTAGAGAACGGCCTCCATCCTCCCAACCCCTCCAGGCCTCCATCCTCCCTGCAAGTCACATGGCCACATTTATGTGTTACCTTTTATTACCCATTTTTTTTTCATGTAAGCATATTGCTGCAGTCTCTCTTTCTCCTTATCTTCTGTTATACCAGATTCGTGGGACCCCAGTAGACCTCCAGGAGCCGAATCCGATGCAATCACACAAGAGTCTTTATGGCAAGCTCGAGCCTGGACTCACAACTGTTCCCGAGGCAGCGGATCCAGGGAGTGAGTCCCGGTCCTTTGTTCAGTGAGATTTTATAGGTTTTGGGGGGATACTCTATGTGTCACAACATCACACAGCAGATCATTCCATACTGCATGAAAATAAAACAACAACTCTTAACATTGGTTAGCACATTCACTGGCGGGAACAAGTTGGGTAGGGGTGATTGGCAAGAGGGGGATTCGTTTGAACTGATTGGTTTAAGCTTCGAGGGGTGTATGTGCTAAACTACATGGTTTCCCAACATGATATCAGTCACTGAGACTACTGGAGGGTCATCTGGCATCCCAGGTATTTTCCCTGTCTCATGCTGATTGGTGGTTGCTAGGGGGTTTCTACAGGTCCTCACCTGGCCTGAGTCAGGGACAGCTGGCTCCGCAGATCTCTCCTGTTATTTGCAGTCAAACAACTCAGCAGGGTGGGTATGTACCTAGGAGTGCTCTGTGGGTCTTTCCAAGGACAAGGGTCTCACCCCCTTCCTTGGACAGGCTTTGCTCTGAGGTAGAGGCTGGTTTCTCACAAATGGAGTCACATCAGTTTCTCACTCCAATATTTTTTTCTGTCATAGCACCCTTCAGTAGGACAGGAAGCTGTCAGAGAAGAAGGAAAATCATTGTGTAAGTGAGATCTGAATAGGATTCAGTCCAGAGAAGGGCACTGAGGCTAGAAGGGACCTTGCCAATGCAGTACAGCCAGTTAGTGGTAGAACAGAGAAGAGCCATGTTTGTGGACTTCTCTGGCCTCCGTTAATCATTGCTAGAAACTTTGGTGTTTGAAGCCTTGAGGAAGGCAAGACACTTAGCTTTCTTTCACTCCCTGTGCTTTTAGGTAGTGAATTAGAATACGAACAGGTCTCAGATCCAGCCCTGCTATACCTGCTACAGTGATGACCACACCATATTTATTGGAAGCAGGCACACACCGAGGAGCTTCGTGACCCCTTTCTTTAAGCTTAATCAAGTCCACACCAAATTCTAGATTTCTTTCTTTTTTTTTTTTTTCCCGCTGCCTTTCCCATCCTCCACCCTCCCCCCTCCCCACCTCTCCCCTCCCCTCCCCTCCTCTCTCTCTACCTCCTCCACTGTATAACCCTGAGGGTCTCCTTCTATTACCATGCAATTTCCCTTCTCTCTCCCTTTCCCTCCCACCTCTCATCCCTGTTAAATGTTAATCTTCTTCTCCTGCTCTTC
>NW_026000037.1:17051320-17175395 GCF_001458135.2 Marmota marmota marmota
GTGGGCCACTGGGCCTTTTCTGCCGGTGGTCACCGTTCCGCCTACCTGGCAGGCGCTGGGGGTGGGGGGCGGCTCTGCCTCTCAGCAGGCCGCTGGGCCTGCTCTGTGGATGGTCACAGTTCCCTCTACCTTGCCAGCACAGGGGGAGGGCAATTCTAGATTTCTTTAACAAGCACTTTGTTTAGGACAGATCCACTTGGAGGCAGAGGTAATGGTATTCTGATGGAAGAACTGGACAACTTTCTAATTAGGTCAGCAGACCGCTCCATGTGGAGCTGAGGCTGTTTGAAGAACATTCCAGACCTGGAATACTCTTTCAGAGGAGAAACCTACTGGTTTTATTCTACCTCAATTAAATTAATTCTGCCTCATTTTTACCATATTCCTTGAGTATGACTCTTTTAACTAGTGAAGATATATTTCTAACATTGTGGAAAGAATAGTTAATAAAAGGCCTATAACTTACTCTTTTCCTTTGGGCAGGGTTTCTAGGATGCCTCTGAGAAAGGAAGAAAAAAGTCATCTGGTTAGATCTCATAAACATGAAAATAACAGACCTTGGGAAAACCACCTCTAGCAAATGTAATGTTAACATACGTGGTTCGCAGGAGAGTCATTTCTATGGAATGCCTTAAGGCAGGATGTACCTGGTCTTTTAGGATTGCTTATGGTAAATGTCTTGGTCTCTTCTGGCTATTATAACCAATTCTGTAGACGGGGTGGCTTAAGTAACAAACATTGGTTTATCAGAGTTCTGGACTGGAAAGTCCAAGGTCAAGGTGTTTGCAGATCTGTGTCTGATGAAGCCACTTCTGGTTTGCAGAATAGTGTCTTCCTATGGCATTCTCTCCTGGCAGAAGGCAGAGAAGAAGCAAGAGCTCATGTGTCTTATAAGGGTAACAATCCCATTCCTGAGGGTCTCACCCTAAGACCTCATTACCTCCTACAGGTCCTACTTCCTAATGCCACCACATTGGGGTCAGGATTGCAACATATGAATTTGAAGAGGACACAAACATTCAGTTCATAACAATAAGGAAATTTGGAACTTACAGATTTATGGTGCATAATTACCTGGAAAATCTCTTATAGACTATGTAGCTATTTGAGCATAAAATGGTGATGTTTTATGACCTAAATAGCTGCCTTTTATAAGAATGATGCAGCCACATGTCATCCTTAGAGACCTCAAAGTGCATATGAATATAGTAAGAAAGGACCTAGGGAGCTATGTCCCCTGGGTTGGCCTCTCTTTGCTTCACAGTTTCTTATATCATTGAAATTAGTAGGAAGTCTGATACTGGGTAAGATCTCTGATTCTTGTGAGTCTTATTTGAACAATTTGAGAATGTGAATCTCTCATTCCTTTTGCTAACTAATGTATCCGCTGATGTAGACAGTAGATATCACGGCTGAGCACTTTGTGTATGTTAGTTGTGGTTCAATTGACTTGTAAGGTCTCATTTTATAGATGAGAAAACTAAGTTTTAGAGAGGTTAGGCCGCTTTCCCAAGGGCACATCACTTTTTGACCTCAAGCCTATTGTACTGAAAGCCATTGGGTCTGCCACAACTGACCTGCCCTCAATTTCGACACAAAGGACCAGAGTGAATGGGAACTTAGGACTAGAGTGAATGGGAACTTGGGTTAACATTATGATGGCTTTAAGTAGGTTACCTTTGACTTGACTCATCTTTTCATCGTTCAGTTTACCTTTCATCTGGGAGTGGCTACATGACTAATAAAGTTCAAGGTAATGGTCATGTACCAGGCAGTGTTACCTTGCCTAACACAGTGGGCCTAGGACTTCTCCACATGGAAATTTCACTCAGACTTTTGAAGGTTGAGATGAGCACTGTTAGGTAATAGAACTAGAATAGTTATAATAACACGTGAGAAAATCCACCAGTCCACTTCCTTTAACGTCAACAACTTCCTTTCCCAAGCCTGCTAATTATCTGGGGGGCGGGGTAGGTAAGGAGTAAAGGTCAGAGTGCCGGTGAAGCACCTGTACAATGCTTGCTGGGGTAGTATCTGCTTCTGGAGTTCTAGGCAATCACTTTGGGTGTGATGTTCTCGAACACATTGCCAGGGACATCAGAGCAGGAAGGAGAACTGCTATTGGCTAATTTCCAACACCTTCCACTGGAATCTATACCCTATGCCCTATGGAGCAGGCAAGATCTGATAGTCACTGCTGTATCTCTAGTGCCCAGAATAGAGCCTGTCATGGGGCTGGTGCATAAGAGATAGGACTCATTTTCCTATGTAGGCATTTCATTATGGGCTGAGTGTTTTTGCTCCTCCAAATTAATATGCTAAAGCTTTTACCCACAACAGGATGGTAGGAGGAAGCAGGGTCTTTGGGAAATGATTAACTTAGATTAGGTCATGAGGGTGTGGCCCCAACCATGGTATTGGTGCCCTTATAAAAAGGAGAAGGGACATGAGGAAGTGCCAGTGCTAGTCTTCTCTCTCTCTCTCTCTCTCTCTCTCTCTCTCTCTCTCTCTCTTCATAAGCACATATGACAGAAAGTCCCTTTGAGGATATAGTCAGAGGGCAGCCACCCACAACCCAGGAAGAGGGCCCTCACAAAGAATAGATGTGTTGTCGTCTTGATTTTGTGGACTTCCAAGCCTCCAGAACTGTGAGAAATCAACTTCTGTTGTTTAATAACTCAGCATGTGGTATTTCATTACAGCAGCCTGGGCCAAATACGACACATCTTCAATATTAGAATGACCCACTTAGGCCTGTGAAGTCCATGGAGATAGGACTTTGTCCATCTGCTGCCTGTGTATTAATCTTGTCATCCAGGCTAGAAGGTGGACATCTCAAGTGCAGGCTGTAGAATTCTCTAGCACTCTCCCAGCTCTTTAGCACATTCTGGGCACACTCCCCTGGATGCTTAGGATGTGTGACTTCCTTGGCCTGCAAGATGTCCATGGGCTGCAGAGTTGAGCTGCGTGTACAGCTACATCAGACAACTTTGCTGGAAGAACTGCTCCAGTAAGGGTGGGGTGATTGTGCTCTAAGTGAATTGCAGTTCTTCTTTGCTCCATTCTCCCTCCCATTCTTTCACTTGTAGCTGGTGCAATGGGAGAGAGGGTGGGGAAAGTAAAACCAATGGTGCCTGTGCTTTGCTTCCCTGAGGCATCAGGAGACAGAATAGGAAAGGTCTTGTGCTCAGCCCGTGGTCCATACCAGCGTGTTGGAAGCAGCATAATGTCATGTGATGACGCCTCTGGCTTGGAGAGAACAAGTGAGGAAAAGAGTATGTTTTGCGTTTACTTTTACAGCTGCAAAGGACAGAGGGCTGGGAAGTGGAACAAGACACTTAGACCCCTCAAACTTCTTTCTCATTGCCAATGGTCTCCAAGAATCCTCTCTTTTTGGGACCTTTGGATGACTTGCTTTTGGACCTCAAGCCTGTGTTGCCACCAATTTTTGTTTATATAAGTGATAAAGTAGTCAAATCATCAATTCTGCAACTGTGGACCATTTTGAGAGTGAGTGTATGACTTTGAATAAGAGATGAAACCAGGACTCTCTTGGACAAACTGGGGTGTATGGACATTCTGGCAGTGACCTCCAAACTTCATGACCAGCAATGAAATCTTCAGGCTGCCTCTCCAGTGCTAAAACTTTCCCTCAGGAAATCTGGAAAGATCTCTCCTAGGGATTTCACTTGTTCTTCTAACACATTTATTGAGGACGGACTGGGGATACAGCAGTGAGTAAGACACTCACGTCTGGTCTCAAGACGCTTACTTTAGTCGTGTGTGTGTGTGTGTGTGGTGTATCTGATAAGAAATAGCCACACAGAGTATTAAATGCTTTCCCAAACCCAGGTGCAATTGGAGAAAAAGGTGGGTTGGCCCCTAGGGACAGGGGCTGAGGTTGAGTGGCACATGGGTAGCGGGGATTACCATTCCAGGACTTCTCAGGGTTCTTGTAATTGGGGAGGAGATAGAAATGGATAAGACAGTTCCTTTCCAAGAAACTTCTTTGCTTGGGGAGTAAGATGCATGCAGGAAATAATACTGGCTGATTTGGACTATTCAGAATTATAGTTGGCACTGTGTGATACATAGGTAAGTGGGTCAGGATGTTGGGGATGAGAGGAGTGTGTGGGGATGAGGAAGGCCTAAGGAGAAAAAGAGCCAAACCCTGCAGAAGGACTTAGGTTCTGGTGTCATGTTGACTCCCAGCTCACTGTTGGCAAGATGCTCAGCCTCCAGAACTCCAGGAACACACACCCTGCTGACTGCCTGCCACTTGGGACTTTGTTAGGCTCTTTGTACGTATTATTGCAATTGCTGTGAACAATGCTGGTATATATGATGAAAGGGGCCAGAGAAAAAATAAACCCATCAAAAACATGCCCCCCTCCACCCTATAACATACTTCCTCCAAGTAGGCCCCACCTCCAAATGTTTTGGCCACCTCCAATAGCACCATTACCTGAAGACCAAGTGTTTAGCACGTAGTCATTGGGGGCATTTGAGATCCAAATCATGCTGCCCCTGTGGCCTCCCCAAAGTCTCCTAACCATCTCACAAAGCAAAATGCATTCAGTTCACCTCTAAGAGTTCCTAGTCTTAAATGTCACAGCATTGCTACAAAGTCCAAGTTGAAAAAGTTTCATCAGAGACTCAAGACAAATTCTGATCTGTGAGCCTCTCTAAAAATAAAAACCCACATTATATACCTCCAAGATACAACGGTGGGACAGATGCAGGGTGAGCATGCCTATTTCAAAATGTAGGAACGGAGCCATAGAAATGAAGTATGGTACCAAAGCAAGACCAAAACTCAGAAGGGTAAACCTTAAATCCTGTAGCTCCATGTTGGGCATCTAGGACACATGGTGGGGCCCCCAGGGTTTGGCAAGTCCTGCCCACACAGCCTTGGTGGTTGCCCCATATGGGCACTCTCTTGGACGGCCTTCGCTCATCGCCTGGAACTTTCCTGAGGTCTTTCACATGCCCGGCATCTCTAAATCCCCAGGGTTTCTATGGCAGCTCCAGTTTCATGCTTATAGATTCATGTATTATTATCTCAGGGGTTGCCTCAAGAAACTCTGAACCTGTCACAACATTGCTTGACTTCCCAGATACTCCTTTATAATCTTTGTGGAAGTATCCATTACTCTGCACCGCTGGCCTCTGCATGCCTGTAAAACCAGCAATATATGGATGACACCAAGGCCTGCCACCAGAGAGAGCAATATCCAGGTCTGCTTGGACCATGGCTTTTTGAGTTCCTGGATGCAGTGAAATGATTCTTGAGGAAAAAAACCTTCAATCCTGTGGGAATAGGGCACTTTGGGGGCTCTTTTCTCAAAACAAAATATTTTTTAAAAAATCTTTTATTGATTTTATTTTTTTAAATACACGACAGCAGTGGAATACATCACAATTCTTATTACACATATAGAGCATAATTTTTCATATATCTGTATATAAAGTATGTTCACGCCAATTCATGTCTTTATACATGTACCTTTTTTGCATTATAATTCTTAATACACATATAAACCACAATTTTTCATATCTCTGTCTGTATATAAAGTATGTTGACACCCAATTCGTGTCTTCATACATGTACTTTGGATAATGATGTCCATCACATTCCACCATCCTTGCTAATCCCCTGCCCCCTCCCTTTCCCTCCCACTCCTCTGCCCTATCTAGAATTCATTTAATCCTCCCATGCTCTCCCTCCCTACACCATTATGAGTCAACCTCCTTATATCAGAGAAAACATTCAGCATTTGTTTTTTTGGGATTGGCTAACTTCACTTAGCTACAAAATCTTTCAAAGGAGTTTATGCTACTATTGCTCTGGAGGTTGAGGTGAGAGAGGTCTGGCTAATTCCTGAGATGCTCTTGGGGAATCTTTTTGATTGTTTGGTACAAAATACTTGGATTCTTTTTAAGGGTGCTAATCTCTTCAGCAACAATAACTTCCTCAGCTACAACCTTACATGTGCTTGTTTTCTGGCCAAACTACAAGTTTTTCCAAATATTTCTGCTCTGAGTTTTGCTCCCAGTTCTTGTTATAAGTATGGCTAAAAGCAGCCAGCAATATCCATACCAATTCCTGAAAGCTGTGTGGCCTTGAAATTTTCTACACCAGATAAGCTTGTCCATCACCTGCAAACTTAGTCTCATGCAAAATCTCAGGACATGGAAAAATGGTAGACAAGTTCTTTTCTCGAATGTAGGTTAGCTTAATTATCCTCTATTCCGGTTTTCAGTAGTGTCCTTTTTCCCAACTGAAGCGTCACAAACATAGTCTTTACTGTTCACATTCCCATCAGCATTCTGGTCTTCTGAACTCACATCAGAATTGTCCATCTAGGTCTGATTACAGCATTCTAGGTCTTTTCCAGATCGCATCTCCAAACCTTTCCAAACTCCTCCTGCACACCAATACCAAAGGCTTTGGAATTACATGGTCAGGTATAGTCATAGCAATGACCCTACTTCTTGGCACAATTTTTATGTGTTAGCTTTTTGTTGCTGTGACAAAATACCTGAGAAAATTAACTTAAAGGAGGAAAGATTTATTTTAGCTTATGGTTTAAGAGATTTCAGCCTATGGTCACTTGGCCCCATCACTTTGGGCCTTTGGAAAAGCAGAACATCATGGAAGAAAGAACATGGTGAAACAGAGCTGCTTACTTCATGGTGGCTGAGAGAGGTGTGGGGAGATGCGAGTGTGAAAAGATCAAGCCTTCAAACAATGAGCTTCTTTTGGGGACAATCCAAATCCAAACGATTACAAGATTAAAATTATAGCAGAGCAGCAATTATCAGCCTTATCTGAGAACTTGTTAGAAATGCAAATTCCCAGTCCCACCCCAGACTCCCAGACATACTGAAGCAAAACTCTGGGAGTGGCTCAGCAATCCATGTTTCTGTAAGCTTTCTAGGTGATTCTGATGTACTCTCAAGTCTGAGAATCACTGCACTAGACCAACAATCTCAGTTTCTTAGTTGTAAAGTGGGGGCGACAATTTTGCCTTGAAATGTGATTAGGATTATATGACAGAGTGTGTGGAAAACAGCAAGGGAGGGAGAGAAAGACTGCCAGTGGCCCTTTATGCTCCTGGACGATATGAAATGCCATCTTTTTCAGCAAGCTCAGTATCTGGAACATAGTGAGCTGAAACAGTGAGGAGAGCCATTTGCGTGGGGTAAGAGTGACGCGTTTCATAGAACGGGGTATGGCACAACCACCAGATGTTTCCAGCAAGGCACAGAACTGTCCTTTCATTGTCTTTAAATTTCTTCCTTTTTTCTTGTCTGTAGGAGAGCAGAATGATCATTATTATTGGTGAGACACCTGTTCAGCGTAATGAGCCTAGAGTTTGCGGCAATCAGTGATGAGCAGTTCCTTGTAATTGGCTCATAAGAATGACAAGGTAGAGAAAGTGCGGTTAAGGCCCTTTTAATTCACATGTGCCATTAGCAGGAGCTCATTAAAGACATGAGTGAAGAGAAAGGGTAAATAAAGAATCCTGCTCTCTGTAATTACAACTGTATATCTAACTGCTTTCTCCTACGGTTCAGCTGAAAAAATATCCCTGAACCTGGGGACTGCTGGCTTGCCTGCTCTCTGCATTCTTATTGATGCAGGTTCTCGGGGGTGTCTTGTTTTCATAGGGCTGTAAATAGTTTGGGGATGGGTTAGACTGTGATGGACAGCACTGCTTACCTCTCTTGGGCTCCAACCAGGACTTTTCTTTGCATTCAGCACAGGCATGGACGGGGATTTAGCAGTGAACCCACATTCCTGATGTCTCTTGGCTGCACCTTGGGAGTCAGAGCATGCCTGCTGGGCGGCGTAGGCTTAGCTTGCATGGCAAAGAGTTCTTGCAGGATTTCTCCCCTATTGTAAAAATAAAGACTAGTAAATCAGAGAGCCAAGACTTTTTTTTTTTTTTAAAATGGGTTTAACATATAATCAACAAACATCTGTGAATGAGTGCGTCATGCCAGTCCCTGCTTTGGGCTAGTCTTCTTTGATTTGGGCAGTTTTCCAACTAAGTGGTGCTTCCGAGTCCAGCTATGTACACAGGGAACTCTGCAATCTAGCTGTATGGCATGATTTAAGGTGCTAAGAAAGGCATTTTTCTTATCAAAAAAGCCCCCAAACAACAAAACAATATAAAAATAGAAATCCAATCCCAATCCCCAAACAAAACCCCATTATGATGGCTTGTAGCAGATCCCTTAAATGCCACAATTTTTTGCTTTCTACCTGTTACGATTTGGATATGAGGTGTCCCCCAAAAGCTCACATGTGAGACAATGCAAGAAGGTTCAGAGAAGAAATGATTGGACTGTAAGAGCATTAACTCAATCAGTGATTTAATCTCTGATGGGATTAACTAAACGGTAACCAGAGGCAGGTGGAGTGTGGCTGGAGGAAGTGGTTCACTGGGGGCGTGGCTATGGGGTATATATTTTGTATCTGGAGCTGGAGTCTCTCTTTCTGCTTCACCATCATGGTGAAGTGAGCTGCTTCCCTCTCCACACTCTTTCTCCATGAATGTTTACCCTCACCTTGAGCCCCAAGGAAGGGAGTCAGCCTTCTCTGGACTAAGACCTCTGAAACTCTGAGCCCTCAAATAAGCTTTTCCTCCCCTATAGCTGTGCTGCTCCAATCCTTTAGTCACAGTAGTGAAAAAGCTGCCTAAAACACTACCTAAGGACGCAGGCATTATCTTCTATTCAAATTTGGGACGTGGAATCAGGCATCTGCATATGTGTTTCAATTTTTAAATCTGATTTGCAGGCCCCAGGGTGCTGGACCCTGGGGAGTTAGTTTTGGGGGATTTCTGAGATGGGGATGGACCTGAGTTCTTGGGTAGCTGCCAGAGGCTGAAAGAGAAGCAATGTCCCTGCAGATCCCTTTTACCTGGCTAGGATTTTCCTAAGAACTGGCCCAAATGGGCCTCTGTGAATGAGTGTAATTGGCTCATAAGAATGACCTGAGTGCTGTGGATCAGGTGGGTAGAGGTCAGAGATGTGGTATGGGCTGGAGTCCCCTTCAGCAACCAGATACCAGTTGGTGAGAAGCAACCAGTTGCCTCTCAGAGAGTCACTCTTGTCTTCTTCTTTCCTGAGATTATAGTACAGAGAAACATCCCAGTGCAAAATAAGAGGAAAACTAGGGATTCTTGTGAAAAACACAAGGCCAGAGTGAGTTTATTTATGGGCTCTCTGCTTTCTGTGGGCGCAGTGCTTGAGGCTGCGCATTTTAAGTATAAGCAGGTCAGATCTCTGGTTTAGCAGCCCAAAGCATTTCTTCCTGAGTTTTTCTTCATTATTTTCCCCAAAGGAACTTCTTAGATGTTTTTCCTACTTGACCTCCCCAACCCCAGTTAAATTTTAATAACACAAGTATACTACATGCCTTTTAACATCATATCTCTCCTTTATATGTAAAATGAGTCATTTTTTACTCTTCCTCCTCCAATCATCCCTGTTGAAATGCATGGATGGTTTAGATGGATAGATAGATATGTAGAGAGAAAAACAGTAAAGAGAGGGTAAAGATTTAAGGAAGGCATGAGAAAATAATAGGCCACACTCTGGGCTAGGGATATAGCTCAGTTGGTAGAGTACCTGCCTCACATGCTGGATTCAGTCCCCAGCACCACACACACACACACACTAATAATAATAATAGGCCACACTGTGCTGGGCACTGTCCCAAGTACATTTGCATGTATTAATCCTCACAGCACCTCGTGAGGTACTGTATTATTCTGTTTTCTGTTGCTATGACAAAATACCCAAGTCTAGGTACTTTTAGAGAACAGAAGTTATTTAGCTTATAGTTTTGGAGGCCAAAAGTCCAAAGGCCTAAGTCAATAGGTTATGTTCCATTTTTCAGCAAGGTGGCCTCTGATGAGGGACCCACTGACTGAGTCACAATGTGGCGGTGACATGATGGCAAAAGCAAAACAATCACATGGCAAGGAAAGAAAGCCAGACAGGAACTGAGCAGAGGCTTTCTGTTTATAAATAAATAGAAGATCAGTGGAGTAGAAGAAGGAGAACAGGGAGAGGGAGGAGGGGAGGAAAGGGGAAGTACTGGGACTTAAGTGGAACAAATTATATTTGATGCATATATGATTATGTCAAAATGAACCCCAATAACTATAATGCACTAATAAAAACATAATAATGATAGGTAGAAAGGGGACAAAAGTCACAGGTAATGGCACTTAAGTGATAAGAAAATGAGGTTTAGGGGATAATTATATAAATTGGGCCCACTGTGCTGACCCCCACATGCTTTCATTTAAAAAGCAATTTACCTGCATCCCTGCCTGGCTTAAGTCAATAGGTCTGGGCCATTTTTCTGCAAACAAGAGATCATATCTGCAGAAGAAATGTAGATCCCCAAATGTGTCCTCCCAGCTGATATCTAGAACATGATATCTAGGGGGTGGTGAGGTGGATGGGTGTGACTCTTACACAGACCAGATCTCAGAACTCAGGGAGATAAGGATGATTACCCCTAGTCATAAAATCTTTAAAAATTAGGACCAGTCAGGAGGGCCAAAGTGACCTAGAATTGTCTCAGAACTCTTCCTTGAACAGTGTGAACTTGAAAGTCTGAAGCAATCCTGCAGTCAGGTGAAAGTCAAGAGGTGGACCGAGGTGGGAAACTTCTAGACCTAGGTCTAGAAACTGTGCTGGAAACGCCAATAAAACTGGAGGCTAGGAGGGCTGCGTCAATTCTTCTCCTCTTTGAAAGGACCTATCCTTTCCCTGAAAAGTGTCCTCCTTTCCCCTTTTCCTATCCCTTGTAATAAACTCATGCCCATTCCTGAGTGGCATGTCTGACGTCTTTTTGGCATGATCGCAGGAACTGATGAGAGAAGACCTACCTGGGCTCTGTGGCAGGCTCTGGTTCCATAACAAAAGGAGGGAAAAAGAGACTGTCATTTTAATCCAAAGGCCTTGTGATAAAATTCCTAATTATCTTTTCTCCCCAGACTGGTTTTTCTTCAAGGTCTGTCACTTCCAAATTCTTGAGAAATCTATAAGTCTTAAAGATACCATAAATTGGATCACTTATGAAAATTGCCCTGTGCACTATTAATTAGCCTTCACGGTGTACTCACACATGTACTTTTAGAACAGATTAAGCAAAGGGAGATAGGATATTTTACAAAATCTATACTATAGGGTATATTCCAAAGAGTATCTATTGTTCAGATAATGGAGACAATGTCAACCTAAAGACTCTGAGAATAGCCAGGTGACCATAAACTGTCTGGTGATCACTAGACTGATGTCAATCCTGTCTATCTCCCATGCCCACCCCTTACAAAGTTGCCTTTCAAAGATGAGCTCGACATTTGCAGGTAAATGGATGGAGTTGGAGAATATCATGCTAAGCAAAATAAGCCAGTCCCTCAAAATCAAAGGCCAAATGTTTTCTCTGATCCATAATGGGGGGTGGGGCAAGGGAATAACGGAGGAACTTTGGATGGGACAGAGGGGAGTGAGGGGAGGGAAGGGGATGTGGGAAAGATGGTGGAATGAGATGGACATCATTACCCTATGGACATGCATGATGGCATGAACGGTGTAACTCAGCATCATGCACAGCCAGAGAAATGAGAAGTGGTGCTCCCTTTGTGTACTGTGAGTTGAAGTGCATTCTCCTGTCACATATAGCTAATTAGAATAAAAAAAAAATTAAAAACAAAGATGAGTCTCCAAGACCCCAAACGTGCTTCTCACTCTCAAACTAGCTCTGATTCCATAGCATACTTTACTTCACTTTCTAATAAAGCTCTTCCTCTTTGCTAAAACCAGATGGGTCCAGAATCTTAAAAGATCTGAGTAGATGTCTTCTCTGTCTCTGCAAAGACCTCCTTGAACCATGTTATGGTGACAAACCTCTGTTTTCCTAAGTTCTATGAGCTGCTCTAGCAAGTTATTTGAGTCCCAGGAGCTGGTCATTGGAACTCCAATTTTAGAGCCAGGTCAATATTTCCAGAGGCCTGAACTTCAGTCTTGGGGATGGAACCCTCAACCTGTGGGATCTGATGCTACCTCCAGGTGGATGGTGTCAGATGATTTAAATTAGAGATCCCAGTTGGTCTCTGCTGAGGAATCACCTGCCTGTTGGGGAGGGATCCCTACCTATTTGGGAGCCATGAAAAGTTTCAAGTTGACTGCTGAGTGAGGGTAGGAGGAAAAGTTTGCAGGGTAGAGGTCAGGGCTAGGGACAAAATGTGGGGCATAGGCATAGAGACACCATTTTAGGCCACAGGTTCAGATGAGGAACCCAGGAGAAGAGGACTGAGGCCTTAGATCTGGGCTCTTCAATTTTGGAGGGTTGGGATAAGAGGAGAATCTACAAAGAAAGTTGAGAAGCAGGAGGAAACTGGAATGCTCTCTTGAAATGAGGCAATGAAGTAAAAAAAAGTTGCTTCCAGGAGGTGGGGAGTGAAAGTGAGCCAAATGTCATTGCAGGTAGTTGAAGAGCAGGCTGAGAATTTCCCCTCAGACTTGAGAGAAAAAGAGGTCATAGATAAGCTTGACAAGACCTCTCTTGGAGGAAGGTAGTGTGGAAGCCTGATTGGAGTGACTTAGGAAAAAACAGTCATCCAGGAACTGGAGACGGTGAGTGCTACAATATTTTTGGGGAGTTTGAGTATAAAGGCGAGCAGAGAAATGGGAAGGTAGAATTAAGATTAGGTCAAAATATCAACAATCACACCCCTGAGGTTATAAATGTTATTTTAAAAAAGTTTTTGATGAGACTTAAAAAATAGTCTCCTATGATAAACATGTTAATTTTGAACAAAAAAGTTCGGGAAAAGAACCGTGGAGTTAGTAGAATTCTTGACAGTCAACCCCTTCAGCCAGCCTAGTTCTTGAGCAGAGAAGGAACTGAACTTGGATCTTAGAAGCCTCCCCAGGGATGTTTTCAAATTTTCCTTCATGTCTCTTTACCTGGGGGGAGATGCAATATCGTATTTCTTCTTAAGTTACTAGGATCCGTTTTCTACTGGCCTGTCTCTGGAATAGACCTGAACAAATTGATCCACCACCCATCAATGCAGGGCTTTTAAAAGGATCTTCTTACTCTTCAGTCTTTTTAGCACGAAAGTCAAAAAGAAGCTGCCAGTGTCAAGGCTAATCCCACATGACCTGCATTGAGAAAGGGATTTGGTGCAGCCACTGTTTCTATTTGAAGAATGATTACTAGTGACAATAGTGATGAAACTGAGTGTTCCCCAGGTGCCAGCCTCCATGCTAAAGCCTTAAATGTATGTGTTCACATAATAAGCACAAAATTGATATGAATTAGGTATTTTTCATCACCTCCATTTTAATCGCTAAGGCAACTAAAGCTTCAAGATTAAACAGGCAGCATGTGGCAGATCAGGAAGCCCAGCCAGGTTTTTGTGATCAAAACTCAAGTCCCAATTGTCCCTCAGGACTATATGCAAGCTCCCTTGTCCCTTTAGGGTCTGCAAATCACTTTCTTTGAAGCAGGTAAAAAGAGGCAGTATGAGATTGGGGCCTCCAGGGGGGGAAGCCACTTGGAAAGTTTCTGTGGAGACTTTGGAATCAACACACATGGATTTCCTTACTGAAAGAGAGCGGAAAACTAGCCAAGAAAAGTGAGCAATGACATTTATAACCTTGGCCTGTGACAGGGCTTTGGCCAAACCGGACTCGGACTTTACTGTGTGAGGGTTAAGAGCCCATTTCTCTCCACACTGAGAGGTAATGACATTTCGATGGTGGGAGAAATGCTCTTTTAAGTCTTTTATTAAAAAATTTGCTCCTGTGGTCATTTTATTCCCCAATAAGGGGCCATCATTCTTAAATTTCATTATGTGTCCTTTATTTCGTGGATCCAACAGTTTTACCAGTCACTAACAACTTAATAAAGGGCAAAAATTTTGTAAATTAAGTTCAATAAATACAACAGTTATTTCCTCTGGCCTTGATCCTTTATTATAAAGGGGGGATGATTACCTCTCTCATAGGGCTGGAACTAATGTCAGTACTTAGCACATGGACTAGCCCATCATAGAGACTCAGTAAATGTTAGCTGACATTAATAATAAATTCAGATTAGATGACCAACCTAATTAGCATATCAAACACGAGTCCAAGAACCATACCCTGCTTCTTTAGCTGAAATTACATTCTTTGTAGGCAAATTGTGCTTCTAAGATGTTTAATCATTTTATTCTCTTAAGAGGGTAAATATTCTTTCCAGAATTTGATTTACTCTATAAGATGAGCCCAGTGGGTTGTTTTGTCTCTGGATGGAGGCGTCGATTTGTATACTTGAATTCATATGGATTCCAAATGAGTGAAGAAAATCTGAATTAATAATGACTGCATTGCAGATTTGCCCATTCACTTGTTCAAATATGCCTAGCTAAAGTAGTTTATGTCGTCAACAAATAATCTAGTTCCTCAAAATTAACTTTTAAGTCTTTTGAGATGTAAAAGTCTCACTTGATTAATTTTCATGTAATAATTCAAATCTTTAAGGAAAAAAAAAAACGCACAGGTATTTGTGTTTTTGTCCCCATTCTATCCTGTCCCATCTCTCCAAGGTGACATCTGATAACCTGGAGTGAAGGAAAAAGAGGCATTCCAGGTGGCCCCTTCCAAAGGTCTCATGAAGAGTTGGGGGGCTTCATCTAACACACTCCCCTTCTGCTCCAGCCTTGGCTGGCTGCTCTCTTCCCGGGACCGGAAGGGGTGGGCTCTCCCTTCCTTTTCTTCTAGGATCTATTTCCATTGCAGGAGCTCCTGATCCTGATCTTCTGATTCATAAAACAGATTCTAAAGAAACTTAGAAAATTCTTTCTCTCTCACTCTCTCTCTTTTTTTTGTGCAACGTCTGGCTTTTTAGCCTATTGTCTTCTTGCTGTTCTTGCTGTCTTCTGCCCTTGGAGAAACCACATTTTAGGAGGTTGTAAATGGAAAATGACGAGGGTGGGTTAAAATGCCTTGATGACTCATCTTGACAAAATGTTAACCCTGTAACTGTTTTGGAAATGTGTGAAAACCTGGCTGTCTAAATGGCCACATTAACTTGGGTAACTGCCGTATGTAAATAACTCAGAAGTGGAAGGATGTGCCAGATGGTTAATAACTGATGTGGTGACGGAAAGCTCAAGGAATGAATGCTGAGTAATCATTAGAATGCCAATGGATGGCTCTTCTAACACCAGGAATGGCAGTGAACCAATTTGGTAATAATCAGAAAAGAAGGAACAACAAAGGGGATGTCAAAGTTTGTGTCAACTGAAATTCCCAGATGGATTCAAGATCACTGCAGCGATGATTTCTGCAAGCAGCACCATTTAACATTGAAAGGACGGTGTTGTTGGTGTCGTAGCCTTAAATTCTGGGAAAACCAGTACTAACGAGAAGGGGAGTTTGGTCTTAATGTGTGAGTGTCCTTTCTCCTTGTTTTTGAAATAGACTCATTTGCTCCACCTTTCCTACTCCCCTTTGTCCATTCAACTCTGGTAATTCCTTCCTTTCCCTCCCTCCCTCCCGTCTCCCTAATTTTCTTCTTCTCCTTTCTTCTGTAGCTCATTACAATCCAGCACCCCTGTTCATCTCTCTCAACCCTGTGCCTGGTAGTCAGCACTACACAATTTAGCATTTGACTTAACAGGGCTGCATACTGGCTTGTGTAATTTAAAAATTATTTCTTGTATTTTAGAGTCATCTTCTCTACATATGCCCCGGTCACTGGGAGAGTTACCAGAGAAGGGGACCTAGACTCAGGACCAGTGGGGTCCTTGGCGTATGGGATTGGAATTTCAGCACACACCAGGCAGCGACACAGATTTATTTAAGAAAGCAGATGCACGTTCAAGGGAGAATGTGGGCTATCTCAAGGGAGAGAGAGAAACCTGTTAGTCTGGGGTGTTAATATCTATGGAGGGACAGTAGCTCCGGGCTGGACTCTAGGTGGAGTGAGGCGGAGTTATACAATTTAGTGGCAGTTTCCTCTGCCCTTGTGCATTGCCTGAATCATGTTACTTTTCTCAGGCAAGGATGTGGGCCAAGGACCTGTGCTGGGTTGCTCATGCTTGATTTGCATTTCAAAATGGGTGCTTCTCTTTTGAGAGGCACTCTATCTTTCTTGTTCTCTATCCCCAAATTCCAATCTCACTCTCATAGAAGAGAATCTGGAGTTTTGTTTCTTTGTGACTATTCTCTTTCATTACTGAATGTTAAATGGGTATGTGACTAATAATTATGAGAGCAACAATAGTTATCAACCCTGTGGTCTAAGTACTGTTGAGGGTAGAATTTTCCTTTTGTTTCTTTAATGCCCACTTTTATGGGGAATGTGGTGTGTTAGTCATTATGCTTGGAATTGTTGCTACTCTCATTATTACCATCAACACACTGCTATTAGTTAATTATTGAAACCTTATTTACGGGCCAACTACATTATTATTAACTCCCAGAATAATCTTAGTGATGTACTGTGGAGGAAAGACCAAATCATGTTTTTCCTCCTCTCATACACTGTTCACCTGTGGTCACCAAAATGCATGGGTATTTCTCCCTATGGACAAACAATTCTTTAGTGGACGCCAATCTAGGCATCCTGTAATTCAATCCAATTCTGACATGACCTATCTGGAGATGGCCTCCAATCCCACAGGTCAAGGGCTCAGTCCCACAAGCCTGCCAGCACTTCAGACGCCAATTGTAAGGCTCGGGTTGTGACTGTGCTTCTGCCCAACCAGTTGCAAATTGGGATTTCCACTATCCCCTATGTGGGTTTGATTAATTGGCTAGAGCAGCTGATGGAATTTAGGAAGATACTTACATTTGCCTACTTTTTTTTTAATGATTTAAATTATTTTATTTTTTTAATTCATTTTATTTTTTTGAATATATGACAGCATAATGCATTACAATTATTACTACACATATAGAGCACAATTTTTCATATCTTTATATATAAAGTATGTTCACACCAATTCATGTCTTTATACATGTACTTTGTTTTTTTTTTTTTGCATTACAGTTCTTTTTTTAAATTTTTTTTTTTTTTTTTAGGTGTAGATGGATACAACACAATGCCTTTATTTTCATGTGGTGCTGAGGATCGAATCCAGGTCCTGCCTGTGCTAGGCGAGCGCTCTACCACTGAGCCACAATCCTAGCCCTACAATTCTTAATACACATATATACTACAATTTTTCATATCTCTGTATATAAAGTATGTTGACACCCAATTCGAATCTTCATACATGCACTTTGGATATTGATGTTCATCACATTCCACCATCCTTGCTAATCCCTGCCCCCTCCCTTTCCCTCCCACCCTTCTGCCCTATCTAGAATTCATCTATTCCTCCCATGTTCCCCCTCCCTACCCCGCTATGAGTCGGTCTCCTTATATCAGAGAAAACATTCAACATTTGTTTTTTTGGGATTGGCTAACTTCACTTAGCATTATCTTCTCCAACGCCATCCATTTACCTGCAAATGCCATGATTTTATTCTCTTATATTTGCCTACTTTTTAGGAAGGATTTTTACGAAGGATTTTTACAAAGGTTATGGATAAACATCCAGGTGCAAGATATGCACAGGACAAGGGATGTGGAAGAAGGAGGGGGGGACTCTTCATGCCTTCCCTGGGTGTGCCCCCCTCCAGGCACCAGGATGCTCTCTGGCCCTGTTCTGTTGGGTTTTTATGGACACTTCATTTCATGGGCATTTATGATGACATCATTGGCTATTGGTAACCAGTTTAACCTTCAGCCTCTCTTCAGTCCCTGAAGTTTGGGGGGTTGGTGCTGAAAGTCCCAATCTTGTAATCTGCTGAGAGCCATTGCCAAGTAGGAATGACGCGTAGCAATTTCTTCGTCAGCCTACCCCATGTTGCTTAGAGGAAGGACTCTCCATTGTGGACCCAGATCATTTACAGTGACTTTGCATGAAAGGTGACCTTGCTCAAGGACCAGGGCAGATCCAGGTTTAGGGTGTATCCTGCTGGGAATAGGGAGTATCCCACTCCTTGGGTTTAGGGCGGTTCCAGGTTTAAGGTGATTCCTGCTAGGAATAGGGCGTATCCTGCTGCCTCAGGCGCCTTGAGTTCCCGTTGAGTTCTCGTGGGATTCAGAGAGTATTTTGGGATACAGAACCCAGTGGAGGTGTGGATTTTGCCCAGAACGTGTTTGTAGAGTGCCGGTGTGAGTTCGGGAATAAAGAGTTGCTGTTTGAATCTACAAGGTGTGTGGTGGCTCGTGATTTTGTGCCCAGCCAGACTGTGGCAGTAATCAAGCCTTGGACTTTCTAGTCATCAGCCTCCATCCAGTCATCTCATTAGCATACAGAAACTATTCATTGTGCAGGAAATTTCAGGGCTTTTAGGAGTGATGTGCTAGGAACCAGGGGCAGGGATCAAATATGCATTTCTTTCTTTCTTTTTTCTTTTCTTTTTTTATATTCTAGGGATGGAACCCAGGGCTGTGTATATGCTAGGCAAGTTTTTACCACTGAGCTACATCCCTTCTAATTTTTATTTTATTTTACAGACAGGATCTTACTAAGTTTTCTTAGTTGGCCTTCAACTTGCCATCCTCCTGCCTCAGCCTCTTAAGTAGCTGGGATTAGAGGTGTGCACCACCATGCCTGGCTCCAAGTATATATTCCTTATTATGTTACAATATCACACTTAAGGTATCACTTTTCCATTTTGTGGACAAGTCTTTGGAGAGCTTACTAACTTCATTTATTATAGTTAATTCATTCAATATTATTAGTGAAACTGTTATATATTAAGGAGTCTCCTGAGATTCTACAAATATTATCTCATTTAATTCTCAAAGTAATCTTAATGTGTAAGATTTCATTGTCCCTCTTTCACAGATGAGAAAACAGCATCCTGGAAAGCTTAATCATTTAAATATGGATTCATCCACAGGTACATACTAAAAATACAGCAGAGTTCAGTCAATGGACTCAGTTCCAACTGGCTTTGTATCTGCTCATCTGAGAAACTGGTAAGAATAAGCCTACCTTGGGCCCAGGCTTTAGAGGGTCTTGCATTTCACAAACACAAAATAAGTTTATTTGAGAACACGTGGGCACCTCTGTCTTTTGGAGCTTAGTGCTGGCTTAAACATCCATTCTCATGATGAACACTGTTCAGTCCCCAAAGGAAACGTTTCTTTACATATTTGCCTTCCATCCTCAGAATAAAAGACAACTGTGTCGCGAGATTATGAAGTTTTGTAGCTATCACACTGCAGACTTTTAGAGATGATGGCTGCCTTGGAGAAGACAGAATTTGAGTTTCAGCAGCACCCAGGTAAAGGAAAAGATAAGCTAATTAAGTTGTCAAGTTTCCCTTGAAGAAAGACTAATTAAATTGTCAAATTCTCTCAGGACACATGAATACAGCACAGACTTGCAAAACAAAGTATCATTTTCTACTAGTGCCAACACCCATTTTCTTACCTCTTTTCATATTCCATTGGAAGTACAGGTTGAGCATCCCTTGTCTAGAAATCCGAATTCTGAAATGGGAGACACTGTCCTCAAAGATATGGATCCTTAAGGGATCCCAGTTAGTTCTCACCAGAGTGCGTTATTACAAGACGAGCAAGCCCGGCCCCTGCATCTCTTCTGCACATGCTTCTCAATTATCACTCTTGTGTGAGTTCCTACCATAATACCATCTGCCATGTTTGATGCAGCCACTTGGGTCTCACCAGAGGCAGAACACGTGGAGCCACCTGATTTTCAACTTATAACCTTCCAAACTGAGCCAAATGGAATTCTTTTCTTTATAAGTACCCAGCTTCAGGCATTTTGTTATAGCAACAGAAAACAGGCAAGGCACTAGAAGAAACCCTCTTAAGTTGTTCCTTTTCTTGTTTATTTTCTTTTCTGATGATGATGGCTATTCAGTAATCAGGAGATGGGAGATAGAAACCACCAAAAAATATGCTTAGCTCCATGTGGCTTTTCCATAAAAAGTTTCTGAAAATTCAATAGATCTAGATAATGTGAGACATTCTATTTATAATTTTGTAGCAGAGCTTGCCCACTCAACCATCCTGGGAACCAACCCATCCACCAATCTCTTGGTAAAGATGTGTATTAGTCCATTCTCTACTGCTGTAACAAAATACCCTAGGTTAGGTACTTTATAAAGGAATTTATCTCATAGTTTTGGAGGCTGAAAATCCAAGATTGGACAGCCCTCTCTGTTCAGCTTCTGGTGAGGGCCTCCTTGGCTGTGTTATACATGGCAGAGAAGTGGAAAAGAAAATGATCATGTGCTGATGGAGCCATGGCAGGGAGGACTTGTTTCCTTTAAACCCACTCTTGTGAGCATTAACTTACTTCATGAGATCAAAATTAGTCCCTTCTGAGGATAGTACCCCCAATGACCTATTCATCTCCTCTGGACCTTACTTCATGAAGGTTCTACGGCCTCTCAACATCACCACATCAGGACAAAGCTTCCAACACTTAAACCCTGTGGGACTCGCTCAAGCCACATCCAAACCATAGCAGGCTGCATAGGTGCTGTTCCGCAGGGATGCCTGTGCACATGTGAGCAGGACCGTGCAGATGGCATAGCGGTAGAGCTTGGAGCCGAGGTCCAATGGGGAACAAAAGATTAGAGTCAAGCCTGAGGGTGGGGTTCAAAGGCCAAGAGACTGCAGCCAGGGGTCAGAAGTCTGTGGGTAGCAAGGAGTCAGGGTGCCCTTGGGAATTGGAGTCAAGGGGCCAGTAGTCATACACCAGGAGTGTAAGGGGATGTCAGACATTCATCAGCTCCTTCCTCAGTGGTCCCCAACCTGCTTCCTGCTGTGGCTGTTGACAGTAGGAGTATGTAAGCAGATCGAAGCACGAGCGTGGGTGGAGGTACTGGATTGAGTGGAGTGGGACCTGGGATAAGGGCAGAGTTTGACACTATGGCAGAAGAATTGGTATTTGATGTAGTTATGGACTCGATGTTTGTGTCTCCTCAAAATTTATATTTGAAGATATGGTTTGAAAGGCAACGTTTAAGGTTTAAGGAGGTCATAAATATGGGGCCCTGATGTGACAGGATTAGTATCATTATTTGAAGAAGAAGAGAACTTTCTCACTTTCCATGTATGTAAGACACAACGAGGAGACAGTCATCTGTAATTCAGCAGAGAATCCTCCAGAACCCAACAATACTGGCACCCTGGTCTCAGATTTCCAATCTCTAGAACTGTGAGAAAATAAATCTCTGCTGTTTAAAAACCACAAAAATATCTATGGTTGGCTTGGTCTGTTCTCTGTTGCTATAACTAAATATCAGAGACTGGGTAATTTATAAACAGTGGAGGTTCTAGAAACTTGGAAATCCAAGAGCATGACACCAGCACTGGCGAGGGCCTTCTCGCTGCATCAGTATAACATTGAGCATTGCATGGTGAAACCGCAAGCATGCTAGTTCAGGCCTCTTCTTCTTCTCATAAGGCCACTAATGTCACCATAAGGGCCCTACCCTAATGACTTCATCTAGTCCTAATTACTTCCCGAAGTCTTCACCTCCAGATACCATTAACATATGCCTTTGGGGATCAAACTTCTCAACTCCTGTGGTTAGGGGACATGGCCAAACCATATCAATGGTATTTTATATGGCAGCCCAACAAAGACTGAGACAGATGCTAAGGTGTGATTTTGAGCATCACCTTATAACCTTCCAAACTGAGCCAAATGGAATTCTTTTCTTTATAAGTACCCAGCTTGGTGTGAGAAAGGGAAAGAACATGTTTCCAGAGTCAGGTGGTTTTGGAGTTGAATTTCAGCATTGTCACTACTACCTGTGTGGCCCTCAGCAGCCTACTTACTTTCTCTCAATGTCTGTTTCCATACATTGAAAAGGGGCATGATATGTACTTCTTCAGTTATCACAGAGACTTAAAACAGTCAAAAAGTCTAGAATGGCAAGATAATTTCAGACATGTGATGACTGCATAAAAAGTTGGTTTGCTTTCTCTGAGCTAGTGAAGGAGCTTTTGCTGAAAAGGTCACACAGACCTGTAAGGTGAGCGATAAAGTTAGTGGAATCCATTAGACCTGAGCTTTTAATATGGCAGCCACATGCCTCATGTGGTTCTTGAGCTCTTGAGATGTGAATGATCTGAGTTCAATATGCTGTCGGTACAAACTATACTCAGGATCTTGAAGTTCTGTGTATGAGAAAAAAAAGAATGTAAAATATCTCATTAATAGTTTAGTATATTGATTATAAATTGAAATGACCATCTTTGAGATATAGTGAGCTTATTAAAATTATTTTCACCTATTTCTTCTTGCTTTTTGAAAGTGGCTATTGGGAAATTTAAAATTACATGAGTGACTCACCTTATTTTTCTATTACTCAGCCCCACTTTAGAGCAAAATCCAAATGATTAAGAGAATATGTTAGTAACACCGAGACTTGGTCCTAACCTTTAATCTGAACTGGTGTTAGGATTTATAAAATTCAGGGTAAAAGCAAGCATATCCATGAATACCCAAACTGATTAAGCAGCTGCTTTTCAAATATTGGCCAACCTGTTTCCAAAATATTAAAAAAAAGCTGGTTGATTTTTGTCCACCCCTCAGGGAGGCACTTGGAAGTTAGCAGGATGTTAGGAGACACTGCCCCAGTTCTTGCCATAGTTGATGTCGGTCAGCTAACAGCAGTGGGTCTGCTTGGTCTTCCACGGGGACAGAGGTCCTGAAATTTGCTCATTCCTCTGTGGTCGGCAGGCACCATAGAGCAGCAGGAATAACATGGAGAAGTGGTGCAGCAGAGGGCTGTCCCTAATGTGAGATCTGGGGCCAGAGTGGAAGCAGAAGGCCATTCCTGTGCTCCCTTCTCCTATCTCGGTTCCATGCTGTCTCACCATGGGGCTTTGCAATCAAGTATGTGGACACCCAGCTTACACGCTCAGCTAACCCTTTCCAAACAGCCATCCCTTGGCTCCCTGTGGGGCCCAGGGGTGAGTTTTAGCAGGTCCTTGGGAGAATGGCCTTGCAGAAGAGGCACTCATGTCTCAGATGCAGTCTTGAGACTTTGTGGCTGGGTTTTCCCAGCTCTTGGGTCCTGGAATAGGCGTTGTGTTGGTGCATCCATTTGGGTCCAAGGATTTCTCATTCATCGTGCTGGAGGCAGGCCAGGGCAAAGAGGGTGCAGGGCCAACAGGGCTCTGATCTGTCACAATCTGTACCATCAGCAGGGCTGGCCCAGGGCTGTACAGACAGGAGGTCAGAACAGGGTGCAGAGCAGGGTGTGGTCAGCAATCCTGACCAGAGCACAGGTAGGCATACAAGGGTATATTAAAGGCTTGGTCCTCAGGGTGGTGCTATCTAGAGGTGTGGACTCTTGAAGAGTTGGGGCTTAGCAGGGGGTTCTTAGGTCACTGAGGATGTGCCCTCGAAGGGCACCTTTGGACATTTGTCTTTTCCTCTTTTTCTTTGCTTCCTGGCTGATGGGGTGAGTGGTTTTCCTTTGCCATGTGTTCTTTCCATGATGTGCTGCTCACCAGAGGCCCAAATCTGGGGGTCCACTTGAACATGGACTGAAACCTCCAAAGCCAGGAGCCAAACTAACACTTTTATAAGTTAATTATCTCAGGTGTTTTATTATAGGGCCAGAAAACTAATATTTTATCTATCTTATATCTATCATCTATCTATCATCTCTATATCTTATTTTCTGTCTTCCCCCTAGACTGAGATTTTATCTGTCTTGCTTTCTTCTGCCTCCTGTCTCTGGCAAAGTGAGTGGTATATCATAGATACTCAATAAATATTAAATAAATGAACAGCAGCAAGCTATCACTTGCTCTTTATGAGCATTTACTCTAGTTGGGCAATGGCTATTTGGCTCCAGGTGGTGTTTCTAGCCAGAGCATCTATAGTTTTCACATAAAAGTGTTTTCCTCGAGGGAAGGCCGCTGGTCTGGCTCAGGGAGGAGGCCAGCCCAGACCAGTCCTCACTCAGAAGGTAGAAATTGTCCAACTGTGTGGCTCTAGAGGATTGGGGGCTGGAAGGAGTGTCTGTCATTTCTTAAGGGTCAGAGGGTGGAGGGTGGGTTCTAAAAGACAGTGCTGCTCAGTTTCTGTCACCTTCCTTCCCACTTTGATCTCTGCCCTGCTCTATGGACGCCTGCTCTATGGACAAAATGGGCTGTAATGGGGATGAGATCAGCAGTGGCCCCTTGCTACAAAGGGAAGGGAGGGAGACGGACCCTTGGTGACTTCTTGATTTCTTGGTAGAAAACCCTTTGGAGTCATAAACCACCAAGGAGATGAATTGGATCCAAACCTTGGTCAAGCACCTGTGTCTGGGGTGCACCTGTGTCTGGGGTGCACGTGTGTGTGCGGATGGTTTCCTCTAGGGGGCGCAATTCGCAGCTGCTTTGCACCAGGAGATGCAGGTGCTGCTCAAACATGCAAGGCTCAGAGGCACCAGTGCCCTGAGGAAACTTTCATCCATTTTTGGAAATGAGATTTAAATTAGTGTCCTGCTTATCTAGTACTTTGGGAATGGATGCAGGCTCCCTAACTTTAGTTTCTTATCTGTAGAACGGTCATTCAGATGACCAGGGGAGACTGGTTTGTGGACATAAAGCTGAGTGCCGTCCTGGTGTGTGGAAGGTGCATCCACCTGCCCAGGATCCTTCCCTCTTCTACAACACCCTCATCCCTGCTTGGAATCCCCACTCTGCTCTAGCAGTGGTCACATGACCCAGGCATCGCCTGAGTCACAGAATTTGCTTCTGGCTGCACGTGTGAACCAATCAGGGCCAACTGGGACTCAATTCTGAGACTTTAGATGGAATGACTGGGACAGAGGAGACTGGGCCTGGAGTTGGGGGACACCTTGGACTCAGCTGAGTGGAGCAAAGCTGACACTCTGGAGGAAGGGGAAGCATTGGATAGCTGTCTATCTGGCCAGAGGCGGCAGAGTTTGGTGGTCTCCCCAGGCCCAGGACACAGCTGTGTTGTAACAAGATGCATCTCCTTTTCCAAACTGCATGAGCTGCACACTCCTTCCTTTATCAGGCCCACCTTCTGCAACAGAAAGCATCTTGATCCATTCAGTGCTCAATACAAACTACTGAAAGAGCGAACGTTTGGACGTGCTTTCAATTACTACTATGAGCAACGGTGGCACAAATGGTACTTACCATTACTGAGTATTGACAATCTGTCAGGTCCTTTCCCATGTGCTCCGCGCACCTGGAGTCTCCCTCGATGCAGGAGCTGCCACTATCCCTATTTAGAAGATGAGAACATGCAAGAGTAGAGAAGTACATGGCTTGCCCCAAACCTCTAAGGTAACAGGAGTGGAGCCAACGTCTGAACAGTGTGGATCCTCGTGCAGGACCACTGTGTGGATGAAATGTGTGAAGCAGAATATTGTTCAGAAGTCACACAATAGAACATTTTTATTTATTGATGCGAAGAAGTCTATTTCTGTTTCTAGGAGAACAACCCAGGGTCTGCATATGAGTGAGGGTTCTCCAGAGAAACAGAGGAATAGGATGATTTTTTTTGTTTATTTATTTGAATAAATAAATATGGTTGGTGTGGGGTGGGAGGTACAGGTGGCATGTTTTGAAATTTGTAGAATGGCCTGGAAATTCAGAGAAGAGTTGATGTTGCAGTTTTGTTGGAAATCTGCAGGGCAGGCCATCAAGCTGGAAATGTAGATCACATAGGGTTTCTGTGTTGCAGTCTTGAGGCCAAAACCCTTCTTTGGGAAACCTCAGTCTTTGCTTTGTCAACTGATTAGACAAGGCTGACCCACATTAAGGAGGGTAATCTGCTGTACTGAAAGTCTACTGACTTAAATGCTAGTTACATATAAAAATACCTCGGCAGAAACATTCAGGCTCGTGTTTGAGCAAACAGATGGGCACCGTGTCCCAGCCAAGTGGAGAGTCTATTCTTAAGCTCGTCCTTGACACCTTGGGAAACCCTGGCCAACCATTTCCATCTCTGGTCTCAGTATTCCCCTTGTAAGAGAGGAAGTTATGCTAGGGAGAAGCCCAGGGTCTTCCAGGTAAAAATTCTTGTTTCCTTCATTACAGGCAGTGGGAAGTGTGCTGGTGGCTCCTCTGTCTGCCTGTACCTTGGGGGCTGAGTGGCCCTGATCTCTGCTTCTATTGGTGTCCTCTCAACTCTTATGATCCCCTCTGCATACTGCCACACATGCAGCCCAGAGGCCACCAGCCCAGCCTGAATAGGTACTGCATGACCATTCCATGCCTCTTACTGGTGGGCAGAGCTGTGTGCCTTCATTCAGAATTTAGAAAGAGAGAATGCTTGGTTGCTGGCCAGCCAGTGGCTGCAGTTGTGTCTGGTGCTGGCTCCAGGTTTAACCCTCTCTGGAGTGAATCCTGTTGTTTTGGTTTGAGCCGCTCCACAGGTGTTGCTGATTTCTGTAGAAATGCTTCCTGGGGGAAAGGGGGAGGCCAGGAGGATGGACAGATTGATTGACACATCCATTTCCGTTCTTGCTTGGTCTTCGGAGACTGTGGGGATCAAATGGCATCATGCCTCCTATCAAGGGTGCTGGTGACAACAATGGAAAGCACCCGATAGAAAAAAATACTTGGAGGACAAACAGATCAAGAATGAAAAGGTTGCTTTCTCCACATTAATGATCCTAAAATTTACTCAATGATCCATAAACTTCAAAAGTAAAGCCATTAGTCATAATGCTGTCAGGGGAAAGAAAGAAAAGACGTGTGTGTTGCTTTGGGATTGATTCCACACAGTGCCCATTTTGAATGCCCGAGTGCCTGGACCAAGTTGGGTGGTTTAATTATGATTTGCCCTGCATGTTATTAAGTGACCATCACCCCCAAGTGTTAGGGGAATCTGAGCTGAGGCAAGGCTGGCTCTTTTCCTTTGGGAATAACAGCTAGGGCTTCCTGCCTGTCTGGAACTACTGTCCCAACAGTCTTGAGGGGAGCAGAGTCCAACTTCTAAGGGAGATGCAGAAAGGACCCTGGCATCTCTTCTAGGACACCTCTAGTTCAAAAATGATGCAGAGAGGGAAAATATTAGAACAGGATAGCACATGTAAACACAGCCCTGGAATGGATGGCGGCTTGCTTAGTAGTGGGAATGCCCTCTTGATTTCTAAGTTGCCACTATATGTGTCATTAGATCATTAGATCATTCGCTTGCTTGACCCTCCCACTAAATTATAAATCCACACAGGGAAGGACTCTGGTTTTGATTTCGTACTAACAGTGGCTTTGATTGGTCAATTGCATAGTATTTTCTTTATCAGTTCTTTGGTGCTGAGTTCTTTCATATGCAGGTGCTCCTGTACTTATGATGGGGTTATGTTCCAATAACTCGCTGTAGACTGGAAACATCTTCAGTTGAAAATGCACTGAATCCACCTCGCCTACTGGCCTCCTAGCTCAGCAACACAGCTTGCTGTAGAGTGTGGGTTGTTTCCTCTTGTGATCGAGTGGCTGACACGGACCAGCATTGAGAGAGAGGATCTGCCCTGCAGATGGCATGTTGCTAGTCCCAGAAAAAGAGCAAAATTCAAAATCTGAAGTATGGTTTCTAGACAATGTGTATTATTTTTCCACCATGGTAAAGCTGAAAATTTAGAAGTCTAACTACCGTTCAGTCAGTCAGGGAGGATCTGTTGTTACTCTAATTTGCATGGTAGATTAGCACTCCTGGATAGGAATCGGGAAATAGAGACTCTGTGAGGTTAAATGCTTTGTTTATAACTAGACAGCTGCATGTGAGAGAGTTGAGATTCAAACTCATGCACTTTTGTTGGGGGGTACCAGGGATCGAACTCAGGGACACTTGACCACTGAGCCATATCCCCAGCCCTATTTTGTATTTTATTTAGAGACAGGGTCTCACTGAGTTGCTTAGCGCCTTGCCTTTGCTGAGGCTGGCTCTGAACTCTCAATCTTCCTCCCTCAGCCTCCCTAGTCCCTGTGATTACAGATGCATGCCACAGTGCCTGGCAAACTCATGTGCTTTTCATATATCTAAAAGCTTCTCTTATTCTTGACCCTGAAGCTACAAAAAGTTCTCAACAAATTATGTGAGTGTGAATGAAGACATGGGTGGGTCATTTTCTTTCTTTCTCTATGACACCACTGTGGCTAAGCGGAGAATTATCTTCTTTCTGTTTTACTTTGGGAGGGAAAATTAGCCACTGGAAAAAATTGACACCTCTTCCTCTCCTTTCCTTGTGGGTTTTTTTTTGTGTGTGTGCCATTTAGAGCTGCTATTCTGGTTCCTGGAAAAATGAAATACTATGAAAATTAGAGAGACCTATAAAAAAGTCAGGCTTCTGAACTTAGCTGCCTAAAATTTCACACATAAAGCTTAGAGGATTTGAATTCAATTCAGTTCAGTTCAGATCCTCAGACACTGGTCCCATAACCCCTGCACCTGGCATTGAGCTGACGTGGGGATACAGAGCTCCTTGATTCATACCAAGGCCCTGGAGAAGGGACAGCTATCAAGTGAAAAGTTTTGAAACATAGTATAATTTGAACATCCCTTTTCTGAAATACTTGGGACCAAAAGTGTTTCAAATTTTGGGTTTTGGAATGTTTGCATATACATAATGAGATCTTGGTGATGGGACCCAAGTCTAAGCAAAAAATTAATTTGTTTCATATATAACTATACACATAGACTGAAGGTAACGTCATATCAAAAAAATGAGAAATTATACCCCGTTTGATTCAAATGTATGAATTGTCAAGATCATTGTACTGTCATGTGTAGCTAATTAAAAAAAAAAAAAGGAGGTTTATTATGGCTATGGTTATGAGGCTTGGAAGTCCAAGATCTAGGTCCAGGTCTGTTAGAACCTATGTGGCTTCATCTCATGGTAGAAAGCAGAAGGATAAATGAGGATGTGCAGAAGGGGAAAAAGTGAGGGATAGAACTTGTCCTAGCTAGCCTAGTCCTGTGATGACAACGTTAATCTTTCATGAGGGTTCCACCTCCATCACCCACCCCTGCCTAGGCTCCACCTCCCACAGTGCTGCACTGAGGAATGGGAAGGGTCCAACCCCAGAACTTCTGGGGACATACTCAAAACCACAGCAGGAGGTGAGGAGTTTCAGTGGGTGACTGGGAGGTCCTACAGCAGGACCCTGGACAGCTAGGATTTCACCTCACAGCTTTTTTGAGGTAGGTTTTGTTAGCTTCAATTTCTATCAGAAGACAGTGAGACTGGGTTAAGTTCATTGCCACTTGTCTAGTAAATGTGCCAGCCAGGATTTCAGTGTGATTGGACTGATTGGGAAACCCAGTTCCAAAGACGTCGTGTAAAGGTGGCCGTCATCCTAAACTGCACTAAGATTGTGGCCTCTAGTCCCACGAGGCCAGCCAACATTTGAGTGGTAGGACTGAACTGAATGTTTACTGTTTTTGACTTATGCTTAATTTGAAATTAAAAGGAAAAATGAATACTCCATTTAGTTATTGGAGAACTTTTTTGTATATTTGGAGCAATTGGGTGTGTAATCTACTGTTTCAGCTGCAAATTCGATGAACTCTAAATATAGATCAAGTATTTCTGATGCAAATTTAGTACCTGTATTCAGATGTGCTGTAAGTACAGAATACACCCCGTATTTCAAAGACATATTGATAATGGATTGAAGGGATAATTTATTGATCTATTGGGTTAAATAAAAATATTTTTAAAATTAATTTTACTTTTTTTTTGTACTGGGGATTAAATCCAGGGGTGCTCTTTTATTTTGAGATAGAGGGCCTCACTGAGTTGTTTAGGGCCTTGCTAAATTATTGAGGCTGCTTTGAACTTGTGATCTTCCTGCCTCAGCCTCCTGAGTCACTGGGATTGTAATGCGCAGAAGGGAAAAAACCAGCAGGTACCATCATGTCCAGCATCCACTTGAAACTAAAAAAATAAAAAAAAATTTGATTGAGATAATAATTTTACATATTTATGGGGTATAGCATGGTGTTTTGACTCATGTATACTTTGTGCATTGATCAAATGAGAGTAATTAGGATATCCATAGCCTTAAACTTCTATTATTTCTTTATAGAAATACATTCAAAGATCTCCCTTCAAGCTATTTTGAAATATAGAATGCATTGTTTTAAATATATTCATCCTACTGTGCAATAGAACACCTGAACTTATTATACGACCCCTAGAAAATTTAAAAATGTGTGGCTTGCATTCTGTTTCTATTGCATAATGCTGTTCTCAGTCAGTCTTTCATATAAATGAATGAACTTTGTTGATTTGTCAGGGTTTACTGTATGCAGAAATAGTAGTAAAAGCATCCAAAATATATGTATTTTCCTGTCTCTGAGTTGACCTGTGTAGGTCTCAGGTCATCAGAACCTCAAGGTCTCTGCTGAACACTGGAGATAGCACCATCTCACCTGACCCTTTGCAGAAAGGTCTAGTGCAAGGTGGAGGTCTATGGCCCCAGAGACAGAACAAATTACAAGGGCCATCAGACTGCTAATGAGAGGAGGCGGGCAGGGTAGGAGGGGTCTGGGAGATGGTTTTTTTCACTCCAGCTTTCAAAAACCAGATGATCCACACCCACGTGCACAAGAATTCAAATCAAAAGCCACGCAGCCGCACAGCTTGAACAGCATAACTGATTCCATAAACAATTCAGACCTCCTTATTCCAGCTGATTTCAGGGCTTTATTTTTGTCTGAATCTATTATTACAAAGGTTTTCCGTCTGACTTTTCCATTACGACTCTATTTGTGAAGCTCAGATTCAATATTTGAAGTCTGAATTTTTCCCTTCACACAGAACTTTACTGACAGAGTAATAAAGATGTATTTGAGGGCAGAGAGGAAAATGAGATGAGGTAAACTTCAAAGTTAATGAAGAGAACACAAATGATACCTGAGTGAGAGTTGACTTATTTTGATAATTTGGGGGGAACAAAAGAATTGTGGCTGGTGTTCTGGTTTCTTTTGATGCTGTTTTTAGTGTTTTCCCTAGGTGTATTATTAAAGCTGTTACTCAGGATTTAAATGTCTGAACATTAATAGTTTTTCTTCTGAGGTTGGAAGTAGGGGAGAGGAGGGGGGGAGGAAAGAGAGAGAGAGAGAGAGAGAGAGAGAGAGAGAGAGAGAGAGAGAGAGAGAGAAAACATAAATTAATTTTGAAGGAAGGGTGACATTTAGACCCTTATAATTGCATAATTTAATCCTTTGGCTTTCAATTATTTATTTGTAAACATCCTAAAGGCCCTTAATACATGACTACATGATGAATGGTCATTTTCAGATGTAAAATTTGCCTACTGGATGGTGAGAGGCTGACAGAGAAGATTCTGGAGGAACCTAGAAAAGCCGTAATAGCCTCATCTCTCCTCAGTCTTGGTATTTTGGGCTTATTTTGGAGTACACAATTGTTATGGTTTGGCTATTAGGTGCCCCCCCCCAAGCTCCTTGCTAATGCTGGAATGCTCCGAGGTGAAATGATCAGATCATGAGAGCTATAACCTATCAGTGGATTAATCCACTTTATGGATTAATAGTTTGAAAGGACTTCTGTACTGGGTGGTAGCTGTAGGCAGGTGGGGCATGACTGGAGGAAGCAGATTACTGGGGGTATGCCCTTGGGGATCAAATCTCTCTGTTTCCTTTCTCTCTTTGCTTCTCAACCATCATGAGCTGAACAGCTTTCCTCTGCTGTGCTATTCTGCTATGATGTTTATCTTGGACCCAGAGCAATGGAGCTAGCTGACCATGGATTGAACCTCTGAATCTGTAAGTCTAAAAATCTTTTCCTCTTCTAAGTTGTTCTTGTCAGGGATTGTGTTCACAGTGACAGAAAGCTCCCACAACAGTAATCGTCACTAAGGATTTGAGAAGCTACCTCAAAGTTTTAGCTATATAGTGGTCCTTCCTTATTCTTGGGGATACCCGAGACCACAGATTGTACCAAACCCCATGTATACTGTGTTTATTTCCTAAATATACAAACCTGTGATAAAGTTTAATTTAAAAATTAGGTAAATAAGACATTAACCTCAATAATTAATAACAAAATGAACAATTACAACAACATAGGGTAATAAATGTGCTAGCCATACTTTGGGGCCATTATTTAGTAAAATAAGCACTACTTTAATACAAGCACTGTGATATTATAACAGTTGATCTGATAACTGAGATGGCTACTAAGTGAATAAAGGGGCACTACTATATTGTATGCATTTAATGACAACATTGTATACTATGGTTGCTCAGTTATTCAGGTATTGTTTTGTTCAGCTTTTCATTATTATAACAAACACCTGAGGCAATCAACTTATAAAGGGAAAAGGACTATTTTGGCTCACAGTGAGAAGTTTTTAATCAGTTGGTTCTGGTACTTTTATGCTTCTGGTAAGGGTGCTGGATGGCAATAATAGGGATTGCTTGGTGCAGCAAAACTGTTCACTTCCTGGCCAAGGAGCAAAGAAAAAACTGGAGGAAGAGGCCAGGGTTCCACGGTCTCCTTTGGGGGGCACACCCAAGTGACCTAAAGACCTCCCACCAGGCTCCATCTCCTAAAGGTTCCACCACCTCCTAATAACACCACCCTGGAGACCAATCTCTAATACATGGGCCTTGGGGGACACTTCAGATCCAGACTATTGCAGGTACCAAACATCTCAGGAGACCCTTGTGATTGTCAACACAGTTGGAACTGGAAGCTCTGGGGAAATCCTGGGTGATGGTGTGGCCACAACAGCTTCCTTATTGTTTCTGTAGCACATTCCAGAAAAGCTCTCGGCCAAACCTGGGAAAGCAGCTCCACATTGTGAAGACTGAACTGGGCGAGGGGAACTTGTGATCCAGTGTTGAGGTTGCATGTGGGGATTCCAGCCTCAGTGGAGGCTTTTGCTGCCTGGTTCTGTCCCTGTCATCATCATTCCTCGTGTCCGAGGGGCTCCGTGCTGGGTATTGCAGCCCTTCCTGGGCTGCACGAGGATGATGCTCTTTCCTCCTCTTTGAGTTTCAGGTTCTACATCTTCAGATCTTCCCTGCTCTGCTTGTCCATTTGCTCATTTACTTACTCAACAACAGTGATGGATTTCCTACCAGTGCCAGGTCAGTGGAGCACACAAGGACACCCAAGTCATTTCTTACCATGTCTAGTCCTGAGTTTCTCTCCTTCATTTAATCAATGCTGTTAAAATGTTGACAGACGTACATTGAATATTACCATGATGGTGGACCCTCTGGAAAGTTCTAGGTTCTCCCCTGGGTGTTGAGTAGATTTTGTTCTTCTTTTCCCATCTCCTCTTCATCTACTGTGTACTTTCATTGTTCTCAGGACATAGATTAGTTAACTTGTCTTTTAATATAATTGTTTTTATTTTTCTTATTTAAAAAAACTTTTTTTTTTTTTTTTTTTGAGACAGAGTCTTGCTGTGTTCAGCTCAGAGTGGCCTCGAACTTGGGGCCTCTCCAACAGCTGGAATTACAGTTTATGCCCCTGAATCCAGCTTTCCATTTTCCATTCTTTTTAAAAAGTCAATTACGAAGATACATCATAATTCAAACCTAGTTTTGAAAAATGGAAGTAAAAAATGGGAAGGAATAAAAGCAGAGAAATGGTCATCATCCAAAGACATTCATGAGGCTTAGATGAGACACCAAACTGTAGTTCTGGGTTTTTCTAAGCATCAATCAAAGAGTGAAATACATTTACACTGTGAATTTACAGACTTATAGAATTTCATAAGAATCATAATCCATGTGTGGTCCAGAGGAAGCATAGATACCTGTGGTAGAAATGTCTCCAGTGGATTCTTCTAAAGGGTCCTCATTCCCAAAACCACATCATCATACCATTCTCACAAGAACACAAGTATGGGAGTTTTGTACAGGTCTATTTGTCTTGCATCCTTCATATTAGCTGCAGGCATGTCATCTAAGCTCTGAAGGTAGCATTAGTACATCTGAAGCTGGAGGCAAGGGGTCTGAACCTCAAAGTGGCAAGCAGCCACTTTGTCTGTGCTTCCTGTATGACAGTGGGGAGAGGATCCCTGGAGGAGCTGGTGGCAAGTCCCAGATCTGTTAAAGGGATCCAGGTCACACTTAAAAATACAGTAAAGAGCCAGGGTCAGTGGTACACACCTGTAACTCCAGTGATTTGTAAGGCTGAGGCAGGAGGTTTGCAAGTTTGAAGATGGTCTTGGCAACTAAATGAGACCCTATCTGAATATAAAAAATTAAGGGCTAGAGAAGTAGCCCAAATGGTAGAGTGCCCCTGGATCCAGTCCCCAGTACTGCAAAGAAAACAAAAACAAACAAACAAACAAACAAAAACCCAACCAACCAACCAAAAATAACTAAACAAAAGCAAACCTAGTAACCACCAAACTTTCCTTACCCCTGAGGACCAGGTTCAGTCTCGGGCTGCCAGTTCATGAGTTCTGATCTACAAAAACAGAGGAACTGACAGATTTCCATAAATATTGTTTTCTATAGCTGAGCTAATGATAAATATCGGGCAGAAATAATTCAAGTTCTCTGTTTGATAAGTTCTGAGAAATGAAGTCAGTGCAAGCAGCATTGTGATTCATAAATCCTTGAAATAAATTTAACATACCGAGATGGCACAAGTTCCTGCCAGTGTTATTCCTTGGAGTAAAACATGGAAATAAAATGGAATCCCTGTTGTCATGGAACTTCAAAGCCTAAGTGCATTAAGTACCTAAAATGGAGTGTGATGCATGCCATAGGCCAGCCTATACTTGGGATGCACAAGGGAGGGATGAGAATAGGGCCAAACTCTTGGGTCAGAGGGTCAGGGGTTGGAGTTAGGGGTCAGGGGTCAGGGAAAGCTTCCTTCAGGAGGAAGAGAGAAGGCAGTAAAGGTGTGGTAAAATAAACAGCTTCTACTCCATATTTTATTTCCACTTGCTGCCCTGGGTGTCAAGAAGATTGTAAGGTCTAATTGAGGGAAAGCCACCTGGTGGCAGCCCGGGCCCCTCCATAAAACACTGGGCAAAAGTGGAGGAAGGGGCCTTGGCCTTTCTGGATGAGCAACAGGCTCCAGGACCGCGGACCCCTCATGAGGGGCTGCTTTTTCCTATCTCCATTCTCATCTTTCTCCTTCCTCGTCCTTCTTCTCTTCCCCAAGGGCACAGGGCTTGCACATGTTGTCTCATTAATGGCAAGGAGATGGCATGAAAGCTATGGTACCTCTGATACTTTCTGGGACAGCTGGGGCCTGCAGGTCATCAGGGTCCAGGCCAGCACAGTGCTGCCTTGGGAATACCTGAACACACTGGAGTAGTTGGAAACTGTAGATCATTTGTTGTCTCCCTAGACTGATATTGGGTGCCGCACTTTCTGGAGAAACACAAATACTGCTCTGCCCCCTCCCCACTTCCCCGACAGCAAATCGGCAGGGTCTGCCTGAAAAGACAACATGGAAAGGCAGGACCAGCTCCATACTGTTTCTGGGTGGCTTTCCCTAGGTCTGTCTGTGGACTTTGGCTATTGCTTTGAGCTGCTCAACATCTGAATTAGCTTCTGCTCATCTGTGGGAAATTCCTCAACCTAAGGATCTGAGCCCATTTCTCATAAATGAAGCTGGGAATGCTGAGTCGCACGCTTCCCATCTCTCTTGATATGAGGGTAAGGGATAAGACTTAGACTTGGCTAGCTATAAGGTGTCCTAAGAAATAAATGCAGAGCATGGGCTATCTCTGGCCATGGTGGAGACCGAGTGGTTGTGGGCAGTATGGTCCCTTGTGTTCTAGAAAGATGACCTTCAGCATGGAGGATGTGAACTGGGCAGCAGCTGGGGAGCAGCCCCAGCCCAGCTCTGCAGCCCGAACTTGGACTTGCTCTGTATGTACAGCCTCAGAGTAGCTTTCTGTCCCTTCCTGAGTGCTTGTCAATCAAACTATGTACTTTATATTCCCAAATGAGAGGTAAAATTTGTTCAGAAAGTTGACAAAATTGCTTCAAGTTAGGTGTTTTAGAACATCCCAGTAAAACAAATAAGAAATTACAAACTCCTAATTGGGACATACATGAAGTATATTGCCTTTCATTTAATTTAAAATTATTTATTAAAGAAAAGAGAAAATTCAGATAAAAACAATAGTGAATATATATCACATATGTTATAAAGATGAACTATGAAGTCAATAAGTTTTTCTTCTGACAGCAAGAAGCCATTTGCATACAAATTCAATATATTTTTAAAAATTTGCTCTGTGCCTAAAGTAGCATGTTCAGTTTTGTTACTTATAACCAAGGACCATGACTGGCAGAGTGTCCTTCCTCATAAAGAGGCTGTGGTTCAACGATAAGAAACTCAGTGTTCTCATCCTAGAGTTGAGATAACAATTCTACCAGCTTCCTGGCATGGTTGGGAGTGTCAATATCATACATAGAGAGCTTAGAACATGATGATCACATAGTAGGCAATCACCTGGACGGTGAGAAGTAATGACTTCTGGGTTCCGAATTTAATCAATCATTATTTAAACAAGCATTTAACCTCTGTAGTTCCACTTTTCTTCTCTGTGAAATGTAAATAAGAGCTGCTCCATCAAGCTCATGATTGGTGTGAATGCCAAACTATGAAATGGGAAAATGCTTTGCAAAAGTATAAAATTGTGTGATAGAATAGAGTACTGTTGCTATTATTAATATTATTATCATTTTCATTTAAGAATTCTGTTAATATGATTGTGCTCCCTCCCCTTGACTCTCACTAGTTTACCTTGATCCCTGGAGACCCTCAGATTGGGGATTGAGGCTCTTAGTCATTTTACATGATGGGTTAGTTTTGTGGAGAGGAAAGAAGGGAATATAATATTTTGGGAAAAAATAGACAAATTTTACATATTATGGACTTTAAAATTTTGTAGTGCTTTATTGTATCTGTAAGGCCAAGAATAAGTGGAATAGCTTGTCTTGAAAACTGGATTTGTCTTGTCTTACATGTCAAAAATGTTTAGAACACTTAATCCATTAAGGCGCCATGAACAAAATCTTGCAGTTTTCCCACAGACCACGCTTGCCTCCTCTCATTCTGTTTTTTTTTGCCTGTCCTGTGCCCAGTTGGAGAGATAGCTGTTCACTTTATCCTGATCAGTTCTACACAGGGTGTGCCAACATGTCAAATTTACCATCAAGGAGCTGGGAGATTATGTTGGAAAGACAGTCTGGGTTGGAGGGCAGGGGAGGTGTCTGGGCAAGCGATTGGCACGTTCCAGGGAAGGGACGACAGGATCTGGGCATGGAGGTGAGAAGCCCTAGGGCTTTCTAGGGAATAGAAGTGATTTAGAGATTTAGAACCTCCAGGTTTGATAGTGAGGAGGGGGATAGAGGGAGTTGAGGACGAAAGGAGAAGCGGGGACTGGAAAGTTCAAAGGGGTTTTATGTTGATGGTGATGGGGACTCAGGGAAGTGTTGGGGCCACTCGGGTTCTGGGAACCCGAGGCAGAGTGAAAGGAAGCTGGAGGGACAGACTCAAGAGTCAGGAAGGAGATCAGGAGGACAGTTAGGAGACTGGTGCTCTCATACAGATTGCAGGTGGGGGTGACTGGCACCTGGCAGACTGGGGATTGAGGAGGAGACTAAAGGCAACTGTAAGGGGCAGGGTCTTAGTCCGTAGAAGGCTGGCTCCATTCCTCAGGGATCAGGAAAAACATTATGATGGGAGAGAGTGGTGGATGGAAGCAGCTCACATGACGATCAGAAAGCAGAGGGCGACTCCACTGGCCAGATACAAATATATACCCCAAAGTTGCTCCCCAATTCCCACCTATTCCAGCCACACCCCTACCACTTCGATTACCACTCCATTAATTCCTATCAGGGGTTAATTCACTGATTGGGTTAAGACTCTTATAACCCAATCGTTTTTCCTCTGAACCTTCTTGCATTGTCTCATGTGTGAGCTTTTGGGGGACATCTCACATCCAAACTATAACACAAGGATACCCAGCCTGTCCAGACAAGGGGCACATACAGGAGGAGTCTACAGCGACTTTGTTGACTTGGACAGGAAGTGTCACACACTGAAATGGGTCATGGAAGAAGAGAAGCAGTCTTGGGAGTAGGTGAAAAGGGACAATGAAGACCTAAAGGGAAAATCTTTGATGTTGAAATTGTCATAAACATGACTGATGGTGAGTTATCATCATTCTTTAAAACACACCCTGCTGTGACAGCTAGGTCCTGTGAGTGAACATTGGCCCCTCATTCTCCCAGTCTTCCTCTCCATCTGCCTGGCTTGCATGGATCAGATTCTTAGGATGCAGTAGTCACTTATAATGCAGAATTCCCAACACGCCTCACAGAAACATCAAATGCTAGAGCTCTTTATGCCCAGCATCTCCCCCAGTGTTTCTGAGGAACCCATGGTCCGTGAGCTGAGAGGCTGAGAAGGAATTTGGTGATTAGATATTTTGGGGAAATTCTGAGACCCACAAAGTTACAAAGTTTCTTTACTGTAGGACCTCTCAAAAGCTATACTCTATTTATGTATGTGTGACTCCTTCAGAAGGGAGATTTTGAAAGTAAATATATTTGACAATAGAACTCTTTTGATGAAATACTCATAGTAATAATTATTTTTTTTATTGGCAGTACTTTAGGGAAAAATTTTAAAGGTTCATTTTTTTATTAATTCTATGAATAATGTATACCTATGGCAACTTATTTATATAAATAGGGAATAAGCAAAATAGAATAAAAAACAATACACACATCTGAAAGCTTCAGAGAAAATTAAGACAAAACTCTTCATGGCAATTGTATTTAACAGTACTGTTTTATTTACTTGAGATTACTCCAAGAGAGCAGAGCATAAGCATCATGCATACGCACACACACACATATACAGACACACACACACACACACACACACTGAACATGGTAACTATGTGTGTTGAAGGATGTATTAGTTTGATTGATGTAACATTATACAAAGTATACATTTATCAAATCATCATTGTTTTAGGCAGCTTTTTCATTGGTGTGACTATAAGACCCGACAAGAACAATTTTAGAGGAGGAAAAGTTTATTTAGGGGCTCACAGTTTCAGAGGTCTCCAAACATAGATAGCCAGCTCCATTCCTTAGGACTCAAGGTGAAGAGGAACATCATGGCAGAAGAGTGTGGTGGAGGGAAGCATCTCACATGATGATCAGAAAGGGGGGAGAGAGAGAGAGAGAGAGAGAGAGAGAGAGAGAGAGAGAGAGAGAGAACCCACCAGATACAAATATATACCCCAAAGTCATGCCCCCAATTACCCACCTCCTCCAGTCATACCCTACCTGCCTACAGTTACCACTCAGTTAATCCTGTCAGGAGACCTCATAACAATAATTCTCCTTTAAACCTTCTTGCATTGTCTCACACGTGAGCTTTTGAGGGACACCTCACAGCCAAACCATAACAATCACATTGTGCACCTTGAATACATACTTTTTTTTTTTTTTTCCAATGCTGGGGATTGAACTCAGGGTCTCACACATACTAGGAAAAGTGCTTTACCATTGAGCTACACTCCCTGCCTAAATACATACCATTTTATTAATTCTTTCTCCATAGAACTGGGATACAAAAAGCCTATCCCCCTTACAAAAAATATTGCCATAAATATTTTAAGGGAGTCAGAAAGAAGTAGAGATGAGATAATGAATAATTATGTACTCATCTCCCAGCTTTGATCAATTGAAATATTAAGCTCCATTGATTCAGTTCCTTTAAGAAATACATCAGACACAGTTAATGGTTAAATAGTTAACAGTTCCTCCATGCAGTCCTCCCTGATTCGGTCCCTTTCTGTATCCTCACCAATGTAAACCACACCCTGTACCATGCCCATGCCTTCCATGTTCCGTATCTGTGCAGCACAGACCACACTTAACATTGCTTTGCAGTTAAAAATGTTGCATTAAGGCTGTGGAATCTTGTTTGCTTTCTTCAACTCTTGATGTTCCATCGTATGAATATACCACTCTCCATTTTTCCTACTGATGGGTCTCTAGGGTGTGTTCAGTGATCTGTTGTCCTAAACCAAGCCATTGGGAGGGTTCTTGTCTATATCTCTTCTTGTGCACCCAAGTGGGAGTTTCTATAGTGAATATTTTCTGAAAGGGAGTTAGTGGTATTAGATTCTCAGGGTACAACTACTTGCTGGGTGAGTTTCTGTTTCTTTACATTTTCATCAGAACTTGGTATGATCAGTCTCTCCATTCCTGATTGTAGAATGGCTGGGCTGGGGATATAGCTCAGTGGGTAGAGTGCTTACCTCTATTGTGGAATGGTGTCTGGAGGGTTTGAATTTGTCGTTTCTTGATTCCTTGTGAGGATGATCTCTGTTTACATGTCTACTGGCTATTTAGTTTTCTCTTCTGTGACTTGTCTTGATTTTGCCAAAATTTTTTTTATTGCCTTCTTAAAATGATTTTTTTCATTCAATCTGTATCTTAGTTTTCAATACTGTTTATGATGTCTTTTTGTCAGAGAAGTTTAAAAAGTTTACCGATGTTCTCTGATACAGTGACTTCCCTCCCTAAGAATTGACATGTAGCCTATTTTTTTTCCCCCTAAAAGTTGAAAATTTTGCTTTTCTCACTTAGGTCTTAATTCTGGGATTCTTTTCTGTGGACAGTTGGAAACAGGAATCTGATTTGACAATTTCCATTTAAATTAGCAGACATCCTAATACCATTGAATAAATGAACATTTTCTTATGACTTGCAGAGCCACCTCTGTCCCATGTCCCCAGGCTGCCCCCAAGAAACCTAGAGGAGGCCACCAGGTCACCTATTGCCCCAGGTCATGGGGACTTTCCCAGCCACCCCATGGACAAGAACAGATGCTCTTTTGCTGGTATTTTTTCCTCCTCTTTCTCTCTTCTCCCTCTTTCCTTCCCTTTCTTTTCCTCTTTATCCTAGTCAGGCTGATGTTTCACATTGAGACTTTTATGCACGATGCAGCCATCATAAGACAGCTGTTTTCCAAGCAAATGTTTTGTTAAAAATACGGCTGGGTATATTGCACATTTCCTTTCACGAGCAGGGGCTAGCTGGGCCGACCTCTTTTCCATTTAAAAGAGACAGATAGTTGGGGCTATTAAAATCTACAGCTCTTTGCTTTGGATCCTGTTGATTCATGACTACTAATCCCTGTGGATATATTTTTATTTTCTTGGATATATTGGATGTGCAGGTGGTATATATTGGAAAAGCCCGTTGTTTATTGACACAAGCCCAGTAAAGACTCTGATTAATCTTAAAAATAAATAAAGGAAAGTGGAAGGTCACCCTCTGGATCAAAAGCTCCGATTATATCCTCGATTGCTGAGTTATTTATTTTTGGTTGAGAAAAATCCTCCCATCGGCGGCGTCCGGGGAGAGATGAAGATGAATATGTGAAGTGTGTGCAGGCATCTTTTCGCTGTCCTCGCTGGGCAAACATGCCTTCTCTAACTCACTGTTTTAGGGAGAAATCCAGCATTTTCTCTTACAAGACCCTCGACTTATAGATGGTTTTCAATGGCTGGAGATGTTTCTTTCCTCCTCCCGCCATCTGCAGGAGCAGGGAGGTGTGCTCTTGAAGGTCAACCCGTGACCTCAGAGGGTTGGATGTGCCTACTGAGCTTCCTTTGATACATTCAGGACAGTCTCTGGGCTGCTTTCAGCTATGGGGCCTTCATCTGGGGGTGCTCTTGACGGTCCCCCAACAGGTCTCCTGACATATTGCTCCATCAGTGTTACCCCCTGCTGCTCACTTCTCCTTCTCCAGTGGTGGCATTCAGGGTGACTGTCACTTTTTTTGGCTGGCGAATGGAATGAATCTTTTTATTTATAAAATTATAATTATTAGCACACATCAGTTGTCCAAAATAATGGGTTTCATTTTAGCAACAGTCTCATAAATGCTTATGATATACTTTGATTGTACCCATTTTCCTGTCACCTTCTTACCTGCCCTACTCCCACCCCCAATCCCCCTTATTAGTCCCCCTTCTACTTCCATGCCATTTTTTTAAATTCCCTAGATTCTGCATATAAAAGAAAACATGTGGTCCTTGTCCTTCTTAGTCTGGCTTCTTTTGCTTAACATGATGATCTCCAGTTCCATCCATTTGCCTTGGTTTTGTTCTTCTTTATGGCCGAATAATACTCCATTGTGTATGTATATACATCACATTTTCTTTGTCCATTTATCTGTTGATGGGCACCCAGGCTGATTTCATAACTCCATCCTGGACATGTGGAATTGGAGCCATGATGAGTTCTGTAATAAACATGGGTGTCTTCTTGCAAATTTCCCTGCCTCTCCTCCTGACTGTTCACTCTGCACACTTGCTGCCAGGGGGAACTTTCAAGAACACCAACAGGTCAATCATGTTACTTCATTGGTCCAAAACCTTCCTGGAATGGGTCTCCTCCTCTCCCTTTTAGGTTGGAGATGACCTGAATGTCACTCATACATCAGTCCTGTTCACATCCCACGGCCCAAACTTGGACCTGGAGACTGGGAAGTGGGTGCCCTGCACAGGTGAATATTTGCAACAATGCTGCAACTGGAGATAGCCTGAATGGACTTGGTGGCCATTTCAGAAGGCTGTCCCATGCTTTGGTGATGTCCCTGTGGGAAGTTTCTTTCCTTCTTATCTCAATAACATTTGTTGTTTGCTTTTTACCTTTAAAAAAATTGTTCTCATTAATTATACAGACAGTAGGATGTATTTTGACATATTACACATATATGGAGTATAACTTCCCATTCTTCTGGTTGCACATGTTGTGGAAAGAACTCAAACTATCCCTATTTGCTGAAGACATGATTCTATATTTAGAAGACACCCCCCCCAAAAAAACCCCAAAAGACTCCACCAGAAAACTTCTAGAGCTCATAAATGAATTTGGCAAAGTAGCAGGATATAAAATCAACACCCATAAATAAATTGTGTTCCTATACATCAGCTATGAACCAACTGAAAGAGAAATTAGGAAAACTACCCTATTCACAATAGCCTCAAAATAGAATATTTGGGAATCAATCTAACAAAAGACCTCTACAGTGAAAACTACAGAACACTAAAGAAAGAAACTGAAGAAGATTTTAGGAGGTAGAAAGATCTCCCATGCTCTTGGAGAGGCAGAACCAACATTGTCAAAAGGGCCATACTACCAAAAGTGTTATACAGATTTAATGCAATTCCTATTAAAATCCCAGTGATATTCTTCATAGAAATAGAAAAAAGCAGTCATGAAATTCATTTGTAAAAATAAGAGATTCAGAATAGCCAAAGCAATGTTGGCAAGAAGAGTGAAGCAGGAGGCATTCACAATACCAGACCTTAAACTGTACTACAGAGCTATAGTAATAAAAACAGCAGGGTATTGGCACCAAAAGAGACATGTAGACCAATGGTACAGAATAGAAAATACAGAGACAAACCCACATAAATACAGTTATCTCCTACTAGACAAAGGTGCTAAAAAACATGCACTGGAGGAAACATAGACTCTTCAACAAATGGTGCTTGGAAAACTGGAAATCCATATGTAACAAAATGAAATTAAAACCCAACCTCTCACCCTGCACAAAACTCAAAGTGAATCAAGGAATTGGGCATTAGACCAGAGACCCTGCGCCTAACAGAGAAAAAGTGGGCCCAAAATCTCCATCATGTCAGCTTAGGAACTAACTTCCTTAACCAAACTCCTAAAGCACTAAGAAATAAACATCAAGCATCCACAAATAAGATGGAATCAAACTAAAAAGCTTCTTCACAGCCAAGGAAACAATCAAGAATGGGAAGAGAGAGCCTACAGAATGGGAGAAAATCCTGGCCACCTGCACCTCAGGTAGTTGTCTGCCTTTGCCACTTCTGCGAGTGGCACTTCTCATCTGAACCCTGAACACAAAACCTCTGCTCTGAAATCCTCTAGTTTTTTTTTGGTCATTTGTCCTGAGTGCACTGTGAGCTACCCTTGGTCAGTGACTGTATTTTACTTGTTGTTGTGTCTCCTGAGCAGAGTATAGGGCAAGGTATAGAATAGGGAACCTATTATGGATAGACAGGTCCTGTAGTCAAAGGCTCCTTAATGGTATTTGTACCAAAAATGTGTGAAACTCTTTTTACAACATCATAGTCAGACCTGAAAAAGGTAGTTTTCATTGCTTGCCCTTCCTTGGTGCAGGGCTTCTGAAGTCTGGCTGTGCATCTGAATCACCCTGGAAGTATATGAGAAATAGTCCAGGGGACTCTTCTCACACTCTGGCATGAGGTGAGGGTCTGGGGGTGCCTGTGGTGTCTCGTTATAGCTGTTCACGGGGAGATAAGAGGTTACAGGAGACCAAAGGATGATGAATTAGAGAGGGACCCTTGTGCTCCTCTCATTTAGAGATTAAGCCCGGGACCAAACTCTCCTAGGCCTTTCGTCCCTGTCCCTCCCTCCTCCCTTCCTTCTCTTCCCCTTCTTACAGTAATGACTTTCATTATACAGAGTTGCTCAGGGCTGAGAAATTCTAATCAGAAATATATCTACTTTAGATATGCCACATTTTTTAATCCATTCATCCACTGAAGGGCATCTAGGTTGGTTCCACAGTTTAGCTATTGTGAATTGTGCTGCTATAAACATTGATGTGGCTGTGCCCCTACAGTAGGCTGTTTTTAAGTTCTTTGGGTATAGATGGAGGAGAGGGACAGCTGGGTCAAATGGTGGTTCCATTCCCAGATTTCCAAGGAATCTCCATACTGCTTTCCACATTGGCTGCACCAATTTGCAGTCCCACCAGCAAAGTATGAGTGTGCCTTTTTCCCACATCCTCGCCAACACTTATTGTGGTTTGTCTTCATTATAGCTGCCATTCTGACTGCAGTGTCATGATATCTTAGAGTAGTTTTGATTTGCATTTCTCTAATTTCTAGAGATGATGAGCATTTTTTCATATATTTGTTGATTGATTGTATGTCCTCTTCTGAGAAGTATCTGTCCAGGTCCTTGGCCCATTTATTGATTGGGTTATTTGTTTTTTCAGTGCTTATCCAAAGTACATGTATAAAGATACAAATTGGGTGCCAACATACTTTATATACAAGCAGAGATATGAAAAATTGTGGTATATATGTGTAATAAGAATTGTAATGCAAAAAAGTATAAAGGCATGAATTGGCATGAAAATAATCTATATACAAAGATATAAAAATTGTGCTCTATAGTGTAAAAAAAGAATCACAATGCATTCCACTGTATGCATTAAAAAATAAAATCAATAAAATTAAAAAAAAGAAATATATCTGCTTTATCCCACCGCTTCTTCTTTCCACCCAGCTCCTATGGATAAAATCTGTGGTGGTTCCATTTGATGAATGGCTAATGGCTTTCTCCTCCTGGGTGGGGCATCCTCTGTGGGATTGGGGCCAGCACTAGGCTACCCCAGCTCTCAGCCCCCAAGGCTTTGGACTCGTAAAGGCTGAGCACTCCCACCAGGACTGAGGCTCACCAGGGACCTCCAGGAGAAATTGTCAGAGCTGCAAGGACCCTGTGGCTGGAATCCTGTTTACTATTGTTTCCAAGGAGGGGAGTACTGGCCGGCCACCAAGCTTTCCTGGGAAGGGGGATGAAGAAGAGGAAAAGTGTCTCAAGTTTTCCTGTGACCTTCCTCAATCTCATTGCTGGAGCCTCCAGGGAAAATGGAAGGCAGCTATGCTCACCACTATACCACGAATGCTTTTTCTCCAGGGAAAATGGATGGCAATGCTGGTAAAGTACAACTAAGAAGTTAGGATAAAAAGCCAGCTGGTTGCAATAGAAAGCCATTGTTTACCTGGACTCCAAATAACTTATAGGGCCATAAACTCTAAGGTGGTGGTAGCCTGCTAGGTAAGATAGATGAGTGGATTTCAGTATTAGGGAGCAGTGTGGACTGTGGCAAGCTAGAAAAAGTCTAAAAGAACATTCACATCCGTGGTCTAAGAAAACACGGTGGTAGCCAAATCAAGCAAACATGCTGTGGATTTTTCTTATGGCCACTGTTTGCAATGCCCATTGCATCTTTGGGCAAATTCTAAGGGCTACTTGCAGGGGCATCTTGATTTTTTCCCCCTTGTAACTCCAATCGTATTTGAAATGACTCAATATTTCTTCCTCTGGAATGGACCTGAGATTATGTATCAGTCCTTCTGGTTTAGTCCAGTGGGTAGTCACGATTGTCCACAGGATTCAGGTCAGAGCTGATCTTGCTGTCATAGACTCAGGAAAAGGTATAGGACTTGGTATGTCTCTTGAAGAACTTAAAGTGGAGCTGGACACAGATGTGTAGCAATGATCACGACAATCACTAGGATTGATCTGGGTCCGAGATATGGCGTTCATCCTCACAATAACCAAATTAATGGTTCTATTTCTCTTTCAACTTTACAATCGGGGCACACAAGTCTTTAAAAGGTCTAGTACTTATAGCTAGTTGCCACAGTCTGGCTGGGCACAAAATCACTTACTTAGCACCAGGGACTGTGCGTAGCAGTGTCTGAAAACCACTTATTTAACCCTATGAAGTGGGTTTTATGATGAGCACCTTAACTTTACAGAAGAGGAAACTAAGATGCAGGGAGGCTAAGAAACTTGCTGAGCATTACCTAGTGGGCAGGGAGAAGATTTGGGATTTCAGTGCAGACAAGTGGGCTCCAAAGATCTTGTTCTTACACCCCCCACCCGCCATGCTCCCTCCCTAGCTTGTCACAGGGAACTGAGTAGCTGAGCTCGGATGAAACCCAGGTCAGTCTCATTCCCAGCTGGGAACCCTGGAACGCCAGGTACACTTCCTCACTTCCTGTGAAGAAGGAGTCTGCTAGAGTGTGAGAAGTCATCTTTTTTTTTTTATATAAGAAATTAAATTTTAAATGTTTATCCAGTGTGAACCATTGCCCAGGATGGATAAGGTTGGGCCAAGCCAGTGACACACCTAGAAGTGTATGTTCTGTCAGCCCTGGTGCTCCAGGGGGAAGAGGTGGGCACAGGTGGAGCAGGGGACAGGGGCCTACTGAGGTTTGGAGAGAAGCCAAAGCCAGGAGAGTTGGATTCCACATATGTTCCTTTGGAAAACAGGCATTCATTCAGTATGTTGAATTTGAACTACTAAAAAAATATAGTTTACCAATAGAAACTCTGAGGTATAGTAAGGCCAGCAGATTGGAAGATGACTGAAGTTGAAAAGATAGCTTGTTACTCATAGTTCCCAAGAGAAGGAGGCCTGTCTTGTTATAGAGGCTACCTGGGGAAGGTTCAGGAGGCAGAGAGGAACAGAGGGCCAGAGCCCTTGATATGGCTTATACTGGGAGGAATAAGGAACAGTCCAGGCAGGAGGGTAGACTTATGAGGATGCTAGCTTGAATAATCTCAGCAGGCTCTGGGTGTAGGGCTGCCCCTAGTTATTGGTGTCTGCTCCTAGGTGAGCAGGGCAGAGGGATACTTGTCAGAGTGTGTCCTGATACAAGAGGCGGTTGGGGTGTGAGCTCTGGATTGGTTGGTGTGCATTTGAAAAGGATGCTCATAGGCAAGTTGTTTCCTGTCTCTAGAAATCTGCTCTCCCTGGGAGGAGCTGTCCCTCCAGTGTCAGCAAGGCCCTAGATGTCAGAATAGAGAAAATAGGAGATGTGGATCTGTCTTCTCTCCTTTTTTCCTGCCTTATTTTGTTTAAAACTTATTTTTCCTGGCCATTTTGTTGCAAAGTCTGAGCAGGTGAAGAGACCCCTTCCTCACTCAGTTATTCCTGGACTCAGCCAAGGGCTGGACCCACAGCAAGTGAACATTGGCTTTGCTGAGCCGATACTTGATATATAGATGCTGCACTGTGTGTCCTCTTCCTCGTGTCCCATGCCCATGGTGAATGGGAACAGAACTTTTCCTGTGGGCCAAAGGCAGGTTGTCATTCCTGTGTGCAGGACAAGCCCTGCACAAGCTCAGCACCGGAGAAGGTGTTCACTCTGAAGGTTGGTACATTTATTTTATGGAATCTCCAGCAGATGGCAGTACAGCATCTTGATCTAACAAAGTCTATCTATTTGGACGATTCTTCAGACAAACAGAAATAAAGTGCCTGTAAGGCACATAGGGATGCTCAAAGGGTCCCCTGTTGGAGGACCCACCATCTGGGACTCACAGGCAGGGTTTGCCCTTATGTACCTTGTACCTAGGAATGGACAGCTTCTCAGCTGGGCCCCAGCAGAAGTTCCTTGAAGTGGTACAGTGGCCTAACTTTCACTGTATTACCAGAGGTCCTCAGAGGAGAGAACTGAGAGGTCTCAAGAGGTCAGAGACGGGTACCACATACATCAAGTGGGTAGCACTTGAAATCTGGGGTCCTGACACAACTGGGGGGAAGGGAGGGCTCTAAAATCCCATATGAAAGAAAGGCAGGGGGTAGTCGGGTGCATTCATGACAGGCGTAGGGCTTGGGGTTAATGAGTCCTGTATCAGAAGGAAACCATGATACTAAAGGATTAAGTTCAGCTACTTGGACATGTGATGAAAGGAGACGTTGGGAATGTGTGGCCTTGGATCTGTGCACTGTTCTGCAGGGGCATTGACATAGTGGAGGGGGTGATGATGTAACCAGGGTAGAGGGGTCCTCTGCATCTTGCTGGGCCTGGTGCTAGTGTAGGCCAGCAGTTATTTCAACATCCATGCTGGGGAGGAGCTATCTTTGGAAAAAGATCTTAAAGAGCACCGATGAAGAACGTGAGACCCTAAGAGTGTGTATGATAGAGGGGTCCCAAGTCCCCAAAAGGGATTTTGAGTTGTTTTCAATGAGACAGTAAGAAGGATTGGTCCTCTCAAAGGGGAGAGGGGAGGAGTGGTAGCAGGAGGAGGAAGGAGTGGTGGGCAAGATGGGGAAACCCTGAGTTTCCAGGGAATGTGGGATCTGTCAGGGGAGGCGACTCTGGGGACGGGACCACGGAGAGGGAACAGAATGCCTAAAGCACTATTGAGTTTATAGGGCAACGTGTGGCTGGATCTGACCCCATGAACACCCCTTCCCCAGTCTTCAGTGAGCCAGTGCTTTGTATGAGTTTTCCTGGTGTGCGCTGCGCGGACTGTGTGTGCACCTGAGAGAGACCGCTGGATAGGCTGATGGGGCACGGAATAGAGAAGGCATAAGTGGAAGGAAGTCTGGAAACTACATGGACCATTCCAATGGAACTCTGCAAAATCTTTTTCTTAGGGTGCCAGGAATTGAACTCAAGGGCACTCAACCACTGAGCCACACCCCTAGCGCTATTTTTGTATTTTATTTAGAGACAGGGTCTCACTGAGTTACTTAGCACCTCACTTTTTTTGCTGAGGCTGGCTTTGAACTCATGATCCTCCTGCCTCAGCCTCCTGAGCTGAATAGAAATATTTTTAGAGAAATGAATGACAATCCTGTATAACCAAAAGAATGAGAAGTTAAACTCCATTTATGTATGATGTGTCAAAATGTATTCTTTGTCGTGTATAACTCATTAGAGCAAATAAAAAAAAACCTTTTCCGGGAATGAAGGGAAGGGAGGAGGATTGGAATAAGGAAAGACAGTGGAATGAATCGGATGTAACATTCCTGTTTCCATGTATGAATATACCACAGTGAATCTCACTATTGTGTGCATCCACAAAAAATTAATTAAAAAAAATAACTATGAGTAAATGGCAGAAAGATCAGCAGAAGAAAGGGAGCAGGGGGTGGTGAGGGGAGAGAAGGGGAGGTACTGGGGACTGAGTTAGAACACATTATATTGCATGCTTTTATAATTATGTCAAAATGGAGCCTACTGTCATGTGTAACTAAAACAACAACAACAACAACAACAAGAACAAATAACAAAAACCCAATAAATGTAGGGAAAAAACAAAACAATGAATGACAATATTGATGGATTGGTTCAATATATATTTATGAACAGCCTACTATGTGCCAGGAGCCATCCCAGGAACTGGGGGAACATGGAGAAGATGCTTCTTACTTAAGGAGATGCAGGATGCAAGACTGGTTACCAAGAGGACCAAATACACAACAGCTCAGGGTCACAGTTTTAACAGCTACTTTTAATTTGCTTGAAAACTAATTTGCTTGACAAATTGTGGCAGAAGATCCCTGGGTAGAAATTGCTTCTACACTGGAGACTGCTTTTCAGCACAGATCTGATATGCTTATTGAGTTTTTGTTTGAGCCAGGAAGGTAAGAGGACCAGGGAGGGCCTGACCCAAAGTAATCCTGGGAGAGAAATATCAGGGCCCTGGGGCCTCAGCCACTCTGCTTTCCCATTACTGAGATTGTATGCATTCTTTGTCTCATGCTGGCTTTTTAAAGGGATTGCAAAATTGTTCCTAAAACGGAAGGATAAAATTGCACTGAAAAACTCTCATTTAGGACTCCTGGTGGGTTGTAAGCAAACACATTCTTGGAAGCGGAGAAAGAAAAGCCTGTTGTTTCAGGCCAGGAGGACAAGGTGGTCTATCAGGAGGCGCCATCTTGGGTGCTAATTACCGAGCTCCATAATGCACATGCATAGTAAGGGTTTAACACCAGCTCAGAAAAGAAACAAAAAAGGGATTGCTACACACTGCAGATCTCTACTCTCCTCCTTTTCCCCCCAGTGATATGTGTGTTTTATAATTTTAAGACTTGAGTAAACTTTACTGCTTTTAAGGGTATACAGTTCTTAGAATTTTGAAAAGTGTATAATTGTGTAACCATTATCAGGATATGGAATTCTTCTGAAAGTTCCCCCAAAATTCACTCAATTCCCAGGTCCTCTCAAACAATGATTCATTTGATGTCCCTATGGATCTGTCTTTGCAAAAAAAGGTCACATAAATGGAATTGAATAGTACGTAACTTTTTGAGTCTGATTTCATTCACCTAACATAATGCATTTGAACTTAAGGGTCAATAATCCCTGCCTCTTTTGGTGGTCAAACTCTTGTATAATTCCTTCTTCTTGCATATGAGTGGGATCTACAATTTGCCTTTTTTTTTTTTTAAATGAATGTTGTAGGTTTAACCCAAGCCCTCATGCATAAATGCTCTGCCACTGAGCTACATGTCCTGTCCCTACAATTTGCTTTTAATTGACAGACTACAAGAAAAGTGATAGATGTTATGTCCCAACTTATCTTACATTGTGTAAGACTCTACAAATGTACCACAGAGATTCTTTTGCTGGCCTTTAAGGAGTAAATGGCCATGTTTGGAGGCCCCTGTGGTCAGGGACTGAGGGTAGCTTCCGGTAGTTGGGGATAACTCCTATCTAACTACCAGCTAGGTAATCCAGGTTCCCCAGACCTGTCGCCATCGAACATGAATTCTGTCAGCAACATAGGGAAGCTTAGTAACTGCTTCCCTACTTGAACTTCCAAATGAGACCCTGGCCCTGACCAACAGTTGGATTGCAGCCTTATAAGACCCTATGTAGAGGACCCAGCTAAGCCCAGATCCAATCCATAGAAGCTGTGCATGATTAATGCGCATTGCATTCAACTGCTAAGTTTGTGATAATTTGTTACACAGCAATAGATAACCAATATACACTTCAGCTTTAATTGTGGGCTTGTCTATTTCCTTTTTTTAAAAAAACTCAGTTGGTTTATGCTTTATGTATTTTAAATGTTTCTATTAGTGCATTATAGTTATACATAATATTGGGGTTCATTTTAATATAATCATACAAGCATGGAATATAATTTGTTCTAATTCAGTCCTCAGTACTTCCCCTTTCCCTCCCCTCTTCCTTCCCCTGGTCTTCCTCTTTAAAAATTAGTTTTTAAAAATTAGTGCTTTATGGATATACATAAAGGTGAAATTCACTGTGGCGTATTCATACATGTATGTAGCATGATTTGGTCAATTTCATTCCACTGTTCCTTTCTCTTCCTGTCCCTCATCCTTTCCTCTCAGTCCACTTCCTCTGCTCCATTGATCTCCCTTCTATTTTCTTGGGATGACTTCTCTCACCTCCTCCTGGTCCCCATCTTGGTCTAGCTTCTGCATATGAGAAAAAAACATTCCACCCTTGACTCTCTGAGTCTGGCTAATTTCATATAGCATGTTCTCCATTTTCATCCATTTTCCAGCAAATGCCATAATTCCACTTTTTATTGCCAAGTAAAACTCCTTTGTATATATGTACCACATTTTCTTTATCCATTCGTCTTTTGAGGGTACCTGGGCGGGTTCTAATACTTGGACATTGTGAATTGTACTGGTAAACATTGAGGTATCTGTATCACTATGATATGCTGAGTTTAGTTTTGTTTTTGATAAATACAAAGGAGTGAAATAGCTGGGACATATGGTGGTTCCATTTTCCTAGCAGAATCTCCATTCTGCTTTCCAGAATGGTTGTACTAATTTGCAGTCCCATCAACAATGTGTATTTGTACCTTCTCCCCCACATCCTCATCAGTATATTATTTTTATTCTTTAAAACTGCCATTCTGACTGGAGTGAGATGAAATGTCAATGTAGTTTTGATTTGCATTTCCTGATTGCTAAGGGATATTGAACATTTTTTTTTTTTGTATATTTGTTGGCCATTTGTATTTCTTCTTTTTGAGAAGTGTCTCTTTATTTCTTTTGCCCATTTATTATTTAGGCTATTTGCTTTTTTCTTCTTGGTATTAATATTTTTGAGTTCTTTATATATTTTGGGTATCATTCTCTATTTGAGGAGCAGGTAGCAAAGATCTTCTGTAATGTCTTCATGCTCTTGCAGAAGCACAAATGCAGGTCTCAGGTTTTACTGACTCCTGTGGGATGCTAGTAACCAAACTCCAAGTTCCTCCAAGTCTCAAATTGTCCAATATTGACACTATAGGACCTTCTTTAAAGTGGCATAAAACCTGATGGCTGTCTGAAAGTGTGGAACCTGTGATTATGGGCTCTCTGTGGGTGGTTCTTAGTGCAGAATCCTCCTTTCTGACTGATGTAGATCACCAGGGTACTGTCCCTATGCCTGGGATAGAGAGTTCATTGGCACACCTGCATCTGAGCTCCTATTACCCTGGCTATGAATCATAGGCCTCTGCTCCCTTCTGCTGGGACATCTTCAGAGTGGCACTATCTAAGCATTTTGCAGCTGTCTGCAGCTATGTGGCCTGTGGGTGTGGGCTCTATATGGGCCATCGGTGGCACAGAAACCTCCACCTAGGCTGATGTAAGTCACTGGGGAACAGTCTCTGTAACTGGGATGGAGGGTCCGTTCGTTGGCCCACCTGGATCTGAGTTCCTGCTGCCTCTGGTTGTGAATTGTGGGTGCCCCTTCCCTCCACTGGGACTTCTTTGAGGTGGTTTTGTCTAAGCACTTGGCATTTGTCTGTAGTGGTGGGACCTTGGATACAGGCTTTCTTCCTTTCTTTATTTTTTTATTTTTATTTTTTTTTAGTTCTAGGCTCACTGTGGACTCTACAAAAAGACGGCACTTCCCAGTACTGCTTTCTGTCCACAATTTGGCTTAACCTGCTTCATCTCTTTCATGTGGTCTCTGCTACTCCTGTCCCCTTTTAACGTGGTCCAATCTTCTTTCCAGATTTTGTTAAGGAAACAAGCTTATGAGCTTTTCCTCTCCCTCTTCCTCCCTTTGTTACCTCTTTCCTTTGATCCCACCCAGGTTGTGATTTGGGGGTCAAGGAATTCTATCCTTATTTTCTGCTCTAGTAACCAAACTCCGAGTTCCTCCAAGTCTCAAACCGTCCAATATTGAGCTTCAGAGCATTTACTCCATCACCCACCTCTCTGATTAGATCTTCTTTCACTCTCTCTCTCTTTCCTATTTGCACTGTGGAGGGGTCAAAGGTTGCTGCCTAGATCCAATCTGCCATCTTCTTTTGCTGCTTCATGTATTTTGAAGAGTCATTGTTGGGTGCTTATTAGTTTAGAATTCTTATTTCTTCTTGGTGAATTGACCTTTTTGGCATTATGTAGCACATCTCTTTATGGTAATTTTCTTTGCTCTAAAGTATGTATTAATAGTATTATGACCATTCTGGCTTTCTTATCTGTAGTTGCATGAGATATTTTTTAAAAATTTTTTGCTTGTAATTTACCTATATCATTATATTTGAAGTCAATTTTTTTATAGTTATAACATATAGTTTGGTCATTTTTGATTACCCATTCTAATAATCTCTTTTATTTGATATGTTCAGACTAAGAATCGACAAATTGGGGTCTGTGGGTGAAATTGGGTCATGCCTATGTGTTTATGTATTATTCTTGTCTGCTTTCATACTGCCACCGCAAAGTAGAGTGAATGGAACAGAGATCACATAGTCTGAAAAGTAAAAAAAATATTAGCCCTTTTTTATTACCTTTTTTCTTTTTATGAGAGCTTTATGGTTATACTTAGTAATTGGGTTAGTCCTGCCAAATTCATACAATCATGGGATTCAATTTCAGTTCATGATCCCCCCTCCTCCTCCCTCTTTTCCTTCCTGCCCTCCCCACTCCCTTTCTCATTCCTCTGCTATACTAGACTGCCTTTCACTCAATGATTAATTTATATTTGATTGGTCCTTTATGTGAATTTTATCCTTCCCACCCCCTTTTCTTTATTTTACTCTAATTTCCTCACATGAGATAAAACATTTGACCTTTGAGTGTCTGAGTTAGACTTAATTTCACTAAGCATCACATTCTCTATTTCCATTCATTTACCAGCAAATGCCATAATGTCTTTCTTTTTAATGGCTGAGTAGGACTCCATTGTGTGTATGTGTGTGTGTGTGTGTGTGTGTGTGTATCACAATTTCTTAATCCATTCATCTATTGACAGGCATTTGGGTTGATTCCATCATTTAGCTAATGTGAATTTTGCTGCTGAACATTGATGTGGTGTGTCACTGTAATATGCCAATTTTAGATCTTTTGGGAAAATACCCAAGAAGTAGGATAGCTGGGTCATGTAGTGGTTCTATTCCTACCTTTTGAAGAATCTTTAGATTGCTTTCCAGAGTGGTTGTACTAGTATGCAGTCTTGCCAACAATGTACAAGTGTTCTTTTCTCCCCACAACCTCACCAGCACTTGTTGTTTGTATTCTTGATCATCGCCATTCTGACTGGAGTAAGATAGAATTTTAGTATAGTTTTGATTTGCATTTCCCTGATTGCTAGAGATGTTGAATTTTTTTTTCATGCATTTATTGGCCTTTTGTGTTTCTTCTATTGAGAAGTTTCTGTTTTGTTCTCTTGCCCATCTATGAATTGGGTTATTTGTTTATTTATTTATTGGTGTTAAGTTTTTGACTTCTTTTTACTCTGGATATTAACCCCTATGGGAGGAGTAGGTGCCAAGATTTTCTCCATTTCTGTAAGCTGCCTCTTCATGCTCTTAATCATTTCCTTAGCTGTGCAGAAACTTTTTAGTTTAATGGCATCTAACTTCTGACTGAGATCATTTATATTTCCTGTAATTATTGATATGTTTGGATTTAGGTCTACCATTTTATTGTTTTATTTTTTCTTCTATTTTTTTTGTTCCTTTGTGCCCTTTTTTGCATTCTTTTGAGTTATTTGAAAATTTATTAATATTTCATTTTATTTATTCCCTTTGATTATGTGTCTACATATACATACATATACAAATAAATAAACAAATAAAAAAATTTAGTTCTTGCAGAAGGGATTACAATATACATGCCCCCCCTTTTTTTTTGAGTTTACCTAGAATTAGTGTTTTACTACTTCAAGTGGAATGTACTAATTCTACCCTCATATAATTCCTTTCAACTCCCCTTGTGTTACAATTGTGTTTTGAATCCTATCTACTTACAGTGAAACCCCAGCAGGCAAACCAAATGTTTTTTCAATTTTCAAACATATTTTAAGAATGAAAGAGAAAAGAAAAGAATAATTTGTATTTATGCATTTATTTGCCATTCTCTCTCTCTTTCCTGTGGTGACCTTGATAACATGAATGTTTGATTTTTTGGTATCATCCAACAGGTCTCTTAGACATTGTCATGTTTCCCTGCAAGTCCTTTTTATCCATTTTTTTTTGGTCAGACTTGATACTTCTATTTACTATTCTTGAAGTTCACTGTTTTTTTTTCCTACTTCTATTTTGCATTTAAGCCTATCTAGTAAACTTTTAGTTTTGGTTGTTTTATTTCTCTGATGTGAAATTTCCATTAGATTCTTTTTTTTTATATCTTGAAGTCTTTTCTGAGACTTTCTATCTTTTTATTTCAAGAGTATTGACCATTACTTCTTGGAGCTTTTTCTAATAGCTATTCTAAAATTAGATAATTCCTTGGTCCTCATGTCTAATGTTTGATATTTTCCCTTACAAATTGAGAATTTTCCTGAAATTCTATATGCTAAACATTATCCTGAAGGTTTTAGGATTTTATCTTATGAACTTTGGATCTTGTTTAAATCTTTTTATTTAAAATTTTTCTTTTTTAGTTGTAAATGGACACAATATCTTAATTTAATTAATTTATTTATATGTGGTGCTGAGGGTCAAACCCAGTGCCTCACACATTCTAGGCAAGCGCTCTACCACTGAGCCACAACCCCAGCCCTGGATCTTGTTATGAGGAGTATTGTTTTAGTAGGGCAGTAACTTATTTGGGTTTAGTGGGTCCTTTGAGGCCGTTATGGTGCTATTCATATCTATCCACCAACTGTGCCACCCAACTATCAGTCTGGGATGTGAGTGGTAGCCTGTCCCTCAGTGCATTTTTCAAGTCTTTGGTTTGCTTTTTAAGATCAGACCCAGGCATGTGCAGCTGTAGAGTGGGTCCATCTGGGGCTTTCCTGAGTGTTTCCTTTTCTGTGATCTTTCTGGTGCATTTTGGTTCCTCGGGGTTCTCCTTGATGGTCCTCTGGTCGCAGAGCTGTGGTTTTAGTTACCATGCTCTGCTGTGGCTGTCCTCTTTCTGGGACTAAAAGTGGGGAAATACGGAGTCTGAAAACCAAGAGGGATTGGACTTATTCTCTGGGGTCCCCAGCTCTTCTGATTAGAGAGAAAATTTCTCTACTTGAAAGTTTCAGGTGATTGTGGGACGCTGTTGCCACTTTTATGCCTTTGCTGCCCTTGGTTCCCCCGTATCTGGTACATAGAACAAGGAATGAAGTGTGGGTGGTGGGGGAATGAAAAGAGAAAGAGAAAGAAAAGTGAAAAATGAGGGATGTCTCCTCACTCTGTCTGAGGATTGGGGAACCCAATCTTTAAGTCAGATAGTCTCACTAAGTCAGCCAGTCTCACTGGCTTTGGGGCTGCCTTGAGTTACAGGGCAGGGGAGTTTGGAGAACAAGTAGAAAAATCATCATTAATTCAATGGTAGTTTGATTTCTGCTCTTCATTAATTCACCTGTTGCTATATACTTTTTACAGTCCTCAGATAATGGCTTCATGCATTTTTTCCAGATTTTGTAACTTAATTCATTGAGAGACATATTGCAGAGTGTGTTTACTCCATCTTTTTCTGAACTGGAATGGGGGCCATGGGTTTTTATGAGGAAGATGTTCTATTGTGACATAGAAAGATTTCTATAGCATTGATAAATGAAGCAAAATGAGTCATGGGTGCCTTATACAGCACGATCTCATTTTTGTATAATTGTGTATATTTATATGGAGATTTTGGATGTTTTATTATGCTTGTTGTTACAAGTAATGGGATATCTAATCAAAAGTGCCTTGAACATTAAGAAAGATTTATTATACTGCATATCAGAGATTAGCATGGTTGGTTCCAGGACTATTTAATTTTCCAGTTCAAGAAAATCAGAGTTTCTTGTTCAGAAATTCTTTTGACTTTTTCTGAAGGCTGAAAGATGACTGTCTTTCCTCAGATGACAATGTCCAGAGTTGGGAAGAACAGTCTCTTCTTGCTTTCCTTTTATTGAGAAGGGAAATGTTTTCTTAAAGCATATATCATACATCCCCTGTGTGAATTAACCAGGGTTAAATGACATTCCCAAATCTAACTAGTCTCCAGTGCCAACAGGGGAATTACCAGGGTAAATCATGACATTTCCTACTTATCCTCTGGGGCTGGGTAGGGAAGTTTGAAATGAGTTGGGACCCCAATGTCTAAACAAAACCAAATTTTTTCTCAAGAAAGAAGGGAGGAAAATTAAAGAAAACACAAATAAATGGAAAGACAACCCATGCTCATGGATTAGAAGGTAATATTGTTAAAATGACTATTACCCAAAGCAATCTGCAGATTCAATGCAATCCCTATCAAGATTTCATTGTCATTGTTTTTCATGTGACTATAAAAGAGTCAATCCTAAAATGCATATGGAACAAGAAAGGACACCGAACATCCAAAACAATCTGGAGAAAGAGGAACAAAGCTGGGGGCTACATTTATAAAAATACAGTAGTCAAAACAACATGGTACTGTTATAAGCCAAAGATCCATAAGCCAATGTAACAGGATAAAGAGCTACAAAGAAACAACTGATCTTTGACAAGGGTGCCAGAAATATGTGGCTGGGAAAGGACGGTCTCTTCAACAAATGGTTCTGAGAAAACTTGATGTCTATATGCCAAAACCAACCCCAAATGCATTAAAGACTTAAATTAAAAACCTGCAACTGTAAAACTCCTAGAAGAAAACATATGATACAAACTTCTTGGCAATGATCTTGGCAATGGTTTGTTAGACATGACGACAAAAGCAGCAAAACAAAAATAGGTAGGTGGGACTCCATCCAACCAAAAGCAGCTGCACAGCACAGGAAACAAAGGAAAGACAATCTGAGCAATAGGAGAAACTATTTGCAAACCGTGGGTCTGATAAGGGGCTACCATGCAAAATGGAAAAGGAACTCCTGCAACTCAGTAGGAAAAAAAATCTGATTTATAAATGAGCAAATGATAGGAATAGACATTTTTCTGAAAAAGATATACAAATGGCTACATGCTTATGATAAAATGCTCTACAGTGCTAATCAGCATGAAAATGCAAATCAACGCCACAACGAGATGCCATTTCACTGCCTGTAGGATGGTGACTATAAAAAAAAAAATAACCGAAACTAACAAGAGTTGATAAAGATGTAGAGAAATTAGAATTCTTGGGTACTATTGGTCGAAATATAATTTGCTATGGAAAACAGTAAGGAGGGTCTGTGAAAAAATTGAGGATAGAGCTCCTTTATGATCCAGCAGTTCCACTTCTGGGTATGTATCCAAATGAATGGAAACCGGATCTCAAACAGAGATCGGCACGCCCCATGTTCATTGCATCATTGTTTTTAATAACCAAGATATGGGAACAACCTAAACATTTATTGATGGATGGACAAAAAATTTGGCAGGTTTATTCAATAAAATATTATTCATCCATAAAGAAGAAATCTTGTTATAAGACACATGGAGGAAACTTGATAGTTAAATGAAACAGGTAAGTTATAGAAGGACAAAGGTGTCATGAGGTATCTAGAGAAATTGAAGTCATCACAGCAGAAAGCAGCATGCTGGGAGCCAGGGTTGGGGAGGAGGTGTTAGAGGGTCTGCTGTACCATGAGCTTCAAGTTTCAGTTGTGCGAGATGAATGAGTTCTGGAGATCTGCTTGGTGACACTGCACTTTGGTTACTGAACCCAAGTCAGTTTACTCATTGCTTGAGAAGGACCCAGTGAATCATGTATGAATTGTTGGGGAAAGGAAAATGATTTATTGGGTAAGCTGGCAAGACACAGAGATGGTGAATGAGTCCCCAGAAGGACCATCTTAACTTCACGTGGTTTAAGTACCTTTCATGTATATGAGGAAGTGATTGAGGAAAACCAATATTTGGTTATCTGGTTGATTTGCACCAGTCTTGAGGGAGAGGAGAGAGGTTAGGGAAGTTTTGCGTGCTGCTACTTTAGATGATTAATGAGGACTGTGTGCTCAGATAAATGCTTGCAGCTAACAATACTATGATGAACACTTTAAATTTTGTTTTATTTCAATAAAAAAAAAAGAAGGAAGAAAGAGGTCAATGGAGAGGGTGACAACCAAAGGTGCCTTCCATGTCTATTGGCACCAATTCTGACCTATGAGAGGTGTTTCTATCTTGGATGGAGAGTTTTGAGGAAACTTCCGCTTACTTTATATTGACATTTTCCACCTGGTTCTACATATTACAGGAGAATAGGCATTTCCTATTTGAAAAATAATTTTTTTATTTACTTTTCCACAGATTCTGCCTTGGTTATCAGGCCCCCTCTGACTTCTCCCTGTTCTGAAGATCAGATGTGTCCAGGGAAGAGTCATACAATCCTTGTTTTGTGTACTGCTCTGCCCTGTGCATTTATTTTTCTTCTCTCCCTAGGTGGGTTGTAAGTTCTTCTATGTCAGACACATTTCTTCTAGATTGGCAGAGGATCAGGGCTGAGAACTTGGGCTGAGCACAATAAATACCAATTAAATAACTTATGGCGTGGCGTGTTTCAGGTCAAGTCCTGGGAGAGAGGACAAATGTATGGTCATGTACTATCAATCCATTTCTCAAAAAATACTATCATTTTCCTATTTGGATTCCTGGTAATAAAAGACAACTTGAAGAACTTACATGTTGGGAAGACATAAGCAATAAGAAGCAAATAATTACTTAATAAAAACTAATTCTATTTTTGACATTCTATAGTGTCTCCATTGGGCAGACCTGTACCTGAAGGGACTTTTGCACATTAATGAATCCTATACTTTAGTTATCAAATAATTACAATTTAGATTCAAAAAGTCCTTCCTGGTGGTCAACAAGGTATATATTCAAGTCCTAATGCCTTAGTTACCCAAAGAGTCTTCTTAAATTTTCCAATACCACACGCTAAGGAAAAAATAATGACTCAGATGGGCGTGGTTATGTAGATTAATTTGCATACTGCCTTTCACCACGCTGTCTTCTCACCCATACCTCAAAATGGCCCTAGTGGAAAGGACTTTGGATGCCATGACTCCAATCCCTTTAGATAGGTGGGAAAACTGAGACCCAGGGGTGGAAAGTGCTTTTCCAGGATACATAGTTACTTATTGGCAGCCCAGGACTGAAACTCAAGAGGAATGACTTTGAGTTTTACTAGTTTGCCAGGATGCCTTGAGAATCTTCTTTCCTTAAAGGGTTATTATTATTTTTAGCAGAGTTGTTAGGGCAAACACCATTAACTAAACAAGGTAAAAAATGTTGGGATCAGTATGAATACATTTCACTGAATGAATACACCAAGGGCTTTATGGAAGAGATAGCTATTAGACGAAGAGTTTTAGACACCAGAAGACACCAGAAGACACACCAAGAGAGTAATGGCACTGGTGAAGAGAGTAGATGGCTAACTTTGGAAGCAAAATGTCACCACTGCCCTATTTGTGTTGCACAGATCAAATATTGCAGATAGGCACTTTTCTCTCCATTATCTAGAAAAGATTGGCTGCATCTTCTAGCTCATGTCCTGTGGGAGATCAAACACCTTCACCAAGTTCTTTAGGAAAGAGTGTGAAAGAGTCCACACTGGTGTCTGCCTAACCAGGAGACTGCACACATCATTGCTGCCCACATCCCATAGACAGGAACCTAGTTGCAAACCTCCACTAGCCTGGTGATATAGCCTGGTCAGTAGCCTTGTGCCTAGGTATTGTTTCACATCCACAGAAAGGAAGAATAGATTTTGGAATACATCTTGCTGATCGTGATCTCTACAAGCCAAACAGAGATTTAGTCCTCATTGATAGTGTAACTAGTGCTAGAGTTTGAGTCTGTAGTGACCCACAAAGACCCATGTCTTAAAGGCTTTGTCACCAGCTCATGGTACTATTGGGAGGTGTTGGAGCCTTTAAGAGGTGCCTCTATTTGGAGGAAGTTAGATCACTGTGGGCATGTTCTTAAGGGGATATTTGAACTTGACTCCTTTCTCTTTCTTTGCTTACTGACTTCTAAGCTGTCTCTTCTATCACATGTTCCTTCTATGATTTACTATGATGCCACAGGCCCAAAGGCAATGTGGCCAGGTGACCATAGATTGAAACCTCTGAAACAATAAGCCAAAATAAACCTTTCTTCCTTTTAAGTTAATTATCTCAGGTATTTTGTCACAGTGATTAAAAACTGACTAGTAACAGAGATAGTGTGTGGAATGCATGGCTGATGGACTGTGATCCAATGCAGCTTTATTTTTGTCTCCTGTGCCCTTTTAAAGGGTACTCAGTGGTGATAATTTTGCTCTTTTCCTGGGTGAAATGCTCTCAGCCCCACAGTTTCTCTGTTCCCTCTCGGGTAATAGACTGTCATGTGGAAGTTAAAGCCACAGTTCAGTAATTGGAACATCCAGTCCCAGATATTAACTCAACTTGGTGACACATATTGTGTCTCCCAGCTTGGCCCAGCGTTACAGCATGTAAGTGTTTTTCCCTGTTTCTCCACCTCTCCTTTTGCTTCTTCTCCAGATTAAAGTCCATTTTAGACCCTCCTGTGCAGAATGGGGGCAGTGCTGGAGGAGACAGAGCCTGCCTCATTCCAGCTGGCCTGCTGGGATCTGGTTTCCCATTGCCTGGGTCTGGCAGGTGTGTAGAGCTGACTGCTTCTCTCTCGCTGGGATTTGGAAGATTCCTCCTAGATTCCCTGCTGGGTCCCTTGACCATAATTCCTTTAGCAGGTGTGGGTTTTCTTTATTCAGGACAGCAGGCTGAGACACCTCCTGAGTGTGAGAAATGCAGTCTTACCTCTGATCTGTTGTGCATTCAAGGCCAGTCTGCTCCAACAAGGATCCTTGTTTGCAGAGAGAGTTCTTGAGTTGCAGATGAGGTTCCTGATCTGAGGTTCCTGCCATTGATGACCTGTCTCACACACTTCGGTACTGGACATCTGTTGTCTGGATGCTTAGCTCCTAGGGTAGAGCTGAATCACACTGCCTGCAAAAGGCAAAGGCAGCCAGTCAGTTTTGGCTTGAAATAGCAGTTTTTATCTCCCCTCTCTAGTTGGCCACCTGATCTGTGTGCAGCCTGATCTATGGATAGGCAAACCCAGCAGAGAAGCCAGCATGAAATGTCCCCCGTCTCCCACTCCTGCCTGTACTTGAGAAAGCATGAGTCACCGAGAGGGACGCTCTCTTTGAGGAGGAGTCTCATCCCCAGTCCTTTGGTGTGGCTCACCAGGGGAAATAACATTTTCATAGTGACATGGCCTGTGGGTGTTTTAAACTCAGCTAAACAAATCCTTCAGATTCTGTGCACTTTTGCTATCACATAAATTGTAATTATTAGGTCAGTGGAGTGGTAACAGTGAGGGGAAGCCCAAGGCTGTGTTTATTAGATCCAATTAATGTAGTCCTTGAATGAATCTGCGTCCACCTTCACATGCACAGGCCCGTTCAAGGCTGTGAGTTCAATGGAAAGATTTATGGTCATGTGGGCAAGGACTGAGCTGCCCTTCAGCCACATGGGAACAGTGGCCCATCTTTGTGCCTATATGTCTTTGAGCCTCAGAGCCTAAAGCTAACAGGCTCCATTCAACATATCCTGACCAAGCACCTGCCCTGTGCTAGAAAACAGTCCATGAATGACCACAGGGAGCTCAAGAAGGAGCTCAGTGGCACAGCCTGGAGAGGAAGAGAGTGGGCAGACTCTCCCAGCCAGGCTACTCTGCAGACTAGCTGGACCCCCAGACCTGCCATATGGCTGGGTGTGCCCATCCACTTCACTTGCCTTGGGTTCCCCCCAAGGTGACCTCCAGAATTCAGCTGGTGGTCCCTTACAGGCCCTCACATTGTTCTTCCATCGTCAAGTTCTGGATTCCCCTTCCTCAAGTCCAATCCATGACCCTCATTATTTGTGAAGGTCCCTGAGCTCATGATAGCAATGGACCTGAATCCAATAGCCTTGATGTCCCGTCCCATCCAGGTAGAGAACCCTGGAGTTCACCCTACCATGACGATGGTGACCCATCATCCCATCACACACTCACTCCAGCCCTGGGCAATTCCCCAATGACCTTGATTCAGCTTGTTCTCTGGGGGAGAGGAAGCATTCTGGAAACCTGGAATTCTATAACAATTGGCTATAACAAATATCATGGGTAATTAAAAAGGAGCCTCCTGTTTATTATCTAATGGTTTGATTTACTCTCTGGTTTGGGGTTTGAGGTGCTGGAGCTCAGAGGCTTTTGATCCTCCCAGGGTTACTGGTCACCTCCCAGTACCGCATGGCAAATTAGAGGGGTCATTAGTTCCAAACTTTCTTAAAGTTTGCATCTCTCATGGGACCTGCTTTCTAGCTGTGTAGCACCATTTGCAGTTTCCCAAACATGCAGGGCTTTCCCCCCCGCTCCACACTTTCCCAGGCATCCCTGTATCCGTATTCATGCTCTCCTTTGTATGGCAGTGAGCTCAAGTGTCTTCTGAGCTCGATTGTTCTTTCTGAACCACCAGCTCACAGCTGATTTTATTTCCCTTTATGCCACCTCCAAAATCTCATGGTTTCACTTACTAGGCTTGGGTCAGGGGCCCTTTAAAATTTTCTTTGATGCACAGATAATAATTGTACATATCTATGGGGTATAATGTGATGTTTAGACACGTCAGCACATTGTGTCATGACTAAGCCAGAGCAAATGACATTTCCCAATCAACAGAGCCAAGATCTGGCCTACTGACTGCAAAGTCCATGTTATTTGGACTTTTTCACATTGCTTGCCTATTATCAATATTTGCTAGCATAAGATTTAGCATCCTAACCATTTTTAAGTTTATAACATAGCAATAGATCTCCAGGACTTTTTCATTTTACAAAACTGAAATTCTACATTCAGTGACCAACTCCTTCCTTCCCCTACCCCCCAGCACCTGGCAACTCCATTGTGCTTTCTAAGAGTTTAACTATTTTCATTACCTAATATAAGTGAGATCAAGCACTATTTGTTTTTGTGATTGGCTTATTTCATTGGTGTATATCTTTTTGAGATCCTGATTTCAATACTTTGAGATATATACATAGATGTAGAATTGCTGGATCACATGGTGTTTCCATTTTAATTTTTTTTCGGAAGCTCCATACTGTTTTCCATAGTGGCTATACCAGTTTATGTCTCCATCATTAGTGGACAGGGCTCTACTTTCTCTCCAACCTCACCAACAATTATCATTTTCTGGTTTCTTTTTTGATAGTGACCCTTTGAAGGTTGTGAGGTGGCCTCTCATTTTGTTTTGATTTCCATTTCCCTGAGGATTAGTAATGAGGAGATCTTCTTTACACACTCGCTGGCTGTTTGTGTGCTACTCTTTGTAGAAATGCCTATGAAGATCCTTTCCATTTTTTAATCTTTTTTTTTTCCTGTTAAGTTGTAGGAACTCTTAGCACATTTTGAATATTAGTCCCTTATCAGATATATGGTTTGCAAATGTGGTTTCCTATTCCACATCCTATTCCATATTTCACTCTGTTGATTGCTTTAAAGTTTGACATGGTCTGATTTGTCTCCTTTTACTCTTGTTGCCTGTGTGTTTGGTGTTAGAGATAAGGATTCAAGTGTAAGTAGTTCATTCAGGAGGGCAGGAAGATTGGTGGGGAATAGATACAGGAGAGAAACTGTGGCGTGGCCCTTCCCCTGCGTGGAAGGCAAGGTGTTTATGACCATTTCCTGTCTATCACTGGATGAGGGCTGTTTCCAGGGCGTGTTAATTCCCCGGCACTCTGATCTACCAGGCAGGTAGGCAGAGCAGCCTTCCAGGGTTCCCGATGAGCCCTCAGGCATAGGGATGTGGATGCTGGCTATGGGGAGCTGTTTGAATGAAGTGAATGTGGCACTGACTGCTTGTCACAACCTAAAAAACCACAGTCCTGGATAATAGACCTGACTGTGCTACTAACAGGCCGTGTGACTTTGGAGCATCATGAGACCTTATGCCTCAGTTACCTCAAATACGGGATGAAGCTGGGTGTGGTGGCATATGCGTATAATCCCAGCAACTGGGGAGGCTGAGGCAGGAGGAATGCAAGTTTGAGGCCAGTGGTAAAATGTCCCTGGGTTCAATCCCCAGTCCCAAAATCAATATGAAGAAGAAGGAGGAGGTAGAGGAGGAGAATTAATAACTTCATCTCTCTATGTAGATTATCAACTCCCAGATTACTTAGGATACACTTCCCCAGGTGTGGGTCTGGTTTACTTGCGCATTTCATCTTACTGCCCCTTCTGGAGATTTAGGAGGCCTGGACCATGCAGAATGCTTGTCACTGTAAGTCACAGCGAAATTACCATCCAGGTAGCTTTTCTTGATGAAAGGGAGAGAGGGACATAGGGATCTGTGCGTACGAGGTTCTTGGCACAAATACCAAACGTTCCCTTTATTTTGGGCTGTATGGCAGGTGCCCGATGGCAGATTCCCTATGTATGTGTAACTTTGAATAGACTTATATTCTAAAATGTCACCCACAGATATTAGGTATGCAGTGAGTCTCCTTGGAATGGGCCATTAACTGCCATTTATGAACTGATCTAAATCCCATGAACGGTGCATTGAAGGATGACCTTGGTTCAGGTGTCATTAAATTATTCTGCACAGTATTTTTCTCGGTGCTACAGCCCCTGGTCAGAAGGTGGGCTAATTATTACGTAGTCAGTGGGCATGTCCTTTCCATATTCATAGATTTCCATTCCTTGGTTGTCTGCTTGCTTCCAAGTATTTTCTGTATTAATCCCTAAATTTTTTTTTTCTGGCTTTCTGAAATGTATGGTTTCATTTTCTTCAGGAATCACTCATGTTTAAAAATAATCTCCAAAAGTGACTCTTTGGCTATTTAAATCCATATAAAGTTATTTCGGGGGCTTCTGAACAGGGAGCCTGGTGAAATTATCTGAAAGTTTGAGGTCCTTCTTTATGATAGTTCCCATTTTTACTAAGGGTGTGTATAAGAGCATGTGCTTTAAAAGTTTTGCTCTTTTTGATCTGTTTTTTTTTTTTCTCTTTCAAACTGGTATACATACATATGTATGTGTGTATGTGTGTGTATACACACACTCAACTTGATGAAAAGAAAGATGAAGAAATTGAGGTCATGGTCTTACAAACAAGATAAACGCAGAGTGAGCAAAGTTGGTGCACATATGTTCTAGGCAAGTATCAGAGGTTATAAATCTGGCTCTGAACTCCCGAGCATCCAAAGGAGAGACACACTATCTGCAAAACCCACAGTGTCATTAGGAAAGCAAAATCCAATTACTCAGCAGAAGCGTGGCATTTCCTATTACTGAGGTCCATAGATTTTCACAACAGGCAGACATAGCTGTAACAAAACCGAGGTTGGTGGTGCTGTGGGCTGTGCCTTGGTGTGTAGATGCCATGTGCTTGTAGGTTGGGGTGGAACAAGGCTGGGTGGTCTCTAGACAGCTAAGATTCCACAGGAAGTCAAGTGGCTTCTTACACTGTGCCTGGTGGTCCTGCGTAGCCCAACTGAACTTAGAGACTACTTCTCTGTCCAGGCAAGTCTGGACATCTGAGCAGACTCAGAAGAGGGCTTCTTGTCCACAGTCTGCCTTAGGAAACATACTTGCTGGGACCAGGGGTAACTGTCCTTGGTTCCCATGGAAATCCCTGGTCCTCTCCACCCTGCACGGCTTGAAGCACTTCCAGAGCTTCCCAGGTACCTTGGGTGCCTAAGATGTGAAGATGCATGGCCAGAGCCTGTCCATTGGTGCTGTCCTGCTTCTGACTCTCCATAGACAGGACAGTGGGTACCAGACACCTAGGGAGGTGTGATCAGATACCCAGCTGTTTTTTTTCAGCACCAATGTCAATGTGTCAAAAATGTTTGTATGAAGTTGTACCCCAAGCACAAGAAATAACAATGCTAATGGGCTCATCTTTCAGCCGGAGAGACTTATCCCAGGACTTCTGGCAATCATTTGTGGAGGGACTTAACTTAAAAGCCTATAGCCTTACTGAGTGTGTGTGTGCATGAAATTCTGACCGCCAAGGCTAATGTGTCTTATTTTCCCTCTAATTGACATCCTCCACTGACAATTTCTCCCTGGCTCTGATCATTTACCTGGGATTATTTTCAGCTTCTAGAACTAATGTCTTGAGATTGAAGCTCAGTTTCTGGCAACGCAGATAAGCACCTCCTCTCAGTCCGGGGCTTGGGAGTCCTCACAGCATGTGAATCAAGGGATGCCCGTGGCTATGAATTTCCTGATTACTGGTCTCTTGTAGTTTTCAATAGCAGCTGTTGTGGATGGATCAAGGCTGTTAAGAAACTTCTGGTTCAAAGAGACACCTCAGACTTGTAGATAATTTCTGCACAGGAGTGATCAGGCCTTAAGATATGAAAAGTGTTTATTGGACAACTGCGGAGTTTTTCCTGTGGCATATCACTACCTGGGGTATGGAGAGCTTTCGTCGACTTCAGAGTACTTAATTCTCACCATGCTTGCAAGAGGGAGTGCACCACTTAGAATTGGTCTGCTTCCAAGTGACATAAAATACTTCAGCTGACTTGATCTATAAAGGGGATTTACTGGCTTGTTCATGCCACTGATATGCTCAGAGGTAGTCTGTATTCAGGTACAGATTGATCTAGGGCTCAAAAGATATCCCTGGGGCCAGGTGTTCTTCTTGTCTTTGCTCTACCTTGTGGCATAGGCTTTATTCTCAAGGCTTATACAGTTGGCCCCCCATATCCACACATTCCATATCTGTGGATTCAACTGACTACAAACTGAAAATATTTAACAAAACATGTCCGTGCTGAACACGTGCAGATTTTTTTTGTCATTATTCCCTAAACAATTCAGCATTTACATAGTTAGCTGGCTCTGCCTCACTGTAACCAAACCCCTGAGATAAATGGACTTAAAGGAGGAAAGGGTTATTTTGGTACATGGTTTCAGAGATTTCCATCCATGGTCACTTGGCCCTGTTGCTTTTGGGCCTGTGGAAGTGCAGTACACCATGACAGGAGTGCATGGGACAGGAAACCTGTTCTCCTTGTGGCATACAGGAAGTTGAGGGAGAGAGGAAAGGGCAAGGGTCTCAAGATCCCCCTCAAGAACACACTCCAAGGGCCTAATTTCCTCCCATGAGGCCCCAACTTCTAAGGGTTCCACCACTTCCCAGTAGCACCACAGTCTGGCAAACCAGCCTTTAACAATGGAACTTTGGAGAGAGTCAAGATCTCAATTATAGCACACACCATGCACCTGTATGAGGTATTACGAGTCATCTAGAGAAGATCTAAAGTACATGGGAAGATGTTTGCAGATTATATGCAAATGCTGCACCATTTCATATAAGGAACTTGAACATCCCTGACTTTCAGTATCCACTGGGGGTCCTGGAACCAACGGTACTGAGGGCTCCTGGCAGCTCAGGAGACTGTGCAGTTTCAAAATAGTTGCTGGACTTGTCAACCTTACACCTCTTGTTGTGTCATCCAGTGGAAGCCAGGGGCTTTCCTAGTAGGTTTTAAAGAACAGGATGAGAATCTTTTCCATCCCTACAAGTACCAGAAAAATCTCCCTGCATCTCCCTGGCTCTGAGTAGCTTGTGTGTCCATCCTGGAACAACTACTACAGGCCTGGGTGGGGGTGGGATTCTGACTGACCCCTTGGAGCTGGGGGAGGGCTTAACCTCATTGAATCACAAGGCTAAGAATGCAGAAGGAGGCAGAGGATTCTGTGCCCAAGAGGAGGCTTGCAAGGAATATCTGCCAACTGCAGGTTGGTAAGGACAGGCTTGCATTCAGTTAGCAGATCATGACTAGGCTTGTCCAGGGTCACCTGATGGGGGATGGTGCTCGTTTTCCTCTCTACTATGATACGACTGTTCTTGAGTGGAGGATTAAAATGGGTTCACAGATTTTGAAATCTGTGACGCAGCTGAGAATCTGGGCTTCTTGGCAGGGAGTGAACCAACCAAAGCAGAGAGATGGGAGTGACCCTGGAAGGAGGGAGCAGGATATGAGCTGAATGGGCAATATGGGTGTTAGTAGGTCTTCAAAGAGGTGGTGACCATAAGCTCAAGCCCATGGGGATGAGAAAGCTGAGGAAGACTAGGTAACGTGGTGCCACCTGCCCCTACGTGTAACTCCACGCCACATGCCCAGTTCCAAATACCTTCTTCATAAAAAGGAATCTTGCAATTTTAGGCACAACAGAGAGGAGAAACTTACAGCAGAGCTACAGCTAGATCTAGATTAATGTTCTTGGAACAAAGTAGTGAAACTTGGGTGGAATTTTGGGCCCCATGCTTTGAACTGAGTAGGGAACAAAAGTGTTGACATTGCTGTGTTTGCCTGATCGAGAGGGCGGCTCAAGCAAGGTGCACTGGGGCCGTCATCTAGTGCACCCCAGAGGTCTCACACAGGAATTAAATGGGAAGGATAGGAGATGCCATAATCAGGGTCTATCATAGGTGTTCTAGAAATTGGGACTCCTTCCATGTGCCTTGTGCCTTGGCCCTGCTCTGTGCACTATGGCTGTTCTTGAAGAAGATGTGTTTGTCTCCCCTGGTTTGGTAATTGGAATACGGGCTCCCAGGCCCCAAACCATTGCCAAGGGGCACTCCCGCTGCACAGCAGACAGTCAGCACATTGATCTTCCATGGTTTGGTTTTCATGATGGGACGCCAAAGCAGTTGGTGTTCTCTGCTCATTAGGCCTGTTTGCCCTTCAGATAGAGTGGGAAATCTCCCTAGGCCTCCAGGTCCAGTGGCTCCCTGTCTTCAGGCCCCCCTGATGGAAGGTCCCCTCAGGGATCGTTGATGTCCTGGCAAGAGATATCTCCAGGCTCTTGTCTTTTGGATGCACTTCACTGACCTGGGTGGCCTCTATGGGCTTAGCTCCACTGAGCCAGGGGAGGGATAAGTCAAGAGTGACTTCCTCTACAGTATGGAGGATTCCCACTCCTCAGAGAGGACAGCATACTTGGGAAGAGTCTTTAGTCACAGCCATGGGCATGGTAGTGACACTGCCCTGGATATTTTCTTTCCTTCTTTTTTTTTTGGTACTGGGGATTGGACCCAGGGGTGCTTAACCACTAAGTCACATCCCCAGCCCTTTTTATTTTTCATTTTGAGACAGGGTCTTGATAAATTCTTAGATCCTTGCTAAATTGCTGAGGCTGGCCTTGAACTTGTGATCCTCCTGCCTCAGCCTCCCAAGTTGCTGGTATTACAGGTATACGCCACCATACCCAGTGTTTTAGTCAGCTCTTTCTCTTCTGGGACCCAAAGATCTGACAAGAGCAATTAGAGGAGGAAAGGTTTATCCTGGGACTCACAGTTTCAAAGATCTCAGTGTACATATCCCTGTTTTAAATTGCCTCTGAGCCTTTGTAGAGCGTATATAAAGAGTATACCTGCTCATTGGGCTGCAAGTTACCTCTAAGAAGTTAACTGGGAAAAAAAAGCATTTTGAGATTAATAATGACTAATATTCTTTCAGGTCCTAAAGAATTCTAGGTTTAAAGCCATTGTTATTATCCTAATCTGCAGAAGGCATGTCACCTGAAAAAAATCATTTGGAATCCTTTAAAGGTAAGCAAAAGAAAATATCACTGGGTGTTATGGTTTAGATATGAAATGCATATGTGTGAAACAGTGTGGGGAAGTTGAGAGGTGAAATGATTGGGTTATGAGGGGTTTAATCAAATCAGTGTGTTAATCTCCTGATTGGGATTAATTTGTTGGCAGCAGTAGGTGGGCATGTGTGTGTGTGTGTGTGTGTGTGTGCCTGGAGGAGGCGGGTCCTTGAGGGCTGCTTTTGGGGTGAAGAAGGAGGCAAGATAGTTGTACTTCTGTCTGCAGAAAGGAATGGGTCACCAGGTGTGGTGTTGTGCTGTGTACCACAAACACAGGAAATGGCATGATCTTGGGGCTAGGGATATAGCTCAGTTGGTAGAGTATTGCCTCACATGCAGAAGGCCCTGGGTTCAATCCCTAGCACACACCAAAAAAAAAAAAAAAAAAAGGAGGAAATGGCTTGATCTTCATAATGGTCCTACAAAGCAGTTTTTATATTGATCTCTTTTTGTTACTATAATGAAATAACAAAGGCAGGCTAGCTTTTAAAGAAAAGAGGGACTGGGGGTCTGAGTGGGGTGGCAGGTGCATACTCTGCAGGGACTCTGCAGGACAGACGGGTCCTGTCCATCAAGGTCATGGAATCTCTGGTGCCTCCTCTGCCCCCTGCCAGAGGTGGCTTGAAGACACAGGCACCTGGAAGGAATAGCCCCTGGATGAACTGTCCTTTATTCTCCTGCTTCTGGGGGGCCTCCCTACCTGGGTCCAGGGCCGCTCCATCCCATGTCCATCCATTGCTCAGTCCATGTCTTCTCTTTGGTACCAAGGTACGATCACTGAGCCCTGAGGTCAGGCTCTGCTGGACCTGGGGACGTTAACACACAGAAGTGCTGAATGGAGAGGGGAAGAAGCAATGGAAACACTGCTCCCGGAGTTATTCTCCTAAAAATAGCCAAGCCACCACCCAGGCAGTGTACCCAATTTGCAGAGCACACAGGGAAGGACAGAACGCGGAGGTGGCTCGCGGCTGTGCCAGTGCTCCGCTCAGTGGCAGTGTCAGCGCACCAGATGGCAGACAGCCACCGGGCTGGAGGATGCGACGATCCTCCCCAGCTCACTGAAGACCGCGTCTGGGGTGGCTTTATTATTTATAGAGTCGACTTGTTTCATTACGCAGTTCCCTCCTCCTCCTCCCGGACGCAGCCTTGGTCTGCTCCATATGGTTGTCACAGGTAGATCTGTGTTACTGCGGGTATATATTTATTTCTGGAGTAACTGGCTTTTGGCAGCTCAACCTGAAAATGAATTTGTAGGCAGTAGTGAGAGGTATGGGAAAGAAGGAGCTCAATTCATACCTAGGATAAATGCGCTCTTGCGCAGGCTCCGTCTCTGGGGATGCCAGATCTGGGAGGCGCTTCCTTCACTCCCTCTGGCTCAGGTGAGCCTCCGTGTATGGCAGCCCAGACCAATGGGCATTTATCACAATGGTACAGCTGAGCGTTGGCTTGCATTTTAGCGGAGTTTTGTTTTATGGAAACATCCCTTTAAGCGGAGGCTCTGTCAGTGTTGAAAATTTACTGGTGGATGCTGAGAATGGGTAAAGAGCAGAAAAAACAAGGGTCCAGACTTTCAGGTTCCAAAAAAGAACAGCTAAACTTTAGGATAGATGAGGAAGGAACGTAATTGGAAATAATGGGGCTCTGTACCTGGTGCTAATGAACTTATTTTGGAATCCCTTATGAAACAATTAATTTTTGAAAATAACTAGTTTTTGCTACTAAAAATGTCATGACTAAATTTGAGTTTTCCAGAAGGGTATAAGGTGAAAATTATAAAGCTCCCCCCACAACCCTCTCCCTCTGAAGTTACCATGATTACTCATTTATTGTTTATCAGTCCAGAAATTTTTTTATGCAAATGAAAGCATAGATGTTACATTATTTACAAAACCACGAATAAAGGCTGGGGGTGTAGCTCTGGGGAATAGCAAGTGCATATGTGAGGCTGTGGGTCTGACCCAGCACCCCACATGAAATGTTACTAATAGGATGACATTGCATGCATCATTCTGCAATTGGCTTTTCACTTTATTTTCTATCTCACTGATCTTCCCATATCTGCATAAGATCAGCTGCACTGAATGAAATACCCACACTATTTCATTGCTTGATGTATCATAATTCTTCTACCTTATTCCCTGATGAAGAATATGTGTGCTGTTTCTTGGCTTTTGCTGTTACAAACAATGCTGCAAGCAACAGCTCTTCATTCACACACATCTGTGCACACCTACAAGGACAGCTAATAGACAAATTCTATTTGGGCAAGTGAAGTTGGCCTCCAACAATTCTCTTTTGCTAGTTGGAAACGAAATGCCTGATTCTTTCTGCACCTGATTCTTTCTGCACCTTTATGACATTTGCCATCATCCCAGGAGGACATCATTCTTTCATTGATTCAATCACTGAGTCATTCATTGAGCATCTATGATATGCCAAACACAGTGTGGTACGTTCTAGGATAACAATGGAGATGAAAAACTAAATGTCCCATTGGGAAAACTCCTGTGGCCCAGATGGAGAGACCAACTTTAATGAAATAATCACATAAACAAATGTAAGTTACAACTTTTTCGATGTGGTAAATAGATGATACTTAGGAAACTATATCAAAGACAGAGCTGATCTCATTAGGAGGATGGGCTGGCAGGAGATGGGTGGGGGTCATGGTGAACAATCTTCCCCCAGAAAGAAACAGCTGAGCTGTAATCTGAAGACTGAGCAGAAAGAAGCTCATTTGGGGAAAGAGGGAGGGAAGGGGAGAGAGAAGGAACAGTACAGGGAGAGGGAACATAACATGTGCAAAAGCTCTGAAAGACAACCCAGGTGGGCAGAAGGGAGGAAAGAGGAGAGTGAGGCCAGGTCACAAGGGACCCATCAAGGGTTTCTCTTCCTTTCCCAAGAGAGAAGGAGACCTTTGCAGAGGACCTACGATGGGGTGAGATCTACTCCTGTCTCTCTCCCAAAGCAAACACAATTATCTTTTCAAAGCACAAATTGGATTATGATTGTGTTTGCTTTGGGAGAGAGACAGGAGTAGATCTCACCCTATCTTGGGACATTTGGGGACAATCCCTTATAGGAACACCCTGCCACATGTTCTGGGGTGATTTCAGCTGCAGGCTTGGGCAGAGAGAACACAACAAAAATCCCACATTCCCTCCCTGGAAGTACTGGGTACAGGCAACATTTTGCTCCCTCTTCCCTTAAGACAGAAACAGTGTATGTTATTGGCACGAATTGAGTTCAGCTGTGGAACGGAGAAGATGTAAATGCCACAGCATCCCTCTCCTCAGCCTCTTAGAGGGGTGCTGGGTTAGCTTAGCTGGGTGCAAAGTCCCCCTGCTTAAGTCTCCCTCAACAGCAAGAGCATGCACTTGAGAGTCAGAAACACCCAGGTTCAAGTCTGTTACCTAGTTGCTCTCTGACCTTGGACCTCTTAACCTCTCAGAGCTGTAGGTCCTTCTCCAGACAATGGGGATAGCGGTGCCTGCTTCAAAGACTGTTCTGAGAAGTAATATCCAGGTAGCACCTGGCCGCGATGTGGTTGCTGAAAGGTAAGCCTTGTTCTTAAGCACATCATACGTAAGTTTCATAAAAACAAAAAAAAAAAAACACAAAAAAATCCCTAGAGTTCTTCTAATATCCAGCCCCTTCTGTAACCTCTGAATGTTGATTTTAATGCAGAGACAACAGGATTGAAGTTTTTGGGGTCCCTCTAAGTTGTTTGCGGTGTCGTTTGTTGACAGCATTCAGCAGAAAGATGGGGGAGATGTTCTAAAATAGGAAGGCAAGCAGTGAGGAATCATGTTCCAAATAGCAGATTTTTTTTTACCCTGCAACTTCCACCACACAGCAGCCTACGCCTGTTGCCCAGGGCTGTGCCCAGGAGGTGCTGCTGAGATAGGGCCACAGTCAGCCTGCCCTGTAGCCTTCTGTGGGGGCAAAAGGCTCAATTAGCATGCAGAATCACATCCGCCTGTATTTCAGGAATGAACTTTTATCCACTTCCTCGTTTCACAAGTTTAATTAGCTAAAACCGAACCAGTGGTCTGGAGTAGATGGAAATGCTTTTAGAATAAAAAATATCAGTTACACTGAAAGCTTTTAGGACATATCAGGAAATAGTGAACAATCAAAGTAAAACCTGAAGCCCAAAGCCTACCCACCCCTGTCACCCTCTCCTTCTCAAAAAAGAAAGAACTAAAAAAGGAGTGAAAGAAAAGAAAAAAAATATCAGACTTGCATCACCAATACATTCTCTCCAGTGATGGAGTCTTCCAGGCAGGTTTTCAAGTATATTCTCTAAAAAGGCACGAATCCTTGCAAATATCAAGCCTAAAGGAGGTTTTAATCACCATGGTATTTCATTAACAGAGAGGGTCACCGGGCATCCTGGTCAAGAGTAGATAATGTATTTTTGACAGGAGTAGGGAAGTTTGGAGAGCTGGCTTCAGTCAGATGGCTGCTCTTGGATTTGAAAGGCTGTGAACCTTCATTAGGTGATAAATACCAAGTGACTCGGATTCGTGATGGATGAACTCAGAAAGAGCAGAGGTTCAGAGGAGCAGAAAGGGGTGGGATCCTGGGGAAGCCAGGAGCAGACATGGAGGATAGACTCATTCTAAGTCTTTCTGGGGAGACCAGTGGGGGAGATCCTCCTCTTGCTCACCCCAGGTGATCGGGGATGCAGAGGCTTCCAGACTCAAGAGCTACAGAGAGGAGAGGATAGAACAGGCAGGGTCCCATGTGGCCCAGAGTTCTCTGACTGTGCAATGATGTGGGGGTCTGGGAATCAAGGAGACCCTGAATTTTAATATTCAGCCTTGTAGTGGTTTCTCCCAGCTGTTCCCTTGCATAATACTCTAATAGCTCCTGTGCTTGTGGATAAAACCTGAACTTGTGAGCACAGGGCATTCAGCTCTTGCGTCTCCCTTCCCTGGTCCCTGCTTGCTTACCTGGCTTCATCTCTCTGCACTGCACATTCTTATTGTCGTCCCCCACACCCCGCCGCCATCATCCAGGATAGGTAGCTTGCTCCCTAGAGGTGAATTTAAGCATCATTTCCTTCATGAAGTTTCTCTGGTGCTTTGACTCATCTGGGTATCTCGAGGCCGGGCTACAGAGAGACCCCCCTCCGTGCCCCAGATGGCCTTTGTCCATCAGAGTTTTATCATCACATGGCCCTGTGCCTGTCGCAGGCTGGTCCATGCACCTTCCTCACTAGGGTGAGCACCTGGTCTTTGCAATCCTGTATTGCAGCTCCCAGACAGATGCCTGCAGGGGTAGGAGCTTGTGGCAGGTCAGGCTTCCCTGGAAACAGCCTCTGAGATGGGGTCTTTGGGCAGGAGGTTTGAAAGGGGAGCCCTTGGGACCCACACCTGCAGGCAGGAGAGGTGAGCCTCTGTGATTCAGGCCTGGATACCCTTAGCATGGCTGGAGGGCTGTGCTGGGCCTGGAGTGGCCCCCCGACGTGGCTGGGTATGGATGAGACAGTCAGACCTTGGTGTTGTGATCAGTCACTGGATGTGGGTACCCTGAGAGGGGTGCAGCCTTCACTGAGGGCCCTTGGGAGTGAGGTGAGTGGTACCCCAGCAGCTAGACCAAAAGTCCCTACTAAAGGATGTCCCTACTAGGCAGCACGTTCCCTACCCACACAGGGTCTGCTGTGGATTAAATATGGTTTGTCCTCTATGAAACCATGTTAAAATTTAATTCCCATTATGAGATATGGAGGTGGGACTGAGTGGCACCTTTGAGATGTGATTAGGGCTCTGTCCTGAGGAATGTGTCAATCCATCCTTGTAGTGAATGTAGTGAATGAATTAATGAATTATCCCCAGAGTTGTGTCTCCATATGGCCATAAAAGCCAGTTTGGGTGAGTCTTCTGGGCACTGGACATCTCTGGCCATGCGATGCACTGGGCACCAAAGGTCTTTCCCAGCAAGAAGGCCATCCTCAGATGTGGCCCCGCGACCTCACACTACAGCAGTGAAATAAGCCTCTTTACATAAAATAAACCTCTTCTCTTTATAACCTGCCCATCCTGTGGTATGGTGCCGTTAGCCACTGGGAACAGCCTAAGACAGGACCCAAGAATACAAGGATGAACTGATGCGTGGATGAGTCCAGCAGTCCAGCCTCAGCCAAATCCGTCCCCTTAGACACCTCCCACACCTGCTTGCTTCATTTCAGCAAATACCAGAGCACCAACTATGGGTCGGGAACTGCTCTGGACACTGAGACAAACGTGGGGGGGGGGCTGGACAAACACAGCCTCTACCACCCTGGGCCATGTTCTGGTGGCGAAGACAGACAATGCACACAGCCACACATAAGCAAAGCAGTTCACTGCCTCATCAGGACTCGGCAGAAAATCAAGAGGTTGGTGTGAGAATGTCCAGGCACAGGATAAGGAAGGTGTTTGGAAAGCCATCTATAAGAAGTGACATTTGATCTGTGACCTAAGGGAACAAGAGTCAGACATGGGCATTTTTGACAAAGGTGAGGGCAAGTGCAAAGGCCCTGAGATAGGATGGAGCTTTTCTGCCTCAGGAAGGAAGAAAGCAGTTAACAAGGGAAGAAACAGAAGATGAGAGTAGAGAGGAAGGCAGGGGACAGGTCTCTGGTTTTTGTGGCCTCCTCTTCCTCTTCCTTCTCCATTTCCTCACCCACTCTTCTTCTTCCTTTTTTTCCCTTTTTTTTGAAACTGGAACTCTTTAAAATTTTTTATTGATGCATTATAATCCTCCGTAACAGTGGGATTCATTGTGATGATATTCATACATGCACATGGCAGAATTTGGTTCATTCCCCAGTACCTCCTCTTCCCCTTCCCTCTTGCCCCCATCATCCCCTTCCCCTACTGTACTGGTGCCCTTCTGTTTTCATGAGATTCCTTTTTTCCTCTTTGCTCTCTAGCTTCCACATTTGAGAGAAAACACACGAAACGTTATTTAAATCTGGCTCATCTTACTTAGAATAATGTTCTCCAATTCTATACATTCTCCAGCAAATGACACAATTTCATTTTTTTTCTATGAGCCTTGAACTCTTCATTTAGACATACTTTATGTAGAAGCCCAGATTAAAGCAGAGACACAGGATATCTCCTTTGCCAGAACCTCGGGGCTCTGAGTCAGGGGACTGGATCTTTTATTTGAAAATGCAATAGGACTTTGATTTTATTGCAGGGACAATGGAAAGTTTTCAGAGTATTCATGGCAGGAAGGTGAATCTATCTGATTTATATTTAGGGAGGATTTTTTCCTCCTGATATTAGAACATAGGCTTCAGGGGGCAAAATTGGAAGTCAGATTAGGATGGTAACAAGGGCGACTCTTGGCAGGAGGTGACTAGGGAGGGACACGGGAGTCTGAGGGGACCCCAATTTGACTGGCTGATATATCAGGTGCTTCTGTGGAGGACATGGAGGAGACAGGGGATGCGAGGAGGCTTGGTTGGAGCCACTGGGTCTTCACTGGTACCATTTTTAAAAATCAATGAGTCCTTCTTGCATCCATGATGCATTTCCCACTCTCTGTACTATTCCTCAGTTAGAATTTGCTACTCAGAGGATAGATAAACCCTGTCACACTGATGTTTCAAATGACTAGCAAATGGTTTATCCAGAAAACACATCTACAACGGGGGAAGCTCTGGTCAATGTCAGGGGTTCTCAGAGAAGAGAGAACGTGGCACCCAGAATACCCACACATACAGCCAAGACATTGTTTAAGAATCTTTTTTTTGGGGGGAGGGGGAGGAGGGACTCGTCGTCTTCTTCTACTTTTTTTCCCTACAAGTCAAAGTTTATATTTTGTCTACATTTTATCTTTGGAGTAGAAATTCAAATCAGATAAATGCCAAAGAAATAGGACTCTAAAGTCAATTTCGTGGAGATTTCATAATGGTGAGCTGTAAAGAGGAAAGGCAAGTGTTTCAGAACCTGTTGGGGCATTTCACAGCCTCTAGGGTCACAGGAAAGACTGTAGACTGTGTCCTTAAGCTTTTGGTCTCAGCGAGAGCTCGGAAGGGGTTTGCTGAGAAACTATTCCAGGCAGCAGAGTCGGGGCCATGATGGTGGTGGTGGGGATGATGGTGAAGAAGAGCACATTCTGTGACCTGCTCCTCCAGCTGCATAACGAGCCACCTGATGGGGTGGGTGGTGTATAAGGGGGGATGTCTTAGGACCACGTGTGCTTAACAAGACCCATTCTCTGGAACCTCCTGAGGCTGGGATGGGGGCAAGGACCATTATATGGAGGAACCAAGGTCATAATACAGAAATGGTGCAAGAAATCCAAGTGAGGAGGGATAGAAGGATGGTCATTGGGTACCATCTTGCAGGGAGAGGTGGACTGAGGCTGGGAAGCTGAGTGGATGCTGAGTGAGGGGTGGGCCAGCTGGCCTTTCTCCCCACCTGAGGAGGGGTTGGGGGTAGGTGGGGACCACTAGGAGATGCCAGGCAGGACTCCCTGAGACTGGAGTAACCTATGAACCTTTCAAAACAGAAAGGCGGGAGGCCAAATGGTCTGCCCATGTCGTGGGATGTCTAGGAATTCTGGGCAGGACAGAGGAGGGCTTTAAGACCTGAGGGACCTCATTAGGATCTCCAAATAGTGCCGATGAGACAGGATGAGGTGTCCCCTGTGGGCCAGTTACAACATCCCTGTTGCTGGGACACAGTGCTCAGCCCATCAGCACTGCCTGAGGTTTGAGTACCGTCTTTGTTTCATGCCATGGATCCGAGCCTGTGACTGTCTTGTGGTGGCATAATGACCTTCTTTAAGTGATAACTATAAAGAAGAAGTTATTGGGTAGCAACCATAACCTGGAATCTGGAGCCAGGTTGCCAGGTTTTCAGACCAGCTGATCCCCAGGAGCTATAGGAACTTGGCAAGACCTAGGATCTTGTGGATCCTCCCTTTCCTCATTAGAAACTGCATTTTTCTTGTAAGATGATTGCAGGGATTCAAAGGGTTGATATTTGCAAAGCACTCAGCCCAATCGCTGCACCTGGTCAACACTCAGGGTACATTATCTCTCCTCATTGTGACCCTTGCAAGTGCTGACTGTGTACATGGCACAATGCTGAGATACATGTGTATAGAATTATTTAAGCCTCATAATGACCCTGAGGGTATATTTCCCCCCATTTTACAGATGAGGAAACTGCATTTGAGATTATAGAATGTCTTGAGGTCAGGCAGTTACTTGGTATACCCGCTGGAAAGGTGTGCAGGAAACTTGGCTGGAAAGGTGTGCAGGAAACTCTGGGTCTTCAGGTGCAGGCAGCTGGGCTACCTGCTGTTGGCAGTGGGGGACACTAAGGGGCTATTACAAAGAGTATGGAGTCATGGTAGATCTGGACATTAGTGGGGTAAGTGCAGGCTCAGACCAACTGAGAAAAATGAGACCATCATTTTTCTGCCAGTGGATGTTTTAATTAAAAGCAGACGGCTGCACAGAGGATTGGGGATGTGCTAAGTTTGTCCTGTGAAGGATAAATGCCATAGCTCGGCTGGCTGCCAGGGTCCACCGTGTGCTGCTTCCCAGGTCCTGGAGAGCTGGCAGGTGAACATGGGCATGGAGCGGCTTGGCCCTGGCCCTTGGCTCTCTTGCAGCTAACCAGGCTGTGCAGCTGTGGCATAGGAGGTTTTCGTTAAACAGTAACTGGCGAGAAGGAGGAGGACTCAGCTCATAAACTTTTATTTAAGAGAGATTGAAGACTGCTCAGATGACTGTTTTGTAGCCCAGAAATCCACATGTCTGTGTCAGAATGGTGCTGCAAATTCAGCTCCTGCCAACATTACCATTTATGGAGTGGCCACGGCGTCCTGAGTTATGCCAAAGGCTTCGCAGGCACTGTCTGTATGCAGTCCTTACCCTCACAGCAAGGCAGGCTGAGGGTCAGAGAGGCAACAGGACCTTACCAAGACCCCCGGGGGAGGTTGAGCTGGAGGGAAAGAATGTCATCTTCAGAATTCACATTTGCATAGACTATCATAGCTTCCCAAACTGCCTCCCCACATATCTCTCATTTTGACCACACTCAATTCAAGAGGGACTGAAAAGTCCCTTTGAAGAAATTTCTGAGCATGAAGTTTGCTGTTCCTAACTGCAGAGCGGATGGGTCCCTCTCTAAGAAGTGACCCTGATGCATAAAGGGTAGCTTGGGAAATGGGTGGCCTGCCTTGCAGATGCTTCTGTAGCATGCTGCTGTTGATGGGATGCTCCTTTCATACAGTAAAGGTGTGGGTTTGATAAATACAGCTCCTTGTGGGAGGTGAACTCACAAAAATTCGTAAGCATTTCATGCTCTCTGTCATCTGCTTTATTCTGCCTGGCCAGCTTTCTGGTACTCGGGCTGAGCTCACCTGTCAGCCCACCCCAAACTCTTGTCACATTAACCTTGCCCAGAATCCCTGTAATGCTAACATAATCCATCTAGCACGCTGATGGATTGGCATCCACCTCCTCTGAGAAGCCTGGATTCATCTCGCCAGCCCACTCACTGAGCTTGCTAAGGTTGCCAGATAATGAAGGATGTAGTTATATTGCAATTTCAGATAAACAGTGAACAATGTTTTAGTGTATGTACATCTAATAGGTTGTAATACGTCTCATGGGATATTTTGGACACATTTTTAAATGATCAATTGCTCATCTGAAATTCAACTGTAAGGAGTTGTCTTTGGTTTTTGTTCGCTCTCTCTGGCAAAGCCACTGTGGGCTCTTTTCCTCTCTTACAGAATTTAATTGTCTGAACTCCTCTGTTGTACACTGGACTAGTATGTTTGTCTTCTTTCCCTCACCTCATTGCCACCCTTAGAGATGGGGGGGGGTTGCACAGTACCCCCACACAATGCCTTACACACAGTACATGCTCAAAAGTGTTTTTAAGAAGTACATTGGTCTCCTAATTCCTTTGTAAACATTAGGATTGTAGCCTTACCCACCCTGGGGGTGTTTGGGGGTGCACTTGCTTATCCCACTGCTACTAAGATTTGGAATGGGAACACAGCCCAGCTCAGAAATGCTGTTCCCTGCCTTTCAGGGACACCTGCACATCCAATAGACCTACCTCCGTAGCATGGTGACTTTTCTGTATGCTTTGGGAGCACTCGCTTAGTCCCCACTCTCAAAACAAAATGAAGCAAAACAAAGCAAAACTGAATCTAAACTGAACTGAACTCAGTCAAACCAAACAGCTAAACAAACAGAGGTAAAGCTGTCCTTAGGAAAGTGTTTCCCTGGGTCTTAGAGAACACCCAGCATGTGTGGAGGGTGGTGTAGCGCTCAGGCCTTGGGTTTACCTGTCCTCTTCCCTAACTCAAGAAGAAAGGGGCCAGGGGCCCAGCCAGGGCTCCGTAAGGCTGGGGATGTGCCCTGGTGGCTTGGCTCCTCCTCCAGGGTGGTAGATCTGACCCTTCAAAGGACCCTATGGAGGTTGTGGTTGTCCCCAGCCCTCCTTCCCTGTCCCCTGGGAGGGCTGCAGCCCTTGCTGAAGGGTTAGCTGCCTGACACGCCACTCACTGCCCACCCTGGTTATTTTCAAGTCAAGCAATTGTTCAGCTGTGAGCATGAGCACGTATTGCAGATCACTCGAAACAGAAACCTGTCATATGCTTTATATTCACGGAAACTACAAATGTTTTCAAGCCAAGCCATCTTGGAGTAATTTGCATGTTAATTAATACTTCAAATAAATTACTTCTTCCAATTTTTTTTTTTTTTAGCTTTTGGAATCTTTGAGAGCAAAGACCAGTTATCAAAGCCCCAGTTTGGCAGGCCATGGGATGCCATTACCCCCCATTCTGGCTGGTTCCACCATTCTGATGCTGATGGAGGGACCTGGAGATTTGGTTGCCTGCCAATAGTTCTTTGGTGAGGGGGCAGAACATTCTTACTTAGTTCCTGTCTTAGAAGAATAACATGTTAGAGTTGCTAACTGATGGTTGAAGGGGAAAAGAGGCCATGCATGAAAAAAGAGAGTTGTCAAAATTCCTCAAGCTATTTGAAGGTGGCCTGATGGGTTTTATTATTTTTTTAAATTATTTTTTGTAATTTTTTAAGACTTTTTAAGTGCAGGTTTATCTACATTATGAACCTGTGCAATTTTATGCGTGCTATTTTGCTTTTATGTAAGGGGGATAATTTTCTTCTTCAACTTGTACATATGAATTTGAAATTTTGTGTTTTTTAAAAAGCAAGAAACAACTCAGGTACTGGCAAACAAAGCTTGTTTTTGTAAGTAAGTAAAGCTTTATTGAAACACATCGACACTTCTTCGTTGACATACTATCTTTGTCTGCTTTTTAGTTTAGTGGTAGTGTTGCATAACTGCTAACAGAAACTGTATGACCTTCAAAGATGAAAATATTTACAATTGAACTTTTTTTAATCAAGAGGTGTGGCTTACTCTGTTTACCAAGTTGTCTCTGAGCTCCTGGGCCATTCGTCAGGCCATTCTCCTGATGAATACCTGGGACTACAGGTGTGCACCATTATACCCGGCTTTATCTGTGTCTTTATAGAAAACGTTTGCTGACTCCTGTTTTAACTTGGTTTGCTTTAAGATCTTCCTATCAGTACATCCACATCAACTTATTTTTTTTTTTTTGAACTTAAGCATGGTGTGGCAGAATGATTCAATCATGCTACAGATATATTTTGGGGTGCTTTCCAACTGCTTTCTATTATACACAATGCTGCAATGTTTGGTTGTATATGTGACTTTTTCTGCTGTCCACGTGCCAGGGTGTTCCTGAGATAGATGCCTGGAAGGAGAGCTGATGAACAGAAGTATATACTTATGTTAGGTTTGGATAGAGAGAATCCTCCTCAAAAATGCTGTGCCTATTACACAGTGGCCAACTAGACATGAAAGTATTAATTCGCCTGACTGAGAAGAAATATTACCCTCATGTCCTGGATTTTGGAAATCCTCATCAAGTCCAGCCTATCTTCCTCCATAAATATGGGCCTCAAACTCAATTGCTCAGAGAAGGGAAGATAAAAAGCAATGGGGAAGTTAAGGGAATTTGAGATATTCAGGTGCCAAAGAGGTAGATGCTTCATAGGATTCAGAGGAGGGAAGCTTGGCTCTTCGGCCTTCCTCCCTTCCAGGAGACACAAAGTCTTCCTGGGCTGGAAGAAGTGGTCAGCATAGCAGGAGAGAGGCCATCCTATCCAGGTGAAATAGGATCTGGCCCTCTCTTCCCCGCAGCCCCCTGCTGCCCACCTGCCCCAGATTCCATCCACAAGTAGTTCAGATGTTCAGTAGTTTGGTTTCAGCAAAGTGCAGTCTGAGGGGGCCCGAGGACATGCTCATGAACTTGAAGCCTAAACCACAGCTTGGGGTTTGGCAGGAGGCTCAAAGGTCACAGGGAGGAAGGGCTGCAATAGCTGTATTTCTGCACCATGAAGGTGCTCATGCCACCAAGCAACCTGGGCGCATTTCCTTCTCATTGTCCCTGGGTGGGCAAAATGTAGCTTAAAGAAAAAAACAGAAGATGCTGTTAAAGAAACAATTATGCATTGACATGTGTTAAAGCACAATCAGGTGCCTTTATTCAGGACCATTGCACCAGACAAGGGGACCTTTGTGATGGGGTTCTGCAGTGAGGGACAGATTGGGCTCAGTTCTGAGTTCAGCTTTGACAAATGAGGAGTCATGCCAAGGAGCAAGGTCAGGGTCAGTGGGGGAAAACAACCAAAGGGAAACATCTGGGGCAAGAGCTCCTCTGGCTAAACGGATCTACCAGGATTCTCACTCAAGACAGGCCAGGTGACTGGACACTGCCTGAGGGATGGTGGAGGACTGGGAATGTGGTCAGACATGGAGGGGAACTGGACCCTGGGGGTAGGGGGTCTCTCCCTAAACTGCACTTTCTAAGTATGGACACAGTTAGGTCTTGGAGAAGGTTCAGGAACCTGACTAAAGTTTGGTCAGAGAATTGCTGTCCATAGTTACTGACCAGGGAGCTCAGAGCCTGGGGGTTGGAGGATGGTGCAGGGGCCTGAGCACACGTGGGAAAGGACACAGCTCCTCAGGTGTAAGTTATTTTCAGACATGTTGCAGAGAGCAGCGGGAAAGGACCTCCCTAGGAATAGTGCACAGCATGGGGTCTACATTAGCATTGATTGGCTGTGTGTTCTTGAATATGTTTCTTAACTTCTCTGTATATCCATTCATTTATTACAAAATAGGTGTAGTTCTAGTCCCTCACAGGGGGCTTGTGCAGATGTGAGATGTGCATACAGAGCCCTTTCTCAGGGCTTGACTTTCAATAAAAGTCAACTGTTATTTTGATTTCTCCAATGCCATCTGCTGAAGTGAACTCTGAGAATTATGCATGAAAGGGCTGAGGAGTTTTCATAGGGCTCTGACAGAGTAGATGGACATGGGGGAGATCAGGTGCAGAGAACTCCAGCAGCACCTGAGGATTATCAGAAGCCGTCCATCTGGATGAGGACAGAGTCCATGGTTTAGTAGCTCAGGCTAAAGGTCTTCATCATTTTCTGAAGGAGAAGAACACAAAGGCTTTGTGGGGCCCCCAAAGATGGTCATTTACAGTCATCATGATTATGGTGAAATTCTGTGGACTAAACACTACTTCCAAGTTGCTTCAGACAAGGTGCACATGCCCAGAGTGAGTGCCCAGGGAAACAGCAGCCCTGATTGCATGGGTGCCAGCCCTGTCCTTGCATCAGAACCAACTGAGGGCTTGCTGATGTCAGTCCCCACACCACTTGGGGGTACCTTCCTGCTGTTGGTTACGGGGTCAGGAGGGAGTGTGGCTGGCTCATGAGCATCGCAGGTGATCCGACCTTGTGGTTCTCACACTCATCTCTGAGATTATGGAGGAAGGAGGAGGATCCCACCTCCATAGTGGGAACTGTCCTCTGGCTGCTACCAGACACTAACTGTACCTGCAGATATGCCTATTGGAAACCTTCCGGAAAGATCTACCGGCTTTCTAAGCCCACAAGTGTCTCAAGGTGCAACTGAATACATATCTCAGAAGAAGCAGATGTGTTCCCAGGTCCAATTTCCTATTAGTTTGATTCCCAGGCTTGAAAAGAAGTCAAATTTGACTGTTCAGACATAAATATTTGCCATATATCGTACTCCATCAATTGAATTCTCCCTGCAAATGGTTCTCCCTCTGTCAAGGCTTCCGAAATGTGTTCGGAAAAAGCTGTCAGGTTTGGTTTGCTCATTCTTTAGCATTCTCCAGGGGTGAGTATGTGGGCCTGGATTCAGTCATGACATGTTCTGGGTGAGTCATTAGAGGAGTGGGGGACAGAGTTTTGACATTTTAAGCACTGATAACATTTGAAATCAAGTCAGGATAACGACTTTTATTAATTACCCGTGTCTCCTCCCACCCTTCTGGCCTCCACCTTCCACCAGCTGTTAAACATCTGAGAAAATGGTAGATGAACATGATTATAAGCAATTACAAGTTTTTTCTTTTTTTAAGAGACAGATGGAATCAAGGTTTCTATTTTAAGAGGCTTTCAAATTTAGGTTATGTCTACACAATGCCACATTATTACAAGGGAACCATATGTTTTCTTTTAGTGCCATTGAAATTTCATTCTAGAAATGGGTCGGAATCCATGGCCAGTGGTATGTACTGGGGCAAGTTCAAAGATGATTCAGTGACGCACACCACTTCAAACCCATAATTCCAGCTGGTCAAGCCTGATATTTTTTTCATTTATCCACACATTCCTGCCCCCCAACAAACATTACCCTTGGCCATGTTTTGTGGTGTGCTATTAGGATGCAGAGATGAAATCAATATGCTTTTATGTCCCCAATGAGCTCAGTGTGATGTCATGTGGTAATGTGGGTTCCTGTAGCTTGAAACAAGAATACTTCCAAGTCTTTCATGTATCTGTCCATATAAAATATTGGGAGGAATTGTTATTTAGCCCCTGGTGTTAAACTTTAAGTGTATAGCGAATATGTGGACAATCAATACTGTTGATAGATTACTATACAAGCTAGCTAGCAAGTCACAGACATAGGACCTGTGATTTAGGGTCACTTGGTTTGAACTCCTATAGGTGACCTTGTGCTTCTAAGGTCCCTAAGGGATTTTGGATTAAATGCCTTCTTGTTCCTTAAGGCAGTGATTCTCAGACTTTGCTCTGTATCAGCAGGACCGATAGTCCCTGTTATAATATGAACTTCTGGGCTTCTCCCCCAGAATTTCTGGTTCTGTAGGATGAGCCCTGAAAATCTGCATTTTTAACAAGTTGCCAGGGCTTGCTGCTGCTGATCCAGGGACCACACTTTGAGAATCGCTGCTGTGGGAATTTTTAGAATGTGCATGAATTCTTCAATGATATGAACAATAATACTATTCAGTAAATGAAAACTTGCAATTATTGAGTGGACCTGTTAGGGACACATATGGTTCTGGGCACACTGTAATAAAAGGAGATGCAGGAGAGGAAGGCAGAAAGAGGCAAATCCAGTCTAGACTGAGTGGCAGCTCACGGCTGGTTCGCTGGGCTGGGGCCAGGCAGCTGCTCTGCACAGGACAGCTTCCCTGATATCGTAACTCCAGCATTAATGGCTTTGGCCATGTGGCTTTTGGGAAATTATGCTGCTTTTCATACCATGGCTCTTCCTCTAGTGTAATGATTTTTCAACCCCAAACACGCTATATAAATACAAAGTGGTATTTTGGCATCAGAGTTGTGGGCGGCAGTACATGCAGCAATTGACTCAGACACAAACAGTATCTTGTGGAACAGCTTACATTTGTGTAAATTGTGTGTGTCCCACGGGAGGGATAAAGAGGTAAGATTCTCTGCATCTCTTTGCGGAATCTCTGTGCTGTTTTCTCATGTTTGGAAGCCTCCCTCTGCCTGCATTTAGCCTATGTATTCTTGAGATATGCTTTTTGTGTTAGGAACTGCTTCCAGGGTCTGAATCTTAAGGAAAAGAAAGTTATCCTCAAGCGTGTCTGATCTGATATAAAATGTCTCCCTTTGACTCTCTGCTGCCTTCTAAAGGGTGACCCCGGACAGTTATCACTGCCCTCTTTTCCTGGTCAGACTACATTTATTTACTTTTGAGTTATTTATCGCTTAAATTTATTTCCAGGGTTCCATGGATAGGATTTTTCTATGTGAAAAAATTGAAAGAAATTTCCCATGAAAATATTTTTACTCTTGAAGGCTTTCTGCTTAGCATCAGGGATTGGCTGCAGGAATGAATAAGATAATTAAGTCAGGGAGAGGTATAATTTCCACAGCGAAGGTAGGAGAAGCCTAAGATAAAGAACTTGGCCAGATTATCGATTTGTTGTGAGTTTTCTCAGCTCACTGTATTGCTTTCCATCCAGAGTAAAGGACAAGCTAGAGAGAAAAAAACAGGATAAGTAAGTGTGTTAGACATTTTCTTGTTATTATGATGAGATACTGAGATAATTAACTTAAAGAGAGGCAAGGTTATTTTGGCTCATAATCTCAGAGTTTGCAGTTCATGGTCACTTTAGGCTTGTGGTGGCACAGCACATCAAGTTGGGAGCACATGGTAGAGAAGGTCTGTTCATCTCATGGTGATGAGGAAGCAAAGACAGAGAGCAAAGGGCTGGGTTCCTAACATCCCCTTCAAGGGCACGCACTGGAGACTTAACCTCCTCCCACTAGGCCCCGCCTCTTAAAGGCCCCACCACCTTCCCATAGTACCATGGGCAGTGATCAAGCCTTTAACACACAGGCCTTATTTAAATGATAACAGCGAGTTTGTCTTTTTAATCCTCCATTGTGGTCATTTTGATAATATTAATTCTGCCTATCTAAGAGCAAGGTAGATCTTTCCATCTTCTAATGTCTTCTTTGATTTCTTTCTTTAGGGTTCTGTTTTCATTGTATCCATCTTTCAGCTCTTTTATTAAGTTGATTCCCAAGTATTTTATTTTATTTTTTGAGGATATTGTAAATGGGGTAGTTTTCCTCATTTCCTTCTCAGAGGATTTGTCACTTATATACAGAAATGCCTTTGATTTATGGGTGTTGATTTTATATCCTGCTATTTTGCTGAATTCATCTACTAGTTCTAGGAGTTTTCTGGTGGAGCTTTTTGGGTCTTCTAGGTATAGAATCATATCATCAACAAATAGTGCTAATTTGAGTTCTTCTTTTCCTATACATATACCTTTAATTTCTTTCATCTGTCTAATCACTCTGGCCAGTGTTTCAAGAGCTATGTTAAATAGAAGTGGTGAAAGAGGGCATCCCTGTCTTGTTCCAGTTTTTAGAGGGAATGCCTTCAATTTTTCTCCATTTAGAATGATGCTGGCCTGAGGCTTAGTGTAGATAGCCTTTATGATGTTGAGATATATTCCTGTTATCCCTAGTTTTTCTAGTGTTTTGAACATGAAAGAGTGCTGTATTTTGTCAAATGCTTTTTCTGCATCTATTGAGATGATCATATGATTCTTATCTTTGAGTCTGTTGATGTGATGAATGTGATCACATTTATTGATTTCCATATATTGAACCAAAATTGCTTCCCTGGGATGAACCCCACTTGATCATGGTGCACAATATTTTTGATATGTTTTTGTATTCAATTTTCCAGAATTTTATTGAGAATTTTTGCATCTATGTTCATTAGAGATTTTGGTCTAAAGTTTTCTTTTTTTGATGTGTCTTTGTGTGTTTTGGGGATCAGGGTGATATTGGCCTTATACAGATTTAATGCAATTCCAATCAAAATCCCAATTGCATTCCTCATAGAAATAAAAAATAATCATGAAATTCATCTGGAAAAATAAGAGACCCAGAATAGCTAAAGCAATCCTTAGCAGGAAGAGTGAAGCAGATGGCATCACTATATCAGACTTTAATACAGAGCAATAGTAACAAAACCAGCATGGTATTGGCCCCAAAACAGACTGGTAGACCAATGGTACAGAATAGAGGACACAGAAACTAACCCACAAAATTACAATTATCTTATATTAGACAAAGGAGCCAAAAACATGCATTGGAGAAAAGATAACATCTTTAAAAATGGTGCTGGGAAAACTGGAAATCCATATGCAACAAAATGAAATTAAACCCCTGTCTCTCACCATGCACAAAACTCAACTCAAAGTGGATCAAGAACCTAGGAATTAAACCAGAAACTCTGTGTCTAATAGAAGAAGAAGTGGGCCCTAATCTCCATCATCTGAGATTAGGCCCCAATTTCCTTAATAAGAGTCCTGTGGCACAAGAATTAAACCCAAGAACCAATAAATGGGATGGATTTAAACTAGAAAGTTTCTTCTCAGCAAAGGAAACAATCTGTGAGGTGAACAGAGAGCCTACATCCTGGGAGCAAATCTTTATCCCTCACACATCAGATAGAGCAGTAATCTCTAGGGTGTAAAATAACTCAAAAAGCTAAGCACCAAAAAACCAAATAACCCAATCAATAAATGGGCCAAGAACTTGAACAGACACTTCTCAGAAGAGGATATACAATCAATCAACAAATATATGAAAAATGGTTCATCATCTCTAGCAATTAGAGAAATGCAAATCAAAACTATCCTAAGATTTCATCTCACTCCAGTCAGAATGGCAGCTATTATGCATACAAATAACAATAAGTGTTGGAGAGGATGAGGGGAAAAAGGTTTACTCATACATTGCTGGTGGGACTGCAAATTGGTGCAGCCAATATGGAAAGCAGTATGGAGATTTCTTGGAAAATTGGGAACGGAACCATCGTTTGACCGAGTATCCCTCTCCTCCGTCTATACCCAAAGGACTTAAAAACAGCATAGTACAGGGACACAGCCACATCAATGTTTATAGCAGCACAATTCACAATAGCTAAACTGTGGAGCCAACCTAGATGCCCTTCAGTGGGTGAATGGATAAAAACAATGTGGCATATATACACAATAGAATTTTGCTCAGCAATAAAATTTGCAGGTAAATGAATGGTGTTGGAGAAGATAATGCTAAGTGAAGTTACCCAATCCCCAAAACCAAATGTCGGAGGATGTTTTCTCTGATATAAGAAGGCTAATTCATGATGGGGTAGGGAGGGGGAGCATGGGAGGAATAGACAAACTCTAGATAGGGCAGAGGGGTGAGAGGGAAAGGGAGGGGGCAGGGGGTTAGCAAGGATGGTGGAAGGTGATAGACATCATTATCCAAAGTACATGTATGAAGACTCAAATTGGTGTCAACATACTTCATATACAACCAGAGATATGAAAAGTTGTGTTCTATATATGTAATAAGAATTGTAATGCATTCTGCTGTCATTTATTTTTTAAAAAATCAATAATAAAAAAAACCCTCCATTATGGAAAGAGAAAGAAGCTTCTTCACATGACAAGGCCAGGACTTGTCATGTGAGTGTCAGGGCTGTGCACTCCATGCTGACTACAGGGTGTGCAAACTGGCAACTCTATTAGTAAGTCATCCCATGACTCTAGAGTTCCCATCCATCTTCATTCAATTAAGTCTCATGGTGAATAGGTGCACAAGGAGATCTGGTTCATGATAGAACCATACAGGTGGCATCCTCATGGTTCAACTTTGAACCAGAGCACCAGCCCTAAATTGATGGCTCTTGTGATGTGCAGTGACAGTCACCAGGAATGAGCTTAACCTCCATGGCAGGTCTTTTTTTTGTCCAATGTAGCCGTTCTTTCTTCCAACCTGGCAGATGTCTAATGTCTTCAAATAAAACCATGATGGAATTGCCCAGCAAGTGCCACTAATGGTTTAACCCCAAGAAAAAGAAGTGCTCATTGGATGGTAGGAATGGTAGGAATTTAAGGATAACAATCACAGAGCAAATATTTTGAGGCTTTTCTTTGCACCCTTTTGGACCATGGCTCAGAGTTCTTGTGGGTGGTTTGTCAGGTTGGGAGGGACAGAAGTGGGACAAGTAGAACAGGTATCAGTAACATTTATGGAGACTTCTGCTCTCCTACTACTGCCTTTTGACCCATCTCCATCTGGCTGGTGCCTGGAAAGGTAATGACATTATTATGCAAAGCTTAGGCATACAGTCATAGCATTTTGGTTGTGTTTAGTATGCATGTAGGAAGCTGCCTGAATGTTGTTTTAATTTTCTTAAGGCACTCGGATATTTTTTAAAAAACTCCTTTTTGTAGCAAAGGTAGCATGGCATTTTAAGCTAATGAGCTTGTTCCCTCTATCTTGTCCTGCTTCAAGTTAAATTGGATCTGCTTATAAAATCTAGGCTTTTAATTGCAATTCTTAAAAGGCCATCTTGCTAGGAAGACTCTGGGTAAGTAATAGCTTTTCTCTTAATTAATAGTAAGCAAGGCAGTTACTTGACTCCCTCCACTGAGGCAGAGAGAAGCCCGACCTCTTTTTATGGTCTCAAACAGTCGCTCAGAGCAGAGAGCAGAGGAGAGCAGAAGGTTTTGTAGTCAGGTTGACTTGGTAAGGAATTCTATTTTCTACCCCTTATAGAAAGATACCTCAAGTCATAATTTCCTCATTTCTAATATGGAAACTGTAATACCTACCTTACTGAATTGAGGCAGGGATGGTAGATGATGTCTGTAAACCATCCGGTGTGGTTCATAGCACAGAAGGATTAGGTAAGTGGTGGTTATTACTGACTGGTTCTGGTTCTGCAGGACCAGCCCCTGGGGAGTGTGAGATGGATCCCAGAACAAGGATCTGTAAACCAAGAAATTGTCATGGACACATCTGGGGACAATTCTTTGTGGTGTTCCTATATTTCTCAGACCATCTGTTCAAGTATTTTGAATAGTAAACAGTCTCGGAAGCCAAAGATGATGAAGCTTAGGATAGGCAGGCCCCACTTCTCTCCCTGGAGAGATTTTGCTTAGGAAACCAATGCAAAATATTGCCTTGGTTTCTGCTTTTATAGAGGGTCATGACTGGTCTGTGTCTCTGACCCAGGCATCTTGTGTCTTCTGTCACTCCATGTGTTAAACGGTGGTAGCTAACCTGTTGGCTTACAAGGAGCGTAAAATCTCAGGCCTTTCACAGTTTTTGATTAAACTCTTTTAACACTTAGTTTTGGGTATTTGAAGAGCAGATAATTCTCCCTACTCCGAAGGACTGTTGTTAAAATTAGAAGGACAAGAGTATGTATGTATAGCAGACATACATATAGGTTAGAGATAGATTTTAAATGATTGATCCGTCTCCATCCTACTGTGATCCTTGGTACATAACTGGTTCTCAAAAATGGATGATGATTGAAAGCCGTTATGATTGTATCTATTGAAACGGTTGAGTGGCACCAGCACATGCAAATGGGGTTAAGACAACACCGAGGGAGCTGAAAGTTGCTTTAGAAGCAACGTGGGATGGGAGACCAGCCTAACAGTCTACCTCTAGAGCCCCACAGGACACTCCTGTGCAAAAATAGGGAAAGGTGCATTGCAACCTTGTTTGGGTTCCAACTGAGTGGTCATGACAGTGTGTGGTCCAGAAAGGAAAGAGCAATGTGGGTGGAGGGTGTTAGGGATGGCTTTGTGGGGCAGGTGAGAGTGGTTCTAGGGTGGAGTGATTGAGGAGAGAGGCGGGTTCCCTCCTGGCTGGGAACAAAAGGAGCAGAGGAAGGAACGAGCGCCGTATGTCCGTCTCCCCTGCATCTGAACTTTGTCGGCCACCATATGCTGTATGCTTTCTTCTTGGGTGCTGCTCAGGTGTGGCCTCCCCATCCCGATGCTGAGCTTGCTGCCCTCCTGCAGGCTTCAGCATCTTTACCACGATCATTGTGATCGTCCTGTGATAGTCCGGGATGCCTCCTCGTTCCTCTCCCCACAGCTGCCGAGGTCTCCTGAGGTGCAACTCTCCTTGTGCTTAAGCCATCCTGGGGTTAATTAGCCTTCATTCTGTGGTTCCTTGGAATGAAGATAAACTTCCTCAGCTTGGCTCACCAGATCCTTCATGGGCTGGCTCTTGTTTGACACTGTCACTTCATCTTTTTCTAGACTAACTTTGGGATTGCTGCTCCTGCCACTCTGAGTGGCTGTGGGTCCTTGAGTGCATCCTGCTGTCTTGATGTGATGGTACGGTCCACTCCCTTTGGATGACACTCTCCTTTTTGACAATCCAGCGCATGCTGCCCAGCACACAGGGTCGCTGAGCCTGCACTTCTGAGTTCCCCGTGTGTGCTGCGATCCCTGGCCTGCCTGCACAGCCCCCTCACTGGAGGTAAGCTCCGGGAAGGCCATGGTCTGGTCTCACTGGACTTTATTTCCTCAGTGTTGAGGACCACACTTGACCCACTACAGATGGTGATGAATAATTGTTTATGAGATCATCCTGGCTGAAGATGGAAGAGTTTCGGGGGAATGGCTGGGTATGGGGAGTAGATGTGGAGAAGGAAGGGAAATCACTGGAGGCTTAGAAAGCCATAGAGAATTCTAAATCAGATCTGAAGGAGAGAGGCTAAGAGGTCTTGCTTTTCCACATTTGCAGAAGATGAAATAGTAGCCCATCTTCCTCTGTAGTTTGAATTAGTGGTAATGAAAGAAAACCTCCTGGTTTTAGCACAGGTATTGAAAAAAAAAATGTTTGACTGCATTTTCTCACCTCCAGATCTGAATGTTGGTATCTCCACTTATCAAGTTGGATTCTGCATTGTGGGCAGGTATGGGTATTTTGTGTGGCTGCAACTTTTGATTCTGTGAGCAGGTAGATCTTTCCAGGGGGGTGATCATTCTGGGGTCCTCCAAGGTGTTTCCCTAAAGAATAGGTAGATCTTTACCCCCCCCCCCCAAATAAAAAGCATTCCCTCTTGAATCCAGATTTGAAGGAGAATAATTTCCTGCATAGAATCCTCTATGGTGGATCCAACATGGTGCCCATCACAAAGACATAAGGCAGGTCCCTTGTTGGGAAAGGGAAACATTAGTTCATCACATTTGGTAATCTAGGCTATCCCTTTTCTGAGTTGTTTTTTATTAGCATATGTTAATGATGCAGAATAATGGATTTCATTGTGTCATATTCATTTATGTGTTTAATATATTTGAGTCTTGTTTGAATATTCTAGCCTTGCCTCAATTGTGCAATGGCAGTTGAGGGAAAGATTGCACATTACTCTTGGGTCTGATTAGCAAAATCATTCTATCTCTTGTCCCCAAGTCCAAGGAGTGGGTAACCACTGGAGAACAAATCTGGGCTGTGGGTCCAAAGACTGTGGGATGAGTCTCCTTTCACAGTAGTCTCTGGATTATTTCAGATCTTCTTGAAATATAAGCAGTTCTCCCTCCTTTTCTGGGCTTCAGCCTTGCACAACTGTATTTATCCTTTTTTATTGCTATAGCAGAATACATGAGACTGGGTAATTTATAAAGAAAAGAGGTTCATTTAACTTCCAATCCTAAAGGCTGAAAGTATCAAAATTAGCCAACCCCATGCGTTTGGCCTCTGATGAGGGACCCCAGGGTTGTGTCATATCATGGTGGATGGTGTCATGGTGGGAGTGCATGCAAGAGGGAGCAATGACATGGAGAGGTAGGAGGACAGACTGAGGAGGGGCCAAGCTCACTCTTTAATGGAAACTCACTACAGTGAAAGTCAACTCACTCTGAGAGACTAGCATTGCTCCCTTCAGAGGGTGATGCCCAAAGTGACCTAATCACCTCCCACTAGGCCTGTGTCTTAAAGGTTCTGCTGTCTCCACACACCACACTGGGGACCAAGCCTCCAATACATGGGTCCTTGGGGACGAACTGCATCTAAGCCATAGCACCTGCTTATAGAAATTGATTCACCCTCTTTTGTTGTGAATATCTGTACAAAAGGCTAACTGTAGCCAGACTGCAAATTCTTTAAGGACAGGAGCCGTATCTTTTGAGTCCAAGAAAAGCTTACAAGTTAGGAGAAGAACGCTGGGTGACCCAGGACTGCCGGTTCCCTCAGAGCACCTCATTCTCCCTACTTTCTGCAGAACCATATGTCAAAACATTTCACCCGTGTCATGGCTGCAGCCAAGTGGAACATTCTGTGGACGGACTGGGATTGCCTGTGGCAATTTCTTCAACACAACAGCCAGGACCACTTTAGCTTTTCACGTTTTATGAGCCGTTCCCCTCCTGAAAGTGCTCTCTTGCAGCTTTTACTAATAGTCCCACACCTTGATGCCAGAGAGAGGAACTTAATGGATGAAAATATGGGTGCCGTGGGAATTGCCTCTAAGTAACTCCAGGATGAGGTGTAGGAGGACGGTGTAGGGGGTGGTTCACTTCACTTACTTTGGTATGGGCGACAAAATGGCAGGCAGGTTTCTTGTTATTTAATTGGATATATATTCATTGGCTCCTTAACATGAAATAACATCTTTTTAGGGCCATTGCCAAACAAGAAATTTATGAGCCAATTGTCTATGAACTTATTCAATGAACCTAAGTGTCTGTCTCCTCCAGTAGTCTTGGAGCACATTAAGGGCATGTTTCGTGTTTCATTCATCTCTGCTTTCCCCAGATTCCTTATTGTCTCCATCTATTAGGTGCTCAATAAATATTGTCAACCTGCTGTTGAAGGATGGGTCCTTTCACCTGGGATTTCTTATATCTTGTGGTTTAGGGCCAGAGTAACAAGCATCTTCCTGGCAATGACTTTGAGTAATGGAGATGAATAATACGATAATTGCCAATCTCAGGCCTCTGAGAAAGAATGTGACTGTTTGGAACCAGAGCAACAAAAATGGCAGATCAAAGAATTATTACAGAAGGCAGAATTAGTAGGATGTCTTAGGTCACTGCTTCATCTCCAGATGTCCCACTGCCGTTACCTTTGCCAATCAAGCACGTGCACTGTCCAGGACTTGGTCCACTCTCAAAGGCTGGTGGATGGTGTCATGGTAGGAGTGCATACAAGGTGAACTCAATGCAGCCTCTACAATCTTGGGCGCTATTTTTAGAGTCATTCCAGCATTTTTGATGTCATTTTGCACAGGCATTTCGTATCTGATCTCCAAACTGTCTTTGGCTCCCTCTGGCCTGAAGTCAAGATTTAAATATAAGGGGGGTACACAAAGCAGATGGCAGCTTTCCTGTTGTGATCTGTAGAGATGACACAGCTCTGACAATTTCTTTTCTCTCCAGAGTTCCCTTCTGGGTCGAGGGCCGTGAATTCTCTTATTGATCTTGAAGCTGAAAGAGTTAGTTCCCAGTCACTGCAATTGACAAAAAAGGCTTTTGCAGCTCATTAACCACCAGATTATGTGGCACAATTCATTAAAATTCTGTTTCATTGACTGCATTTGTAAATAGGCTTGGGGAAATTTACCACTTTTTTTCCTCTCACAGAGATTTCCTCCAACAGAGGCATGTTTTCTTTCCCCTTTTCCTGGTAGAAAAGTCCTCAAATAATTCACACAAGATGTGTTATCTTTTAAATGCAAACTAAAATGAAATACTGACTAGGAATCACAGGTTGGTAGGTTTTCTCCCTGCTTCTGATTTGCTACTATCTGATTCGGTGGGTTACTTTAATAAATACATTTGCTTTGAGCTCCTGTTACATTAATTTTGTATAAATTGTCCTACTTCTTCCCGGGCCTTTGGCCTGTAATTGCTTTCATATGAATACAAGCAGAAAGGGAGAGATTAGAGCCAATTTAAAAAAATAATCTTTTCCTTTTATTAATACCTAAGCATTAAATAAAGTTTGTCTTTGTGAAGCACCCATCTTAAGATGGACCTGGAACACAGGACAAAGGGCAGAAAACCAGCCTCTGGGATCCCCTTCTGCCTCAGGTGTTCTGTGAAGCCATTTGGTTCTGTTGCAGAAGCCTTTTCTGTAAAGGGCCACGTAGTAAATATTTTCAGGCTGTGTAGTCTCTGGTATAGCTACTTAGCTCTGTGACTCCATTACAAAAGAAACCACAGACCGAACTTCAATGAATGAACATAAACCTTTGTCTATGGACACTAAAATGTGAATTTCCTATAGTTTCCAAGGGTCACAAAGTGCTTTCCCAGTTCCTGACTCTTCTTCCCAATAATTCAAAAATGTTAAAAATCACTCAGTTCCAGGGCTGTCCAGACACAGGTGTTCCACTGGCAGATTGTGATTGACCAGTGCCCCAGGACAGCAGTTCTCAGCCGTGGTCCCTGGATTTGCAGTGTCAGTATCACGGGGAACTTGTGGGACTGATGAAGGCCAGTCTTGTCCAGGAAGAGGGTTTAACAAACACCGTCGTCTGTGGTTGTGATAAGAATTTCACTGTGTTCCTCTAATATTTAGCAGAAAGGCATGTGCTGAGTCACCCTGGCCACACCAACGCAGGTGGTGGGTGGAGATGCAGGTATCTCTTGCCGTGTGCGTTAGTGTGGTGAGAAATGACACTTAGGTATCAAACAGCATCTGCTATTTGCCCATTTTCATCAAAGGCAGAGCAAGTGAAGTTCTTACATTTCAGCACTTCCAGAGTGTAAAGTACTTAGGCTAACATGCTTTTTATGTAGTCATTTGGAGGTGTTCCCTGCACTCTGGACAGAATGTCAGGACAACCTTTCCTCAATATCCCTGACTCTGTCCTCTTGTCAATATTTGGTAAGGCTTAAATAGCAGGAGGAGTTGGGTTGCCTCATTGAACTTACTTTGCAATTTGAATGTTGTGCCAACATTGAATGATGGTGCAAATCCTGACTCAACACGACCACATGGATAGCCACCTATAGCATCCAGCACCTGCTAATGTTCCTACTTTACATAGATTAACTCAGGGCCCTACATTCGGACTCTGGGAATGGAAGGCATATGTTAATATCCTAATTGAAGAAGCAAAGATGCTGAAATTCATAGTTTAAATTGTTTTGCTAAGATGCTTTCCCAGTTGGAAAGTGGCCGAGCCAATTTGCACATTTCAGATTCACCAGAATCAAAAGTTGCAGCCACACAAAATACCCATACCTGCCCACAATGCAGAATCCAACTTGATAAGTGGAGATACCAACATTCAGATCTGGAGGTGAGAAAATGCAGTCAAACATTTTTTTTTTCAATACCTGTGCTAAAACCAGGAGGTTTTCTTTCATTACCACTAATTCAAACTACAGAGNTATATATATATATATATATATATATATATATATATATATTTTAAATTGTAGGCTACTCCAGGTTCAGAAACAACTACTTTTCTAAAGCAGGAATCAGGAGGGAAAAAAAAAAAACTACTTTAAGTATCTCTGTGTTATGAAATCTCCATTTCCCCAGGAGTGTTACAGGTAAAATTTCATCTTCAAGCCAATAATCAGAGTTCCATTAGCTACAAAAACCCCAGCCCAGGAATCTCATCCCTGTCCTGACTGCTAACAAACTATCTCTATGACTCTTAATGTTCTGCAGAGCCTCTGTGGAGGGCACTGGCCACTTTTGATGAGCTCCATCTTCTGTATTTCTTAAGTGCAGCTGAAACTAGAAAATCGCTCATGCAGATTGTAGGTTTCATTTCTGTGTCTTTCCTGCATGCTGAAGGTGTCATGCCATTGTGTGACACTACTGGTTGTCATTTTCCTTTTCTTATAAGAGAAAAAGCAAATGCTTGCTTTAGGCTTTGCAACTGAAATTACATTTGCAGAGCTTGAGACCAAATATAGATACTCCCTGACTTACGATGGGGTGCATACCCATAAACTCATTGTGAGCTAAAAATATGGGAAGTTGAATTGCATTTAATAACCTAACCTACCAAACATCATAGTAGACTGGCCCATCTTAAACATGCTCAGAATGCTTCCATTTGCCTACTGTTGGGCAAAATCATCTAATACAAAGCCTACTTTATAATAAAGTGTTGAATATTTTGTGGAATTTATTGAATACTCACCTGAAGGTGAGAAACCGAGTGGTTGTTATGAGCACATCACACGATTGTAAAGTCAAAGAAGCCTAAGTCTGGAATTGTCATGTACTGGGGTGAAACATTACCTTGCAATATTCCTCCTTTTTTTTTTTTTTGTACAAGAATAAGGAGAGCTCTGAGTCACACTCTTCTGGATAACAGTGGAAGATTCACCCTGGGAGACCACCGTCTTCTTGTATTTTCTGAATTCAGACTTGGTGCAATTTTATTCTTCTCCCTAGATTCACCGCTTCTCCTTCAGCTTTCCTGACAGTATGTCCAGACAGAGGTTGAGATTGATTTCCCAGAAGGCAGAAGTGATTGTTACCTGAAAAAACAGAAGCCACTGTTTAGCTTTAATTTCTAACTAAACACTGTTCAAACAGGAACTATTTTATTGCCCGAACCCAACGGGAACTCTCCAGAACTCCATGGAAACTCCGCGAGAACCAATGGGAACTCAACGGGAACTCAATGGGAACTCCGCGAGAACTCAACAGGAACTCAACGGGAACTCTGCGAGAACTTAAAAGTAGCGGGCACCCGAGGCAGCAGGAGCCGCCCCACTGCCAGACAGCAGAGGTCCACATACACAACTGAGTACACAGCTTGTTTCAATTTAGCATCATCCAGTTACAGCAATCAGTCATTATCTTAATAATTATACACAGCTTAAGTTAATTATCATCATCTTAATGGCTCACTGGCATCACCTCCCAACCACTCCTTCTGGCAAAATGCCAGGTGCCATCCCGACTTGGCTGTGGCTCTCAACAAAACACCTTAAAAACTCAAAAACTGGCCTAAAGGTTTATTCCTAAATTGTGTTTTTATATATTTCCATGATTAGCCATTCCCTCTTTCTTTCATATGGATAGAACGTTTACCTGGGTACACTGTCACCCAGAATAAATCCACCTTACAGCTAGCAGAGGATGACATGCAATCACAAATTTGAACCAACCAGGGGAAGGCAGAAATGTTGCAATAGAGCCATCGAGGACCTTACTTAAAGCCTAGTCAGAATGCACCCTGTGCCCTTTGCCTTGGCATGTGGATGCTGACTTCTGACCAGGGGACAGGGCTTCCTTCCCAGGGGTGAGGCGGAGGTGTGCAGAAGGAAGCCTTGCCCTGAGGACTTAATGGAGCCGAGTTGCCTTCTCCCTGTGGCTCTTCCCTGTTGTTATCCTCTGAATGTTACTTTATGAGGCAAAATGTACCTAAGGCTACTCATCATCTGACTTTCAGATAGGAAGATTATTCTGGGTTAACCAGATGGACCGAATCTAAATTATATCAACCCTTGAAAGAAAATATCTTTCTATCTGGTAGCAAAAGGGACAGTCAGATTTGAAGTGAGGAAGATTCAATGTTGTATTATTGGCCTGAAGATGAAGGGGCCCCCAGGTCAAGCATTTGGGACCTCAGTCCCATAACTGTGGTGAACTGAAAGCCACCAACAGCCAGGATGAAACTGGAAGTGAATTCTTCCCCTGGGTTCCAGATGAGAGACCAGCCCAGCCAACCCCTGGATCTCAGCTTCGAGAGGCCCTGAGCAAGGAATGCCACCGAGTCACACTGTGCCTGGCTTCTGATTCACAGACTCTCAGATAACGACTCCCTGTTGTTCAAAGCTGCTGTATTTGTGGCAATTTGTTATGCACAATAAAAAACTGATACACTAACCTCTATGTGAATAGAAAAAAAAAATCTTATTTGAGTTTTTTTATTGCTTGCAGCCAAACCTAATCACGAGTAGGTTTGCACACCTTCTGAAGAATCTGAGGGTGAAAGGTTGATCCAAAACACAACAGAGGAAAAGGGAAGAATATTCCATCCAAGGACTGGGTGAGGGAGACTAAGAGGGTAACAGTGTATATTCAAGCAGAAATGATTTGCCTGATTTGCCCCCATCCTTTGAGGGAGGACATAGATGAACAGAAACTTCCAGAAAGGTGAGTGAGCCCCAGAGCAGAAAAGTTTGTCTTTGCTTCTTCAGGAGCAGCCTGGAAAGATCTCTCATCAAAAACTGGGAGGCAGAGTTTCCACTGTCACAGGGCACCCAAAAGACAAAACAAGACAAAAAACACTAGCAACAATGACTTGAATGTGGGATAAGAGGTGAATCCCCGCTGCCAGGATTTTGGGCAAATTGTCCCATGAAGCTAGGGATTCAATGGGGATGGGGGCAGCCTTGGGATTCCCAAGACAGTAGCCCCAGCCAAAGGTCTGAGCAGATGGGGCCAGCAGCCCACCAGTCACAGATAATTCCATTGTAGTGGGTCCAGTTGTGGTGCCCGTCATCTTGCAGAATACTGGGTTTGCAGGCTTTCCCAGAACTCATATGCCATTAGGGGAAGGAGGAAGGAGAGGGGAGTATTCTGTAGGAGAGAAGACATTCAGGAAGACTAATCATCCAAACACCTTCAATTGATACCGTTGAGCATGAACAGGCATCCAGCATTCGATAGGACTTTGAGAGCATGATAAGCTGAGATACAGAAAATAATAGGGGTAGCGGATTTCCCCTGCCCCCAGTTTAGCTCATCGTGCAGTTTTCTTGCCTGTCACATATATATTTATCCTTTTTACATTTTGTTCACCATTTTTGTGCCTGATTTTCAAGGATTGTCTTTTTATTAGAAACAGAACAAAGCATTCTCCCTCTATGTCCATACTGTACTGAGTGCTATGAAGTTACTTTCTATTTTTTTTTTTAAATTGTGAACCACATGAGTTACAAAAAATGGCATGTGTAATGGGTATTTGCTGTTGAAGGAATAATAGTAAAGTAAATATCCATGTAGGAAATAGAGCAGTGTCAATTCTTTACACTGGTCTCTCCAGCTTGTCTCTTTGGTCCTCAGAAGGAAGCACTGCACTAAATTTTATGTTAATCATTCCCTTGTTTTTCTTTACAGTTTTATTAAATTTGTGTATATTTCTTGAGTTTTACATATGAGGACCTAGCTAACCAAAGATCGAAAAAAATCTAAAAAAAATGTGTATGTGTACTGACCATGTACAGACATTTTTCTTGTTATTATTCCCTAAACAAAGTAGTCCAACAACTTTTTACATAGCATTCATATTGTATTTGGTATTAAAAGGCATCTAGAAATTATTTAACAGATAATTGATGTGCTTAGGTTATGTGAAAACACTCTGCCATTTTTCTGTTAAGATGCTTGAGTATTTATGGATTTTGGTATCCACAGGAGTCCCGAAACCAATCCTGTGCAGATACTGAAGGACAATGGTATATCTCTCATCAATAACAAATTTAGTTTTACTAAAGTATTTGGCTTTCTATTGATTGCCTATTCCAATTTCAAATGACTTATTTAACATTATGTTTCAATTTATCCAGGTTTGCATGTGTACCTATGCTGATTTTCATTGCTATAAGGTAGTCTATTGAATGAAAATGCCAACACTTTATCCACCCTGCTGGAGAGGGACAACTTGGTTGTTCTTAGTGCTTTTGCTGTTGGGAAAAGCAAATTCCTATGAATTCTCCTACAATTTTGTGGTACACATCAGTGAAAGTTTCTCCAGCAGTTGCTGGGTCATAGATTATATGTATGTTTATGGTTACCAAGGTCATGCTAATGGGTTTTCTAAGTAGGGGTCATTTACCCCTGAGCGACACATGTTCCTTCCTTCATGAGACTCACAGTCTAGGTGGGGAGGCAACCCTATTATTCAAGAGTTAATTTAATCTGCACACTAGGGAAAGAGGAATGGCAGGGAGCATGTGAGGCATCAGGAGCCCACGTGAAGGTCTTGTGATGTTTCTGTAGAGAAACTGGACCCTGGATTGGCTGGGCGGGAAGGGATCGGGGGCCGAGAGTGATTGTGGACCAAATCTGGAAATGGCACAGGGAAGCTGGGGGAACTAAAAAGATGACAACAACAAATGAAGGACATTAAGTGACCTTTGTTCCATCAGCATGGTAACTCAGTACAGGGCACGGGAAGGAGTGAGTATGGAGTGACATCCCATTTGGGCCCCTTGTTAGTTTGCCCAACCAAAGCCAGACCCACATAGAGCTGCAATTCCAGCCACTTGGGAAATACGCTTGGGCTTGCCAGACTCTTGCAGCCCTGCCTGGGCACACCTTCTCCAGGTGTCTCTGTTCCACTCAGTGCCTGGTTCTAGTGGCATTGGGCACCCAGTTTAGATCCTCTTATCCACAGTAGGTAAGTTCCTTTGAATCAACAGGATTTCTAGCCCCCTTCTCCTGAAGTCAGTGAGAGGCACTTTCTTTTCTTGCTTAGCCTGATTCCAGCCCTCTACAATCTGCCCTGGCCAGAGGAAGGCCAGAAAGAAGACCCTTCCCTGACCTCACTTGAGGGGTCTGGGTCAGATTCACAGTGTCCAAAGTCCCCTTTTAAGCAGGAGGGGACTTAGAAAAGTAAGGAATGGGTTATCAGTTGCTCAGTTCATGGTGGGGTTGCTAAGTTCCTGTGATTTGTGTGTGAGGTTCCAAATCTCATGTACTTCTCTCTGCATTGGGGGTAGTCAATCCCAGTGCACTCAAGGGCCAGAAAGATAGTGTAAGGCCACTGTGATGAAAAAGGAGAAAGGATAAAGGAAGAAAGAAAAAAAGAGGAAAGAAAGAAAGACTGGAGAGTGCAAATCCTGACAAAAGACATTCAAATACTATCTAACTCCATCCATTTACCTGCAAATGCCTTAATTTTATTCTCTTTTAGTGCTAAGTAATATTCCATTGTGTATATGTACCACAGTTTCTTTATCCATTCATCTATTGGCATCTAGGTTGGCTCCACAGTTTAGCTATTGTGAATTGTGCTGCTATAAACATTGAAGTGGCTGCAATACTGTAGTGTGCTTATTTTAAATCCTTTGGGTGTAGAGAGAGAAGTGGGTTAGCAGGGTCAAATGGTGGTTCCATTCCAAGTTTTCTAAGAATCTCCACACTGCTTTCCAGAGTGGTTGCACCAATTTGCAGTGCCACCAGCAATGAATGAGTGTACCTTTTCCCCCACATCCTCACCAATAACACCTCTGATGAGTGGAGGCTAAATCATAATTGGAGGGGAGGATGGGAGGAATGGAGGAACTTTGATTGGGCAAAGGGGAGGGAGAGAAGGGGAGGGGGTATGGGGGTAGGAAAGAGGGTAGAATGAGATGAACATCATTACCCTAGGTACATGTATGATTGCACATGTGGTGCAACTCTGCGTCGTATACAACCAGAGAAATTAAAGTTGTGCTCCATTTGTGTACAATGAATTGAAATGCATTCTGCTATCATGTATAACTAATTAGAACAAAAACAATTTTAAAAAAGGCATTCAAAACATAAAATAAAAAGGAAAAAGCAACTGAGCTGGCCCAACAATACACTTCTGACTGGGCTGAGCCATCAGACAATCCATTGTAGGATTCCCTTGCTGCAGGAGCTGGGCTCTCTCCACAGAGGACTGCAATCTACCTGCTGTAGAGCCATCTGGTCTCCTCGACTGCATGCTGTCTGATCGTACAGTTGAGTTTATGCTCTCAGAGCTGAGCACCTGGGACAGGGTACCTGTGCCTGGTGTTCAGTGGTTGCCAAATTGCATGTGTATTGTAAAGGACTTAACATCTGCTCAAGAACAAGTTGTAAAGAAGACTAAACGAACAGTTCTGTTCAATGCCTGAACCCTTTGCCCCTTTTGCATTTACTTGGCCTTTAGAGTCTCTTCCAAACACAACCAGCTCAGGGGGTCCCCGTTCTTCCATCTGACTGACTCTCCCTTTGTCCTCATTGCATAACCTTCATCTTCTAAGTCACCTTTTGTGACTTTGCTCAACTGTTTTCCACCTGGAATACTCTACCTTGTTCACTGGAAAGAAAAAACAAAACTCATTTCAAAGGCTTATTGCAGAAAAGTCAGAAAATATAGAGAAGTACAAAGAACTTTGAAATATGCATAATCATATCCACCTAAAGACAACTTCTGTTAACATAATGATGCATAGCTTTCCAGATGCACACAGACACACTTATAAAACCAGACCGTAATATACATATTGTTTTATAATCTGTTTTTTTTGTACTTAATATACCATGACCATATTCCTATATTAATGAAAGCATTTCTATGAGATTGTGTTTTTAGCATATGCATGAATGTCTGTTGTGTATATAGTTTATTAACGAACAACCCTCTTTTTGGAGATTTAGGTCATTTTCACTTTTTATTATAAAAAAGAATAGCAGAGCAACAAGCATTTTTGTGGCTAAATTTTCATATTCATCCTTAATTATCTCCTTAGGACAAATTTCTAGAAGAAGAATTAGAGTTGGTCCTTTGGACCTGGGTGTTCTACATCCATGGATTCAGATAGTGGAAAATGGGTAGGAAAAAATTGTGTCTTTACTAAATGTGTATAGACTTTTCCCCACAACTATTTACAAAGCATTTTTATTGTTCAGTGTTCTAATTAATCTAGAGATGATCTACGGAGGGCTTCTAAGTAATCTAGAGGTGATCCGGGGAGGTTGTGTGTAGGCTATATGTGGATCCTATGCCATTTTGTGTAAGGAACTTGAGTATCCAGGGGTTTTGGCTCTGAGACCCCCCCCCCACCGAGGGACGATTATATTGTCCACATTTAACTCTTTCAATGCTCAGTGTCAATCTGCCCTCTAGAGGTTGCACTGATGGGTCCTCTCTTGGAAACACACATATGCACCTATTTCCCCAAACCCTTGGCATCACAAGATATTGCTATTTTAAATTAAATATCTCTTAAATTTTGAGTTGAAACACTCCAATCTCATGGCTTGACTTTGCCTTTCTTTGGGAACTAGCAACTTGACTCTATTTCATATGTCTTTGTACATTTGTAACTCTTCTTTGGGAGATTTCTTGGCATTTCCATTGCTTTCCTATTGGAGGTTTTGTCTTTTGCTCACTGAAGTGAATCACACTCATCTGTCAAAGCCTGGCTTCTGACCTCCATGATACCTCTAAATACCCCACTCAGGTCAACTTTACACTTTCAGGATTTCCCTTATTCTTTCAGACTTGGTTTTTGCATTGCTTATTGATTTCCTTCCTCTTTGATACCTGAGAGTCTTGATAGAAAGCTCCCTGAGGGGAGAGAAGGTCATGTGATGAGTAGTTGAACTCAGTGATTTAATATCATCCAGGAATGTGCCATTCAGGATTGCTGATGTTATATCTTTAAAGCATGAGATCTCATGAGCTACTAAGACACAGGTTTTCTTCATCCCCTCTCCTACCCCCATAACATAGAACCCAATTGCTTTAGGTTTGAAGAACATTTCAAGATCTTCCAAGGTTCATTTGACTCTTTCCCCCTGCTATGGTTTGGATGTGGTTTGAGTATGTTGCCCAGAGGTTCATGTGGGAAGCTTGGTCTCCAGTGTGCTGATGTTGAAAAATCATTGGGGGCATCTGTCTCAGAAGTTGTGGCTCTCATGGGACCCTACGTTGTGTGGCTTTCTGTCTTACCATGTGATCTCTCCTTGTATGAACTCTATTATGGTTTGGATACTAAGTGTCCCCCAGAGACTCATGTATTGAGGATTGGTCTCTAGTGCAGCAATATTCAGAGGTAGAGATTTTAGGAAGTCCCTGCCTTGCGAGGAATGTGGTTTGGTGGAGGAGACAGTCACCGTGGGCAGAGATCAAGGCAGGGAAGGAGGTTGGAGAATCCACCCTGAAGATCAAATGGAGGACATTCCACACAGTTTCCATAGCCCTAAAGTCAATGGGCATTTTCTTGTAGCATTTGAGACAATTTAGTGCTCCCTTCTCCATCCCTTCTCTTCCCTAGCTTCTGCGGTATTACACTCTGTGGGTTCACTTTCCTCTCTCTCCACCCACTTACTCTTTATTTCCTTTGCAGCACCATCCTCTGTATGTACTATGAAATGTAGGAATTCACCTTCTTCTCTCCTCTTCCCTTCTTCCCCTGATGTACTTTCCTTCTCCCTCCTCCTCCTCCTCCTCCTCTTCTTCTTCTCCCTTTTCTCCTTATCCTTCTCCTCTTCTTTCTTCTTCCCCCTGGAAATTGCCTTCATTTGTAGTTTGAATGACTCAAGTATGCATTCAATCCAGATCTTGCTCCTGAACTCCAAAACCATACATCGGACCGCTTACTCCGTAGCTCACCTCTGATGGTACATCAACCACACACTCCACATAACCAGGGCTGAAACCTTGAGCGTCCTCCCTAACCTGGCCTCCTCCGGGGTTTTCTAATATCCACCAAATTATGCAACCCTTCCCCCCAAAGGTATTAATCTTTATATTTCCCTCTCCTACTACTTTCAAATCCTCTCCACCACCAGTCCTGGTCATTTTTTTCAACTAAATTTTTTTTTCAACTAAATATTCCCAGAAGGCTTCACCCTCCCTCTCATCATCACTATCCTCTTTCAAGCCCTTCTTAAGGACATTGCAATGACCTCTTACGTCATTCTCCTACTTCTTCCATGGTGCCTCTTCTGGGTCCTCCCCACAGCACTGTCAATACTATTTTCAATGCAAATACAACCACAGCCCTGTGCAACCTCTCATTGGATACCCATTGCCCTTGCTATGATGACCTACAACCTTCGACTGGTCTGCAAGTCCTGGTCTGGCTTCAGCCTTCCCTCAGACTTGTGTCCTCTGATCTGTGGTCATGAGCTGCTACCCAGTCTTCAGGTCATGGACTGAGGACGTTGCTTCCCTGAAGCATTTCAGGTCCCAGCCCAAGAGTTTCATTTTTCTAGCATGTTCCCATGGTACCATACTCCTTTCCCTTGGGGCACTCAATGTGTTTGCAATCATGCATTCAGGACTGTAGAGAGGACCCTAGCATTCTCTCCCTATCTTCTAGCACAGGAGGTCTTGGTTGAATAAATGAGAGATTGATCTGTCCCACCTGTCATTGCCCCAACCCCTCTCCACATACTCCATCTGGCAAATAAGGAGCCTAGGACTGAGGGAATCTACACATCTGGAAGGAGAAATGATCAGTCTTACAAGTCTAAGACCAAAGCCTCTGTTCACGCTAATTCTAAAGAGTGGGTTTTTTTTGTTTTTGGAGACTAATTCATCTGCTGAGAGTTTTGGAGTTGCACATATTCTAATGGTCAGTGATCATTTGCTAAATAATTTGCTTGATTAATGGTAAAGAGGTATTTGATTGTGATGTGAAACATGTAGCCCACCCACGGTTGCATTTGCTTGGGTGGTCAGGTCTGCTTTCAGGGAGGCTTCCTGACTTAGTGCCAGCTTCGACTGCATACTCCATCTGCAGAGGCAGATTTGGAGAGGATGCCCCTTCCTTGGAGTAGTCTGCCTGGCACATCCCATACATCAGGGAGTGACAGCCATGAAACTCTCCCCCTGGCCAGCTCTCCCTCCCTTCCCACTTCCCTCCCCTGCTCCCAATTTGGGATGAAGGATCTCTGTGTATTTGTGCAACTGTCAGAAATTTTAAGAAAGATTATCTAAAACCTGCAAACAAAGCAAAAAGATGACTGTGTGTATTTTCAGTGTCACGCTTAGCCCAGTGCTCCTCAAAGCAACTGCCAGGGACTCTAGGGAATCCCAAAATCCTTTCAGGGGGACTGTGAGGTTAAAGCTATTTTTATAATACCAGGAAGATGTTACTTGCATTTTTCACGATGTTGACATTTTCACGCTGATGCAAAACTAACAGGGGACAAAACTGCTTGTATCTGAGTACAAATAAAGGCGGCACACCAAACTAGTGAGTGGCTACACAGGTCCCAGCCCCAGACTCATAGTAGGAAAAAAAAAAGACCAACCTGCTTCACCAACAAAACCAGGGATGTTATTGAAATTACTGTCACTCTGATATACATAATGGAATGTATCCATACTCTGCAAGATTCAGTGAACTTACATTTTCTAAGCCCCAATTTGTGAGAGATCGTGCCTGGGTGAAAGGTCGACTTATAAGTGGAAGACACATCAATGGATTTTATGGCTACAGAATACAAAAAGAAAAGTTCATCTATGTGGTTTCAAGTTGCCTGTTACAACTCACCTATAGAAATGATCACTTGTCCTTTAGAGAAGTATGAATGAAAACAATCCATAATTATTGGCAAAAATTATAAAAATACCCCTCCTCTCTGTTTTAGTGATTTGTTGTGTGAGGCTGGGCTTCCTACATAGACTTCAACCAGAAAAACACATCGTCACAGGTTGAATATAGTAGATTTGAGGGCCTTGCTGTCTTTTATTAAGCTAGACATTCAAGAGATGTTCAAAGATGGATAGCATTCCTGTTTTCTCATTAAATTTTATTTTGTCGGAAAATAGTTTTTATAAAAGCATGCTATTTGTAATAATATATAATGGTTTTATTACTGTTTTAAAATAAATTGAAATCTAAAATATTTCTGAGTTTTAATTTTATTACAGCAAATATCTGATAAGTGTCACATCAACAAAGCTCTTTGAGGCTGTAGATAGGCTTAGAAGGTAATTTAAAGGTTAAGGGATCCCAAGACCAAACTGAAGTGCTCCACCTGCAGGAGAATTTCTAACCAGTCAGCTTCTCTTACCAGACAGGAATGAGCTCAGTTTATACACGATTAGGGCTCAGACATCTTCCCCTTCTGTAAAACTGAAAATGCGTGATGATTATTTCTCTGCCAATTTGAAAGGATAATCTTGAAAGTCATGGTTTTATTATCCTGCAAGGATTAAATCATTTTTGTTGTTGTTGTTGTTGTTTTGTTTTTTGGTCTAACTTCGTAATATTATCTCAATATCCCTTTACATTTTTTTTCACCAAGTTATGAAAATGCACCTTCACGTGCTCTTTCTGGAAGCAGATTTACTTTTCTACTGGATCCTTCATTCATCAGTTAAGAAGACCTTGCTCATGTTTTGCTCACTATTAACATTAAAATTGTGTTTCTTTTAAAAGCTATGAGAGTGTCATTTTGAAAGGGACAAGGGTGATCATTATGCTAGGACCTCACTTCCTCCTGGGACGTGTTGGAGCCAACATCAGCAGTGGGGACCGCTGTGAGAACCCAGATTCTGCTACACACAGCACTCCACTGGTAACTCTGATAGTTAGCTGTGTAAGCTTTTTGTTGCTGTGACCAAAATACCTGAACGAGAACAAATTTGTGGAGGAAACGTTTATTTCCGCTCACTGTTTTAGAGGTTTAGTACACACTCGGCCAAGTCCATTGCTCTGGGCCTGAGGAGAAGCAAACCAGGTCGGAAGGTTATGGTGGAAGAGCCCCTCTCCATTCAAGGTGGTCAGGAAGCAGAGAAAGGGGAAGGGGCTGGGGGAAGATGGACCCTTTCAGGGCTTGGCCTCCAATGCCCCACCTCCTCCAGCCGTGCCTCACCTACAGTTACCACCCAGTCAGTCCATTCAACCTGGGATGGGCTGATTAGGTCATAGTTCTCACAGTCCAATCATTTCACCTCTGAATATTCCTGCAGTAACACAAGGGACACCTCATATCCAAATTATGACACCCACATACTGGTGACTACGACCAATGACATATAGTTTTGAGGCCTCACTGAGTTACATATGTAAAGTGTCCACATTACCTCATCTGAAACCCTAGATATATCACCTTGCTAGGGCTGCCATAACAAAATACCACACACTGGGAGGCCAACATGGCAAAAGTTATGTTCTCACTGTTCAGTAACTGGAGGCCCAAGATGAAGGCTTGGTTTTCCAGATGGCCACCTTCTTGCTGGGTTCTCACATGGTCTTTTCTTGGGACATATATACCCTGATGTCTTTTGTAGGCTCAGATTTCCTCTTTCTGTGAGGACATCAGTCAGATGGGATTGGGGCCCACCTGAATAGCCTCATTTTAACTTAATGACCCCTCTCAGTGTCCTGTCTCCAAATACTGTCGTGTTCTGAGGTGCTGCAGGGACACAGTTCAGCCCATAACACTGGGGTCAGATATCTAGGGCCACAATACTCGTGGGTAACCAGCAGCCCAAACACCTCTGTGGCATTCAGTAACAAACAATATTTTGCTCACTGGGTGGGCTTGTTCTGGTGAGTCACCCACATTGCTAGGGGTTGACTGGCTGTTGACCCACCTGGCGTTGCCCTGGCTGGATTGATCCCCTGTATGCTTTCTTCCAGCAGGTTATCCTGACCATGTTCTTCTCCAGGTGATGGCATAAGGCCAGAGCAGACCAAGTCCAGGGTGTAGACACTTCAAAAGCCTCTGCTGACATCATGCTCATCTGAGTCCCGTTGGCCAAACACAGTCATATAGGCAAACCCAGAGTCAGAGGAGGAGGTAGCTGAAGTTGAGCAGCAGCAGATGGGCATGTGGATGGATGGTGGGCAGGTGAGGAATGGGGGTCACTGGTGCACGAATAGAGACCATGCCTATAACAGTTCATAGCTCCTCACTGTTCTTCCAGCAAAACCCTTCTTAAATCTGTTTAAATTTCTCTGTGCTTCCGTTTAAAAAAAATGGAGAGGGAAGCATGTGTTCCGTATCAACTCTATAATATACATTTTATCATATTTTTCCATTTTTTTCTCATAACAAACCTAGGAAGCAAGCATGATTAGCTACAAACAGATAAGGAAACTGAGGCTTAGAATGTTAAATAACTCATCCAAAGTGACTCTGCTAGGGAGAAGTGTTTGAATCCTGGTCGGCCTGACTGCAAAGAGCATTTTCGGCTCACCAATGCTTTTTAAACCTTTCTGTCAAAATTACCCTATGGGCAGAGGAGAGTGAGTGTATTCATACCCCTAGGGGGCCTGAGGGCTACTGCCCAAATTACCTATCACAGTAAGAAAATTCTTCAAAGTTATAAACTTTTATCTTAAAAATTAATATCAATTTGGCTTTCTACCCCATAATATGTATTTTCATATATGACCCCTCCCATGTCTTTGAGCAGAATAGATGCTCCTGGGGTAGATGCATATTGAGAGGACCACTTTTCAGTACCTCTGGCACCCAGCTGCATGCCTGAGGAGCTTGCATCTGGTTTAGTGATGCCACCTGTTTCACTCTTCTTGCTAAGGATGGCTTTAGCTTGCACCAGGCAGCCTCCTAGAACTACGAGATTGAACGCAGGGTTGGTTTGGTGGTTAGTATGCTCCATTGCAAAAGGATATGACACATTTTGGGCATCGCCTGTCACTTTTTTTGACATTCTCAGACACTTCACTGGTCCTACAGTTAATTTGTCAACTGAGTCTTCTTTAAGAATGTCAGGAACGGCCTGGCAAGAAGAGGAAAGTATTGATTCTGGGCTTTTAGGAACTTTGGTTTCCGTGTGACTTTAACATTTGACTCATTTTATTTCAGAACTTTATTGCATATTCACATCAAAACTGGCTGAAGCCAGATAGGAAAGATCTGCATTTATGATGCACTCTCAGGACAGGCTGGTGTCTGTGTTATCGAGGAGTTCAGTTTCCTGTTAACATTAGCAGTTAAGATTCCCTTGTGACCCCAAGGGGGTTGGGAGTTTGCCTTTTTGTTCTCCAAGGAAATAAGTAACTAGGTTAGAACCTTGAGCCTTTGGTTAGACGACGGTGAGAAAAGCATGGGCTCCTCAATCTTTCAGAAACTGGGTCATTGTTCCATTTCTGTTGACCACAGAAAATATGCTGTTGCAGCTTTAGGGGATCCAGCTCAAAGTCTGATACACTGGACACCTCCAATGTCTGGTTTACCACCTTCTGATGTCACTTCTGAGTCCCACCATGGCCCTGTGGACAGTTCCCTGCAGGCTTTAGGGTTCCTTTCTGAGGACCCAGCAGGATCTTGTCCAGCCAATATGTGTGCAGGAGTGCGGAGGAGTCCATACCTCCTGGGATAGTCCTCTACCACTGGGAACATGACCCAACGGAGAGATGCTCCTCCTCCTGTCCTTCTGGAGGGTAACCTGTGGGGCACTCTGGGTGCTGCTCAGGGGCTTACTGGAATATGAGCTCTGGTGGCCCATAGCAGTGGCCTCTGGAATGCCCCCTTACGTTGACCTTTCCTCCCCTGCCTCACTCTCCTCAGGCCCTGCCTCTCGGGGATCATTCTCTGCATAAATACTCTGTACCCAAATTTTTGTCTCAGGCTCTGCTCTCTGGAAAAGTCCAAGTCAAGACCCTGCCCTCTCCAGCTGGATGCCTCTGGTGAAGTTGCTTCACTTCTCTGGTCTCGACTATTAGAGGCAATTTCCCTTCCAGCTCTGAAAGTCTGCAGTTCTATTGACTACTTCTTCCCTTCTGGGGACTTGTTTCTTTTCCTCATTCATGTCTAAGCCAAAGTTTTGACATTCCAACGGGTGGATTCTTACATTTCAGATGAGCCTGTCTTATACTCCTGGGTACTCTGAAGTGCTCCCAGGGTGACCTTTTCATCTCCACTTAGGACGTTCATTGCTTCCCATTTTTGAAACAAAAAGGCAGGCATCCTTTTTAATCTGGACTTCAGCCCCAAGACGCCGATGCTCACCGAGGAGGTTCATAGACAGTTATTTCCTGCTGACAATTCTTCTTGTTCTCGTTCTTCTTTAAAAAAGTAAAAACCCAAATACTCTTGACTCATTTGTTTTTGGCTAATGAAAGGCTGCCTATCTAGAAAAGGCTCGTGGCTGCATGACACTATCAGTGACATTGCTCTCACTGAGGTAGAGGATGGTTTAGGATGAGAACTGGCTTGGAGCAGCAGCTGCGTGTTTCTGACCGCTGCTCGCCCAGCTCCCATGGTGTGGGGGAGATCACAGAGTTATCTGAAGACCCCTTGCTAGAGGGTGGTGACCTGTGTAAGTGATGGAGGGAGAAGGTGGGCTCATGGGGAGGGACTCACCTTGTTTTTGTCTGTTATTGAACACTTTCTGAGTTGGAGGAATCCATCCTACTCCTGCCTATGAATTCTTGTATTGGACCCCAACCTCCGGTTTTATTGTAGAAACTGGCACCATTCATCAGGCATGTGTGAGACTGGGCATTTTACCTAAATTCTCACAAAACCCTGCAAGCTAAGTATGATCATCTTTTTTTTTTTTTTTTTTGGGTGGGGGGTGCGGGTACCAGGGATGAAACTCAGAGGCATTGACCACTGAGCCACATCCCCAGCCCTATTTTGTATTTTATTTAGAGACAGGGTCTCACTGAGTTGCTTAGCACCTCCCTTTGGCGGAGGCTGCTTGGAACTCGAGATCTTCTTGCCTCAGCCTCCGGAGCTGCTGGGATTACAGGTGTGAGCCACCACACCTAGCCCATCCTTGCTTTTATTAGTGGTGAAACCAAGGCAGATTCCAAAGATTCTAGTACTCTATTGCTTATTTTTTTTCATAGCAGTTTAATAAATATTTGATAAAGAAATCGGGCTGGAATGTAGCTCAGTGGCAAAGCGTCTGCCTTGCATTCGCAAGCCCTGGGTTTGACCCCCAGTTCCAAAAAAGACAAAAAAAAGAACCCCACCAAAAAACAAATAAGATAAAAAAAAGAAGTGAACACATCAATGAGGCTTGGCGATTAAGAACTTGTCCTAGGTGGCATAGTGGGGTGGAAATGAAACCCATATGTACCTGAGTCCCGATGCTGCTCCTCTTCCCAGGGTCCTGTGTTGGTTCATAGGTCTCTATACCACCCAACTGTTCTCACCATGGCCCCAGGGGCCAAGTTCTTTGCTGCACTGATACTTTGCTTTGATGTCTCTAGCAATTTTTCAACATCTCCCTTCTGCATGTCCAATTTCCTGCAATCATGTTGGTACAAAGCACGCTCGGACACACACAGACAACACATTGCACATATAATTTTGAACCACGAGTCATTTCACTGGAATGTCAGGACATAGTAGGGCCCAGCGTCCAGAATGCTGGCTCTACTTGTTTCTGTTCCTGGAGTAGAAAGTCATCCCCTTACACCTTGATTTTTTCTACTCGTAGACTGACCGAGTGGGTCCTGATTTCAGTTCTCATGAGCTCTGAACCATTTGATTCTGCAAAATCAAGAGGAGCAAGATGAGCAATGATAACAATATCCATTGATGGAACAAGACAGCTTTGCCAAAAAGGTTTTGTCACTGGGGTGAGTCTCTTCGTGCCTTCTGTCTGAGGAAGGCTGGGTAGTGCTGATTTCCAGGGCTGGACCTGATACCTTCTCCTCCAGGGCATGGCTTGGGTCCTTTCTCTGTGCTATCAGACTCTGTGATGTTTGCCAACAAGTGCACAAATACTAGGTCTCCCCCACCTCCTCCACCATGTTCAGGACCCTCCCAGATGCCTAGTACCCTCAGCCCTACCTAGCAGTTCCTACCTGAGGGCTTGCCTGACCTCCAAATGCTATGCGTTGCTCCTTTTCCATTTGCATTAGAGAAATATGTCATCAGCTCCCGTTAAAACAGTGACTCTTTATTGCCGTCCGCTGCCACTTTCGAGAGCTCCCAGGTGGTTCAGCTAATGGAGCGTGGAGGTCCAGCACGTGTTTCCAAGTCCAAGAATTACAGCCTCCGACAGCGACATCCTTCCAATATCCATCAGTGGTCACCTGGTTGGTCCCTCTTGGGGCGTCCTAATGAGCAGTACTTAGCTCTCCCAAATGAAACATTCCCCTACCACAATTGCCTTTTAATTAAGCCATCATTGTCTCTGGAGTGTAATGATCCTAATCTCCCTGTAAAGAAGGAAAAAGACAACAGTTTTCACCAGGTGGTATTCCTGGGTTTATACAGACCTGTTCATTGAAATGAGCTCAATCGCTTTTAAAAAAAGAAATGGGAGTAAATTCATGTGGATCATTTGGTTAGCTATTCCAGAGGTGTCTTAAGGGTTGTTTTCTCATTTTGTGAGCAGTTTAAAGGGATGGTTATATGCACAGGCTTTGGAACCAGAAGACCTGGGTCCAACTCTTTTGCTTTTTGTTTCCTGTGTGACGTGGGCAGGACAATTAACCTCTCTGTGCTCCAGTTTCTTTATCTACTCTATTTCTCCGTTTCTCACCTCTATATCTAGAACATTCTTAGGGTCCCCTGTTGTCTCTAGATCAAGCTTAAACTGCCTAGTGTGGTACCCACAGCATTTCTGATTTTGTTTCTGCCTCATTTCGAATCACTTCATGAACAATGAGACACTCTCAGACTTGAGGCTGAGAGAAAGCTGGCAGTCACTGGTGACTTTGCCTAAACATCTTGGTGGTTGGAGTCCACACCTTACTCTGGGGTAAAAAATAGTATGAGGCTATTAGGAACAACTTTATACCAAAACATGGATTTTAGGCCAGAGAAGCAAGTGAAATTCTAGATCTTCAGACTCCTAAATTCAGACATTCTCACAGCTTCCCGAATTCTGAATTGATGTATCTCACATTAACATGCACCATTTCTAGGATATTTCATCAATACCTTTCTTTACATTTTTCTGTAAGAAATTCTTGCTTGAAATTTCCATTGGACATGGATGGTTCTGCCATCCAATCTGCCTACTTTCATTTATACTATAAGAAAATATAATAAAAAGAGAACTATTAATTAACTAATTAAACTTTTACAAAGTAGGTATCAGGGTAAAAATGACCTCTCTGAGTCTCTTGACCTCACAGAATATGTTTCTGGCAGGAAGATGCACCAAAATCATGTGAGTAAGTAGTTAATTGGTCTGGAAAGAAACAAATAAGCAGGGATTTTCTTTTTTTTTAAATTTTTATTGTTGGTTGTTCAAAACATTACATAGTTCTTGACATATCATATTTCACACTTTGATTCAAGTGGGTTATGAACTCCCATTTTTACCCCGTATACAGATTGCAGAATCACATCGGTTACACATCCACTGATTTACATATTGCCATACTAGTGTCTGTTGTATTCAAGCAGGGATTTTCATATGATATCAAACTGTTATGGAGAGCCAGGCGTGCTGGCTCATGACTGTAATCCCACTGGCTCGGGAGGCTGAGGCAAGAGGATTGAGAGTTCAAAGCCAGCCTCGGCAACCTAGCGAGGCACTAAGCAACTCAGCGAGACCCTGTCACCGAATAAAATACAAAGTGGGGCTGGAGATGTGGCTCAGGGGTTGAGTGCCCCTGAGTTCAATCCTCAATACCAAAAATAAAATAAAATAAAATAAAAATAAAAATAGAGAGAGCTAGTAATGGATGGAATATCAAAAACATAGCAGCACTAGTTATGTATAGTTACTAAGCACGTGAAACACAGTTAGTGTGATTCAGAATTAAATTTCTAATTTTATTTAATTCTAATTAATTAAATTTACTTCTAAATAGTACATATGTCTAGAGACTACAAGATTACATATTTTAGTTCTATATGATTTCAATCTTCTGAAATTTATTAAGACTTCCTCAACAATTTTAAAGTGTTAAGTATTCCTCAGTTTCTAAGTGTATATTTGTTTCTAAAAGGTCAAGTTCTTTGTGTTGTTCTATTTCTCTATGATTTCACTTAAAATAATCTGCTTACCTTATCTATTATTAAAACAGTGTATTAAAGTTTTCCATGATAAATAGAAATATTTCTATTTATCCTTTTAGATCTATAACTATTTGTTTTATTTTGAGGCTGTGTTCAATTTACAATTGTTATAACCGGGTGAACAGGAATTTTTAAATTATTATTATTTTTCCATTGGTGCATTATAGTTGTACAAATTGTTGGGATTTGTGGTTACATATTTGAACATGCACACAATATAATAATATAATAATATAATTTGGCCAATATCACTCCCCAGCACCTCCTACCTCCCACTGCACGATCCCTTTCCTCTACTGACCTCCCTTTGATTTTTAAGAGATCTACCCCCACCTTGGTTTTCCTTTTCCTTCTCTGGCTTCTGCAGATGAGAGAAAACATATGACCTTTAACCTTCTGGGTTTGACATACTGAGTGAAGCTTTTTTTCAATAGTATATGCTCTGCATTTTTAAAACCCAGTGTGACAATCCTTGTTTCTTAACTGGAGAATTTGTTTCATTGATTTTGAGTAAAACTATATTTACCTTCAGCCCCACCTTCCTATGTGCAGATTATTTGCTTGTTCCCTTCTATTTTTCTTTGTTTTATTTTTCCTCAAAATCTTTGTATTTAAATGAAAACCATTCCATTTCTTTCCCTTGCTCCTATCGTTTTTCTCGTCTTTTCTGGTAACACTGTGCGTTCAGCATTCATTGTTTCTTTCTGACTTGTGTCTAATGTGTCGTAAATTCATCCCTTGGCTTCTTGATTTAATTCTTACACATTTCAGGTCTAGACCTTTGACTTGATTCTTTTAAAGACTGATAAAGTTGCGTTTTAGATTTTCTGACTCTTAGTGAAATTTTCAAGTTTGGCTTCCATGTCATTGAATTGGAAGTAGGTGTTTCATAGTGCACATCTCTTCATGGCAATAGCTGGAGTGGATCTGTTTCCATTGTATGATTTTTGTGCTAGCTCATGGAATTTTATCTTCAGGTCTCTCTGATTATCTTTGATTAAAATGAGAAGGAATTTGTTGAAATAACTGGAGACCTACCATGATCTTCTTTTAAAATTTTTTAGGTTTAAATTAGTTATTAAATACTAATACAGTATAATGCATAGTGCATAAATATAGTATAATGCACTTATGCACTTAGATATATCATACATAGATGGGATATAATTTCTCATTTTTCTGAGTGTACATGTTGCAGAATCATATTGGTTATGTAGACACATATATACATACAGTAATAATGGCAGTTTCATTCTACTATCTCTCCTATCTCCACATCCCCTTCCCTCCATTCCCATCACTTCCCTCGACCTAATCTAAGGTAACTGTATTCTTCCCTAGTGTCCCATCCCCACTTTATTGTGAATTAGCATCTGCATATTAGAGAAAACATTCGCCCTTTGGTTTTTTGGAATTGGCTTGTTTTGCTTAGTATGATATTCTCCAACTCCATCCATTTACTGGCAAATGCCATAATTTCATTCTTCTTTAAAGCTGAGTAGTATTCCATTGAATATATATACACACCACATTTTCTGTATCCATTCATCTATTGACAGACACCTAGGTTGGTTCCATAGATTAGCTATTGTGAATTGAGCTCCTATAAACATTGACATGGCTGCATTACTGTAGTATGCTGTAGCATTACTGTAGCATTACTGTAGTATGATTTTAAGTCCTTGGGTATAAATCAAGGAGTGGGATAGCTGAGTCAAATAGTGGTTCCATTCCAAGTTCTGAGGAATCTCCACACTGCTTTCCATGGTGATTGAACCAATTTGCAGTCCCACCAGTAATGTATGAGTGTGCCTTTTCCCCCACATCCTGGCCAACATTTATTGCCTGTATTCTTGGTGATTATTGCCTGTATTCTTGGTGATTGCCATTCTGACTGGAGTGAGATGAAATCTTAGAGTAATTTTGATTTACAATCTTCTAATTGCTAGAGATGTTGAACACATTTTCATATATTTGTTGATTGATTGTATTTATTTCTTTTTCTGAGAAGTGTCTGTTCAGGTCTTTGGCCCATTTATTGATTGGGTTATTTGTTTTATTTGGTGCTTAGCTTTTTGAGTTCTTTATATACCCTAGAGATTAGTGCTCTATCTGATGTGTGAGGGGTAAAAATTTGCTCCCAGGATGTAGGCTCTCTATTCACCTCACAGATTGTTTCTTTTGCTGAGAAAAAACTTTTTAGTTTGAATCTATCCCATTTATTGACTCTTGGTTTTAATTCTTGTGCTATTGGAGTCTTATTCAGGAAGTTGGGGCCTAATCCCACATGATGAAGACTAGGGTCTACTTTTTCTTCTATTGACACAGAGTCTTTGGTCTATTTCCTAGGTCCTTGATCCATTTCCTAGGTCCTTGATCCATTTTGAGTTAACTTTTGTGCATAGTGAGAGATAGGGGTTTAGTTTTATTTTGTTGCATATGGATTTCCAGTTTTCCCAGCACCATTGGTTGAAGAGGCTATCTTTTCTCCAGTGCGTGTTTTTGGCACCTTTGTCTAATACAAGAAAATTGTAGTTTTGTGGGTTAGTCTCTGTGTCCTCTATTCTGTACCATTGGTCTACCAGTCTGTTTTGGTGCCAATACCATGCTGTTTTTGTTACTATAGCTCTGTAGTATAGCTTAAGATCTGGTTTAGTGATGCCACCTGTTTCACTCTTCTTGCTAAGGATGGCTTTAGCTATTCTGGGTCTTTTATTTTTCCAGATGAATTTCATGATTGCTTTTTCTATTTCTATAAGGAATGACGTAGGGATTTTAATCTAGGTTGTTCACTGGGTCATCAGGTGACATGAAGCCAGGCTGCTGATCATGATCTGCTTTGGTTCAGAACCAAAGCACCCTCAATCCCAGGGTGAAGCCTTTTGCCATATTTCCCAGCCCAAAGTGAAGAGTGCTTTACTTTATAAAGTGAAGACTGGATTTCACTTTGATTGATTCTATTTCTTCTTCTGAGAAGTGTCGAAGGTACCAGGTAGTAATTTAGCTCCCAATTTCCAGGAAGCTTCAAAGGTACAGATCTGTTTTGACTACCTCATTTTACAAACATCCCTGAGCAGAAGGAACCCCGAGTGGTGGGCTCAACTCTCCAGTTTCCAGCCCTTTGCAGGATCTCAGTTAAATAATCCTCACTGTCTCAATAGAACGGTGCTTGAAAGATTTTCTTTCTTTCTTTTTCTTTTGTCCAGCTTTTAAAATGCTCTTTAATGGGAAGATAGGTCTTATTTAGTTCCAGCTCTGGAAATAGAAATTCACTGTGTACCTTTATTTAATCTTTCTGAGTCTTGTTTTCTCTGAGACCTAGTTTTCTCTTGTTGTCATAATTTTTTAAAAACGAATGTTTTGGTTGACAATTCTCACTGATACAGCATTTTGGCACCTTGTTTGAGGATCCCTATTGTCAAATGTTCCCAGAAATAATGAAATGTTCTGTCTTTGAGTGACAACTTTGGCATCAGCAACAAACAGGGGGCCAATGCTAATGTGATGTTCTGCTGAACATTTTATAGAATATTCTTGTGTTTTTATGGAACTGAGTAAGGGGAACCAACATTCTTTTCTCCTCCATCACATTGTCAAAGACTTGCATGTGGAATTTGGTACAATGACCATATGTGGGAGCCCGCAGCCCTTGCTCAGCAAATAACCTCAGTAAATAACCTCATCTGCTCCCCACATGTGAGCAGGAACAATATGTGAGCTGGTGTCTACTTGTACAATGCATTTTGGAATTGATTCAACATACATTTGCACAAGTTAATGTTTAAATGTGACTCCACAGTTTAAATGTGACTACACAGTTACAAAATGTAATAAAACACGTCAAGATTGCTTCCTATCATTTTCTTCAACTTTGATGAAGAAAAAAGTTACAACTATCTTATTTACTTTCCAGGCACAGGAAGACTGGGACAAGAAATGGCAATACCTAGCATTAATTTTTCTCTAATGATGTGAGTGGAAGGGTTCTCAAAGCTTCACAAGAGTCAACTCACATTATATCTTATTAAACCCATTCTCTAGAAGGAGAGAGTGTGGCCCAAGAGGCTGCTTATTTGAAGTTACTGTGTGCCTGAGCTGGGAGTCTAAGGCAAGCAGCTTGGGCTTTTGTGCACTATGCCTACATATTAGTTTCTTTTGGACTTATACTGTAATTCCATTAGTCTGAAGATTACCTCTCCTTGTATCTTGTATGGAGTCTTTGCGCAACTGATCTATGAGACATTTAGAGACACATGAGACACTTAGACACATCTTTGTGTCTGACTTATTCTGATGGGTGGATAGGCTGGGCCCATAAGGTCATGGTGTGCTAGGCCATCTTTCTTTTCTTTTCTTTATTTGTTCTTTTTAGTTATACATGACAAGAGAATGTATTTCGACGTATTATACATAATTGGAGTATAACTTCCCATTCTTGTGGCTGTACATGATACGGAGTTACACTGGTCATGGGTTCATATGTGAACATAGGAAAGTTATGTCCAATTCATTCTACTGTCTTTCCTATTCCCATACCTCCTTCCTAACCACTCATTCCTCTTTGTCTAATCCAATGAGTTTCTAGTCTTCCCTTCCCTACTTTATTGTGTGTTAACATCTGCATATCGAGAGAATATTTGGCCTTCAGTATTTTGGGACTGGCTTATTTCACTTAGAATGATAGTCTCCAGGTCCATCCATTTACTGGCAAATGCCATAATTTCGTTCTTCTTTTTTTAAATATTTTTTTTGTTTTTATTTTTTAAATTTTTATTGTTGGTTGTTCAAAACATTACATAGTTCTTGACATATCATATTTCACACTTTGATTCAAGTGGGTTATGAACTCCCATTTTTACCCTGTATACAGATTGCAGAATCACATCGGTTACACATCCACTGATTTACATATTGCCATACTAGTGTCTATGTATTCTGCTGCCTTTCCTATCCTCTACTATCCCCCCTCCCCTCCCCTCCCCTCCCGTCTTCTCTCTCTACCCCCTCTACTGTCATTCATTTCTCCCCCTTGTTTTTTTTCCCTTTCCCTCCCACCTCTCATCCCTGTTTAATGTTAATCTTCTTCTCATGCTCTTCCTCCTTACTCTGTTCTTAGTTACTCTCCTTATATCAAAGAAGA
>NW_026000037.1:17176768-17277427 GCF_001458135.2 Marmota marmota marmota
AGAGATGGTGTTCTAGCTGCAAATTCTTTTAACTTTTGTTTATCGTGAAAGGTTTTAATTTCCTCTTCCATCCTGAAGCTTAATTTTGCTGGATACACAATTCTTGGTTGGAACCCATTTTCTTTCAGCGTTTGAAATATGTTATTCCAGGATCTTCTAGCTTTCAGAGTCTGTGTTGAAAGTTCAGCTGTTATCCTGATTGGTTTACCCCTAAATGTAATCTGCTTCCTTTCTCTTATAGCTTTTAGAATTTTCACCTTATTCTGTATGTTGGGCATCTTCATTATAATGTGTCTAGTTGTGGATCTCTTATGATTTTGCACATTCGGCGTCCTGTAGGCTTCTAGGATTTGGGTTTCTGTCTCATTCTTCAAGTCTGGGAAGTTTTCTCGTATTATTTCATTGAACAGATTGCTCATTCCTTTGGTTTGGACCTCTATACGTTCCTGTATCCCAATGACTCTTAAGTTTGGTCTTTTTATGTTATCCCAAATTTCTTGGATGTTCTGCTCATGGTTTCTTAACAGTCTTGCTGAGCTGTCTATGTTCTTTTCAAGTTGAAATACTTTGTCTTCATTGTCTGATATTCTATCTACTAAGTGTTCTACTCTGCTGGTAGTATTCTCATTTGAGATTTTAAGTTGGTTTATTGTTTCCTGCATTTCTAGGATTTCTGTTTGTTGGTTTTTTATAACCTCTATCTCCCTGTATAGTTGATCTTTTGCTTCTTGGATTTGTTTATGTAACTCATTGTCGAAGTGATCTTTCATTGTCTGATTTTGCTGTCTAATGTCTTCCTTGAGATTCCAGATCATCTGAAGCATGTATATCCTGAATTCTTTATCTGACGTTCCATCTGCTGCAGCTATTACCTCTTCTAATGTTGAGTTGAACTGCATTGCTTGTGGTCCTTTCTTTCCTTGTCTTTTCATACTGCTCACATTTCTTTCTGCTTGGTGAAACTGTTGTGTTATTGAATTTTCCCCCTATATATTTATATTGCTCTTGTATAGTTGCAAAGTCTCCCTTGCAGGGGCGGGCGGCGGCTGTGCTCCTCCTCCAATTGGGGTGATCTGTCTATCTCGCCGGTGGGCCGCTGGGCCCCTTCTCCAGGTCGCATCGTCTGCCTACCTTGCGGGCAACGGCTGGGCCCCTCCTCCAATAGGGGTGATCTGTCTATGATGCTGGCGGGTCGCTGGGCCTGTTCTCCAGGTTGCAGGTCTGCCTACCTTGCAGTCACAGGTGGCGGCTGTGCCCCTCCTTCAATTGGTGTGATCTTTTAACTAGGCCGGCGTGCCGCTGGGCCACTTCTCCGGGACACGTGGTCTGCCTACCTTATGGGTGGCAGCTGGGACCTTCCTCCAATTGGGGTGATGTGTCTACCACTCTGGCAGGCCGCTGGGCCAGCTCTGCTGGTCGGTCGCAGGTCTGCCTACCTTGCAGGCGTGGGCGGCTGCTCTGCTCCGCCCCTCCTCCAATTGGGGCGATGTATCTACCACTCTGGCAGGCTGCTGGGCCTGTTCCGCCAGTCGGTCGCAGGTCCCACCTTGCAGGCGTGGGAGGCGGCTCTGCTCCACACCTCCTCCAATTGGGGCGATGTGTCTACCACGCCGGCAGGCCGCTGGGCCTCATTTCCTGGCTCTCAGGGTTCTCAGTGTTCTCCCTGCGGTTTGTTTTCAGATTCTGCATAGCACAGACACCTGGGCTCCGGATCCAGGGCAGAAGCCTACAAAAAAAAAAATCATTCTTCTTTATGGCTGAGTAATACTCTATTGTGTATATATATACCACTGTTTCTTTATCCATTCATCTGATGAAGGGCACCTAGGTTGGTTCCATAGTTTAGCTATTGTGACCTGATCTGCTATAAACATTGATGTGGCCACATCACTACAATATGCTTCAGTCCTTTGGAGCTATACAGAGGTGTGGGATAACTGGATCAAATGGTGGTTCTATTTTAAATTTTCTGAGGAATCTCCATACTGCTTTCCAGAGTGTTTGCACCAATTTGCAGACCTACCTGCAATGTATGAGTGCACCTTTTCTCCCACATCCTCATCAACATTTATTGTCACTTGTATTCTTGATTGCCATTCTGACTGAAGTGAGATGAAATCTCAGTGTAGTTTTCATTTGCATTTCTCTAATTGCTAGAAAGGTTGAACACTTTTTATATATTTTTGTTCACCAATCATATTTCTTCTACTGTGAAATGTCTGTTCAGTTTCTTTGCCCATTTATTGATTGGGTTATGTGTTTTTTTTTTTTTGGTGTTAAGTTTTTTTGAGTTCTTTATATATCCTGGAGATTAATGTTCTATCTGAGGTGCATGTGATAAAGATTTTCTCCCATTCTGTAGGCTCTCTCTTTACATTATTGATTGTTTTCCTTTGCTCTGAAGAAGCTTTCTGGTTTCATACCATCCCATTTGTTGATTCTTGATTTTACTTCTTGTGCTTTAGAGTCTTTTTGAGGAAGTCAGCTCCTAAGCCAACATGGTGGAGATTTAGGCCTATTTTTTTTTCTGCTAGGGTCTATAGGGTCTCTGGTCTAATGACTAATTCCTTGATCCACTTTGAGTTTTGTGCAGGGTGAGAGGTAGGGGTTTAATTTCATTTTGTTACATATGGTTTTCCATTTTCCCCAGCACCATTTGTTGAAGAGGCTATCTTTCCTCCCATGTAGGTTTTTTGGGCACCTTTGTCTAGTATGAGATAACTGTATTTGTGTGGGTTTGTCTCTGCATCTTCTATTCTGTTCCATTGGTCTTCATGTCTGTTTTGGTGCCAATACCATGCCGTTTTTGTTACGCTAGCTCTGTAGTATAACTTAACGTCTGGCATTGTGATGCCTCTTCACTTTTTTCACTGAGGATTCCTTTGACTCTTCTGGATCTCTTATTTTTCCAAATGAATTTCATGACTGCCTTTTCTGTTTCTATGAAGAAGGTCATCGGAATTTTAATGGGTATCTCATTGGATCTGTATAGTGCTTTTGGTAGCTCGGGCATTGGACATTATTAATTCCGCCTACCATCTCTCTTTCTTTGAGGTCATAGTGGACACAAGTAAATGCTTCTCCCTTGCTACATCATAGGTAGTCCAGTCCTCACTGTTGACTGAAAACCACTAATGTTGTATACTTACTTTTCTTGGTTCTGGGGATAGAACCCAGGGTCTCACACATGCTAGGCATTAACTCCACTGCTGAGCTGCATCCCCGTGCCATGGTGCACACATGCATATTGTATTTCAGCTCCTGGAACTCAGAGGTCCTCCTGTGTATTCATGCACAGTGCTCCTTCCACCCCCGCCCCTGCCCTACCCTTCACTGTTAGGCTATAGGGCATGATGCCAATGTTCAGAGAAGTGATAACCCAATTGGGAAGTGTGTCATTGGAGAATAGTACAAAACCAACCAACAAACAAAAACAAAACAAATTAAAAAAAAACCCTGAATTATTCATGGCCCTCTTGGTTGTTGAAGTCAGTTGGCACTCCAGGTTTAGCTGTAGATCTTTCTGGATTGTGGTCCTGAGTGTGTCGTGGTCTGACTGCTGGTGTTGTGATCAACAATGGGTGAAGCAAGGTTTGCAATGTGGAGGGGGAGCCAGTTGGCTTTGGGGAAGAGACAGTCTCAGCCTCCTCTGGAGGGTCTTCTATGGGAAGTGGTGAGAAATATCACAGGGCAGGTAATGGTGCCCACAGAGCAACCGAGGGCCCATCTGCACAGCCAACCTGCCCTCGGGCAAACTGAATGGAGGGAGTCTTTGGAATCTAAGAAGCTGGACTTCTGATCCCTGATGGGCCACTCACCAGCCTTCTGGCCTCAGGGTTGGGTTAACTTCTCTTAGCCTCAGGATCAGCATACATCAGATGGAGATAAAATGCACTTAATCTAGTCAATGCATGATTAAAAGGTAGGAAAACTCTTAGATTGTCCCTGGTCCATTTAGGAGTTCAAATATGTGCTTGCTGCAGTCCAGCTGCAGCAAAATAACCGGGGGGTGACGAGCAACTTTTGTAGATTGATACAGCAGGAGTGGGAGCCGTTTATTGTAGGACAGGAGGGGTATTTATACATTACACACAGCTTATCTTAATTAACATAAACTAGATACAGCAGTCAACCAATAAGGAATCTCCACACTTAATGGCTCGCTGGCGTTACTTCACAAACCACTCCCTCTGGCAAAATGCCAGGCGCCATCCTGACTTGTTTACAGACCCTAACATGTGCTGACTGTAATGGAAGCAGGTTTGGATGTGTCTGTTCTGGCAGTTGCCTTTCTGTGGTTTGATACAGAGTGAGTCAGGGACCAGAGTTCCATATGCTAGTCCAGGGGAAAGTGAGCTATGGTTTTGTGGGGGGAGGCATGATGTGTCCTCGGGTTTCCAGGCAGTCCTTCCTCCCATGGCCAGCAGTGTGATAGCATATTTGGCAGCTGCAGCACATTGTTCTAACATTTTCTGGGGACAGCCTACAGAGACTTGCCATTCCCAGTTTGAGTGGTGATGGATAGCTCAGCGCTCATCCCTTCAGAACTGTGTGAGTATTGTTTTCCAAGTGCAGCTTCCCTGGCACACTGAGGCCCACCTGGACCTCTCCTGTGTTCTCACTTAGCATTGAGGCTGTCCACTGTTTGACGCCCTTTGGATGCTACCACCTGGAAGAGTTTGGTGGCAGCTGTCAACTTGGTATCATTGGGTTTTCCCAAGTTCTGGAGATGCTGGCAAAAACCCTCGTCCACAGAATAGACTCCCCAAAGCGTCTCCTTTATTATTTCAGCCCCAGCCTCCAGTTGGTTGTCTAGCATGGGTGACCCATTTCCCCCCATTCCTGGTATGTGTTGCCTTTCAAATACTTTTGGGAAGATGGATACTGCAGGGAAGAGCTCATGGTCTTTAGAGTAAGAAGGGAATCTGAATCCCTACTGAGGGATTCGGAGCATGTTGCTTAACCTTGTTAAGCCTCAGTTTCTTCATCTATAAAATGGGGATATAATATCTGCATGTTAGGGATGGTATGAGAATAAGTGAGATATTATAAGTTTAATTGATGTGAATGAACTTGCTTTTTAGTTGAACCTTAGCAAAGTATTTTTAAGTAAATAAATAAAAACATAAATAGACTTCTTTTGGCAAACTAGTGGGTTGTCATTTCCCCATGTCAGGGAGACAGCTCTCTACCTCCTGCTGCCTGGCAGGTTACAATGGATGGGTTCATAAAGCGCGAGGCTTAGTTTCACAGACTCCACAGACAGGCTACCTGCTTTAACTCCTGGCTCTCTGACTGTGAGCAAGGTACTTAAGCTCTCCATTATGGTTTGGATCTGGAATAACCCTCCAAGACCTCCTGCATTCAAAGCATGGTCCCCAGTGCAACAAACTTCAGAGGGGGGGGGGGTTTAGGCAATGAGTGGATCATGAGGGGTCTACTCTCATCATTGGGTTAATTTCATGGATTAATCCATTAAAAGCTTCATGGACTCCCAGGAGGCTGGAAGAGGTAGGTTTCTGGGGGCATGCCCTGCCCCTGCCCCCCCTCACTTCCCAGCTGCCACAAGCTGAGTAGTGAAGAGCTTCCCTCTGCCACACTCTTCTGCCATGATGCTCCTGCCTTGGAGTTGGCAGACCATGCACTGAATCTTCTGAAACCATGAGCCCAAATAGATCTTTCCTCCTCTAGGTTGTTCTTGTTGAGTGTTATGGTCATGGTGACAAAAAGCTGACACTCTCCATACCTAGCCGTCCTCACCTGTAAATGAGGTTAATAACAGTAGCCCCCTCATAGTGCTATTGTGAGGATTGTAGAAACGAATACTTTCAAATTCTGATCATGGTTCCAGGTGATAGCGTGTTGATCGGCCAACATAGTCTGTTGGCAAAAGAGCAGGCAGAGGGGCCCACCCAAAACTTCCATTTAGATTCGTCCATTCCGGCCTCTTTCTCCTTCCTCCGGACCTCAATGGCCCCTGCTCCCTAAAGGACAATCCAAGCATCTCCCCCTCCCCACCCCCAGGTCCTTGTGCTGATATCAGTTCCAACCCTACTTCACTAGCGAGGCCCTGGTTAACCAGTGCGTGGGCACAAGCTCTGCTGCTTCGTCATTCCGTCTCCCCAACATGCCATCTTTTAAAATGGCAAATGTCAGTACTGTGCACATTTTAGACTTATTTATTTGCTTATGACCTGTGTCTCCTGTTCAAATGTAACTCCAAGCAGTTGGTCTGCTTAGTTAACTGGTGTGTTTTCAGTGTAAAAAATACTGCCTGTCATGCCACATAAATCCAAGATGTATTAATGAATGTGAGTAAATGAACCCATCATCTGTGACCCAACTAATTGCTGTCTGCTGGTGGTTGAGTGTTGATGATGTGCTAGGTGAATAATACGCCACCATTCAGTAACCCAGACTGAGTTGAATAATATGCCTATATTATAACAATATATATCATGCATAGATATTATTATGACAACATACGTGTAGTAGGTAAGCCAGGCTTCTTAGAATATTGACAGGGATGATGGGGGCACTGATATCCCCACCAAGCTCTGTAAGCCTGTGCTTGATGGAGCATATAAAATTAGGGAAGGGGATGAAAGATGATATGAACATCTCTGAGCTTCAGTTTCTTCATCTGATGGGCTGATAAATAATGTCTACCATGCAGACTATCCAACCATTGAGGAGGATGCTATAGCTCTCCGAGCCTCACAGATCATCATTGCTAAGGAAGCGACGGTAGTAGTGATTTTGAAGTCATAGATTTTGACTTCTGTTTAGAAACTGGGTTAAGAGTCTTTGCTCTGACCTGGAAATGCTACCTCCTTATAAAGTTTCTTTTTCTTAATTTGCCCACACGTGTTTCATCATTATTTAGTAAGGAGGGACTGAGCACAGAGCATCTCAGGGTAATGATGACAATTATTGCTTACTGAGCACCTACTTTGTGCTCTTACCTCTTTCCATCAATTGTTACAGTAAAGCTGGGAGGTAGTATTGGGATTTCATTTCTATAAAGGATGCAGAGCCTGGGATGTGCCCAGCATTGTGACCAGCATGCATACCACTCAGTGCACTGCATTCCCAACGGAGGCATGGCCCCGGGGACTGTTTCTCCTATCTTTGTTTGTACCTGGCGATGACCAACCCCAAGTTCTCCCAATGCTGCAAATATCCAGTGACTCATCATCAGGACAAGGGGCACAGCCCTCAGAAAGCCTGCCTGGCTCATTACATCTCTGTTGACATTCACAAACTTTCTATCCTGCTCTAAAAGAGGCCAGGAAGGCAGAGAACCTGACTTAGGAAAGAGTTTGGGAAACCTGAGCACGATGCTAGCTTGGGGCTCCAGGGCCCAGCTGGGCCATTAGCCATCTGCTCTGTGTTAGGCCTCCACTGTGCATTTGGGTGGATCCAGAATTTTCTTATTGCCTCTGGGCAGGGGCTGGCAGAACACCCGGCACTGAGCTTCTCTATGTGGTGTGCTACGCAGATGTTGGCCCTCAGAGGGGTCAGCTCAGCCTCCGGGCACTGCTCCACAGTTGGTCCATGTTTCACATGGAGATTTGGTCCAGGACCTCCAACAGCTGCATGAGGATGTTGGAGGTGGTCTGTCCTTAGGATCTATCTGGAGGGCCTGGTGTTCCTGCAGCCATCCTCAGGACTGACCCGGCTTTACGGTCACGCTCCCTGTAGCATTTGGATGAATGTGTTATGGTTTGGATATGAGGTGTCCCCCAAAACCTCACGTGTGAGACAGTGCCAGAAGGTTTAAAGATGAAATGATTGGGTTGTGAGAGCCTTATCCCAATCAGTGAATTAATCCCCTGATAGGATTAACTGAGTGGTAACTGAGGACAGGTGGGGTGCGGCTGGGGGAGGTGGGCACTGGGGGTGTGACTTTGGGGTATATTTTGCATCTGGAGAGTGGAGTCTCTGTTTTCTGATTGTCATGTGAGCCCCTTCCCTTGATACACTCTTCTGCATGATGTTCTGCCTCACCTCCAGCCCTGAGGAATGGAGCCAGCCTTTAATGGATTGAGACCTCGGAAACCATGAGCCCCTGAATAAACTTTTCCTCCTTTAACATTGTTCTTGTCAGATCTTTTTTACAACCGTGAAAAAGCTAACTAAACAGAAGGTCTGCTGCAGGTAATGGAGTTGAGAATACTGAACTGCCTCAGCTCTGGTCTAGGTGCCAGGGCCACGGAAACACCTAAGACGAGGTTCCTGCCCTCGGGTGGGTTAGAGTCTCCAGACTTCCCTTCAACAGCATCCACAGGCAGCAGCAGATGCTGCTAAAGGCTGGATTTACTAAATCACTGTGGTTCACTCACCACAAATGACTTTTCCTGGTGAGCAAATGACATTGCTTCTTATATTAGAGATATGGAAGATAGAAAGAGGGCCATGGTTTCCAGGGATCACGATCTGGCTGTTAAAAATGTCCAGGTTCTGTTCCCCTCTGAAGGTTCTGTTGGATTGGTCAGGGCAGAGCCTAGGTATTGGCATTTAAAAACATCTCCCCAGGTGACGCTAACATACCACCCTATGAGCAGTGGATTCACTAGGCAGTTTTCTGATCAGTGCACAGCCCTGGACGCCCCTGGCCTTACTGGATTATTGCCTTCAGTGGGATGGGGCCTGAGCGCCTGTATTAAGTATGATTATGACTGATGATCAAGAGTTAGATTTATTTTTGTGTCTAGCCTTTTTTCGGGGTGGGGGTACCAGGGATTGAACTCAGTGGCACTCGACCACTGAGCCACATCCCCAGCCCTATTTTGTATTTCATTTGGAGACAGGGTCTCACTGAGTTGCTTAGTGCCTTGTGTTTGCTGAGGCTGGTTTTGAACTTGTGATCTTCCTGTCTCAGCTTCCTGAGCTTTTGGGATGACAAGCGTGAGCCACTGTGCCCTGCTGTGTCTTACATTTTTGAGGATCAGTTGGTTTTCTGTGAAATGGGTAGCTGCAGAGTGAGCTCCAGCCTTTTGGTCAGACCAAATGTGTTCTGGACTTAGCACAGATTCACCCATATGGACAAGCAGCTGCGAAGGTGGCTGTTGATACTGTCAGCTTTCAAGTGGCCAAGGGGTTCTGGCTGGGTGACACAATGTGCGATGGTGTCAATGTGTGATTCAGCTCCACATTTTCTGCTTGTTTTTTATGTGGATAGATTTTATATTTTGGATGAAAATAAATTTTCTAAGGGAAATTTGAGTCTGTTCACTTTTCTGTCAATTTGTTGGAGGTCATTGATCGCATGAAGAGAGGATGAATGTTTATTATATTCTAGACATGGCTCTAGGCTGGACACCCTTCCAATGCTTTGAGGGACTCCTTGTCCTTGAGAGAGGGCACAGATATATAAACAAATAATATCAGATTATTTTTGATAATTTTCTCTTTTTTGTTAAAAAAAATGAATTTATACAATTGCAGACCTGCAAAGCATTTGGAATGCTAGCCATTGCCAGTTTGAGATGGTTGTTTCCATCAGCATTACTCACTATAGATTGGAGAAAAAACTTTTTATATTCATCTCTTTACTCATCTACAAGAGCAATTCCCTGTGCACAAGTCCAGGTGTGCTCATCATGGTCTATTATTTGGCTAATACATATGGTCCACCTATTCCCATCATAAGAATTAAATGATTTGGGGGTGCCTCACATTATTTGCCCCCTCACTCCTCTTCCAAATTCTAGTCATTTATATTTATGTTCAAGAGAAATCCTGGTGGACAGATGTTAGCCTTCTGTTCTGAACGGGGCATTCTTGTGTGTGGGAGAGACACTGGGGTTCTGGGTGTCTTGATGTTGGTGGTCTCTGCTGTGTTCTGCCTGGACCAGGAAGAAAAAAAAAGAGATTGAGAGATGAATGTGTACCTGGAAGGATGCTCTGGAAGAAAGTCTATCGACAAAGCAAACCAGAGAGGCAGAGATACGTGCTTTCTTAGATCAATAAAGAAATCGTTCTATAACCATTAACTGAATGGAGAAAGTTGTTTTGGGCCGGTTCACCAATACAAAACATCGACTTTGCCCTTGGCCCCAAGATTTGATTCTCCTTCCTCTTTACTCAGTCCTCTCATTGTGTTTTGAATAAATATAATATTCATTGAAATATTATTATATAACATAATATATAATATGAATATATAATATTCACTGTAATGTTCATTGAATATGTATTTTTTAGTGGAAACTCTATTGTCCAAATTTAATTTTTTACTCAATTTTCTATGGACTGCAGTTAAATGGCAATTGTTTCCACTTTGACTTTCTTGAAATTATTCCTTGTCGTAATCAATTCTTTTCATATGATTCTTGCTCTGGAGCTTTAGTTTGTTGGCCACTTTTCTTATTACTATGAAATTGGACTGATTGAGGTTTCTGCCTTTGTGGGTTTCCTTCTGTAGTCAGTAATTCTACAATGTTCAACTTTCTTGGTCACATTTTCCAGGTATCAATGTCACCATGTGTGATGTTAGCCATGGCCAGCTATAGTTAGACTCGATTGTTTCTCCCAGTATTACTTGCAATAGGTTGGATAAAGCTGATGATATCCGTTTCTTTACTTATCTGTGGAAAGATAAGAGCAATTTCCTGAGCACAATTTCCAGCATGCCCAACACGGCCTATTGTTTGGCTAATCCACATTTTCTGTCTACTCCTATCACTGCACACCCTAGAAATGCCTGTATCCACAGTGCTGTTAGATCCACAAGTAGATTCTGGGGAAAAAAAAAACAGCAGATTTTTAAGCAAGCTTTGCATGTTGCTGATGGACTCTCACCTGGTCACATCACTTGATCCTGGGAGACAGCCTGTGTGTCTGGCCCCCACCCCTCATCTTCAATTGGGGGTTTCCTCAGACCCGTGGCACAGGTTAGGGCTCCACTGAGTGCTCCGTGGGCCTTCCCAGGAAAGACTCTTGTCCAAAAGGAAGTAAGAGGATGTATCTGAGGAGATGTTGGCAGGCACAGGCAGGTGTACACATTTACAGTCAGGGACAGCTGTATTCCTTTGGAGGTATTCAGAAATTCTTTGGGGACATATAGTGAGAATTCATGACTGTCTCCCAAAATGTTGTACATATATAAGGTTTGTTGACTCTTCATCTACTTATTAGCCATCTTCATAAAAGATGTGAGGAAGAAAAATACAAAAAAGTAACAAGGTGAGGAAGTCAGACAAGTGATAAAACTAGGGGAACAAAGTAAATAAATATTTAGAAGGTTAGCACACAGACACACACGCAGAGGGAAATAGAGAATTTCAAATTCTGTAGAGTGCATATTGATGCCGAGCTTTCTATAGCCAAGGCAAAGAGCCCACAGTATGTTAAAATGCTTTCTAATGTCTCTAAGATATGGTACACACTTTACCAAGAGGGCTGGTGCGTTTAGCCCTTCTCTGTTATTGCTGTAGTAATGGTGAGTTTAGCCTTTACTTTGGCAGCAAAAGGGATGACGGAAAGCCGAGCTATACATGTTCAACTTTTAACAACACTTTGCTTTCAATCAAATTCCCAGCCATCGTCTCCAACCACAGAGAAATTTAAGAACTGGACCCTTTGCAGGGAGAGAAATACTTGCTAATCTGGATTGATTTGAAGCCATTAATCGTGTATGCAACATAGACACGTTTTGGTGGTGTAGTAGCCTGCATCATTGCCTTTCCTGACATAACAGAATGGTTAGGAACATCCTAATTTAGCCCTTCTTTCCATTCATTTTTTTCTGTGCCTGCTATGTGTCAGGTATTGCTCTGGATGTGAGAGATGCAGAAGGACATGTTCGCCCCACTACCCTGAACTCATAGTCAGGATAGACAAGCACCTGGAGGTGTCAGCAATGATAATTGGTCCATGAAGCATAGAATTTCAGTATCTGTGGGCTGAAAGCTCACTTTGCCTGGAGAGGCAACTGTTGGTCACATGAAGGGTTCCCTATTTGGGGCTTTCTCCCCTAGATCCCTAGAGCTCACTCTTCATTCCTTCTCTGTGCAGCTGCCCAGGGTAATGGTGTTCCTGTGTCATGTTTACACTTTAACCCATTTTGTCCCATGGTCTCAGATATCACATTTGCTCATCATAATATTTAAAGAATGGCTTACCTGTGTAAAAGATAATATATTGTCCAGTGACTTATTTATAAGATAATCTATATTTTTTGTTCTTAAGGATAATAAAAGATATATTTTCCAATAGGTTAAGGTTTCCCATCTATTTTAATGCACCTTTGTCAATTTTGTTGAAATATTCACAGAATGGAAAACTTGGAACTCAATGGGTTAAGCTATATGGGGGCATCCGTAAAGTCTAGAATAGCCTGTGCTTTCCTTCTCAAACTTGCTTGCTAGATGTGGGCTCAGGGTTTCCTCCTCTGTGTGATTGTCAAAGCCTTGTTGTCTGGATTCCAAGACAAAATTACCAAAAGACGCTAACCTTTTAATTCGGGTTCACAGAAACCCAGTTCAAGCGTCACTACCAACACGTAAGGCCCCCACCTCTGGTAGCTGCCTCATCCCCCATCCAACCAGTCTAAATACCGAACACCAAAAGCCAAGTGAATAACTCATGTTTTCTCTTCTGAAAAAGAGTGACTTGAAAGGCATATTAAGGCAACCATTCTCTCCTGCTCTAATTCTTTTCTTCTTCTCTCTTTAGGTCTGGGTAACCATTTGACGGTCCTCTCCATTCCTGGGGCCACACATGACCCAGTGCTTATATAACACTGACTTGCCTTATAACACACCAACAGCCCCCTTACACCCTCCTTGGGATCTCACGACATGCCTTTGAGATAGGTGGCTGTTAAGACTTTCCTTACAGGGAAGGGAGACTGTGGCACTGGCAAGGGATGAACCGGAGTCTGTCCAGTTCAGATGCACTACTTTTCTCCACTTCATGGTGTTGTGTCTTAAACAGCCAGGGCTCCAGAGGGTCTTAGCTACCCATTGGTGAAAGAATGGAGACCTTGGGCTGCACGGTTCTAGGGGGTCCTTATGGTCCAGTTCATATACTGTCAGGTGTGACAGTGTTGAAGTGCTGGGCTCCCAAAGACCATCTAAGACAGGGGTACCATGCAAGCAGTGAAATCCCTGTTAGTGTGCCTGGTCATTATATAAGCGGGCTGGATAGAACCACTCAGGTCTCTGAATACATGGGTGTGTATATTTGTCAAAACTCATTAAAATAGATGCACTTTATTGCATGTAAGTGGTAAGTCGATCAAGTTGATTTTAAAAGCCAGAGTAGAAAAAGCATACTCCAAACCCTGAACACCTGGAGTCTCACTAGATGTGAGACTTGCTCAACTGACCTCTTCACCTCCAATGGCTGATATTTTCTCTGGCCATGACCTTTCTTGATAATTGGGAGCTGGGCTATGATGGCAGATGGAAAGTGATGTGTATGTTTAGGGATGGCAGTGGCATTGGGAGTTTTTGATGAAATCTGATTGACTGATTGATTGATTGCCTAAAGCTCTTTCTGCTGCTGTTTTAGACTGAAAGCCATAGCTGTGTCTCTGGAACCAAGAGACAAGGGGGAGACCAGGGGGAGGCAAGCAGACTGCAAGGGCTGGAGTTGGAGATGTTAGGAAAAGACTCTGCTTTTCCAAGAGCACTCCTCTTGGTCACCTGCATCTGAAACACAGAAAGACAACACTAACATTCTCAAATGCTTAGCTGCTGACTGTTCCTCTGGGGCTCAATGACACCAGATTTGTATATGGCTAAAATCATGGGCATGTGAGTCTTGGTTTCCTTGTCTGTAAGTTGGTATAGTTAGTCCTGGCTCAAAGGAGGTGCTGAGTGCAAAACTCCTCTGAGTTATGAATATTTCAAGCCTGGCTCCAACTGCTCCCACTCTGTGATGTGTCCTCAGTGATGCCACCTCCTCTTGTCTCCTCTCCCCTCCTCTGAAGCCATACAGCCCTGATGGTCTCAGCCACACTAGGCTGCGATGCTGCTTTGGACTTCACTATTGTGAAGTCAAATTTCCTCAACCAGGATGTGAACTCCCTGTGGGCAAGGATGGGCTTTTATCCTACCTTCCCCATTAAGCAACCCACCCTCACCCCCAGTTGCTGTGTGAATGTCTTGCTGTATTTTTTCCATGGCACTTACCCACCATCTAAAATGATCTCATGATTGATTGCTTATTCGTTTGTCGCCTGGCTCCCCACTAGATTGTAACCTGCTGGTTACATTCATGGCCCTGCCCCCTAGTATCCTCAGTGGTTGGTGTCAGAGACTGTGGTCCTCTGTGGATACTTGGGATGGACGAAGAGGCCTTCGGCATCCCCCTCTTCCCAGCACAGATCTGGGCATACCCCAGGCTCCGCACAGACTTCCAGGTCTGTGTGCTGGTGATTGAATTATACACAGGGCCAGCCCCTGTCAGCAGATGGGCAGGGAGGGGATTAGGAAAGTCCCCAGGTGTCTGGCATGAATGGCACACAGGGGACATGGCTGATTTTATGGTTTCACTTGTGGTTGCTGATAGCAGCATCAAAAGAAATGGCTTCAGCTGCAGAGAACGCCACCATCTATCACCAGTGTGGCTCTTGTTGATCCGCTGTGAAAACTGATTTTTATGAGAGAGAATTTTAGTGGAAATGGCAGGTTTGTGAAATGGGAAGTAAAGACAGGTTGGAGGGATGCTTTGGAGGCCTCTGAGTAATATTTATCTTTTTAAATTTAGGAAGTAAATTCTAAAGGGAAAATTGACAGGTTTTTATCCCCCTTCGATTTTCAAATGGCAAGCTCTTGCTTCCCCAATAGGATTCTAGGTGACGACATCAATTTTCTTTGAAGGAGACACCCATTTTATGGGAATGACCTTTGTCCCATTCTGTATGATAAGAACATGATAGTATCGCAAGTCATTGAGTTCAACAAAACCAGTGTCTAATGTCTCCTGTGCCGTTCCTGCTTGCTTGGCTAAGGGGGGAATGTTCCAGAATCAGTGAGCCTAACTCTGAGTTGTCTTCTTCTTATGGTGTGCAGAGTTTCTTTCATCTAACGTCCAATTATGTCAGTTCACAGTCTTGAAACTCAATTGAAACCTATTGGGTTAGCTTTGTGTCACCTGAGATAATCAATCAATATATATATATATTTTTATATATATATAAAGCCTTATTTTGGTTCACAGTTTTGGAGATTCTGGTCCATGGTCAGTTGGCCCCGTTGCTTAGGGCCTGTGAGGAGGCAGCACGTCATGATCCAAGTATATGACAAACCACCACCTCTCGGATGGGAAGCAAAACATACAAAAAGCAAGGGTTGTGGTCCCAGGGTCCCCTTCAAGGACGTTAGGCCCACCTCCTACGAATTTCACTACCTCCCAATAGCTCCAAACTGGGGACCAAATCTTTAACACACAAGACTTTGGAGAACGTTCCAGATACATACAACAGCACTTGCCTAAGTCACAGAGCTAGTGAGTGGTGGGGCTGACGTTGGCTGCTAGATCCCAGCATGAAGTCATGAGCTACATTGTCCTGCCTCTCAGCAGGGCAGGGGCAACCAAAGGGGACTGCTCTCTCTCTTGGACCAAGCTAGACCCTTCAGCCTAGTTCCTGAAATAGCAGATGCATTTATTTAAACACTGAATCTTGACAAAAGCAAGTGAAATCTGTCAGGTCCCAGAAAGTTCTAGGATATGATTCCAGATTCCACCCCATGCATAGAGACAGGGAAGCCACTGAAAGAGACGGACTTGCTAAACAGGACGTGGAGCACCCAGGTGGGAGCTATGAGTATTGGCAGAGGGAAGGAGTTCTGTCAGTCACAACGAACTGTTTGGTTCCTGGAATAGATGGGCTTAATGGATTTCAAAGGACACTGGGAACTTGAGTGTCCTGGGAGGAGGGTGAGAATGTCCCCATCTGTGGAAACCTCCGTGCCCAGGTGGAGGTAGGTGCAGGTGAAGTGTAGTGATGGATGAGGGCGGCAATGAAGACATCCATTTGAAAAGGTAGGCTTGGAAACTGAAAGTCAGGAACCTAGCTTAACTAGCTGGCTGGGGTGGAGCCAGGAGAGTTTAGCTTAACCATCATATGTGGTAGTTAATAATGGGCAGAGCTGTAACATAGGGAGTTCACATTTAGGTCCTGGTCTAGGTTCTTAGCTGACCTGGTCTCTTACCTCTGTCTGACCCCTGTGTCCTTCCTGGCACCCCAAGGCCATCCAGACTCACCCTGCTTGACCAGCAGAATCCAGAGGGATAACCACAAGTCTCCTTTTATAGGAGACTTGTCTTTAGCTAGCATAGACCCAAGAGTGAGGCTTGAGTTAACACTTACCTGCTCATTTCCCTATCCTATTTCTTTGATAGGGAGAAACTCTCATCCTTACAAAGTGTCAAGCAGTGCCTGTCCTAGGACAACACCAAACGAGTCAGAGAACCAACCATACTGTCTGATTGTGACGGTCCTATTGAATTTGCCATTGTCACCAAGAAGCAGTCGCATGGTGTGGGGAATCACATTCAATTGTTTAATATTTTTAAAAAATGAGCCTCTCCCCCATGAGTAAAAGAACATCTCATAAAATCACAGAAAGAAAACAAAAAATAAAAACAAGAAACATTTCTCTCGCTCTTGGCAAAGGGCCCTGCATCTCTCAAGTCAGGGGATCTGAAAGCAGAGAGCCTTAGCCACGGGCTCTGTTGCCTCTGTTTCTCATCCTTCCTCTCCTTTAGGCAAAAGGACGCATTTTTAAATGGTTTTTCTCCTGGATGCTTTTCTCTCCGTCACAAAAAATGGTTTACACTGAAAAGAAGATAAAAAAAGTATATTCACCATATCCTGGAAAATTGCAAGATTTGATGTTGCAAAAACCTGTGTTTAGTTATTCACTGGAACCCCTGTGGTCCAGGGCCACAGTAATCTCTATAATTTCCCTCAGGATAAACATGTTAGGAACTGTCTTTAAGAGAAATTCAAGTGTCCTATCTTTCTCTGGTGTCACTGATCATAATAACAGAAATACGAATATGCTAGGCTTTGTGCAAACCCATTTAATCCCTATAAAAGCTTATGGGCTGTCATTATCCTTATTTTACAAAAGAGATCACTGAGACTCAGGGAGATTGAGTAAAGTGCTCAAGGTCAGCCAGGTGGGAAATGCCAGCTGACAGTCAACCCCAGGTTTCTCTGGCTCTAACGACCATGAGTCTTTGCCCCAACGCTGCCTCCCCCCTTAAAGTGGAATGACCAGAGTGATTTAGGTGAAGAAGAATTCCCAGTCTCTCTCCAACTTGGTGATTCCTAAAGAACATCATATCCATGCCATTAATTAATAAAGTCACCAATCTCCAGAAAAACCACTGGTTGAGAATTATAAGCTTGTAAGTGACACATTTTTATTTAATTACAAAAGCTCGGGAGATGGAATGTAATTTCATGCTACATCTCCTTGGCTTGCTTATTACTTTAAAGCAACTGTATCACTGAGAGCATTTAAAAGAGAAATTGCTCCCAGGGATATAAAAACCTTTAGATGTTTGCATCTAAATAAAGTGGCGGCGCCATTAAAGGACAGATAAAGGAATATTATTAAGCAGTCTGTAATTAAAGAATTGATTCTTTCTGCATGAATAAAAAGCAAAAATAAGTATTAATTAGTGATTAATACAATCTAAGATTAGGTTAGGAAGATGAGCTCAAGTGAAGCACTCAATCCCATATTGAGCAGTATATTGTTTTCCAATTAGAAGGTTTATATTTGAGGAAGAATTATAAAAAGGCAAGTTAATGTTTTCTACTCAACTTAAAGCTGTAATTATTCTTTTACAATAATTTTGGATTTTTTTCTTTCTTTTCTTTTTTTTTTTTTTGTATTTCCCTGAGTTTTTGGAGCTTCCGGTAGGAACAGGAAAACATGGCTACTTTGCATTGGTGACCGACAGCAGTCAGGATCAGACTCCTACTACTTGTGATCACTGGCCTAGTAAATCCTCAGGTGATGGCCCAGTCCCTCAAGTTTAGCTCCTTTACCTCCACTATGGGGGAAATTCCTTTCAGAGGGAATAAGCGTTTCATTCCATCATGAAATATAATTTGAAAGCAAATTCTCCAGGGACCTTGAGCAGCCATACCAATGACCCCCCCCCCCCCCCCCAGTGGGCCAGGTCTTGGCTCTCCTCCCAGTGGGGTTCAGGGTGGGCAGCAAGAGGAGAGGAAAGGCCGAGGAGAAGGGGGGATGCAGGGTCCATGAAGGCAGGAATGGATCCCTGGATCTGGTATCCAGCCAGATGCCCTGGACAAGCAGCAGCTTCTCCCAGCTTCCCTTTCCTCCTCAGGACAGTGGCCGCTCCCTCCCTGATGTCACTGGGGGCTACACTGGTTGAGCGCCTGAAGGGCACTTCAAGCCCAGTTGTTCATGAGCTGCCATTTCCTTCCCTCTCCTCAGCCAGCCAGCTGTGATTCAAATGCCTGCAATCTGCCCAGTGGCTCCGAGCCCTATGCTGGGTAATGCTTTGTGGTGGTGGTCTTGAAGTTTAGGGAGTGAGGGGCCTTCTGTTTTTATTTTGCAAACTGTGCAGTGAGTTCTGCCTGGAGACATCTCAGTTCTACCAGGGGATGGTCTGTCTCCCCAGGGAGTGCATTCCTTCACTGGGGGTATGTGGTTGACCTCTTTTGACTGGTGTCCTTCAAAATAGTCCTGTCTACATGCAAAAGGATTTGAGTAAATTCAGCAACAGAGGCAAACAAACAGCCATAAATGGGTACCGATTTAATTCCATAAAACAAATCATTCGCTTTTACCTGTTATGGCAGTTTTCCAAGGGGCTTGACTGGGTTTCTCACATTCCCGCTGGTTGTGTTGAGAAATGAATGCAGTGCTTAAGTAGAACTTACATGGTGCCAAATATTCAGCTGATGGTATGTGAAAGGACTTAATTCACTGCAGTTATTCAGTCCATCTGCGAACTCTCACCCTAATGTTATAAAAAGACACTTAAACAGGGGAAAAAAAAACATGCTAAAGGAGGAGTTTTGTGGAATTGTTGCACTGGGATTGGGGCATCCTGCACTTGCAGGGTGTTGGGACATGGCCTAAAGTGCTGCCAAACCCCCATGATGTCATTCAAGATGGTGCCATTGGGGAAGGGCCCTTCAGAAAGAGATGCTTCCAGATTCTTGGTGCTGAGAAGTTTTTTTATTTTCTTTTTCTTCTCTTTTTTTTTCTGAGTCAAGAGAACTTCAGATATGCAATTTTCCCCAGGGACAGGGAACTCTGAGGAATTCATGCAGGATCCCATAGAATAGGCTCAAAGCCCTGTCAAAGTCAGAGAGCTCTGAGGCTGAGCTGTCGGGAGAGGATGAGTTGAACCAGAACTTTCTCCTCTCCTCCCCGCGCATCCTTCTTTTTCCTGAGTTCCAACACTGAATAGGTCAGGAACCTCAATGAACAAGGTGGATGGAGTCACAAAAGGGACTGAGGGAGATCCACTCACCTCCTTATACTCCCTTTCTACCTCTGCCAGTAGTATGTCTGAGCCCTGACAGGGGAGTTTCAATTTTAATGAAGAAGGACATTTTTGAGTATGACATTGAACTGGACACATTTGTTACTGAACCAAGAATATATTTGTGACTTAAAGTTATAGTGAGAAAGTGGTGATCTTACAGACCCAGATGTGTTAGTCAGTTTTCTCTTGCTGTGATTCAAATACTTGACAAGAACACCATAGAGGAGGCTCATGGCTTCAGAGGTTCAGTTCATGGATGGTTGATGGCCTTGCTCTGAGCCTGAGATGAAACAGAAGATCATGGCGGAAGGGCATGCATAGGAAAGCTGGCATCCAGGACTCAGAGAGGGTGGGCAAGGGGCTGTAGAGAAGATATACCCCCCCACCCAGGTCAGGTCCCTAGTGACCCACCTCCTTAATCCATGCCTTACCTGCCCACAGTTATTGCCCGGTGCAGAAGTTCTTTCTGAATTGATTAATTCATCCAATGGTTCTATCTGCAGATTAGGTTGCAGCTCTCAGAATCTAATTAGGTCACCTATGAACATTCCTGCATTAACACAGGAGCTGTTGGGGGATACCTCATATCCAGACCATAACAAGTTATGGTTTATATGCAACTGAACTGCATGAAAACATCCTGTAATTCTGCTTGTTTAGCACACTGGTCATAGGGGCCTATATTTAGCCCCTACCTTGGTCGGAATCATGCCCAGGGCTTCCCATGACTCCTTTGATTTAATCTTGTTCACAATAGACCTGACAGGTGGATAGAGTCAATCAGCCAATACCTCTGGCACCTATTAAATGCAAGGTCCTGCTCCCCCGCCTTGCTTTCAGGCCAGGTTTGGTTCAGCCTTTGAACCTGGCTGTACTACTCTTGGGTGCCACTGCCATGCATGAAATGAATGCCTCTTCCAGAAAGCTCTGAAGTTAGAATGTCCTTTGGTAAAAGTTGGGGAGGACGCCTGAGATCCTGCAGGATATGCGGCTGCTTCTTTGCCACGAGACTCAGCTGGGTTCTGGCTGCTGAGCCATCCATTTACATGGCAGGGGTTGTTCTTTCTGCCTCTTTCTATTAAGTCCAGATTTAATTGTCAGGACCAAGTGGATGCAGTTTCTCTGCCCATCACAGGAAATGTGCCACCCCAGCAGGTGGGCACCATGGGGCATGTGCCAGGGAAGGAAGCAGAGGTCCGAGGAGTAGGTCCAGACACCTGTCACTGAATATCAGCCCAGCCTCTAGGGCTGAGCCCCGTCCACATGGTAGGTCAAGCAGGAAAGTCCACTGGCCACTCGCCACCTCAGCGCCCACTGCCATCCTTCCCAGGCAGCTGCTACTTCTGGCTCCTGGTGATGTTTTGTGGTTGGATTTGACTTTTTCCTTTCTGCTTTTTTGAGAGGAGGTTAGACACAATCATCTCCTCTTGAGGGGGCTGCCAGGAACAAATACTGGCAAGTCACTTGCTGTTCCCTTCATGGCTGAGGAAGCCTGGCCCTGTCATTGCATTATCCAGCAAGCCATGCTCATCCACTAACCAGCGAGAACTCGCCCTCCTCCCCAAACTGCTGCCGCCTCCTTCTCAGATGCACGTTCTGAGGTGCATTCTATCATGATCAGAGCTTGAGGTGGGCTCTGCTTCAGCCAGAGCCAGTATGTTCCTCAATTGCAGGACCTCTGTCTGTTTGGCACATATGAAGGACTGAATGCTTGGGTCCTTCTCAAAACTCATACGTTGAAACCTAATCCCCAAGGCAATGGCATTAAGAGGTGAGGGTGCTGGAAAGTGATCGGAGACCTTGTGAGTGGGATTAGTGTCCTCATAGGAGACCACAGGGGGCTGCCTTGCTCCTTCCTCCATGGGAGAACACAGTGAAAAAACAGCCCTAGGAAACAGGACGGAGACCTCACCAGATATCAAACTCTCCCCAGCCTTATCTTGGACAGTGCAGTCTCCAGAACTGTGAGAACTCAATTTCTATTGTCATAAGCCGCCTAGCTTATAGAAGTGTGGTCTAGGAGCCCAAAAGGACTAAGAGAACCTGAGTGTCTGAATTATTAAGATAAGATCCTCAGGACTGATCCCGTTTATGTGTCCTCCTAAGAATTGCTTTCACTAAGATGAAGTTTGTATTAATTGTAGAGAAGTTGTCCCAGATATTTCCGATTTCCCGCTAAGTGGCCAGGGTAAAAAAGACCTAGGGGGAGGTACTCCTTCTGACCCTAGAATCTGAAAAAACATTCTTTGCTTTATTTTTGATTCAAACGTCGGATAAAATTTTTCTCCCACGGATATTACACGAAACCTTCTTGCTTTGGCTACTGGGAAACTCAGTGCCAAAATTTGAAGATTGAATTTAATGGTTCCAATGGCAACAAGCTATTTTTCTCTTGTCATTGTTGGTACTATCCTATTAATTCTTTTCTTGATTTTTAAAAAATGTATTCCTATGCTGTTTAACTGAATTTGAACATATAGTACGTTGCCACATAATCCCTCATGGAAGTTTTTCGGGGAATATATAAGTACAAACTTAAGGATATAAGATGGATCCCTTTCAATATCAATTTCCTTTTGAGCCATGAGGGCAACAAATGACACATGTCAAAGAGATCATGCAAAAATTTCAAAGTATGTGGCAAAGTATCAGCGACTTGATTCTTGAAATAAGGATATAAAAGTGACTAGAAAGTAGACAGAGAAAGGTTGCGGAAGAAGAGTTTTTCTGGAGAGAGTTCTGCTTTCTTTTGCCATAGTGACAGGGAACTGTACTTCCCACTTCACTTTAAGCCAAGAGAAAATGGGTGTGAGGCATGGTGCCACAGGTTTGTAATCCCAGAGACTCCTGGGGAGGCTGAGACTGGAGGATGGAAAGTTTGAGGTCAGACTCAGCAACTTAGCAAGACCCAGTCTCAAAGTAAAAAGTTAAAAAGGGCTGAGGTTGTAGCTCAGTGATAAAATATTCCTGGGTTTAATCCCCAGCACTCGCCCCACAAAACAAAAACAAAACAAAACAAAGAAAAAAAAAAAAGAGAGAAAGACAAAGAAGGACTTCCTTGGAGCCAGAGTGAGTTTGGTCTGTGTTTCCAGCAGCAGCTGGGGGTGCTGTGAAGCCCTACTCCTCCACTGCAGAGATAGGCCTGAGCAGCTGTCAGCCTCTATCTGGGTCCTAAAGAGGGATTCTGCAGCCAGCTCACCCTCCTTTCCCAATCATCCAGCACAGAGGATATTTCTCATGGAGTCGAAGGAAATGAACCTTCTGGAGATAAGGCTGCCCAGAGTCGCTTTGTATTCTATCCACAAGAACCACCTGGGAGAGTAATGGGTCCCACTAGAGAGAATCAATGTAGGGGGTCCATGGGCATCTAGATACCAGGATGGGCTTGGCCAGGTGAAGGGCAGGGCACTGTCAGGATGCCAGAACCCATTTCTAGGGAGGTATATGCAGAAGTCCTGACAGCTCCGAGAGATGAGGAATCAGCTGTCAGCACTACTGGACCAGAGGGGGCAAAGTGACAATATGGACATCCCTCCTTTTCTGCTTACCTGTCTGTCCTCTCCACCTTGAAAGGAGGGAGAGGGCTCTGTGCCTGGGCTGCAAGGGAGAAGCAGGGTGGACCCGCCTCTCTGGGGCAGGGGAAGAGCTCACATCCGCCCATGTTCCTGATTTGGCTAGTACCTGGCCTGGGCCTTCTAACAGATGCCGTGTAACTGTGTTTGAGCCTTCACTGTCCTACACCATCTCATCACCTAAGATAGAGACCAGATGCTTTATTAGAGAGCCTCAGCCGTCATCCAGGGCAGGAGAAGGACTGCCCTCCGTGAATGCATTTGAAAAGAGTAGGAGGCCAAAATAGCACTTGGTTTCTGATGATTTCCCATGAGTCCCGCGTGATCAGTGAGTTGGTTTTATAGATGGAATCGAGCCCCGCCAGTCCTCCTGGGCTTCCATCAGCAGGTTTGCTTTTAGAGTTGTGACGTCAAGGGCCAGCCTTAGGCAAAAAGTACTCTCTTTGATTCCTTCCCACCTTGCCTGTCCTGGCCTTTCTAATTCCTGCTCTCTCCCCTCTTCCCCTCTTGACTTGCTTGACTCCCAGGGCAGTGGGGGGTTTGGTTTCCACCCATGGTGCACACCCGGGTTGGTTTGGGCAAAGACTCACTCTCAGCCTCACTCAGAGGCTTCACAGGGGTCCTTCTGGGCCAGACTTTCATGTTCTTTTGGTTGTTGGAGAACAGATCTGAAGCATCTTCTTGGGAGAGGTCTGGAGGGAAGGCCCTAGGGAAGGGGCTCCTGAGAGTTCAGCTCCACAGCAGGTTGTACAGATCCTGGCCCTGGGTGAGGGCGATGCCTTCCCAGCTCCACCAAGTTCACCCGAACAGCTGAGCAAACAGAAGCTCAGAGATGGTGAACTTTGACAAGACTGCCCAGCAAAAATGGAGGCAGCCAGGATTGGAGCCTGTGTCTTTGGCCTCTGAGGCCAGCATTTTGTTCTTTGCCCATATATCTCCGCCTCTTTCAGACTTAGATGTTTGAAGGACAGCAAGAAGGGAGGAGGGACTAGTTTTTAGCTGGTCTTGGGTGTAGAAGACTCTAAGGGCAGTAGCAGCTTCAAGGGGCAAAGAAAATGCAGGCTGAGCCCCTTTTCAGAAAGCCAGGAGAAGAGCCCCAGGGGCTGGCTGGGTCTGAGAAGGACTCTGCACCCTATGCAGTGAGTATGTCAGAATTCCCAGGGGAGTGGCAGGGATTCTGCTGCCTGTGAAGCGTGTGCAGCTCACATGCACAGCCGTCTGCTTATTTGTGCACTTTAGCTCCAGGTTTGCAGCACAGCTGAGCATCAAGCCATGTCCTGGGTCAGGGCTCAGACAGATTTTGGGGAGCTGAGCACGAGCTGGGGAAGTCAGGATTGGATGCCTCAGGGAAGCATCATCAAAGGAAATCAGTGTGGGTTGCCTGTGTCGTCTGAAAGCTTCCAGCAGCTACATGTAAAAAAAAAGTAAAAAAGGAACTGGTAAAATTAATGGTAATAATTATTTCATCCACTGTAGCAAAATGTTATTTTTTTAAACATGTAATTGATATAAAATTACAAAAATATATTTTTTAATTTTTTTTTTTGGTTCTGTCTTGAAGCTGGTACGTATTTTCACTTGTTTGGATCAGCCATGTTTCAAGGGTTCAGTAGTCACACGTGGCCAGTGGCTACTGTATTGGACAGCACAATCTAAGAGATAAAGTCCAATGTTAAGGCTGCAATAGACCTGTGTCCTGTGTCTTCTAGGGACCTGGGGCAAGCCAGGCAGGGATCCCTAGGATCAGAGGTTTGGTCCAATGGGGAGTGACCTTGAGTGTCCATAATCAGAAAGAACCAGGGACACCAGATATCCATACTGGCTGGAGATCTTGGGAGTTCCAGCAGTGCTCAACGCTCTCCAGGTGGCCCTGTGCTCCCTTCTCTGGGTGAGGTGGTCCCTGATCAACTCTAAGTGTCAGAGCTGCTGCAGATACTGGGGAGGAGTAAAAGTGAAATATATCAATCTCTCCATCTTAATATAGGTCCTCTTTCTAGGAGTCCTCCTCACGGGCAGTTTCTGTCCTTTCAATCTCACCATCTGGCAGGTTCTGGAACATTCTCTTCTGTTCCAACCTGGAGGACAGGCATTGTGTGACAGCCCTTGCTTCCACTGACTTCCAGCTTTGTGCTCTGAGAAAGGCCCAGAGGGGCGGCTGAGTACACAGTGAGCTGGGCTCTGGGCAGGTAATTCAGAAGCATGGCTCAGCTTCTGGCTTGGCTGCCATAACTACGCGGCCCTGGTGGGCTCAGTGCCTCAGAGACAGGCATGTGGTGCTGCTGGGGAAAGATCTGCACTACACTCCCTTCTGGTCCCTGACTCGATCACCTTCCGTGATCCCTCGCCTGCCTGCTTGCACTGTGCACGCAGCGCACACTCAACAGTTGGTGCTGTTGGGGAGCCAGCACAGCGTTTGCGTCTCTCCCCTGGTGCTGGGCTCTTCTCCCTCTCCCAGGAGTTTCCTCCTACCCAGCTCCTGCACCAGTGCTGCTACATCCCATCCAGGCTGGGAAGAATGGGTTCTGCCAAGCCCATCCTTGAAGCCCCAGAGTCGAACAGATTGTGGTTTCTCAATGCTCTCTGTGGATTTGCATGTCTGACCATGACACCTGCTGTTCCACCTCTCTGAAGTGTTTTCTCACCTTGTCCGGCTGCTGAACTTATAAAAATATCCTGGTTGCTTTTCATTTCTACCTTGAAGCTCTCCCCCTCCCCGCCCAAAGAGGATGTGGCCGCTTGGCTTTGTACAACGAATCGCTGCCTGTGTTACAGGGTGGGTGACAACCCATGCAGAAGCTGTCTCTCCACTCTCATCATCTCAAGGGGTGGCCCCGTGGTTAACTCATCTTTTCCCTCCAGCACTTGGACAGAACAGGCACCTAGTATGAGTCCTAAAATAAGCGTCGGTGTTAGGGAACCGTTTGATGGCTCTCCGGATGACTTCCTTTTAGAAGGGGAAGGAAATGACAAAGCTTAACTGGAAGGAAGCCTTGCTAAGGGCTGAATTTTAGACATCTTTCAGGGAAGTATATTTGAGAGGTGTCGGGAATTCCTGGGGCTTTTCTAATTACAGTCTGTCCTCCACCTTCTCAAGTTTTATATCCATGAGTTCCATCAATTTCAGATGGGAAAAAAAATATGGGGGAAAAATCGTGTCTGTACTCAGCAGGTGCAGATTTTTCTTCTTGCCATTATTCCCCAAGTACTGTAGTATATGGTATAATAATGGTCTATGTAGAACTTACATTGCATTAGTAACAATCTAGAGCTTTGTAAGCAATCTAGAGATGATTTAAAATATACAGAAGGATTGGATGTTATATGCAAAGACAGCACTATTGTTTTTTTTTTTGTTTGTGTGTGTGTGTGTGTGTGTGTGTGACATTGGTGATTAAACTCAGGGGTGTTCTACCACTGAGGTACACCTCCAGCCTTTTTTATTTTTCAGAATTTTGAGGCAGGATGTCACTATATTGCCCAGGTATAGTTGGCTTTGGACTTCTCCTGCCTCATCCTCCTGGGTTGCTGGTATTATAGGTGTGCACCACTGTACTGGGCGACACAGCACTATTTCACATAAGCGACTTGAGTATCTGTAGATTTTTGTATCCATTGGTGATCCTGGGACCAATCTCCTGTGGATGATAAGGTAGTAAAGAGTATAGCGTAGGAATATACACAGGAGATGTTTGTTTGCTTGATGTCTGAAAATTGAAAGGATACCTCAGTCTTACTTTGATTCTAGGAAAAAATACACCATGCTTCTATCCATCCCAATAGAATTCATAAGAAAACTATACCTTTTGAATCCGTTTTCTAAGCCTCTCATATGTCATTGGGAGTAGATTCATTGAGGGCAATGAATCTGTTTGTAGTGTTTTTAGGGGCAATCTCTCAGTAAACTGGAGGGCTGGCAGGGGTGGAGGACAGACCTCAAGTCATTGTGAATTTGCCTTGGGATATCCACGTAGTTTTTAGGGGCAACTTCTCAGTAAATTGGAGAATTTTCACAATTGTGTCCTGACCATACCAAGAATCATGTATCACTCTCATGTTTAAAGAATGGGCGTTCGAGAGGTTTTCTATGTGAGCGTTGAGGTGTATATCAGTAAAAGCAAAGCGTAGAGCTCCCTGAATGGCTAGAAGATGACTGGAGTTCCCTATAACTCAGGAATGGTGTGAGATTGTTGCTCTACCTCCGGGAGGGAAGCTGCCCGTATTGATTAGTTCCCTCTCCGACGTATGCCACGGGTTTGAAATAAGTCAGCTCTTGACACGATTATTGATGCTCTGATTGTTTTTCTTTCTTCCCCTATTTTCAGTGGTGCTGTTGGTCATGCCCAAAGAGAATGCAACAGGAGAGTGGCAGAAAAGGAAACAGCAGCAGGAAATGCTTTAAGATGCTCAGCTCAGCAGGACGTGAGGGAGGAAGGACAGGCGTGAGCAACAGGCGAGCCTGGATTCAAAGCTGGCTCTGTCCCAACTTCCCTGTGCATTTCTATTATCACTTTGGTGCCTCCTCAGCACATGGGAGCAAGGGGACCAGAATGCCTGCATTCAGACATGGCCTCCCTGGTGCCCTGCCCTACCAAGAACAACAGGACACACAGGGTTCTCCTGCGGATTCTGTCAGACTCAACACAGCCACTCAGGAGATGCAGGGGAGAGTGAATCATGCAATCACACACCAAGAAAACCCATTCCCTCCAGAACCCAGAAGGCATGCACTCCGGCTGAATAAAGCCGTTAGATGGGTCAGTTCATTGTTTTAACCAAGCGGGTAATTCTCTCATCCTGAAAGAATGATCACTTTGGGTTTATGTTCTATTTCACACAACGTGCAGGGTTTATATGGTAGAGTGTTAATTAAAATTTTATTACTGGATATAAATTGATGTTTCTAAGTGCCTTCTATAAATGCAAGACATTTTCTTTTAAATGGCTGCATATCAACCTCAAAGCTGCCCTCCTGGCATCCAGAGGCATCTCCACCACCAATAGGTTGAAATTGCCTTTTCAGGGAATTAGATGGGTTGCATCCTGATATTTGACTGACAGGTTCTCTCCTGAGGAAAGCTGTGGCTGCCGAGTATAAGGATGGATTAATGGGGCTGGGCCTATGACCATCTTTGCCTACCTGAAACAGCCGCCTCTTTCTGGGAGGCTGTCTCTACTCTCCGCAAAGCACCTTTCTGGGCTGTGCGGCTGTCTCCACTCTCCGCTTTGGGGCAAGACTGCTGACCATCCTCATGGACTCCTGGACTCCTTCCTCCATTTGGTGCATGTGGTTTCCTGGGCTGGGAACAGGCTGCAGGGGCTGGTGGGCTGAGGTGTTCATGGTCAACTGTATTGGAAGCATCTGGAAGTAACAGCTATGCTTATTTTGACAAAGATCATATTTTAACGTTGAAGGTGAAAGACTTAGACATTTCTAAGCCTGTATATTTATAAAAGTAAATATTTCCCAGGCAGGAAAAGAATCAGAATTAAATCATTAGAAACCAAAGCAGTGGTTCAACACCTTCATTAATTCTCTCAGCATTTGTTATAAGAACCATGACATTGATCTTCTAGTTCTTAATGTGCAGCTACAAATAATTTTGCACAATGCCAGGACCTCCTTATGGGGGAGGGGGGTGTCTTATGATAACTTAATAGAAAATGAAGACCCATTGTCTTTGTAATTCTCAGGGGATTTCATCGATATCTTGGTGTCTGCCTGAGCTTCCCTGGTCTTGGCCATTGATTCTCTAGTCTGGCTGCTAAGTGGGATCCTGGACATCTCCCAAGCATGGTCCTCTCTCATGGTCAGGTCTGCTCTGTCATCAGCACAAAGCGGGGAAGTCTGCCAGTGGAGTCTGCCTGCCTGTGATTGTCCCTTGTCACATGTTTATCCTGGGAATTCCCCTCCCATCTTCTACTAGTGAGCTCATGGCAGCTTGGGGTATTCACGCTGACATCCTGGCACTGAGTACCCCAATGCCATCTCACATAAATAATCTGAATGACAGCTTATACATCCGCTTAGTGAAAAGCCAAACAGATCTCAAACAAAGGGACTTGGTATCAAGTGACTCTACTGAATGACCCAATTTTGTAGATCGAATGTCTGTAACTTCGTTAGTCCTAGGTCAAATCTGACTCCACTTTCTCTGACTGTACCTTTGCGGTTCTGGGTGAGGGTCCCGGGCCCTCACAGAGCCATCTCAGTGTTATTGGGCTCTCTAAGACCTCCTTGGGAGTGACTGGTGCACATTACTGCTGTGCACCAGTGTCTGTTTCCCCTTCCTTTATGCACACGTGCATAGCATACTTTCCCTTAGATTGTGCCTACTTCTGGCCCATGAAATAAAGATGGACACAGCATGTGTCAATATGGGCTGAGGCAGGGACAAACCCACATGGGACTCTCTTAGTCTCTTTCCTCCCCTCTTGCAGTGAGTATTTTTGCCCTTATTTTTATACATATCCTCTTACACTTGGGTCCTGGATTTAATTTGTAATATATGGACTCTGATTTAGTGTGCACAAGTTTTTTCTACCAGCCTAATTGGGTTGGAAGCTCATTGACAGAATATGTGAATCTATATGAACAAAGCATGCTGGATCACCAGAGTCTCTCAAAGTCACCCAGACCCACATGTGACTGAGCAAGAGGAAGACTTCTGTTGTGTTAAACCAAGGAGACTTGATGGTTATTTGTTACTACAGCAAATCCTTGTCCCATCCTGATAACTGTGACAAAAATCGCATTGGTGGGGTTTGCTACTTATGTATGGCATTTGCCTGTGGTTGTATGACCCACAGGAATGAGTCTTTAAAGAACATTCCATAGTTCAGTGAAGATAGCGACCCATAAGAGGAAGAGCTCAGTTTTCCAATAAGATTTGTATTAGCCAGTATTCTGATGCTATGACAAAATGCCTGAAAAAAAAAAAAACAACTAAAAGGAGAAAGATTGATTTTATTTCACAGTTTCAGAGGTTTCAGTCCATGGTTGGCTGCCTGCATTTTTTCTGGGCCTGTAGTGCAGCAGTACATCATGGCTGATGGACATGGCAGAGTAATTAGAAAAGTCAGAGAGGGAGAGAGAGAGGGCTGGACAGAAGAGTGAGAAAGAAAGGAGCCTGTGACAAAATATGCCCTTCAACGACATATCTCCAGTGACAAACTTCCTTTAATTGGATCCCACCTCCCACAATTTCTACCTCCCATTTGTGCATTAGGTTATAAATCCATTAACATGGAACTAGAGCCCTCATGCCCCAATCACTTTTAAGTCCTACCTCTGCACAATTCTGCATTGGGGACCAAACTTTCAACGCAGGAATTTTTTTTTGGGGGGGTGGATATTCCATACCAAAATCATAACAGGATTCAAGGAAATTAAACTCAAGAAGTGTAGGAATAATAGGCCCATCTAGGGAAGTTCAAAGCAGAAGCATGCCTAACATGTGTGATGTAAGAACTGGTCTGATTTGGTTTGCAAGGAATGGAACATTTCCTCATGTTTCAGAAATCACATCAAATTCAATTTGAGCAACTAGTTGCTAAGCATGATTCCTAAGGTGGATGGTTGTTCACAGCCCCGGGGGCCTTATTATGACAGTGCATCCAGGTTGATTTCATTCTGCTGACACTATTGCCTGAGGTCTCTCTTGGGTGACCAGAGTCAGATTTGTCTGTTATAAATATCAGAATTAGTACTCTCTTCACTGGTGTTAGCAGCTCTCAACCAATGGGTGAAGAGGGTTGGCCCGTGAATAGCCTCTGCACAGGGGGTGATCCATGCTGTGTGCGTGCTGCTTGCTCTGCAGGGTCAAGTTCCAGTCACTCTCAATGATTCCCTCTCAATAACACCTTTTATTGGGTATGTCCTATGACTTGTCTGTTTTCTTACTCAGCAGGGGCTGAGTTGTTCTGGGGTCACTTCCCACAAAACACTTTGCACTCAAATACTCCTCTCAGGCTGTGCTTCTGGGGAATCCCAAAGTATGACAATTCTTTTTGAGGATGACTGTCCATGTGACATGTGAAAAGGGATAAGCAACAGGAATTTGCTACATTCTTGCAAGGAAAGGGAAAGGTAATCATGTAAATACTGCCTTTTTTTTTTTTGGGCAATGTGCTCCATCATGTTTTCAAATATAATTGAAACAATCACCTCGTGAGGCAGATTTTTATCCTAATTTCACAGAAGAATGATTGGCATCATTTCTTGGCCTTTTGGCTAAGATCAAGTGCAGAAGAATGATTGGAAGCTCGAAGAAGTTAAAGCTAAAAGATGGAGGAGGAGTTTAGAGACTTTTGAGATTTGGGGGTGGGTAAAAGAGACCATGAGGGAGCAGAGGAATCCTAAGCTTTGGGGACTCTGTCACAGGCCATGCTTCTGATCATCTCTTCCTACTGGGGAGAGTTCAATTGTTTTCCATTCAGTCTCAGAGATGATGATGGTGGACAAAATTTGGGCATCCCTTTCATCTCACTGAAAACAACTCGGTTCATGAGGTTCTAAAGGATTTCCACGGATGACCTTTCTTCAAGCCTACCCAGTACTTCTGTTCTTAATTGGACAGGAATCCACTTGGGTTGTGAAGTTAATTTCACTATATGGCCTCTGAGTTAGTGTGCCCAGGGTACCATAACAAAGTGCCACAGACAGGTTGGCTTAAACAGTGGAAATTGATGTTCTCCCAGCTCTGGAGGCTAGAAGTTTGAGAACAAGGTGTCAGCAGTGTCGGTTTTTCCTGGGGCCTCCCTCCTTGGCTTGTAGATGGCCATCTTTTTCCTGTGTCTTCACACAGTCTTTTTTCTGTGTGGGCCTGTGTCCTAATATCCTTCTCTTATAGGGACACCAGTCATATTGGATCAGGGCCCACCTCTATGTTCTCATTTTACCTTGATCATATCTTTAAAGGCTTCTTTCCAGTTACCTTTATGTCCTGAACCAATAGGGATTTATGAGTTTTGGAGGGATACATTTTAGCCCATAATAGTCTCTACATGGAAGTTTGACCTCATTTTTTCTCTCAATCTTATTGGTTTGGAAGCTCTTTGACAGCATATCCTCATTAATTTCTTAATTTGTGTGATGAGAGACGATGATAAAGCACCTCTTAGGCCCTATGAATGGAAGAAGAAACGTGGCTGAATGAGGGGTACGAAGGAGTGGGAGGGGAGACACTATGATATCATGTGGGAAGAGTATTCTAAATCTTGGGGAAGGGCAAGAGCATTTCTTGTCATCTGTCCCCACCAGGTCTGTTCTGTCGGATGCCCCACACATATTCCTCTAAGGGCTGCTTGTGGCTGACTTACCTACATCCCTGCCTGCCACTCAGGCTCAGAATATCTCAGGCCTTTTCACCAGTGGGTCAAGGTCAGGCGAAGGGAGGCTCTTGAGCTGCCAAGAGGAGTTAGAAATTGGAGAAATTGCTCCCAGGGAGCTCTAGGCGAGGCCTGAGGCTGGCAGCTTAATGGAGCTGAGAGAAGGATTGGGCAGGAGCGTTGGGTGGCCTGAGCTTCCAGGGCCTTGTAGGAGTCACTGATAGGTGGAATGAAAGCTTCAACATCACCTGGAAATAGCACGCTGGGCAGGAGCAAACACGGCAGGCTCTCCTCTCAGGAGTTTGCAGCTTTGATTGCACTTTTGGGGTCAGTTTTGCATAGAGGATGGCAGGAGTCAAGTCTTTTATGAGGTCGCAAATACTATTGTCTCATGTTGAAACAAAACTAGGGACTATGTTTACAAAGGGAATTTCATAGGGGCATTTGGACGCACAGGACTTAGAAGGCTGAAAAGGAGTGAAAAAATAACACCAGGGAACAGGGAGGTGAGGGCTCACTACAGACTATGGGAACGAGGGAGAGAATGGAGTAGCCCAGAGAAGATCCCCCACAGAGTCAGGGCTCCCCAGCTGGAGCTGTTAACCCAGGAGCAGAGACGGGGTCTCTGCAGGGCCAGGTGCTCCCCAGGTACAACCGATGCTTTGGAACTTTGGAAGCTCAGACAAGAGGCTCAGGGAAGATCAGATGTCTCCAGGCAGAACATTACCTGGCAGCTACAGGTACCTGGAGGGATCAAAACAAAGTTGGTCAAAATAAGCAGGGACTAAAATCAATTTTAGCTGCTGAAACTAGGGCCATGCATGGTGCAAAAGTGGCAGAACAAAGCAAAAAGACCTGTTTGCTCCTCAGAGTCCTATCTTACAGTCTCCCTCTAGTGGCCTCTACGGGTAGGTGCCATCTGACAGAGGAGGAATGCAGTTTGCAGAGTTCCTATTCTAGAATCCCCAAGCAGAGAATAGAAGGTGGATTTTGAGAGATACAGTCTGTTGGGATGTTATCACAAGACTGAAATAAAACTGGTAGATTATAAACATCAGCAATGCATTTCTCACATTTTTGGAAGCTGAGATGTCCTAGCCAAGGATCTGACAGATCTGGAATCTGCTGAAGGTTCAATTCCTGGTTCATAGATGGTAACTTTCTGCATGGTGAAAGGAAGAAGGGAGCTCTCTGGGGCCTCTTTCATAAGGGTGCAAATCCCATTCACAAGGATTCTCCCTCATGACCCAATTGTCTCCCAAGGTTCTGCCTCCTAATGTACCATCGCCTTAGTGGTTAGGTTTTAACACAAAAAATTTTTGCGGGGGACACAATATTCAGAGTGCAGCAGGAAGTATACCCTAGTAACTGGCATATAAGTTCATCTCTGGAGCTGAGCACCTTGATTTGTTGCTGTGGCTCAAGGTCAAAGTCCATGGATGTTAGAATCTCAAGGTTAACATATGAAGGAATTCTCTGGTCAAGTGAGAGGAATATAGACTGAGAAATCCCATGAATGTTGGATCTGCTCACCCACAGAGTGAAGCTGCATGAGACATTGAGTGCCTTAAGCTCTTGCTCCCTATGTCCATTGGGATCCCAACTCTTCCCTGATGGGCAGCATGTGACATCTAGATGTGTGTGGTGCCTGGCGGAGTGCCTGTCTCTTGTAGATGCTCCAACACCAGAGTTCCTTTCCTGTTCACGTATTTCTACCTTTTCGATGCTATGCCATTCAGAACATTTCCCACAGGGACACAGCCAAGGATCTTTTCTGATTCAAAGCAGACCTATTGAGCTGGTTTCCTGGCTGTCTTTGCCAGGAAGAGGTTTTTTCTCTCAGGAGTGACAAAGGCGAGGTTCAGAGGGATCCAGCATCAAATCCCATCATCACAATTCCACAGCACGAGTCCCCCAAAAGAATAAGGCTAGCCTTGGAATCTCTGTGGAGTGTGAAGCAAGATTCCTCTTCCTAGATGCTTGGCTTTCATCTGCTCCTAAGCTAGTTAGCTGTAAGAGGGAAAAATGCTCCCAAGATATTGCACTTTAATTCTAATTTTGAATGCACAGTTTGAAAGCTCAGTTGGCATCATTTTCAACCCTGGCAGGGCCTGTGGTCTTTTGGGGGGGAATTTAAATCCTTGTTTTCCTTCTTTGAGGGGAACCCTTCATTTCTGGGAACTGCCTCACACACCTCTCAGATGTTAGCCCACCAAAAATTAGCACAGAATTTTGTTGAAGGTTTTAAAAAAGTGGTTCAGTGGTAGAGCACTTGCCTAGCATGTGTGAGGCACTGGGTTCAATTCTCAGCACCGCATATAAATAAATGAATAGAATAAAGGTCCATCAACATCTAAAAGAATATTTTAGAAAGTTAAAAATAAGAGAGAGAGAGAGAGATCTCCAAAGAAAAATGAGATTGTCCCCCAGGAGGAGTACCAAACCACCCGCCTGAGATACTCCCCCCCACCCTCTGTGACTCCCCCTCTCTCCTGTTCTTTAAATGGCTGCTTTGTGAAAAAAATTTTTTGACAGAGGCAGCCTGTACCTCCTGCATCTTAGAATAGCATTTCCTCCAAACTGCTCAGGGGAACATTAGTTCCACGGAAGTCTAAGTGAAGTTATTACACAGAAAAGATGGTTCTGTGGCCAAATAAATTTGGGTTGAACCCAGTTAAGCAGATTTCTCTATTAAAGGACTCTGCAAAATGCCTTTGTAGGCTAACACACTCTGTGAACCACCGGAGGGAACCACTCTCTGTGGAACTCCCTCCCAATTGCACTTGACCTCCAAACTTTTGAATTTTTTTTTTTCCCCTATAGCACGTTTCCGCTCCAATTCCAACACTGCCCATTTGAAACCATCTTTCTTCCTCTGTGTGATTAAGATGTGGCTGGTAAGGTGGCGATGTTCAGAGCTGGGGACTTTGCTCTTTGTCTGGGATAGGAACTTTAACTCTGGTCACAGGAAACTAGAAAGGGATGAGTTCTAATTCCTGACTTGCAGGTTCTGACTTGCAGGTTTCTATGGATGTACCCAGGAAGGACACCTCCCAATTAAGAGTGTGCTAGCACTGCTAAGGGGCTCTGAGCACTTTCTCACTAAGCCATATCCCCAGCCCTTTTTATATTTTTTATTTTGAAACAATGTCTCCCTAAATTGCTTAGGGCTTTGCTAAATTGCTGAGATTGGCTTTGAACTAGTGATCCTCCCGCCTCAGCCTCCTGAGCTGCTGGGTTTACAGGTGTGCACCACTGTGTCTAGCCCAAATACTTTTGTAAAAGCTCACATCTTTGAGCTGCTGCTAGCTCACTTTTCGTTATGCTGGGGTCAGCAGCAAATTCACAGCTTGAATTCTAGACTTTCATTCCCTACATTTTCTGAGGACCTCAGGAGTTTATGTGCACTGGGAGTAGATTTAGAGTATCCACATGTCATCATACACTCTTCATGCATGTCCACAGATCACATCTCGACACACACGCATGCAAGCACACACACGGGAGTGCTCAAGCCCAGAGCCAGTGTTAGGACACCCTTCTGAGTTAGAAAACTGCAGTATTTGTCCTGCTACATTATCCTGTTAGGACTCAGTAAAATGGGTGGATGCAGGAGCTTTTGAAATGCTGATATTTGGGGACAGTAAAGCATTTGGTTAGAACCCTTCTCCAGTTGTATTAAACCGGACATTTTCAACTACTATGCACTTTTTTCAAAAGTCCACTGAGAATCCATCCCTCCCAGGATAAAGAAAGAAATGCACTGAGTGAGCAAGAAGGAGCTTGAACTCATTTGTTTTAAACAAGGGATTAGAATTGCGCCTGGAGGTAGTAAGCAAAGCATGAACAGGTCACCTCTGGGAAAGGAAAGGAATGCAATGGTTTCACTTCCAGGACCAGCAGCCAATTGTCAGCTGAAGGTCTGAGAGTTAGTAAAGGTGCCTTCTATGTGGTTATCAGAAACTTCTTAGAGCTGGGTGCAGTGGTGCACACCCGAAACAGAAGCATTCCAGGAGACTGAGGCAGGAAGATTGCAAGTTTGAGGTCCAATCAACAACTTAGTGAGACAAAATAACAGGTGGTAGAGCACCCCTGAGTTCCATCTCCAGTACTGCAAAAACAAAACTAAATGAAATCTTAGTCAAGGTATCATCACATGGGGGGCCCTGGGCAGCTAATGCGACAGTGGACAGAGTTTGTGATGCATGAGGGTATAATACTGCATTAGAACAAAAATCATAGCTGAGAAGCAACATGGAAATTGGGTTAACAGGTGGCGACCTGTTAAACCACCTGACTTCAAGTGATGGCTCAGCTACTCACCAACTGGATAAGGCACAATCTTTCCTTGAGCCTCAGTTTCTTCATTTATAACACAGAGGCAATGGCACTCTTTTAGTGAAACTGTTATAAAAATTAGAAAAAAAAAAAACATGTATGGCCTGTGTCTCAGTGATCAGCACGTGGATGACTGAAAAATGGACACAATTTTGCAGATGATGAGGCTGCGTCTCTCAGGGTATTGATTCTCGGGTGGGGATGAATGCTGCCCAAACTGTGCCGATAGAGATGACTTCCAAAGAGGAATTCATTTCTTCCTGAAGAGAAGGGAGATGAGCTGGGGTCACATACATTTCCTGTGGAAGAGCTTCCTTTTAGAGGCTAGGATACGAAATCTTTCTTTTCATTGCAGAGTATAAATATACTCGCGGAAGGCTAGAAAGTAGGTGGACGAAATCAAATAGCTTAAAGGTGGCATAAAAGAGAGATAAAGTACAAAGCCAGATTAAAAAAAGGACACCATTTTATATCGAGTGAATCCACACAGCATCTCATCCACCATTTTTCTGACTGCCTTTCAGAATTTATTGGAACCTAGGTTATCAGTGAGCCAGAAGGCCAGCTTCAAAGGCAGACAGGAGGAAGGGACCTCCCTCCCTCCTCCTGTCTTGCTGTGATGCCCCAGGGTGCAACTCAAGCTTTGAAAAATGCATAGAGTGTCTGGGGCATGCACTCCTCAGCCTCCTCCAGAGCCAGCCCACCCCTGGGCACTTCCTTTTTTCCCTTTGCTAGGTTTGGGGGGCCCCTTGCTGTGTTTGCCCACACTGACCCTCAGCTTGCCGGCCAGGTGATGGGTTTCTCTGTGCAGAAATCTGCTCTGCTTCTTGCTTTGTACTTTCCCTCCTGCTCCCTGATATGGCACCGGCACCTGGAAAACCTGGCTCACAACCCCCACCCCCATCTCTTCCACAAGCTCTGGTTCTGTGAGAGGGCTTCCTAGGGGCCTCTTGCACTCTCAGGAGTATATGGGATTAAACAGGGAGGCAGAAAAAGAAGGGAGGCTTAAGTCACTACCCAAAACATGCAAGCAGATAACGGGTACAGCTGCAGCTTATATGAAAATAATGAAATAAATGTCTTTAACGAAATAAAGACATCTTCTAGGTGGATGACTCTCAAGCTGTGGTTGGAAGACCGCTGGCTGGTCTGCATGACCTCTCCAAGGACATCCTCAAAGTCAAAACCATTTTCATTACCCTGCTAAGCTGTTGGCTGCTCCTTCTATTCTCTTTCCCTCATGAGTTTCCGGAAGCTCGATGATATGCGATGGCATCATGTTCGCGTGGGGTGTGTACTTTTGTGTTTTAAAAAACTTCTGTGTGATTTTTTAATTTGACAAGGGTTGACAGATGGAAAGCACGTAAACAAAAGCGCTTTGGTGGAAGACGTTTGAAGAGTCAAGGGGCCACAAGGTCAAGGTACTTGAGAACTGTTGTAGATGATGGTTGTGCTTTCGACTAAGGGGTGTAATTGGGAGAGAAATTCACCCAAAGTGAAAATTATGAAGATTCTGCATGAGGATTGGTGCAGAAGAGATAAAGAGCCCCTGGGTTCATGAATTGCACCTTTTACTCCTTTGTTTATTCCAGAAGGCATTTCAGTGATTGTTTAAGCACTCAGGCTCCTGCACCAGACTGTGTGTGTACGGATCCTGGCTCAGCCACCTTTTTAACTCTGTGACTTTGGGAAAGTTAATAACTCTCCCTGTGCCTCAGTTTCCTCATTTGAAAATCATTTTCTCATGGGATTATTGCCAAGGCTTAAGTGAGACGATGCTGGTAAAGTGCTTACCCAGTGCGTGCCTGTCCTGGGGATTCTCCATTTGTCCCTCTCTGCACCTGTTCTGCACCACTCCCACATTATGCATCGTTCTGTACCTTACTTTGGATCCTGTGGGGTGGTAGCGAGAGCAGAGATAACTCTAAGGACTCCAATATTTAAATTTCTTTGCCCTCTGGTTTGCTATTGAGTTTGGGATAGCACTAGCAGGAGATGAAAGATGGGAAATAAGATAGGAATGTACTTTGGGGCCAGCTGTGCTGATAGGATCCCTTTCAGCCACAGCTGCAGCTACAGGTTCTGTGTCTGGGTCCTTGTCCATAGCTCAAGGTCCCACAGGGTCCTGGTAGCACGATCCTGTCCTCTTCCTTGTAGTCCTGTTGTGCTGCCAAATCCCACAAGCTTCTCCTATCCCTACCACAAGGTCAGCAGATGCTCGTCACTCCTTTCTGGTCCCCTTACCTCTGCATATAAGCCCGTGTACACCTGTGGATAGTCTCTTAGTTTTCTTCAAGATACCCTTGTTTCCTGCTGTCCTCCTAGCTGACACACTGGCCAGCTGCAAGTTCTCTGTCTGCTTTGATGGTGACCAGGACTCTGTCTCTACTGTAAGTAGGATGCTTTGGCTACGGCCACTGGGTCCCGACTCTCCTCTGGGCTCTTTCCCATGCTGCATACAGACAAGATGGTATTTGCTCCCAAAGAGCTTGCAACCTGAGTAACAGGATTGGACCATTTATGGACCAAAGGGTTCAACAGAAGCCCAGAGTCATGGATGCCAAAGGCCAATGTGGCTGGTGCAGAAAGTAAGTTCTGCTGCAGTTTGGAGGAGAAATTGGTGTTTAAGAAAGGGATTAGGCTGGGAATGCAGTTCCATGGCAGAGGGCTTGTCTAGCATGCATGATGCCTGGGGTCCATCCTCAGCATCACACATACACACACAAAAACAGGGGAAGCTACATGGCTCAGATAGGGAGGGTGGTGAAGGGCTATCTGGTGGATACAGATGGAGCCTGTAGAGGATGTGGAGTGGCCTTGCTGGCGTCAGATCCCAGTACTGCACAGACGCAGCTGGTATGGTTTGGAGATGGTATGTCCCCCCCAAACCTCGTGTGTTGAAAGCATGGTCCCCAATGCAGCAAAGTTCAGAGGTGGGGCTTTTAGGCAATGACTGGATCATGGAGACTTGATGGCTGGATGGACTTCTGGGAGGTGGGGCCAAGTTGGGGGGCATGCCCTGGAAGGGTTTATCTTCTCCCAGACCCTTCCCTTCCCTCTCCTCCACCATGATGTTTCTGCAAAGGAGTCAGCTGACCATGGACTGCATCCCCTAAAACCATGAGCCCAAGTAAATCTTTCCTCCTCCAAGTTGTTATTTCGTCACAGCAGAGGGCAGCAGTGATGGATGGAATGTACGTGTGGTCCACTTGCAGGGTAGAGGAGGGGGAATGTGACAGAGGTGAGGTGAGGTCACCGCTCAAGAGGGGAGCTGGGTCCACAGGGTGGGGAATGGCAGGAAAGGAGGGCAGGGTGGCGGGAAGGCTGCTTTCTGCGACAGTCATGTTGCCGAGTCCAGCTTCACCTCTCCAAAGTATGGACCCTCTCTACCCCAGGTCTGCAGATGCCTGTTGGGACTAGGGGACGGCCCATTGTCTCTGCCTCTCACTCTGTGGATGATCTTGGCAGGCCAATTTTCCTCTCTGGGCTCCAGTCCCCTCATCTGTAAGACAAGGGTGTGATGTGTGTGGTCCTTAGGAACCTTGAGATTCTACCTTGTAAATATCACCTTGACCTTCACTCCCTGTGATGGTGCTTCAACAGCAAGGGAGCTAATTTTCAAAGAGGAGACCAATGAAAGGAAATTCTTTTCTTTTTTTTTTTTTTTTGTATCAGGGATTGAACTCAGGGACACTCAATCACTGAGCCACACCCTCAGCCCTATTTTGTATTATTATTAGATACGGGGGTCTCACTGAGATGCTTAGCACCTCACTGGTGCTGAGGCTGGCTTTGAACTTGTGATCCTCCTGCCTCAGCCTTCTGAGACACTGGAATTATAGGCATGTGCCACTGTGCCTGGGTAGGAAGTTCTGACAATACTTAGCTCCTGCTATTTCCTAAGTATTATGCTAACAATGTCTCTACAGTGTTGTATTAGATAATTTTAACAGCCTTCCCTCAATTAGCCTTGAATTTGACTGAAGTAAGAGAAAACTAGGCTTAGTGTGGTTTAAGTCAATAGGATATATTTTTCTCATATAACAAGAAATCTAGAAACAGTTGTTTGCTGGCTTTGATTTAGTGACTCCAAAAATGTCAGGACAGAGGAGGGGATGGGAGGGGGCGGGGGTTAGCAAGGATGGTGGAATGTGATAGATATCCCTATCCAAGTACATGTATGAAGACATGAATTGGTGTGATCATACTTTATATATAAGCAGAGATTTGAAAAATTGTGCTGTATATGTGTAATAAGAATTGTAATGCATTCCACTGCCATGTATTTAAAAAATAAAATCAACAACAACAACAAAAAATGTCAGGACAGATAAAGATGTGTTGTCTTGTTTTTTTTTTTTCCTTATGGACACAGAAGGGCTGCTGTAGCTCTAGTCATCACATTTGTGAAACAGAGTGTGGGGGAAGTAATACTGCCATGTTTGTCTGTTGGTTCTTTTTTTTTTTTTTAATCAGCAAAGGAAAACATTGCTACTCTCCCTCATTGATAGAAAGGAGACTGAGGCCTAGAGAAGTCGAGCCATTTTCCAGACACTGAAGATCCTTCCCTAGAGCCAGCTCCTCCTCCTTTCCATCTTGAATCAGCAAAACCTGCTCAAAGGCTACCTTACTCCACCTGGAAGCCTCTGTATTCATGTGCAATTAAATATCAAGGCAGGTCAGTGGTCAGAGGGGAAGCCACACTAGGGGTTGTCCACTTGGTCCACTAAAGCTGGATGTGTATGCAGAAGCTAGACCTATAGTTCTTGATGGAAATAAATGATCCTGGTGTAATTCAGGAAATGAGCCCAGCATTAGTTGTGACTGGAGGATGGATAATGATCTACCAATGGTCCTGCTTGAGATTTTGGTGACCCCTGCTCCTACCCCTCATCTGCTCTATCTGGAACCCTCTCCTTCTCCTTAGTCTCTTGCTGGACTCCTGACACCCAGGAGGAATATTTCCATCTAGGCTGCTTTCCAAGTCAGCTCTGCCGTGTCCTTGACCGGGACCACCTGGACAGGCACAGTCCCAGTCTTGGACTCTAAGGGTCAGCAAAGGCACAGGGTGAATGTGGTTTGTTGTTTTGTTCTTTCACTGGAAAATTACCAGATAATTATTTATTTTTTTGGTAGAAATTTAATTTAAGTGGAAGCAGAGACCTTGAAACAAGTTGCAAATTAGAACTCAGTGTGGAGAATTGGAAACACTAAGACCAAACCTTCTGCTGCTTTGCATTTCTCTGTTAAGAAGTGGGTGCAAGACCAAGGACGAGTGACCAGGGGTCAGCCCAGGGCAATATCTGCATCCCTTACCTGCAGCGATTTTGTTCTAACAGTGTTTGGTTTCAAATGTGGCTAAGGGAAGATCATCCTTCTGGTATTGGCTTGCATCCAGTATGCTGTTTCCGGGGGCCATTTGCCCATGTTCTCCCTGCTACCTGCAATACCTGCCCTACCTGGGTCTGGGTGGCACTCGCTCATATGGGGGATTTATGATGCTGTGCTGGAGTCCGCAGAATCTGCAAAGGGCTTCTTCTTTGGCTTCATGTTCCACCTCTCTGATTAGCTCTTTTTCTTTCTCTTTATGGATTTGTGAGATCCAGGAGAATTTCTGGACTCCATCCAGCCTAGTGCCCGGTGCAGAACAGCACTCAATCATCCAGGGTGTGCCTGCTTTGAACAAACAGCAAATGTATGCAGGTAAACAATCCACAGCTGGAGGAAGACCAGCCACGATTCCTTCATGCAAAAATAGAACCCTAGTCGCCATAGGGGTCACTCTGGGTCTGTAGCCCTCTGTGTGAAGCACAGCCCCTCTGTGTTCCTTTCTTGAACTTGTTTTCATTTAATATTTGCACCTAGATGCACCCGTTCCTGTTGGAGGACTTGAATAGCTCACTTGACATTTTCCATTTTTTGGATGATTGTTCCTATTAAACTGTTGTAATGAAACAAATGAACATTACTTTTTCCTCTTCTTCTTCTTCAAAATCTGTTTTTAAATGGACTGTGTACCAAGCTTGCAACAGCAGTAGATATTCCCTGGATGACTGAGCGGGTGTTTTGAAAGAAACTGCGGTGTGGGGCTGGGGATGTGGCTCAAGCGGTGGCACGCTCGCCTGGCATGCGCGGGGCACTGGGTTCGATCCTCAGCACCACATACAAATAAAATAAAGATGTTGGGTTCACCGAAAACTATATTAAAATTTTTTTTTCTCTCTCTTAAAAGAAAAAAAAAAAGAAAGAAAAACTGCAGTGGCCTTTAGAGCCAGGCCCTTGAGAAGATCTAGTCCATCTGTTTCATTTTGAGGACTGGAAAAGGAGACTAGTAACTGCTCCATTCACACTGTTAGTGGCATTACAGCTAGGAGCACTTATCGTTTGTAAGTTTACTTATTTTTCAATTACCAATGAAATTGTCTTGCACTTAAGCTCTTCTAAACTGTTGAAGTGTACAAACAAGGTGTTTTATTGCATAGGAGGGTGACTACGGTTAACATGAATGTGTTGCATATTTCAAAATAGCTAGACGAGAAGATTTTGAATATTTTTACTCCAAAGAAATGACTAATGTTTGAGGTGCTGGATATGATAATTGCCCTGTTTGATCATTGCACAATGTAAACATGTATCTAAACATCACATTGTACTCTGAAAAGATCCATAGTTATGTATTAACTAAGATAAAGTAAAATTTGAGCCTGGGTGTGGTGGCACACGCCTGAGATTCTAGCAGCTCTGGAGGCTGAGGCAGGAGAATCGCAAGTTCAAAGCTAGCCTTAGCAACTTGGTGAGGCCCTAAGTTATTTAGCAAGACCTTGTCTCAAAATAAAAAATATATATATGTAAAGGGGTCTGGGGATGTTGCTTAGTGGTTAAACACCGCTGAGTTTGATCCCCAGTACAAAGAGAAAAAAGAAAAATATTAGCCCATATTTTGGGAAACCTAAACAATGATGATATTTTATTACTTTTATAAATCAGCTTTTCTATATAAATATATTTAATAGTTATTTTTTTAAAAATGTAAACCTTTATTTTTATTTTTTTAAGTGTTTTAAAAAAATTTATATATGACAGTGAAATGCATTGCAATATTTATTATACATATAGAGCCCAACTTTTCATATCTCTGGTTGTATACCAAGTATATTCACACCATTCGTGTCTTCATACCTGTAATTTGGATAATAATGATCTTCACAATCCACCATCATGAACCCCATGCCCCTTCCCTTCCCCTCCTACCCCCTACCCTATGTAGAGTCCGTCTATTCCTCCTATGCTCCTGCTCCCTATCCCACTATGAATCAGCCTCCTTATATATATAAAAAAAACATTCAGCATTTGTTTTTTGGGGATTGGCTAACTTCACTTAGCATTATCTTCTCCTCCAATGCCATCCATTTAACTGAAAATGCCACGATTTTATTCTCTTTTATTGCTGAGTAATATTCCATTGTGAAAAAATGTAAACTTCAAAAGAAAAAAATTATATATATATATATACATATATATATATATGAAGAAGAAAGTGAAGAATCACCCATAACTCGTCTCCAGAGTAAAGTACTGTTAGCGATTTGGTATACAGTCTTTCAAACGCTTTTTTCTTTAAATAGGGATCACACTCTGAATCTTGTTTGGCAACATTTTTTTTTGGTCACTTATTAATGTATCTTAGACATTCTTTTGAAGGAAGAGGAGGAACCCACAGCAGTATTTTGAGTGGATTGTAGCCATTTTATGCATATGTCACAATTTATTTATCAAAATAGTTATTATTAGACATGCAAGTTGTTCCCTGCTTTTTACCATTTTACATAGTACTTTGATAAATGCCTTTGACTATGGAAGAATACACTTTTGTGCTAATTTATTATTTTGTTAGAAAAAAATTCTCATGAGGGTAATTTATAGGTCAATGTGCTTTCACATTTTAGATATTTGACATGGACCTCCAAATTGCATTGGAGAAAAGTAATGTCGGGTTATTTCTTACACAAGCGTATGAGACAGTTCATTTCTCTGTATCCATGCCTCATTCCATTCACATTTTCTTCTTATTTCATCAGTTTGGGTGAATTTATGTCTTTCATTGATATTTTAAAATTTACTATCATATAGTTGTACATAGTTTTTTTTCCCTTATACTGAATAAACAACCATTTTATGTTTGTGATTGTAAGCTCTTTCTCATTCTTAATATTTTATTAGAAGAGCAGAATGCTCTGGGCATGTTTCTGAATTGTTGCTTTTTCTCTCTCCTGCTGTTAGCAAAATTAGATTTTTCTGCAGTCCTCACTGAGAGCACTTGCCAGACCTCCTGGAGGTACAACTTCTGGAAGGATGGGGATCCCCCTAGGACTCGTACCCCCTGGAATTCTAAACTCTTGAGCTTTGTCTGCAGAGACCCTCTAGCCACTTGTCAGTCATAGATGGGTTCAGGTTCTCCTACACTGGCACTTGATCCAGGGGAGGTTTCTTCTGCTCTGGGAATTTGTGATTCCTCATATCCATCTGTCTGTCTTCAGTTTGGTGGGGGCAGTGGATTATCCTGGGATGATATTTCTCTGGTGGACCTAAGGAGAGTTGTTGATGTTCGGTTCTGCCTCTGTTCTGGTTGCGAAGATGGGAATGACAACTCCCAAGTTTCTTCCACGTGGGAGCACGTTAGTCTCTATTATAGGTCTTGTCACAAGAAAAATCTCTTTTTATCCATTCTACTTTTTAGGGTTTGAGTGAATTATTTCTAGCTTTTATATTCAACAATTCCTTCTTCTTTCTTTTCATGGGTTTTATTTTTCTGTTTTTTTTTTTTCTAGCTTTTGGAATTAGATTTTTTTTTCTTGGTTTATCTTTCTATTTTTCTTCTATTCCCTTGTTTGACCAGTCTCTTTGATTGAGTCATCTGCATGCTGAGGTCATGATGCCCATTAGGGCAAGGAACCTGTGAGTTTTCTTTATACAGGGGACAGAGTGAAGCTCAAAGACAGTGGCTAATCTGCTGTGGTTGAATACATAAAATGAATGAGTGAATAGATGTTAGATTTAGGGTTCCATCCTCCTTAATCTGTATATTTTCTGTGTTTAAATTTATTTGACTGTTTCTTCAGTACTTCAACATTTCCAGCTGAAAGTGTTGAGTTTTTTTTTTCCCCAAACATATTAAATGTGCTGTTTGTATCAGGGTTTGTAAAATTTAATCTGGCCATCATATTTTTACTAAGTTTTTACAACATGATGGATTGATTTCCATTCAGTAGAAGGTACCATCTTTTATTTAACCATTGGCTGTCAATATAAGTTTGAGATATTGCCAATTACTTTTGTTCTTAATAAAAATTACATGAATATTTTTATGCATGGGAGTTTTTAAAATAGTATAGAAACCTTCTTGGCCATAAAATCAGTGTAATAAAATTTATGGGCTAAAGTCTTGAATGTTTAATTGTTATATTTTGACAAATGGTTTTCAGTAAGCATAGTACAAAATATGTCAGCTATCAGCAAACCACAGAAGTAATCCTCTTTCTATAGTTGTGCTGATTTGGGGTGCTGTCCACCCGGCCTGCCTTCATCTCTGGCCCAGTGTTCCTGCTACCTCACTGTAGCACACTCTGTGCCTCATGAGATCTTTGGAAACTTTCCCAAGTTTCTTGAATGGAAAGAAGCAGAGAATAAAAAAGATGAAGAATTAAGATGATACACTTAATCACGTATGTGGCTTATTCTTCTATTTTTTAAAAAAGGATAAGATTGACTGAGCCTTTTTAAAGTCACAGAAGTACAAAGAAGAAAATAAGCCCCAAATGGCCCATTTATTATTGAATACATTTCCCAGGTTGGAAAAGTCAAACCGTGCAGAGTAGAAGAAAATGGAAAGTGAAAGCCTCATTTCCCATTTTCTGTTCCTCTCCCTGGAGGTAACTACTTCCAAATGTGTCTTTGATTCTTTCCAGAACAAATTTATATACACTTACCAGAAAATTTATTGCATTTCATAGAATCCAAGACGCTTTGGTGGCAGCCCTTTCTTTATCTTACTGGAAAGCATCAATGGTCATTCTTCACACAAACTCTGCAGCTTGTTCATGGCTGGAGAGGAGTGACAGGGCTTGAGTTATAAGTGGCGTCTTTTTTTTTTTTTTGTATAAAAAATTCCCAAGTGCATCTTTAGATTAGTGAACTGGAACATACCTCCATATATTTTTATATGCATAAGAATGTCATGGTTTTCTCACCGTTCTGTATCTTTCAGGGAAGCTAAATACATTTTCCCACGTCGCACGAGTCATGGTATTAGCCAGGATTCAAAACCTAGATTCAGCTGCTGTGGACGCACTGTGATAGCTGGCCCAGCTGGGGTCTCTAGCTAAAAGTGCCAGGGAAGCAGAGCTGGATTCAATGTGAAGAGACAACTCCAATGATGTGGTCTGCGTAACTGATCATGTGGATGCAGTTGTGTTTCAGCTGGATGACCTTCAGTTCTAAGTATTATGGAAATATTCTATTCCAGATATAAAGTTGCAAGCTATCTTAAATGTCAAGTAGGGGAGCTTTCCATGGACAAGCTTGGGGACAGGTTAAGAAGCCAATAGTCTGGTGTGCTTTGAGCGGGAGGCAGGAAGCAGGGTTATTGGTTGACTCTTGCCTCTGACCCACAATACAACACTGAGCAAGGCTGCCTTTGTGCCTCAGGCTTCTCATCTGTAAAATGGGAGAACCTAGACTTCATGATATGGATGCACCTCCGAACCCACAGATTCCATGACTTAAGTTTTTATGAATCTACAATTTTGTAGGGTAGGAAGAAAATCTTATTAGATACTGATGTATGGGGTGGAGCCTTTTTAGCTTGGGTGAGATCACCCTGGGAACACTCCCTGTTTGGATCTCTGAAAAGGAAACACAGCATATTTGCCTTCTCTTCTCAAGACTTCAGGGTGACTGACAGCAAAGATCGTGAGCAAAGGTGTAAAGGTCAGAGATCAAGATGAACTCCACTTATAACAAAAGTGATGTGCCACGTTTCCCGATTCCCAATGCTGAAGTCTCTCACTTGCAGTTGACTCCCATGGAGGTCACAGGGTATCACGGGATGTCACAACTAGGATATCTGCTTCATTCCAAGGGTGCAAGTTGTCAGTGCAATGAACCTGTGTTTTTACCATTCCATAGGAAAGGGTGGATTTGGATGATGGGGTTCCTGAGAGCAAGAACTCATTCACTCACTTTTATTTGTGTGTGGGTTATAGTCTCTTTCTGGCTTCCTGTCATATTCACTCATTCAATGAGTATTTGCTGAGCATTTCCTATTGCTGAGCTGCAGTAGTGGATAGGAAAGCAATTTGTTCTAATAGGGCTTCCAGACTACCAGGGGGACATGCTCTCTCTCTCTCTCTCTCTCTCTCTCTCTCTCTCTCTCTGTGTGTGTATATATATATATATATATATATATATATATATATATATATATATGGGATTGAATCCAGGGGCACTTAATCACTGAGCCACATCCCCACCCTTTTTATAATTTATTTAGAGACAGGGTCTTGCTGAGTTGCTTAGGGCCTCACTAAGTTGCTGAGGCTGGCTTGCCATCCTCTTGCCTCAGCCTCCTGAGCCACTGGGATTACAGATGTGTGTCATCGTGCCTGGCCAAAACACTCTCTTACGTCAGGAAGTGCTGGGGAAAAACCAGGTAGGCCAAAGGCCCAGGGTGACCTAAGTGGCACTGAGGTAGCCATGGTGGCTTTTTGAGATAGGAACCTGGAGGGAGCCTCCATGAGGGAAAGCCACTTCTGAGTGAAGAGAGTCTCTCTCTCTCTCTCTAAGTATGGGAATAACAAGAACAAAGATCCCAGAGGGAAAATGAACCTGGAATGTTCTAGAAACATCAAGAAGGTCTGAATGGCAGACAAGAGATTAGTGGGTGATGAGACCAGACTTAGGAGTGATCCTGCTTCTTATGAGTCACTGAGGGGGTGAGAGGTGTGGAGCCTGCCCTGCTTTCTGTTTCAGTCTAGCTTGTGTGGGAGGTTCAGGGGTGAGACGTGGGACAGGGAAAGCAGCTGTGAGGTTCCTGCTGAGTCTGGGAGTAACAGTGGCATCTGTGACTGAGGGTAGTGGCAGCCAAGGTGGGAGGCGGCTGGGATCTAGATGTACTGTGCAAGAAGAACCAGGAGGGGTCACTGCCTGGGTGGATGGCAGGGGGGAAGGGAAGAACAGCTCCAAGTTTTGGCTTCAGCAACTGGGGGAATTGACAGCTATGGACAGAGGTGGAGAGGCTCAGAGAGAAGGTGCTGGAAGGAACTGGAAATCAGTCCCTTCCAGCCTTTGGGGGACCCAGACTTCTAGGAATCATTGGGAAAACGGTGACAATATAGTGCTTTCACCCTGCTTGAAAGCCTATTACCATTTGATTTAAACTGCAGGTGGAGAGAGAGGAGTAGCAGCATTCTAGAACTCCAGCACATGGAGGTCCCAGTTGGCAACCCGTATGGAGAATGAACTTAAAAGTATGTTACATGAGCTGCAAATACTGTTCATAGAGATGGAGCTCCTTCTTGTGACCACTGCACCTGGGTTTTATAGATACAGGCTTTGCTGGTGGCAGGAGTTGGGCCCCAGGGCCATGGAACTCACCGGGATCTTTAACCCATCTAAGTGGCTTCAGCTGATCCAACGACTCTAGCCGGGACTGCAAGTGGAGTTGCATATAAAACAAAATATGTCTGAGTATTTGCTGCCCTTCGTCCTGGTCCGTGGCCGGGCCTTGAGAGGTGCCATCCATGTTACTGGATTGGGATGGTAGTAGTAGAGGGTTAGAAGGATCAGATACTGTCTGTATCCTAAGCCTACTGGGTTTACTGATGGTTGGGATGTGGGTGAGAGAGAACACATACATCAAGGGTATCTCTAAGAGTTTCGACCTGAGTTATTGCTGGACTGGCATGAGAAAGAAATAGGAATGAGAAGGGGTGTGGTGAGGGTGAGCAGGGGGCTGGAGGTAGGCACTTGGGAAACACCCAAGTGTAGATGGCACTTGAAGCCACAGAACTGGATGAGCCCATGGAGGAAAGGAGTGAGCCATGGGGAAGAGAAGGTGGCGCCCTGTGCAGAGGAGGTTGGGCATTGTTCTTAGGGAAAATACTGGCCTAAAATTCCTTTCTAGTTGGGGCTAAAACTTGTCACATGGCAAAACCTCTTTCCCCATCCAAGAGGGTAAAGGTACCTCTGTTATCTCCGCAGAGCAGACAGGGCATTCAAAGGGCTGTGTGTGACTCATGTGCTTATCAGAAGCTTTTCGCCCATAACACCCCCGCTGCCCCCCACCCAATGCCTGTCTTTTTGTCCTTTCTTTTCCCCCTTTGCCTCTTTAACCTGTGTTGGCAAAATGCACAGGAAGGCTAAAATCAAAGCACACAGTATTTTAATTCTTCCAGCAAGAATGCTGGTCCCAGAGATCTGCTTTTGGAGGAGGATAAAGAAGAAAATGTCAATTTGCTCCCAGGCTCTTACCCAAACATACACTGTGCATTATCTCAGCCATGCAAGACGAAAGGTGGTCCATGAATCCCTCAGAAAGTTCTGTGCTCTAGGTCAGTGGTGTTGGTTGGTCTGTTTTTTCAACCGCAGACTTGTAAGTGCTACAATGTGGATGTTGAATGCCTCTCTAAGGCCCTGTGTTAAAGGCTTGATCTCCAGGGTGGTGCTATAGGAAGTGATGTGGACCTTATGGGAGGTCCTCAGGTTTACTGGGGTGTGAACTGGAAGATGATTGTGGAACCCTGACCTTCCTCTTTGTCTTTTGTGCTTCCTGGCCAGGAAGTGAGCAGTCTGCTGTGTCATGCACTCTGGATTATGGCCATCTAGCATGCTCCCTAGAGTCCTCAAACAATGGATCTGTCAGATCTTGGGTTGAAGCTTCTCAAACTGGGAGCCCAAATAAACCTTTTTGCTTTCTTAAAGATTTTATGTCCAGCATTTTACTATAGTCATGGAAAGCTGAATAACACAGTAAGACTCCTAGGATTTCCTCATTCAGAGTTTAGTGTAGGCACTGAGTGTGTCTAATCACTCAAAGAAACAAGAGCCCTAGACCTATAGTGTGCCCACTATGTGCCAAGATATTGGACAGGGTGCTGGTAGTGAACAATTCAGGTTCCTTTGATGAAATGGCTCCAAAGACTGTCCGAGTGCTTCTCTGGTAGAAAAATCTATTCTACCCTGAGAACCCCAAGTACTAGGCAATCTTCAGGCCCAGAGTTGTTACAAGGAGTTGGCTTCAGTGCCCTCTTGGTAGATGTCACAGGTAAGACAGACACTCAATGAGTTCTCTTGAGGACCCTTCAGTATTATTATTTCCACCAAGTTTCATTTCCCAGATCCCAGATTCTTCATGGCACTGGAGAGTGGTACTTCCTATTGACTGGAGTGTAAGATCGCAAAGCAAAGGCAAGTCAAGTGAGGAATCTTAAAGTTCCAGAAGAGTGGGCTGGGGTTCACAGGTGAAGTAGGCTGGTCTCTTATCTGCTTGTCCTTCCTCCAGATTCCTCATAATGATTTCTCCTTTTTCCACCCAGCATAGACCTTCTGCAAAAATGTCAGGCTGCTAGAGACTAGTCTTCATTGTTTCAAATCTGGACTGTCCAATGGGTAGCCATTGGCTGTCACTAGAAATGCAGTTTGTCAGAACTAAGATATTCTGTAAGTATAAAATATATACCAGATTTCAAAGGCTTAGTATAGTAAAAAAAAATGAGCTATTTCATTTGTAAGTTTTTATATCGATGACATGGTAAAATGATAAGATTTGGGAGGTATGATGTTAAAAATATGTATTATGAAAAAAATTTGTATTATGAGAGTTCATTTTACCAGTTTCCTTTTCCCCTTTATAATGTGGCTACTAGGAAATTTAAGAAGACATGTAGGGCTTGCATTATGATTCTCACTGGTCAGAGCTGCTCTAAAGAGCAAAACAGGCAGTCATCTTCGACAGCACAGGTGACTTGTCATTGGGAGTGGTATTTCCAGAGTGAAAAATGGGACTTGCCACTGCACAGTGTGATCTGGCTTTTCGTGAAGCCCTGTGCATAGAACGACTTCCAAGACCCACAGTGATGTCCCCACTCCTGCTCCCTGGCCCTACCTCAGCACTGCCTTCCTCCAGCTCCAGTCATGTGGGACAACTCACCCAGTCACCCCTGGTGCCAAGCTGTTTCCCTGGCTTTGGTGTTTTCATGAAAGGGGTGAAGTGGTTTGAATGTCTGGGTTGCCGATATTCACAGATCCTAATCCCAAGTGGGTGGTGTTAGAAGGAGGGCCCTCTGGAGGTGATTAGGTCATGAGGGTGAAGCCCTTATGAACAGAATCAGTTCCGCAGAACATCATGGTGGAAAGATGTGAGAGAAACCACCAATCCCTTTGGCCATGTCTGTGAATCAGAAGGCTGGCCTTCATTAGACTCTGACTCTGCTGGTAACTTGATCTTGGACTTTGCAGCCTACGGAACTGTGAGAAATAAGTATCCATTGTATTAAAGCATCCAGTTTCAGTATTTTGTTAATGGTAGTCTGATGGGACTGTCACAGGGGTGAAGCATCACTCCTTCAGATTGCTAAAGCTGCAGAAATGGGGACAAAGACATAATCTATTACCTAATGTGTTAATCAGGTTTTCAATGCTGTGAACAAAATACCTGACAAAACAAGTTAGAGGAGGAAAGATTCACTTAGGCTCATGGTTTCCAAGGTTTCAGATCATGGTTAGGTGACTCCAAGGTGTGGCAGAGGAAAGCTCAGCTCAACTCGTGCCATCCTGCAGGAAGAGGAGAGGGAGAGAGGGAGAGAGGGAGAGAGGGAGAGAGGGAGAAAGATCAGGGGCATAGTCTCCAAGTCCACAACCCCAGTAACCTTCTTCTTCTAGCCACACCCTACCTACATACAGTTATCACCCAGTAGCCCATTCCCATTGTTAATCCACTAAATGGATTAATCCACTCTTGAGGACAAAGCACTTATAACCCAGCCATTTCTTAAAGGCCCCAGCTCTGGACATTGCTACATTGCCTAGCCCATGAGGTTTTGTGGAATGTTTCAGATCTAACCCATAACACTGGGTGTCCAAGCTGCCAAACCAAGGAATCTCACACTTGACTCTTACTTTAACGTCCATTGTGATTTCTTAAAGTGTCCATATGTCTTAAACTAGAGTTTTCCTTCTTTCTCCAACATCATTCTTACTTGATCCCTGGAACAGCAGAAAAAGGTTAAATCCTTTCCCAGGCAGTGAACTGAGGCTGATATCTGTGGGGACAGGGAAGGGAAGTGACATTTTGGGGCTCCTTATTTACCAGGCACTAACTGGTTTTTCAGATCCGAGCTTTACTAACTCCTCACAACAGCCCATGAACAGGTGCCATCATTAATATTTAGAGGGTAAGGAGCCAAAGCTTCGCAAGGACCAGCACTGTGATCAAGAGCCCTGTGGCTGGGCTATGCTCAGAGTTCTTGGGTACATCTTCTTAACTGAGGGGTCTCCTTTCTCTGTGCCCTGTTGCCAGTCATAACTCCCTGCTGCTGGTGTCATGGTCAATATTGTCAGCTTCTTGCTTTTCTCCTGTGAGTTGCTGCTTTTGATTTGCTCTAATCTACAAGATGAGAAACCCCCACTTGTTCAGCTAGTCTGCAAAGTGAGGTGTGGGGCTCCTGCTATGTTCCCGCTCCATCTCTGGATTTAGAAAGAAACCCAGGCTCATTGATGGTAGGCACCAAGTACACTTTATTCACTGTGACCGTGGCTCCAGATTTCAGTCCCCATCCAGGGACTCCTCTCACGTGCCGGCTCTACTCATGAGTTGCCTGCAGTCTAATCCTCTGGCTCCCAGTAGCTACTGTAGGATGAACTTTTGATTTGGTAACATGGGCACCATCTCCTCTGGCTTACCGTTGACTATCAGCACACAGATTTCACCTCATCCGCAGTTCTGAAGAAGAGAGAATTTTGCTGCCTTCCCAGTCCACAAGTCTCCAGTGCTAAAGTAGATTAGGTCCTTGTTGGACCTCCAGGGTCATATGGGGGCAATCGATAACCACATACTAGAGTTTATTTGCTTGGTCACTTAGGGGCCAGGTTCTTTTTCTTATTAGGAGACAAAAAGTAGCCTGAAGTTTGAGACATCGCTATGAATATAGTAATCCCTTCTTTTTTTTTTTTTTTGAGAGAGAGAGAGAGAGAGAGAGAGAGAGAGAATTTTTAAATATTTATTTATTTTTTTAGTTTTCGGCGGACACAACATCTTTGTTTGTATGTGGTGCTGAGGATCGAACCCGGGCCGCATGCATGCCAGGCAAATGCAGTACTGCTTGAGCCATATCTCCAGCCCCATATAGTAATCCCTTATTATCCTCAGTTTTGCTCCCACAGTTTCAGTTAGTCAGTCAACTGAGGTCCAGAAATATTAAAAGGAACATTCCAGAAATAAACAGTTCATAAGCTTTAAATTTCACACCATTCAGAGTAGTGTGATGAAATCTCATGCTGCCATGCTCTGTCCCTCCTGGGTGTCAATCATCTCTCTGTCCAACATTTCCGTGCTATGTAATCTACTTGCATCTTAGTCACTTATTAGCTGTCTTGGTTATCAGATTGAATGTTGCAGTATTGTAGTGATTGTTAAGTCATATATAGGAGTTGGTACTAACTATAGTTTCAGATAGCCACTGGTGGGTCTTGAAAGGTATCCTCCATGGATAAGGATGGGCTTTGCAATTGTGGCCAGTTGTTAGAATGGAGATATGGTAATTGCTGAGGTTTGAACAAGAGATGTTCCCCCAAAAGTTCACGTGCTAGGCAATATGAAGATGTTTAGAGGTGAAATGATTAGACTTTCAGAAGCTGTAACCTTATCAGTGCACTAACTGATTTGAGGTACTAATAATCTGAACTGACTTCTGGGTGGTAACTATAGACATGTGAGCCACGACTGGAGGAAATAAATCACTGGAGATGTGCCACTGGGGACATCTCATCCCTGGCTCCTTGCACACACTGTCTCTCTGATACCCAGCTGGGTAAGCTGAGCAGTTTTCCTTTGTCATGCCTTGCCACCATGATGTTCTATCTCACTTTGGGCACAGAACAATGGAGCTGGCCAACCTTGGACTGAAACTTCTGAAACCATGATCCCAAAATAGACTTTTCCGTTTCTAAGTTGTTCTTGTCAGGTCTTTGGTGATGAAAAACTATCAGAGAAGCCTTTTCTCTCTGAAGGGGATAGATTTCAAGTCTCCCACTGAATGACTAAGACCAAGGAGAGTAGCAAACCCTATGTATACTATATTTTTTCCCTATGCACACATACCTGTGGTAAAGTTAATTTGTAAATTAGGCATAGTAACTAGATTAACAAAAATAATATTAAAATTGAATAATTATAATATAATAAAACTTTTGAGAATAGGCGTGTCTCTTTTGAGAGAGTTAAGACAAATACTAATGCTTTTGTACCATATTTGACTGTGGATAACTGAAACCATGGAAGTGACACCATGGTTAGGGGAGGACTATGTCACATATACATTTGATTCAACAATAGAAGTATACTTGGAATTTCAAAGGTATGTGTGCATTGGCTTTAGATATGCATGTATAATTTTTCAGGTTCTTTTTATTTAATAACTAATGACTCCAAAGAATAAATATTTACTAGATGCCCAGATTGTTGTTGTGGAGTTTAGAAAGGAAAAGATTCTGTTACTTCTGTTCAGGCAAATCCAGAGGAGATGCTTAAAGATCAACCCCAGACCCATAGTGGTGGAGGGCATCGAGGGATGGAGTCTTTTTTTCTTTTTTGGTTTGTTTTGAAAATTTATTTTATTTTATTTTTTAATTAGTTACACATGACAGTAGAATGCATTTATGCACTTTGATATATCATACATAGATGGGATGTAATTTCTCATTCTTCTGAGTGTACATGTTCCAGAATCATATTGGTCATGTAGTCACATATATAAATACAGTAATAATGTCTGTTTCATTCTATATTTCCTATCTCCACATATCCTCCCCTCCCCTCCCATCACTTCCCTCTATCTAAGGTAACGCTATTCTTCCCTAGTCCTCCTGCCTTATTGTGAATTAGCATCTGCATATTAGAGAAAACATTTGGCCTTTGGTTTTGTGAAATTGGCTTATTTCGCTTAGCATGATGTTCTCCAACTCCAGCCATTTACTGGACGATGCCATATTTCACTCTTCTTTAAATCTAAGCTATACCATTGAATATATAGACCACATTTTCTTTATCCATTCATCTATTGAGGGACACTAGGTTGGTTCCACAGTCTAGCTATTGTGAATTGAGCTGCTATTAACATTGATGTGGCTACATCACTATAATATGGTGATTTTAAGTCCTTTTGGTATACAAAGGAGTGGGAGTCCTTTATCTTTAAGATAAACTTAAGCCCCATGACCAGTCCTGCATCCTCAGCCCAGACCTTGCTGATGCTGATCAATACAAGCAAGTTCTGGTGCTCTGAATTCTAATGTGGGAAAACAGAATTCCTTTCTTCATAATTGCTTTCTTCTTTACCTCATTGTCCCATTTTGTGCTGGTCTGTATTCTGCCTTTGGCCTTTCCTTGTGATTGATGCTTGAGGCTTATCCATAGATGTCAGCATAGGTGTCATCCACTAGATGACAGCATTTAGGAGCCCTAGCTGAATTCTTGGTGTTTTGTAAAATGACCTTGAATGCAGGAGAGAGTTCACGGGGCTCTGAGAATGAGAGGACCAAGAGAGGGGAGACTCGAATTCATGCTTTATTTTCCTCTCAATTTTTCCACATGTAGATAAAGATCATGCCAGCCAGTGTAATTCCTTTGTTAGGTGCAATAAGTATACAGGGATTTACTTAATATTTTTGGAATGCTGTCCTGTCTTTGTGGTCCTTAAGTCTGAGTCCCTTGATCATTTAGGATAGTTTGCCCATGTTGCATTTCCATGAGGCATAACTTATGAATGATAGAATTCTAGTTTGAAGGAAAGGAAGTTGGTTTTCAGTTCTAAGTGTGTGTGTTGGGGGAAATGCTGCAAATATCATTAATTGATGCAAATACTAGGAGAGATGTCCATCCCAGTCTGGCAGGACTGGGTAAAGGGGCCATGGAGCTGACCAGGTCAAAACTGATGAGCCTCTCTTGAGTCGTTGGAAAGGCACAAAATTCATATGTGGGACCATTTAATGCTCTTTGGCAGGGAGAAAAAGAAAAAAGGGGGCTAGTCAAAGTCTCTTCAAAATCCGATTTGGCTTTTTTCCAATGGGATCATTTATCTTCCCCGTATCTGGTTTTGCCAGTTAAACACTAATGATGCACATTCTAAGACATGATCTGTGAGTGCAATTTATTTCTGTATTCAAACCTCCCTTAAGAGTTTTTGCTAGAACAGATATACTGGAATAATATCAGGGATTAAATAAAAGAGGCACTTCAGAGGAAACAAATACACCAGTGGCAACTTCACTGGAGAAACAATTTTTACTTGTCTCCTCACACTCAAATCCAATAGTCATTTGCTTAGAGATTTTAGCTTCCAGAGATAAAAGGAACATATGGAAAAATCACTGATCAGTTAGTCGCAGCTACTGTGCACGAAGTGTAGCAGACACTGTATTAAGCGGGTCATACCCATGATCACACTTAATACATATTACAGCACCACAGGCCGGCTGCTGGTATACCCATTTCACAGACAAAGAGTTTGTTTCCTAAGCCTCTGAGTTCACTTTTTCTGGAGACTGCCTTTTGCTCAGCCTAGGAATTCCCTTTGCTATGTAGGTCCCTAGAAGGCAGCTCATGTCAGAAAGGTCAGACTGGTGGGCTAGAGTGGGATCCAGTTCCTGAAGTGTTCAGGGGGACAAACGTAGAGGACACGCCCTTGCAGGGAAATACTCTGCGTGTCACCAGAGACTTTTCTGGAAGCCTTCACTCATCAAGTGCTTGGAGTTCATTTGGCATTTCTGCATGAAGTTTCCTTCACCTATCCAATTACCATGAGATTATTCTCATTTGGGGTTCATGCTGTTCCTTTGCACCTTGTATGTCTTGAGGTGCTTATCTCTTGATGGGACCACAATGGTGATTTTACTTTCTTTTTTAGTTTTTACTAGTTTTTTTTCTTTTTATAGAAAATTGTTAGGGAGATGCAGAGATTTCTCAGGTGCCCCTTACTCCTTCACAATCATTGATTCCTCATTGTCAACATCTCCCATCAAAGTGGTAGATTTGCTACAAGTGGGCTAATATCTAATGACAGTATCCACAAGATTAATTCATTTCCTGGGATGTTTAGCTCTTCATAGGAATACAGTGGTGGTTCTTTAGTCAGAAATATTTCTGAGCCCTTTCCACTGGGACAGATGAATGTGAATTTAGATGTATTCTTTGTCCTCAAAGAGCTTACAGTCAGAATCAGAAGACAAATGTGTAAGTAGATATTTATAAAACACTGGCATGTGTAGGGATAGAGAGAGAACTTCAAAAGTTAAAACAGAGGTTAAACCTTATTGGGAATGTCAGGGAAGATTTTTCTGGAGGAAGAGATGTCTGAACGGAATCTTGAAGGTTAGGTAGGATTAGTCAGATGAAGAGAGTAAAAATAGAAAAGATAGCAGGATGTATTTGTAGAAATTCAAGCTGTGTGGTACTGGTGACACGTAAAAGGAGTGTCAGGAGACGAGAGCAGTGAGTTGAACAACAAGGGGGGAAGTTTGGACTTTGGTTGTGAGGAGCCTGCGAAGCGTGTTAAGTTGGGAACTTAAATGTTCATATGTGCATTTAGATAGAAGACCCAGTGGATTAAAGCAGGCAGTGAATTCATGCTTCCTCATTTATACCATAGACAGACATTTTAGAGAAGGTCATGAAGGGACTGTTGACTCCATGATTTTGCCCTTTGTTTTGTCCATAAGGGTCCTTGTGTGTGGACTCCATGTGCCGAGTGTCTGCCAGCTGCTGTCCCAGTCACTCTTCCTTTGGAATCGGCTGTCATTGGTGGCTTCTTTACTCTTGATCACATTCCTTTTTTTGAGGTAAGAAAAAAAAATGACCTTTTAAAGTCCCAAACATCAGGGATTATATTTCAACTTTGACATTCACTGTTGATCCCAAGCCTCAGTTTACTCATTTGTAATATGAGATGATAATGGCCACCCTTTGGGGCTCTGGGAAGGAAGGTTGTCAGCAGAGTGCTGTGGACATGGAGGTGCTCTGGTGTTAATTATCTCTCTGTGTAAATATCAAATACCTTACTGCTCTCTGAACTCAAAGTCACCTTTCCAATATTTCAAGGGCAAGGGGAGATGGGATAGGGAGTGAGACCCTGGGGGCTGTTTAATGAATGCTACCTCCTCCTATGTGTCAGTCATTTTGCTAGGGGCTTTGTGCACCATAAACTAATGTACACCCTTGTATTGACACTTCAGGGCAGGTGCACAGGTTTACACATGAAGAAATGGAGTCCAGAGGAGTGGAACGCCTTGGGTATATCACGTGGATGTAAAGTCTGACATCTTGTTAAATCTTGTTCTTTTCATTATGCCAGAACTCTTACTAAGTACCAGGAATTTTTCTGGGCTCCATGAAACAGTAGAGTTGAGTAAGACATGAGACATTTCCCCAAGACGCTCATGAATCTGTGAGAAGATATTTATAGCGCAGTTAGAAAACAGTGTGGAAGTTCAGACACAGGTGTACTCAGGATGCTATCGTAACCCAGTGAAAAGATGCCATCGTAACCAAGTGAGAAGATGCCACCATCTGCAGGTCTTTGGTTTCTTTAAAGTTCTTTTTTTTTTAAAGGGGGGGGGAGAGAGAGAGAGAGAGAATATATTTTAATATTTATTTTTTTTTAGTTTTGGGCGGACACAGCATCTTTGTTTGTATGTGGTGCTGAGGGTCGAACCCGGGCCGCACGCATGCCAGGCGAGCGCACTACCGCTTGAGCCACATCCCAGCCCCTCTTTAAAGTTCTTCTGAGGTCTGGAATTGGATGCTAATCGTTAGACAGAACTTCAGGGCCGTTCCAGGGACATGCTTTAATGGAAGAAGTATTGGCCACATCTACAAAGACTTCCTCTCTGTGTCCTCCTGGTCTGTGGGTTAAGCCATTGGAAGTCACTTTGGAAGATTTGTGTATCGTTGAAAAAGCCTTGTCTCTGCACGCTTTTCATCCATTTGCTTCATCTGAAAGCTAAGTTTTCTTTTTAATAGGGAGAGGAGCACATTTCTCTGCCACCTGTTAGTGTTTAGCTTACCACTGTGGCTTATTACTGCTGCCATCTGCTGCCAAGAAGTGTGCATTCTCTGGGTAGGGGTTCCTAAAAGTCATTCGAGTAGGAGAGGCTGATCTGGGAACAAAAGTGCAAACATTTACCATCAGCACAATAACACCCCTGGTTATTAGGCTTTCTTCTCTGATGGCCAGAAGTGTCACCTCTCCCTACCCCAAGCCACCTACTACCATCCACCCATGTTCTTCATAACCTTCTTTATGTTACTCCTAGTTGGCATGGATTCTGGGTCATCTCATCACTCAAAGTCACTGCTGAGCAGATTCAATCACAATTTAGGAACTATTGAGCAACTGACAACACATCCGTTTTTATCTCATGTACTGAATATTGGGAGCAATTTTATATTTAAGGAGACATCAGACCTTCTGAATTTTCTGCTGTGAAAAATGAATGAATATAACCTCATTCAGTTAAGTTTATTCATTTCCATAAATCTTTTCTAGGCACCATTGAGGGCTACGGTGATGAATAAGACATGGGTCCTGCCTCAAGGAGCTCCCTAGTCATAGTGTTGTACATGATCCTGTGTGTGTGTGTGTGTGTGTGGACAATTTCAAATGAGAGGGGATGTGTTCTATGGTGGGGAGAAGCATATGTAGGTCTCTGTAGTACCCCAGAGGAAAGAAATACATACTTCCCTATAGACCTGGGGTCATGAGGTGAAGAGGTGAAACCCTTGTGACAGATTTGCATTTAGGAAAAATAAAATCATTGGCTGCATTGTGGTGGGCTAGTTAGGGAAATTCCAGAGCAGGAGACTCGTGTAATAGTCCAACTATGAAAGTGGAAAGAATATGATTCAAGAAAAGGCAGTATCATCAAGAGCCTCGGTGATACATTGAGTGAGGCAAACGAGGAAGAAGTTGATATCAGAATGACACCAAACATTCTGACTTCCACAACAGGATGGTTAGTACAGCGATAGACTGAGATTCAGTTCTCAGATCCCAGAATGGAGGGCTGGTGGAGAAGAGCAATGGTTTGGTTTTAGAACTTTCGCGTGTAAAATGTTTTGGGAACACTTGAGGGGAGGTGCTAATTAGGCAGTTTTACATAAAGACCTGGAACTCAGTAGAGAAGTCTGGGCTGCTTTTATAAATGTGTGAGTCATTTTTGTTCTGGTGGTAACTGAAGCTGTGGGCATAAAAAACAGTGTTAATTGAGAAGAAAAGGAATGCTTGGGACTGGATTTTGAAGGATTCCACTATTTATGGGCTGAAACAGGAGGGTAAAACCTGCAAAGGGGATGGAAAGGCAATGGCCAAAGAATAGAACCAGAAGGGTGTTCGATTATGAAAACCCAAGGAGAAGAGGGAAGATCAACAGTGCCAAAATACCACTGAAGCTTTGATTAGAGACAGGTTGGAAAATGTCCACGGAGGGCATCTGCATTGACCTTATTGGACACGATAGCAAAGGCTCTTTAAGGTGAATGATGAGCATTGGGTCCAGATCTGAGTGGCCTTGGAGTGCATGAGATGTGAAGGAATGGCATCAGTGAGTGAGGCCAACTCTTTCTGGAGGTTTGATTGTGCAAGGGACCAGAAAGATGGAGTAGTAGCTGGACTGCACTCTGGGGCTGAAAGTAGGCAAACCAGAAAAGGAACAAGCACAGAGCGGTTGTGAATATTGTAAAGAGAAGGGTCACTGGTAGTAAGGGATTCTGAAGGTGGGATCCAAAGTTCAGATGGAGGAATACTTGTGCCAGCTTCTGTCCTGTTGGCGCAGTGAAGGAGGAAGAGTTGGCTTCCCTTGGAGGAAAGTCTCTGAGTGGTTGGTTGTGGGCGTTTCCTGTCTGACAGCATCTGTTTTCTCTCTGAAGTAGGAGGCAAGATCATCTGATGAGAGAGAAGAGCGTGGGTGGGTATAGGAAAGGAAGCTTCAGAATAAAGTTTGGGAAAACTGCTTATAGAAAGTGCAGGAATGATGTCATAGGTTTGCTTGGCAGAATTGTGAGCTCCCTTGAACTTGAGGGTCAAGAGTATGTGGCTGTACTGAGCTGCCCAGGTTGGCTTTTCCTGCTTGGATGTAGGCATGGAGGTGGAACTCAGGTGGCTTTTATCTGGATGGTGCAAAAGGAAAGCAGCAGGAGGGTCCGAGATATTAGGGTAAGGCTAAATAGTATTGAAACCGTGAACCGTGGAGTCTAATTTGAATTCATTAACGAAGAAAAGAGGGATAATGACCCGAGAGAAACTTTACTTCAAGAACTGTCATGATGAAAGTAATTGAGTGAAGAAGGTGGAAGGGGAAGAGATTGTGGCTGAAAGTTCTTGCAGTCGTGATTCTAGAAATGTAACCTTTACATTTCTAGAATGTTCTGGATGTTCTGAAGTGTGAGGGGGAGAGGAAGAGACTGTTGAAAGCAATAAGTCAAAGTGAGTCGGAGACCATCTGTGGGGTCATCTGTGTGGGTGCTGACATCACCTAGGAGGATGGCAAGGCTGGGAGGACAAAACGAATGAAGGAGAGCTGCTGGGAGATTAGCAGACAAGAGTGACCTCGAGGGGAAAGCGGCTGGATGTGGAGGTATTTACCTAGGAAAACCTAAAAATGGTTCTCAATCTCCCTCCAGAAGGTATTGGAAGTCATTAGAGCTATTCTTAAGGCATCTATGCCTATGCTTGGTCAACATTATTGGGAATTCTTGATTTGCCAGGGCATTGCTAGAAACTGGTGTGACAGGTGAAGGAGGCACGTTTCCCAAGGATCTTATCATCCAGCAGAAGACACAGATACAAAGACACGAAACTTCTCGATGCAATGAGTCGTGCTATTTCTGAAGGAAGGAAACGTTTTCATGGTGGCATGGAGGACTAATGAATGATGTTGAGAAAGGGAATGAGACATTTGGAATCAGATACCATTTGGGTTAGATATTGGAAACTGAGTAGTTTTACCAGCTGGTGAAGGCTGATAGAGGAATGTAGAGTTCAGTAATCACCAGGAGGAAAGGTCCAGAAGTGTGAGAATATTTGTGGAATATAATGCCTCTCAGCTGCATCTTGTCTTACCTACTAGGACGTAGTGATGGTTCGCTACCCTGAGGATGAGTTTCTTAGGAGATGAAGTCACAGGAAACTGCATGACCTATGGCCATGAAGATGGCCAGGAACTGTGGCCTTGAAGGGTGAACAATGAAAGAGGCATGTGCAGTCCCCTAACTCATGGAGAAGGAGGGAGATGTGTTGGCAGAAGAGTGCCATCAACAATTTTATACCCAGAGGTTCTCGTCCCAACTGTACATGTGAGGAGAGACAGTTTTAGCTTCATCAGAAAGAGCCCCTTTCATCTGATGGGAATAATTTTAGAAAGCCTATTACCCTGGAAGACAGTGAAGGCTTAACTAATAATTATTAAGGGATACTCATCAATCTTCATTGTTGAGATTTTTTTTCCTTTTTTTAAAATACAGTAAATATATACAGTAAAGGCTATAGATTAAAATCTTGACTTTCCTTGAATATCACTGTATTTGACATCAAGTAAATGATTGACTTGGCTCCTATCCCATCTCTTGTTACATGTTTTTTATTTCCTTTGTGACATTTATTTCTGACCTCTCTATCCTGTTGAAACTATAATCTTGATCTTATTCAGAATAAAGATCAAATAAAACCACTGTTAGGCCTGGTATGACTGAGTTCTGGTACTAGATTGAGCTCTGGTTGTGGAGGGCAGGGATTAAGTGCCCCCAATATTCATCTGTGTATTTTTAGTACTGAGCACTATGTAAATATTGGGTTATAAAGGGCAATTACAGGACTCATGTGCTAGCATCCTAATTCTGTGTCCATTGCAGGCATCACCAATTGATCACTGCACATTTCCCCCATGGTGCCTGACTGGCCTTAGAATTCTCAATTTAGTACTCTGGACAGTCACCACCAATCAATAGAGCTGGCCCATGAGATGAAGATAATATCCATTCTAGCAGTGCTATAACACATTACTGTTCAGTGGGTCATTTAAAATAACAGAAATTCATTCTTTCACAGTTATGGAAGCCAGAACCTAATATCCAGGTATTTTGAGTTGGTTTCTTGTGGAGGTTCTGAAGAAGAATCTGTTCTGAGCCTATCTCATAGTTTCTGGAGATTTTTGGCTTTCTTGATTTGTAGCTGTATAATTCCAATCTCTGCCTCCACTGTCACTGGGACTATTTCCCTCTGTGTTGCTGTGTGTGTCAAATCTCCCCCTCCTTTCTCTTACTAAGACACTACTCATTGGATTCAGCGCCCATCCTAAATCCAATTTGATCTCAACTAGAGATTCTTAATTATATCAGCAAAGACTTATTTTCAAATACAGTCCTATTCACAGGTACTAGGGATTAATACTTTTTGCTCTGGGAGGCATGCTAAAGCCAAGGGGCCATGTTAAACCCATATACCATCCTTTGATGGATCAAGTGAGATCAATTGGTGATGCCTGCTATGGTTTAGGGACCAGTACTTTCCCTGGCTCAGGCACATGCTTGTCTTTCCTGTTCCTCAGTGCCTAAGTCCTTCTGCACAGCTTATCCAGTTTCTATAGTCAGCTGAGCCTTTCTTATGTTCTCTCAGTCAATCTTCCACCACAGGCTGAAGATCCACTCCTGATCCCTGTGCTGGAAGCTCTGGGTCATGCTCCTTGGTGCTGACCACTGGCAGCCAAAGACTTCTGCTGTGAGACTGCCACTGGCCTGTCATGGCTTCTCTCCAAATTCCAGCAGCTGTCTTCCTACATGGATGGACTTACTTCAGTCTTGTTTCCTACCACTATCCAGAACCTGCTTGATGTGTGTCGGGGGCTCACATTTTCCTATCTGGTTTTTTGGTACCCAGTGACTCCTCACTCATGCTACTTTCAGATGGCCTGATGTTTTGATCCGGGTTATGACAGCTGTAGTCTGGCAATCAGATCTGCCTAACCTCAGGCCCAACCCAGGATAGAAGAACCCTTCTGATCTGGCTGCTGTCTAAATGCATAGATACACAAGGGGCTTTATCTGTGCAACAGAACTTGCTCCACATCTGCTGTATTGTGCCTGGTCAATCTTGCTTCTATTCTGGGTCCTGGGATCCACTGGTCCATCTCTCCCAATTCTGCTTAACCATTTCATATAATGTCATGGGAAAAGGCTTGAGCAAAGTAAATACAACCTGGATTGTTCCTGCAAAGTTTATTAAGAATGTGCTTCCTGGTACCTGCATATGTGGATTTTTAATTTTTTTTTTTGGTACCAGGAACTGAACAGGGGCACTTAACCACTGAGCCACATCCTCAGCCCTGTTTTATATTTTATTTAAAGACAGGGTCTCACTGAGTTGCTTAACACCTTGCTTTTGCTGAGGCTGGCTTTGAACTTGTGATCCTCCTGCCTCAGCCTCCCAAGCTGCCAGGATTGCACATACGTGGATTTTAATATCATCACTGCTACTTACTGCTTAATTACCTTGGGTGGGCTGACTGGCTTCTTTGTGCCTCAACTTCTTCCTATGTAAAATGGACATAATAATGGAATCTATCTCTAGGGTTCTATTGGTTTCTTTTGCATCAAGGCCTCTTCTTTTATTGAAAGCCATTAGATGAGATGACAATAGGGAGGATTGTAGTTATACATTTTGTCAGGATGCCATTGAAGACACTGGCCTGTACATGACACAGGGTTTCTTTTACATGGCTCTGGAGGAGAAATTCCTCCCAGCTCACATTATTGGGCAAAGCTGGATCATTAAAATTAGTTGTTTTTGTATTAGTGCCATGGGGACACTTGTGACACTTCCAGTTTTTTTGCAGTACTTTGGCTGCTGGAAAGCTCAGAGCCCAATTTGTGGTCTTTCTCTAGCAAGTGGATTGGGCAATATTATTTATTTCCATGTTCTCTTTCTTTGGCAATATCACTTCAATTTTTTGCAATGGATACGTTTTAAATTGCAGCCCTACTCATGATGGCTGTTCCACCTCACCCTTGAAGGTAGGCCTCAGGCTACCATTTTGACTGATGTCATCTACTACTGTGTGTACTGAATTGTGTTGCCTACTCCGACTCCCAACATTCATATGTAGAAGTCCTAAAATAATGGTATTTAGAGGTAAGTTCTTTGGAAGGTAATTAGGTTTAACTGAGGTCATAAAAGTGGGGGCATCATGGTAGGATTATAGGAAGAGACTCATAAGTAAGAGAGCTTGTTTCCTCTCTCTCTTCTTGCATGTGCTCAGGAGAGGTCATGTGAGGACACAGAGAGAAAGTGGCCATCTGTAATTCAAAGAAGTTCTCATAGACACTGGCCTTACTGGTACCTTGATCCTGGACTTCTAGTTTCCAGAACTGTAAAGAAATCAGTTCCTATTGTTTAAGGCAGGCAGTCTGTAGTATTTTGTTGTGGTAGCCTGAGCTGACTAAGACACTCATGCCTGGGCTCAACTAATCACTGGATAAAAAGTAACCATCTATGACAAGCTACCCCAAAGCTCAGTTCTTCCTGGGAGTTTGGGGTTGGACCAAGAGAGAGTGTGTCTCTGGGTGGCTTGAGTCTAAGAAATCAACTTTGAGACTCAGGCAACCATATGCTGAGCATCAGGAAAGCCATGAAAGAGAGACAAGCAGATACACCAAGAGAAAGAGAACTGAAAGACAAGTCCTTGACATTCCTTGGGATCCAGAAAAAAAACTTGTTGCTGGCTACTGTCCTTCTTGGGACCCCATGACTTTTTGTTCTTCAATTCATGGATTAATTTTAAATAATTTTTTATTGCAAAAATCCCTTCCCTTTTCCCCTTTTCTTATAAAGATAGCTTGGGATAATTTGTGTTATTTGAAAACAAACAAACATTCCCCAGTGAGTCCATTTTTTTTTCTGGATGCTTCACCTTTTCAATATTTACCTCTTGGTGCTTTTCAGTCTTTTAAAAGGAACATCAGAATCTTTTGTGGGATTTTAAGTGTCTGAAAAGAATTCAGATAATTTCTTCTGACGCTGGGTAGGAGCAGCTGAGATAGAGAACAGGACAGGGCCTGGGAAGAGTCAAAACCATACAGGTGCTGCTGGTTGACAGGAGGGCCCTTCAGAGGTCGGAGACTATCTTCTGTCACAAAGGTAAATCAGGTTGGCCTGACATGACTTGTTTTTAGAGCATATGATTAACTCTTTTCCTAGTTTGCTCTTGTTTTGCCCAGAGTTGCAGATTGGTGAGTTATTTGTGCTTTTTCCTTAGAACACACCATGAATAGTCTCAATTATTGCTCCCAACAATCACGATTGCTGTTATTGTGGATTTATAGAAGCACTTACGTTTCTAAACATCCTTTTATGCCTCTCCATTTCTATGGTAACTTAGATAGGCTGCTCAGTACACACGGGCATCTCTTTGGGAAAACCTGATAGAAGAAAATCTGAATTTACAGAAGAGATAAATAAGAGGGTGGCTATTCACATGGTTTTTATAGGGGATTCACAGATAGCAGTTTCCCCTGGTGCCTTCAGTGCATTCCCTATTTTCGTTACAGATCATGAACAATGTCTTACACATAATAGGCTCTGAATGGAAATTCTGCTGATTGATTGATGAGCCACTTGGGAAGCAGAGAAATGTGAAGCTAGGGTTATAGTTTGCTGCTGCCAATTGGAGATAAATCAGAATGGAAAAGAAAGCATCTCTGAGCAGATAGCCACAATCAGTGGGGAAATGGGACTTGATTTTTAAAAAATGTGATTCACATACAGTTTTTAGGAAGCCGCTTGCTGCATAAACAGGGCTATACATGAATTTTTCACATCAATGTCTCCAAAGACCCAAGAGACCCTTGTTTGGGTCATGCATTCGGGCTACTTCCATGCTGGGACAAAGCATTTGTGCAAACAGGAGCTCATTTTCATTTTCTTGGGCTGAAACCCTCCCTGGGGAGGGGTTGCATTTTGCAAACTTGAGAACTTGAATAGCACGCAGGGAGCAGGGGCTGCCGGGATTCTCCTTCTTGCTGGGTGTTTATATTAGTAAGGATACTTGGTTGCCAAGAACAGATGTTCACTGGAGCTTGTTTGAACAAGGAAGGGAAATTTATTATAAGGAACAGAGTTACTTCCTCTGCTCCAAGGACAGGAATGCTGCTGGACCTCAGTCAAGGTTGCCAAGGAGGAGGAAGCATCTGGAATGCAGGCAGCTCCTATCTGTACACTTGTTTCATCTTTCTCCTTCAGGTCTGGCTTTATCTTCCTCTGCACACACATAGTGGCACACTGTGGAGAAGGAGGCCACCAGCAACCCAGAGATACCTAGAATAGTGTTGATGTCAGACTTCATGACATCGAAAGACAATGTGTCCTGCACAGCCATATCAATGTTTGTAGCAGCACAATTCACAATAGCTAAACTGTGGAGCCAACCTAGGTGCCCTTTAGTAGATGAATGGATAAAAAAAATGTGGCATATATACACAATGGAATTTTACTCAGCAATAAAAGAGAATAAAATCATGACAATTGCAGGTAAATGGATGGCGTTGGAGAATATAATGCTAAGTGAAGTTAGCCAATCCCCCCCAAAACAAAAAACAAATGCTGAATGTTTTCTCTGATATAAGGTGACTGACTCATAGTGGGGTAGGGAGGGGGAACATGGGAGGAATAGATGAATTCTCAGTAGGGAAGAGGGGTGGGAGGGAAAGGGAGGGGGCAGGGGATTAGCAATGATAGTGGAATGTGATGGACATCATTATCCAAAGTACATGTATGAAGACACGAATTGGGTGTCAACATACTTTATATACAAACAGAGATACGAAAAATTGTGGCATGTATGTGTAATAAGAATAGTAATGCAAAAAAAAAAAAGAAAAAAAAGAAAAAGAGAGTGTGTCCTGTAGCAACTGAGACTCTGAGAAATGTAGAGGTCAAGAGCTACAGGTATGTACATTGGATTCCATGTGAATTCAAGCATCCCTTGTGTGTCTCTCCCTCTGACAGGTGCTCGGAGTGCGAAGGAGAAATAGTACATAACTGTCAAAGAGGTGAGCAGGAGCCACACCATCAAGAACCTTGTGGGGTCTTGTAGACTGTGATTAGGACTTGCATTTTAATTACAATTGGAACATATTGAAGGTTTTCGTCGGGGTTGGCTTTATTAATGTTGTGAAAAGACTACTCTTGCTTCTAGGGGAAGGCTGGATAGAAGGGTTGGAGGAGGGATTGTGAGACCAGTGTGTCAGGGTCTGTCACCACAGTGGAGGGGTGGTGCTGGCTGGGGTTAGTGTGGTGGCGTGGGGGATAAGTGTCCAAACTGAGGGTTTATTTTGGAGGAATAACCGCTAGGACTGGTGAATGAGTTGAATGTGGAGAAGGAAGGCAAGAAAGTACTCAAGGATTTAATTTTTAGGCTTTTAATCAAGCAATTAGGTGAACTGTAATGCCATTTTTTGAGAAGTGGACAGCTGAGGGAGATAAAGCGTATTTGTGTAGTTTGTGATGAGGGAAAAATTAAGAGTGAAGCCTGTCTGATTCAGTTGAAAGTGAGGTTTCTTCTGGACAACCAAGGGCACATATTGGGTAGACCGAGGAAGATAAGAGTAGGTCACTGGATCAGTGCTGCCCCAAAGAAATACAATGTGAGCCACCAATGTGATTCACATATGTAATTTTTAAATTCACTAGAATCCATATTAAAAGGGTGAAAAGAAAAAATGTAAAATTAATTGAATATATATCTTATTTAATCTCATATATCCAAACCATGAGTTTCAGCATGCAATCAATATGCCTTAGTTAGCTTTTTAGCTGCTGTGACAAAAGTTTATTTAGGGGCTTATGGTCTTAGTCCATATAGAGCTGGTTCCATTCCTCAGGGTTCAAGGTGAGGCAGAATATCATGGCGGAAGAGTATGGTAGAGGGAAGTGACTCACATGATGATCAGGAAGCTCAGAGAGACTCCACTGGTCAGATACGCGCCAGTATATCTTCACTCCTCCAGTGCCCCACTTCCTCCAGCCACACCCTACCTCTCTTCAGTTGCCACTCAATGCCATCAGGTGATTGGAAGATATTGAAGGTTTTCGTCAGGGTTGGCGTTATTAGTGTTGTGAAAAGACTACTCTTGTTTCTAGGGGAAAGCTGGATGGGAGGGTTGGAGGAGGGATTGTGAGACCAGTGGTTCAGAGTCTCATAACCCCAATCATTTCTCCTCTAAACCTTCTTGCATTGTCTTACACACGAGGTTTTGGGGGACACTTCACATCTAAATCATAACACAGACTGAAACAGGTGGTGAGATAGTTTACATTTTTTGATACAATTTCTTCTAACTCTGGTGCATATTTTACACTTTTAGCATATCTCTATTCATCCTAACCCCACTTCAAGGGCTCAATAGCCACATGTGTCTGGGGGTTGCCATATTGAAATGTGGAGCTCCAGAGAAAGTTGATGCTTATAGATATACATCTGGAACTTGTCCCATGAGGGATGAGGTTACCTAGGAACACCTAGGGAGTGTAGATGGAGAAGAAGGCAGAGGATCAGGAGCAAGCCTCAGGGCACTCCAAAGATGATGGGTAGGACAGAAAAGGAAGAGCCCACAGAGGAGGCTGGACTGAGTAGGCAGATACATTAGAGAACTGGGAATGTGAGGAGTTAAAGGAACTAAGTGATGCCAGCACTCTGAAAGGCTCCACAGCTGAATCGTCAAGTGTGAGCTGGCCAAGAATGGGAACTTGGATTTCTGAATGCTAGGAGCAGCGGAGGGGCCAAGACAGGAGAGGCAGGCAACGAGGAGGGGACCATAAGAGTGTGGATTTACTGGAGCACACTGAGGATGGCAGAAGAGGTGGTTCAACGGTGTGGGTGCTAGAGGTCCAGAGAGTCTTGTATCCCTGATGAGGACCCAGAGGTTCATCCTCTAGTCTCCACTAGTCTCAGCCACATTTGCAGCCACACTGTGAGAGCGACATTCACATGCACCATGCTTCCAGGGGTCACATGGGGATCTGACGCAGTGTCCTGAACACCAGAGTTTGTCCTTGCTTCTTCCTACTCAAGAACATGAAGTGATAAGAGAGTCATGCTCTCTTTGGGAGAATTCTTTTACCTTCTGAACAGAAATCTCTTTTTAAATTTTAATTTCTCTTAATGAATTATTTGCAGCACACCTCCTAGGTGATGGCAACAAAGCACCACATCCCCAGGTAGCAGCTGAGAACTTGTGCTGTGGGTCATAGGAGCCCTGGGAGGGCTTTAAGCTCAAAAGAGGCAGTGTCACATTTGCATTTGAGAGAGACAGCCAGCAGCACTGAGAAATGGGAAGCCCTGCCCGGTGGTCACAGACCGTGTTCTGGCCAGCTCCTGCATCTCCGCAGTTCCTTTGCATCCTTTTATCTTTTCCTTTCACCTTCCATAATGAGCAGATCAAAAGCTGTACCCCGTTCAATGGCTCAGGATTCCTGCACAGACTTCTTTGTAGGCAGATTATTAAACAACACCCAGAATATGCCAAACACATGCATTACAGATCACAGGGAGACAGCGAAGGGTGTGAACAGAACAAAGCAGGTGCGGGCCCAGCAGCTTCAAGCAGTACTTGATCTGCCTTCAGACACAGCCAATTCCAGGGGGCGGGGTCATTAGAAGTGGCCTCATTTTTCCCATTTATTGGCTCTTCTTTTCCCATTACATCCCCTGGGATGCTGTCAGCTCCAGATTGTATTAATGAAGATAGGCCACTATCCCCCACCACCCCAGATAGTTTCAATAAGGCTCAGTTGGTAGAGTGCTTATCTCACATGCACAAAGCCTTGGATTCAATCCCCAGCACCCCCCCCCCCAAAAAAAAAGTTGTAGGATTTACTTGCTCACATTCCAGGGAGTTTAGAGATAGTAGCCTTCTTGGATGTTGTGGTTTAGATATAAAGTATCCCCCAAAGACTCCTGTGTTGAACGTGTGGTCTCTAGTATAGCAACCTCCAGAGGGAAGTGATGGGACCCCAAGGGCTCTGACCCCATCAATGAATTAATCCATTGAAGAGTCACAGCTGGGTGGACTATTGAGAGACGGTGGAAACTGGGGGAGGTAGAATCTAGTTGGAGGGAGTGGGTCCTCTGTGGTGTGACCTTGGGGACAATATCATGTCCCTGACCTGTTTTTTCTGCTTTCTGGCTGTCACAAGGTTAGCAGCTTTCTACCACTATAACCTTCCACCATGATGTTTCCTTACTTCTAACCCAAAGCCATGGAGCCAGCGGATCAGGAGACCTCCAAAACCATGAGCCAAAATAAATTTTTCCTCCTTTGAATTCTTTTCTTAGGTATTTTGTCACAGTTATAAAAAACTGACTAATACTGGATCAGGTGTAGTTTTGGCTCCTTAGGAAGCTAAGATGGGTGGACCACTTGAGCCCAGGAGTTTGAGGCCAGTCTCAGCAACATAGTGAGACCCCAACTCAGAAAGAAAAGCAAAAAAAGGAAGGGGAGAGAGAGAAAGAGAGAGCGAGAGAGAGCGAGAGAGCGAGTAAGCAAGAGAGCTTATAACTGTTATAGATCCTACTGAACATGGATCAGGAGAGTCCTTTTCATAAGATAAAGTGAGGCCAGTCCTGTGGGCCCTAAGTACTATTGTTCTTTGAATGCAATGGGTGTCAGTTTTACCCACCTCTAAAGTTTGAATTGAAACACATCTGTTCCTAAACCTAACACATCACATTTTTTTAGTGGTGTTGGATTCAGAGCCAAGGGTGGAGGAAGGGTGGAGGTTTTTCTCCCCTGATACACTTCTTTAGAAGGTAATTGGCGAGGATGGGAATTCACATTTGAAATCAATATTTTGGAAGACTTAATGACAGCATGACAATTGCGCATTTGTGGATTTCAAAAGGGCAGCTCTGTGCAAATCAGAAAAGATGGAGCAAAAATCGGTCATTTCATGTCTTGCTGGAGAAGAGCATTCACCGAGAATGTTAACAAGCAATGAAGCTGCTGGGAGAGTCTCCCTTTCGCAATCCCCCCCCCGGCCCCCCGCCCCAATTCTTGATAGCAGATTCAGGGTACAGCTGTTGAAAACAGGATTCATTAGTTAAAAAGCTGCAGCAACTTTCCTTTGTTTACAGAAATAAATTCTTACTTTTCACCAAGACATCTAAAGCCCTTTGCAATCTGGGCCAGCTTGCATTTCACATTCACTTTGCTAAAAATACCCATTGCCCTCTACAGGTTGCTTGTTTTCGAACACATATTCATCCAACAATTTTAATAGGTCCTCACAATGCATCAGCCTCTATATAAGGCACAGAGAAGACAGTGGTAATTAAAACCACACTCTTTCCTCTGTCGGATGCCCATCTGACATGACAGGAGGAGCCAAGGACAGCAGCAAGACATCAGCATAAGGCTTGGGTAGTTGGGTTAGGATCTAGGATCAGTCACATGTCACAGTCTCTGTGACTTTAGAGAAACCATTTCTCCTCTGCAAGTCTCAATTTCTGTACTATATAAAAAGGATAAGAATACTGTATCTATTCAAATGATTGATGCTGTGATTAATAAGTATCTTAGTTCATTTTGTGTTGCTGTAACAAAATACCTGATCCTGGGTAGTGTAAAAGGAGAAGAGATTTATTTAGTTCATGGTGCCAGCATTTGCTGGGCTCTGGTAGTGACTTCTGGGTATATTACTACATCATGGCAAGGAGTATATGTGAGTGGGAGAGATCACATGGCAAGACAGGAAGCCAGAGACTGCTGAAGGGACAAGTTTGCTCTTTCTAAAACAACCTACTCTTGATGGAATTAATCCAGTCCTGAGTGATTGTGTTATTTCCTTCCAAGGGAGGTGCCCCCCTGACCTCACTACCTTCCACTAGGTTCCACCTCTTAAAGGTTTCTCCATCTTTCATATTACCATAGTGGGAACCTAGTATCCAACACGTGAACCTTGGGTTTCAACACCAACCAAACCATAACAATGAGACAATGTATGCAAAGAGTTGACCCAAAGTGGGTGCCAGCTTCCAAGAGCCTTGTTATTACTGTTAAAGTCATTGCTGCCCAGCACGTCCTTCCTCATCCCACTTTCAAGTTGCCTGGAAACAGAACCCTGAACCCAACACTGGCCCTGCCTCATGCATTCCCCCCAAACCGTCTTCCCTGGCAAGTGAGGAGCTCGGCATAACGAAGCAGAGGGAAGCGTTCAACTTCAGAGAAAGTAAGAGAGATGGTGTGACTGAATCCGGCTTTCCAAATAAGAAGACGTTTCAATGAATGTGAAAAATCAAGGAAAGACCAAAGAGAAGGGTTCTCAAGCCAGATTTCAGGAGGCTGAGAGCTGAGGCAGAGGCATGGAGATGGTGTGTGTGTGTGTGTGTGTGTGTAGCAAATGAGCCTCTCACCAAGCCCCCAAAGACTTATGTGTCCTATGAAGCGGATCAGAACCAAGAGAACCTCAGAGAAACACGCAGACTCCTGGAACTCACAGCTGGGGGCACTGCCCATCTGAACTTGTTAGTATATGGAGAAGCACTTTTGCTTGAAACTCAAGCTCATTTGAATCAGATTTTCCTGCAGCTAAACACATCCTAACTAGTGCCCTCTCTACCAGACTGTAAATTCCATTCTGGCAGGAATCTCAATCATCTTATTTATTCTTGAAATACCTAGGTCCTAGAATAGTGCTCAGCATAGATGCATACATTTGCAGAATAAAATATGTGTAATAAGGTGGTTCTAATAATGTTATTAGTAGAGAGAGATGAAATTGATTAGAAATGATTCTTTAGAAGTATATAGTGGTCTCTCTTTAACCCTGGAAGTTATAGTATAATACTCCCAGTGGATGCCTGAAACCATGATAGTACTTGACCTCTGTCTATCTATCATCTATCTATCCATTCATCCAATGTTTTCTCCTATACTATGGTGAAATCCAATGTATGAATTAGGGACAGTAAGAGATTAATAACTCATAATTAAATAGAATAATTATGATAATTTACTATAATAAAATTATGTGAATGCAGTTTTGTCTTTCTTTCTCAAATAGATTTTTGTACAGTACTCACCTCCCTTCATCTTACTGACCACGGGGAAATCATAGAAGGTGAAGTGTCAGGGGTGTTCACAGGATAGAAAAATCACTATAGTTCTCCTCAACTACACCTTTGTAAAGTATGTAACTGCAAAAAGACATTTTTGAGACAACTGAGGAAGTGAGATTATGGGTTAGTTCTGCACCCTCCAATACCAAATATAATGCAGCATACACAGGCAATTTTAAGTTTTCTAGTAGTCACACTAAAGAAAGGGAAATAAAAGGAAGTACTGGGGACTGAATGGAGCAAATTATATTCCTTATAATGTGTGATTATGTCAAAATAAACCCCACTATTTTGTATAACTACATTGTATTAATAGAAACTTTAAAAAAGAAATGATTAAATAAGTGAGAAGACATTACATTAAAAAAAAGGAAAGGGAAAGACACATACATGGAAAATAAATATTATAATATTATTTTGCTTCAACAATCATAACCAAAATGCTGTTTCAATGTATAATCAATTTAAGAAACAATTAACTAAGTAATTTACATTCTTTTTTTTCCTGCAGCTGAAGCATGAAATTTGAGTTTCCAGGGAGCAGGCCAAGACTCTGGGCCTCATGGGCTCTTCTGATTCTGGTTAGACCAGTCATTTTCTGGGTTGCATTGGCCGTTGGTTTTCCTGTCTGGGTCTCTCTGTTCTTTCATCTATAAAGAAGCCCAAAGTGCATAGTAACCTGAAGCTTTGGGACAAATGTTTGGAGGATTGTTAGTGACTCATAGTCCCTGTGCAGAAGATGAAATTTGGAGAGGTTGAGCATCTTGCCAGAGGTTGGGATTGAAACTAAATTTGACTGGAGTGTGCTCTTTCTCCTTCTTTGCTCCTTAAATCTTCTCTTTTTTGGACTGGAGAATATTTCACTATTCCAGGGGCAGAGGCCTCCCAGGAAATAAATACCCTCTGTTATGACTTGCATCTGGAATGTCTCCCAAAGGCTCATTGTGTTGAAGGTTTGGTCCCCAGAGCAGCAGTGTTCAGAGACAGGACTTTAGGGGAAGGAACTGGATCATGAGGGCTCTGACCTCATCTGTGGGTCAATCCACTGATGGGTTCATAGCTGATGGCATTATTGGGGGGCAGTGAAAACTGCAGGAAGTGGGGTCAAGTTGGAGGAAGTAGGTCATAGGGGTGTGTCTTGGAAGGCCATTCCTGTTTTCTGTGAGAACTTTGCTTGGCCACACCCTTCTGCCTTGATAGTCTACTTTATCCCAGGCCCAGAAACCATGAAGTTGGCTGACTATGGAGACTGAAGCTCTGAAACTGTGAGCCAAAATAAATCTTTCCAACTCTTTAAGTTGATTTTTTTCCAGGTATTTTGGTCACAGCAGCAAAACCCGACTAGTACACCATCTTTCCTCCTAACTCTAGGATCCTGGTTGAAGCAGGAGGACTTTTCTCTCCTTTGTAGTCGGCTGGGCAGAATCTAAGGGAGACTAGAAGGTGAGGGTGGGTGTGGTGAAAACAGTATCAAATGCCCATTTGTTTTTTTTTGTAAAATCACATGGAATAATGCATGCCTAAGTAGTCCTACCTTAGAAAGCAAAGGCATGCTTTCCTCCTAAAAACAGGGGGGCTGGATGTGGTGGCACACGCCTGTAATCCCAGTGGCTTGGAAGTCTGAGAAAGGAGGATCTTGAGTTCAAAGCCAGCCTCAGCAATGGCGAGGTGCTAGGCAACTCAGTGAGACCCTGTCTCTAAATAAAATACGAAATTGGGCTCAGGATGTGGCTCAGTGGTTGAGTGCCCCTGAGTTCAATACCTGGAACAACAACAACAACAAAAAAAAACCCAAACAAACTAAAACCCCCTAAAACCACCACAACAAAAAATCTGGATGGGTGGGGTGGGTGGTCGGGGCTCTGCTTGATATTTTTAGCAAAGACTTCTGTTTAGTGTCCACAAGACTAACCTTGCAGGGCTGGAGTTGTGGCTCAGTGGCAGAGTGCTTGCCTGGCATGTGTGAGGCACTGGGTTCGATCCTTAGCACCACATATAAGTAAGTAAATAAATAAAATAAAAAGATCCATTGACAATAAAAAATATTTTAAAGAAACAAACACTGACCTTGCCAACATTTCATGGGACTTTGCATTTGCTGCTGCGGGGCCCTGGGAAGAAAACAGTATCTTTCATGAAGGGAAACTCCCCAGTTGCTTCAGTGGTATTGTGTTTGGAATCTGCTCTGTGCAGCAGCAGTACCAAGGGACAGTCAGAAGCAAAATTTGTTTGAACACTTCAGGCTCAAATAATTTCTTCTTAGCGGAGTGACTGAAACATGGTAATTTAGCAATTGACAGCCATTTTTTCCAGTAATAACTGAAATAATAATTCATAATTAAGAGAAGTTCTAATAAAGGATCACATTTAAACTAGATACAAAACATTTACCCCCTGCCTCTGCCTCTTACTTATTTTATTCATTTGAAATATTTCTCATTTCTTTATTTCTCCTGAAACCAGATGAAAAGAGCTATTTTGCCCCTAAGTGAAAATAAGTACAATTTTCTTCCAGCAAGGCTCACCAGCAGTTCACCATTGACTTAGCACAAAGGCCAATTAACAGACAATCACCATCATTTTCTAATCTCCAGTGCCTTAGGAGTGGCTGGGAGTTGAAATTGAGTTGATTCAAGAGGGGCCGGTTCTGGGCTGAATTGTTCTCCTTTTTACCAGAAACGTAATGCCCATGTTTGGGGAGGGCTTCCAGAGAAGCAGGTGGCAGGTTCCTCATTAGCCCACTGTGTCCCTGCTCTGCCCACATCACTTTGATGGGGACTTTGAAGTGTGGCAGCGTAAGCTTCGAAGGTGACTGTAATTAAGTTCCTGCTGCAGGTGCCCTAGGCTTCCTAGAGTCTCACCTGGGTTGCAGGGACCTCTCATGGGGTGGGACAATGCTGAAGTGGCATCAGGATTTGCTATGAGAGTTAATGCTACTTCTAATTTCTGAGACAACTCGGAGACACCAAAGTCATAGTGAGCTGGGAATTTATTCTTAACGTTAATGGAAATAATTTGTGAAAACCATTTTCAGCTGTCCATGCTCAGAGACTCTTGTGTTTTGTACTGCCGACACCCATTTAACCAATCATTTTTTTTTTTTTATAGCAGGAGCAACTTAACCTTAAAAAAGAGAACAAGATATGTGCTGAATTACAGGAAGAAGCAAGCACTCTCGGCGTCTCTGCTGTTCAAGAGAGTCTGACGGCAGGAACAGGCATGATGGCTCCTTGGCCCGACTCCCTCCAGTAAGATTCACCTTCTTCAAGGGGGAAACTGAGGTGAGGTAGTTAAGAGATGAGGGACAGGGTTGTTGCTGCATCTCTCCAGGGCAGAAATGTGAGGGCTGGAACCACCTCGATAAGAGGAGGGGACAGAAAGGATAAAAGTGAGATACCTCATCTCCCAGTATGTACTAAATGGGTGGCCACTGAGGGACACCAATGGCAAGGGTACAAAAGGAATAAGGATGGTACCTTCTGGCATTCCACATGCCAGGCCTCTTAGGGTAACCCAGCTAAGAGATGTCAGACCCAGAAAAGGTTTGGGTACAATTTCTTTGTTTTCCAGCCCCTCCTAGAGGCTACCAGAAGTAGCCTTAGAAGGTGATTTTTTGCTGCCTAAGGATACCTCTCCATCAAAGGTTACAGAAACAGTATTTGTAACTGTACCATTTGGATTCCCAGGAAGAATACAATTCTCCTACACTCCTAGGAGGACCAATGTGTTTAACCAGCATCTCCAGTAAGCAGCATGTCTGATAGAGGGTACCTTAACAGGGACTCAGGACAGGTTTCCAGAGGAAGCCATGACAATGAACTAGACAAAGAGATCCAAAGTATATACATGTCGTCCAGAAAGAGTGATTGTTAGAAAAAATAAAGCAAGGTAAGGAGGCAGGGCTTAGGTGTTACCTTGTTCTGTATGACCAGGGAAGACCTTTTTGAAAAGAAGACATTTGGGAAAGACTAGAAGGCAAGGGAGGGAGGGGGAGGGAGAGGGATAGAGGGAAGGGGGTAGAGAGAGAGAGAGAGAGACAGAAAGGAAGATGGTGGATGGAGATATATGGGAGGGAGCATCCAAGGCTGGAGGAGTGGCAAATGAAACATCCCAAAGGCAGGAGAATACTTGACGGGTTTGCAGAATGGCAAGAAGGTCAGTGTGGATGTTGTTGTAAGTAGCATTGGTGCTGAAGAGTTGCTGGAGTGAAAAAGAGAAAGAAACATCCAGAAAAATTTTGAGAATGTAGGGATTTTTAATGACTACTGGACAGAGAGTGTGGTGGGAACTGTGGAAACTGGAAGATGACTCAGCTTTGGGGACATAAAGAGATGAATGGGGGGTAAGTCTGGCACTACAGGATAATTGGAAATTCAGGTTACCTGGGCAGGTATGATGAGGTCGGTGTGGTGGGTCCAAGCTAGATGGTAGGATAGCATGAGTTTTGGTGGGAGGAAGGGCTGGAAGGGAATGAATGGGGTTTTCTTTGTGCTACATAGAGATGAGGCCTCCTTTTACTGGTCATAGGGGAACTGGGTAATATTATTGGGAACACAGAGTTCTTCACTCATCAATCAAATATTGGGTATATCCACCCACACACTGCATATGTGCCTTAGGACATTCCATTAGTTTGAAACTTAATATTATCTCATGTGAATCTATAATGGCCTCCTCTAAACCCCTTTCCTACTGTGATTTTTCAGGAAAAAATCCTCCATCATCAACCAGTTACCTAATACAAAACACAAGTTACCTCCTCACCCGCTCTCTCTCCCACTAAGTCATCCACCAAGTCCTTTGGATACAACTCACTAGGCATCTGAAAATGGTCCCCAAGTCTCTCCTGGCATGCACGTTCCTATGTCCCAGGCCCCATCTCTAGTGGAGGTGGCTGCAGCAGTTGTCCCCTGGCTTACTCCCCTCTACGCTTGCTCTGCTACAACCTTCCTTCCATCCAGCTTCCTCATCTCCTGTCTGGCTAAGCTGGTCCAAATGGCTGCCCACTGTCTTGAAGATGAAATCCAAATCCCATGGCTCATAAGGTTTCCTGATCTTTCTTCTTTCCTCCCACCATTCCCTTGCTCTTAAACAACGCCATGTCACATTTTCAGTAGATGTGACAAACCTATCTCACGCTAATGATCAAATCAGACAGCTCCTGTGTCCCCAAAATTCTAGAAACCTAAGTGAAACTTAAGTAGGTGTCTCTCTCTAGCTAAGCTAGCGCTTTTCATGGTGGGAGCAGATGGCTTCTCCCAGTTACATCTGAGCAGTTTGGTTGGCCAATGGGGAATGGGAGTTACCTCCTTACCTGCCTTTCTGGTGGTTCTAGTGGAAAGGGTATCCAAGAAGGACCTTGGTTAGTAAGAGTTGCCCACCTCTGGGGCAGGGTGGTTGGGTATTTGGGGCATGGGTCCCATCTGGCGAGGAAGGCTTCTAGAAGATGCAGGACTGTTTTTCCCTACAAGAGAAATTTGCAGAAGGAAGTTAGTAGATGGCAGAGGCACTCTCTGTAAGTTCATATTTGGGGTTGATGGGTCCACAAAGGCAGGCCCACATCCTTATGGAGGAGGTGAGAGAACATTTGTCAGAGATATTTGAAAAGACAACTGTAGGAGGTTATGGTGTTTTGACTGATGGCAGGGTATTAATATCAGTTTCAAAAATATACCAGGGAGATATAAAACACCAACTTCTTAATAATAAAAATAAATTATTTTCAATTAAAAATAGTGGATGTTGCTTTTCAAATGCAGAGCCAAAATTTCACAGACCCAAGTTTCTTACTATTCTCAGGAAAAAAAAAAAAAGAACAACAACAAATTTGCTAGAAAAACAATTTGCAAAACACTCATTAGTCCAAAAGCGTCCCTGAGAATTCTCCCTCCAGGCCTCTAATGGGCCATGAAACTTGAATTCAATAAAAAATGATTTAACCGTCAGGCGGGTGAACTGGGTAGAATTCGGCTTCTTTGCTCTCTCATTATGGAGTATATTTTTGGGGGGAGGCTGTTCGTGTAAATACTATTTGTTCAAAGAAGCTGTTTGTAAAATGGCATTTTGTTTCACGGGGGGTGGGGGAGTGGGAGTCTGTGGGGGTTGACCTGTTGTCTCTTTTCCTGGATGCTCTCTGGCCTCCTCCCACCCTCTGTGGAATCCCGGCCACCTCAAACCCAAGCTGTGTCTTACTGGATGTGCACGGTGAGTCAGCTGGTCTGGGGAATTCTCAGAGCTCGTCCATTAGGTTCTTGCTTTCCAAACCATTAATTTTGTTGTTCTAGGCCTGTCGGGAGCTCTGTTGCTGCTTGTAAGAATAACAGCTCACTGCCAGCTCTTTCGGCATCTGGTACCCAGAGTGGCTGTTTTGCAGATGCTCTGTCTCCATAGCATTGCTGGCCTTTGGTGTGCTTGTGCATGGTGGTCACAGTTTAATAACCAACTCAGCAGGAGCAGGTGCCTCTCTCCCTGAAGGACAGAGTGTGTCTTCCAGTTATGTGGTGCCGGAGGGCTTTGGGCACCTAACAGGAATATTTTCATCGGAAGATTCAGCTTAGTCTCCGAAGTGGAAGGACATTGGAAATTCTTCCTAAACATTTTACAAAGACCTGGAGAAATCTGTTTAGGACCTAGTGGTTTGGATTTCTTTTTTCCTGTTTGGTTTGCATCTCTTGCTAGCACTCCACAAGAAGCGCATCCAGGAACCTGGCCCTGACCTGTGGCTTGCCTCTGCTGGAGGGACTTGGGATTCTTGGCAGCAGCCATTCAAGAGCAGCTGTGCCTGTGGAGGCTGGACAGAAGCCAGCTGGTCAGCACAGAGAGGTGGACATGGGGGAGATGTGGATGAAGAAGAGCAGATGGGTCTTATCTCCTTTCCTTTGGTCCTACTGGATCTGGAGGGCAAATCAGCACTTTGAGGGCCAGCAGCTATCTAATTTAGTTTGGGTGACAGTTCTCCCCTTCCCACTCTGATGGGCCTTTTTCGGCAAATGTCATCCCAGGTGATTTAACAACATAGTCACAATTGGGCTTCCGGATAATAAAGTAAAGCAGAAAAGGACTTTGGCACTCAGTCCTGCTACTTCTCAGCTGGGTGACTTTTGAAAATTTTCTTAACCGCTCTGAGGCTTTATTTCCTCCTAAACTGGGGTTTGTTGTAAAAATTCACTAAATTGAGATAACATGTGAACCTCTGCTTTGGGTAGAAGGCCTGTCATATAGTGAGCATGCTGATTACTAAGCTGTTGCCTCTTGGCTCCAAATCCACTCTCCTTCACTCTGTGGTCCTATGGCTGCCTCTCTGCAAACCGTATCTCCACATTGCTAGCTGCTCCCTGTTGGGGTCTATCATTAGCAGGTATTATGGGATGAGGGGTGGGGGAAGGCCTGGCTCTTTGCTGTTTGTCCCTTGCTCCTGTGAGCACCACCCCAGCAGTGCTCCTGCATCTCCTACTGCGGGAGTTCCAGCCTCCATCTTGTTCCTGTGCTCCCAGAACCAGCCTCCTGGGGTTCCCTCATGGATACCAGCAGCAGCCCAACAGTTTTCTCCCCTCCTTGCGGATGGGTCTTGGCTTCCTGGAAACCTTTCTTATCTAGGCTCTGACACTGCCAACACCCTCTTTGTTTCTGCAGATGTAGGCATAATAGAATGGTCAGAGGGCTGAAGCCCCGTTGGCTTTAAGGACACAGGAAAGTGCCCAGAGCCAAGGACTGAAGGAAGCTTCCAGAAACCGGGAATGACAAAGAAACAGATTCTCCTGCAGAATGCAGCCCTGCCGACACCTTGATTTTACCCCAGGGAGACCCATGCCAAATTTCTGCCCAACTGAACTGTAAGGTGATCCATTTGTGTGGGTTTAAGTCATCAAGTTTGTGCTGTTTTGCTAAGGCAGTTAACGGGATCGACGGCCTGCATCTCACTGGGGGTTCTTCTTCCTGCTCCGGAGAATCTAAGTCACTCTAAGACATAAAGTCTCAAGTAAGTAGTGAAGAGCGAAACACAAATATTCAGAAATATATTTACAAAAGGCGAAGACCCTGGTAGATCTAGTCCACATGGGCTCTGGAAATAGATAAAGAAGAGATGGCTATGGGTTTTTTTTAAGGGGGTACCTCAAAGGTAGGGATAAGGTTTCAAGGGTGGAGTCTTGCTTCATGATGTCTGGTAGTCAGAAGGTTGATTGACATCTTGGCAGGTCACACCCATCTCAGGTGCTGTGTGGTATCTCTGGCAGAGTGTGAGGGGGAAGTTTACGTCCATCAGGAGGTCAGTCCCTGTGGGGGTGCCTCTGGAGGGTTCTCAATGCCAGACTTATACTCTCATGATGCTACTATGTGCATCATAGTCCGCAAACAGCCCATGGATGACTTGTGACAGGAAGTTATAGAAAACTAAATTTGTACACCTATAACCAGGCTCAGCATTGACCCTGGCCATAAAGTCTGACGAAGGAGGAGATAACTAATGCTCTAACATAATTGCAAAACGTGGCCAGTTTATACCAATAGAAATGGATTCTAAGAAATGTAGAAATGGATTTTAAAATTTTAGACAAAGGAGGATAGAATTAACAATAGATGGGGAGAAATGTATTGATATGGGAGTACTTAGCAGAGATCTCGATGTGTTGGTGTGTGTAGCTGGAAATGGATCTAATGGCTTGCTTGATCGATTGAATAAAACTAAAAACGACACACAGCGTTGCCTCTTTCAATGATGTTAAGATGGCAGAACTCTCCTGGCAGGATGTGGGGAAGGAATCCAAAGGCTTAGGGAGATTGGGATTGGAGTGGAATTTATCATGTGCTAATTGTGATTTCTCCTTCACCTTTTCCTACATCTCCTGAGGTGGTCCAGAGGACAATCCCTTGATGAAATGATCAGGAAGTGTGTCAGTAGCCTTGGAAAGCTTTGTTATAGCCTCTGGAGCCAGGGATGGCGGGTGACATTGGGGGTAGGGGATGGTGCCGCCACTTGGGTGGATGGTCTGATTTCAGTAGGGAGGAGGGGATTCTGGAGTGGCAGGAGTCACATGCAAGGTGGAACTGCCGGAGACCAGGTGAGCACATTTATCATATGGGCAGCAGGGACAGCTGGGGACCAGAGTATTTTGGCCTGCAGTTATCTTTAACAGTGAAGCTGTCCCTAGGAAAGCAGCAGACGGGCAGCCTACTAGAAAGTGACTTGACCAGTGCAACAGGAAGAACTCAGGGTCTGTTGGCCAGAAACTGATCTTAGTCACCAAAATGCAGTCAATGTTTTTTTTTTTTTTTTTCACCTAATTTTCAGATTTAAGTGGGTTCACACCCTCAGCCTCTTGATTCAAGGGAAGATTAGATCCTTTTGAGGAAGGACCTCCCAGCCCTGCCTGATGTAGACCTTATAAAACTTCCTCTAAACCCCAATCCCTCTAAGTGAGCCCCACCCTGGCAAACCTGCCATCTTCACAGACTGGGTACCAGGAGAAGTGCAACCTGTCCCTGTGTCCACCCAAGGAGGTACACTGAGCTGGAGGCGTCAGGCACAGATTCTCGTGAAGAATGTGGGTTTGGAGTAGGGCAGATTGTGCTTGAATTTCAGCTTGACTACTTACAACTGCGTGCTTTGGATCATGGTGCTGTGCGGGGCAGATACTCAGTTTCTTCACTGCTACAGCAGAGAGCCTGGAAGTTAAGAAACACCTGGAGTCAGACTCTCCAGGTTCAATTTTGACTCCTCCACCTATTTAGCAGCTCTGTGGCCTTGGGGGAAAGTTACTTAACTTCTCTGCATCTCAGTTTCCCTACTTCCGGAGAGATGCTGTAATATCTACTCATTGGCTTCTTGTGAGGGTTAAATGATATCATGGATACCAGTGTGTGGTCTAGAACAAGCACTCAAAAGTGAGTGGTACCATGATTCCTGCCATATTAATGATCTAGGAGAAAGAAAATGTAGTAAGCGAAGGCAAAAACAGCTGTGAATAGAAGTTAGGTGAGGCTTTTATATGAAAGGCCTGGTTGACTGCTTCATTACCACTCACCCCATCCCAAGTGTGAGTGTGCATGTACACACACACACACACACACACAGCATGCCACAAAGGAGCAGACAGCAAACAAGCCAACTTTATGTGTGAAAACGACTGTGCTGCTTCATCCTCTGTTGCATGGTGCAGGTGAGTTGGCAGGGGTGTTAGGAGTGATTGGCAACAGAAGTCTCAAGATGAGAGGGAAGCTCATCTCTTGTAGGGATTGGGAGGCACCGTAGGTCTTTAAGCAGGGGGCTGTGGGGAGAGAGTCATACGCTAGCAGGGGTTTCTGTTGGATTCAGTGGCGCCCCTTGCCTGCCTCACATCTGCTCTCAGACATACTCCTGCCTTACGCTGCCGTCCCCTCCTCTGTAGGCCTGAACTGATCCTGACATTTTACAAGTGTCAACATGAACAATAGGAATTATAACGTTCTTGTGTGAAGGAGGGTGCCCAGCATCTATCGGAGGAGGCCTATTAGCTACCAAGTGCCATGTGAAGGGCCTTACATGGTGCGGGCATCTCAGAATGACCTTGGGAGGATGGAACTATGCACTTGACAGTGAGAAAGAGAAAATTAACCCCAGCCACAGCACAGCCATGGCTGCTGCAGCAGCAGCAGCCACCTCCATAACGACGTTGACGGAGCTGTGCTGGGCCCTGAGCATCCTGATTTGACCTGCATTCAGTTGTTTAATCCTTGCAGTGAGTCCAGGAGTGTGTGACTTTGTCATGATTCCTATTTTGCGGTAAGAGAATCGAGGTCCAGAGTGGGTGTGGAGATGCATCCAGTAAGTGCCACAGCTGGGAATGTAAGCCAAGAACAGTCCGATTCTCAAGCTTCAGTCTTCCCACATTAATTTTGCTGAAGAAAAGGGAGTCCAAATGAACACTACCATGCTGAGAGTGGGCCAGGCTCTGGTGGGAGCTGGGATGCAGAAAAGAAAAAAAAGCGTGAGGTGGCCTGTTGTTTTCCAAAAGAGAGAGAAGGAGGAAATTTCCTTTCTCCTTGAAACCCAGATTCATTTGATATAAACCAGAGTGAGAAGCTGCTTTATGTAACTTGCCACAGCCCCTGCCCTAGGACCACCAGACTGACCTGGTATTGCAATGTCCCTCTTGGATCCCTCTGCTCTTCTTGTCACGGCAATGCTATGTTTCTGTTTGGGCAGCTGGAACATGCCAGGCATGTGCTAAACCCCGACATGTGGTGCTTTCTTGTACCCTTTCCACCAGCTCCGAGGTTGATGGATTTATTCCCATTTATGGAGGAGGGCATTGCAATATCAGGAAATTGTCTGAAGTCTCTTAGGTGGTGCTTATCTCTATGCCTTTTGGGTTTTCAGGCAAATCCTCTTTCTGTTCTACATGGCTAGTTCCTGGAGGAATTAGTTGAGGAACTTCTTCCAAAATATTCTCCGTCTCCAATTGGTTCTGAGACTCTTCCACTAGAAATGACAGGAGCCTGCTGAACTTGTAGATTGTGAATGCCCAGATGGCACGAACTGTCTTATCTACCATGGAATCTCCATCCCAGGGCTGATAAATGGGTAACCAGAAAGCAAACATTATCTAGCTCATAGGTTTTTACCCACAAAGGATCAAGACGTGTATCCCCTTCAAGTGGATGGGTTTATGAGGCCCAGGAGAGGTGGGATCTGGCTCCGGTGCGTAGAATACAGGCAGAGGTGCGACCAAGGTGAGCCACACCTTGCAGTTAATTATGAAACGACTCCATGGTGGCCCCCTTCCCTCACTGCATCCTGGAGTCCAGACCATTTCTGTGCCCAGGGATCCCATTCGGCTCCCAGAAAGTTTTCTCTTGTTCTTTCAGGGAAAAGTTTGAGTTGCCAACTCTTTGATGACATCACCTCCAAGAACATTCTGCCCTCACTCCGCCATGCCCAACTCATCCCATTACAATTTCAATTACAAAGCTCATTTTCCCCCATTGGCCTGAAAGAGTCAAATAAATTCTCTGTCTGAGTGCATTTTTTAAGTGGCCATGGTGTTAGCTTATTTATTCTCTTCCTTAACACATAAATGGCTTCTAAAAAGAGGAGTTTAATTTTGCAGCTCACTGGCCCATCCTGTGCACCAGGAGCTCTGGTGGTTGCAGTGTGCTGTCTCCTGTCACTGCTGTCAGGAGACCAGGGCTGACATTTGATTTCTGGGGACTGGAGATGGATGTGTCGCTTTAGAAGATTTTCATTTCTGCTACCTTTAAAATAATGACCACCATTCACAGACGACGGCTGTTTTGCATGCATTTGAATCTCTGCGCATTCCCCTGTGATGTGCCATCCTGAGCGTTGGACTTAGTGGAGGGAGATTCTCAAGAGGGATCTGCTGCTGTTCGGTCTTGTGACATTGGGCCTCAGTTTTTGCTAAATCAAAGAACCTAATAGGGTAATATTTAAGATTCCCTTCCTTTTAAATTAGCTTCAGTATAATTTTCTACATGCCAAGAAGTCTGCTAGGCATGAAAATGAATTAATAAAGAAGTCCCTCTCTCATAGGCCATACATTGGGGACATGCGTAAATATTGTACAAATAAATCCATAAACGGTATAATGAGGTAGGGGCTTAATGGAGCCATGTTGTCTTGAGGGTATTGCTAAAGGAATGGTAGATGCTGCCTGGCAGGAGCAGGTGTGTGGGATGGGAAGGGGAGGGGCAAGGAGACAGGCATGGCTGCAGGAGGTGGTGAGGAGGGGTCTGGGTCTGGGGATAAGGGTCAGTGTTTCCTGGACAGGTGGGGCTGGGGAAGAGGTGCAGAAGCACCTGTAGCAGGCTTCTAAATACCTCCAACTGAAAACCTAAGTGTCACATCAAGTCAAAGCTTTGTGAATTTCGGAGACTTGAAGCTTTAATTGGAATTCACAGAAAATGAAGCGCTTTTGACAATATCAAGTGTTTTTTGTTGTTGTTGTTGTTGTTGTTTGTTTTCTTATTGGAAAGTCCCCTTTCTAGGTCCTCCTTGGGTGCTATGACAGGGTTTAGTAAACATTTACTTAAAAATCCATATAGTAAATATTCGACTTTGCAGGCTGTACGATCTCTGGTCTGGGAACTGCTCTACCATTGTGGCCTGAAGCGGTCATGGACAAATACATCCATTACTAAATATGGTTGTATCCCAGTAAAACTTTATTTATAAAAGAGGTGGCTGGTTGGATTTGACCCAGGGACTCTAATTTGCTGACTCTTTTCTATACGAAGATACAATTTAAAAAATTCAATAGCTCTATTGTTGGTAGGACAGTTTTACGGCAGTTTTATCTTGAAATTGTACATGGGATGATCTTTAAATGGTGTTCCTGATCTTCAGTGGGCAATTGGTGGTTGCTGCATGAGACTCTGACAAAGAAGAAGCTGTCTTGGGCAGGGAGGGGCTCTGTTCCCATCAGGCCTGGATCACTGCCTGATTATGCAATCAGTAAAACTTCCTGACTTTCCTTGGAATGCTCCCCTTCCGTCTCCCCATCTCCCCCAGCCAGCTGCCTCCCTGACGCCCACAACTTCATGCTGCTTCTCTGCCTGGGACTGTTCTGTCCTTTGTTCCCAAGTACCTCCCTTGGACTGAGTCCCTACCTCATGCTGAATCCCATACCTTATAGTGATTATCTGATACATAAAGCTTAGATTGGACTGTCTCCTGCCTGCCTTCGGGTCTGAGATCTTCTTTCTATGTTGGAGTAGAAAGGCCTGTAGGAACCAGGAGACCTAAGTTCAAGGGTCAACTTGGTTTTTAACTGGCCGTTAGAAAAAGCACTTTTCCTTTCTGAGTGCCTCATCAGAAGAGGTTGGCTTTAGAACATCCAGTTTCACTTCTGCTCTTGTACATCATGACTGTGAGGTACAGTTAATTATGGAAGTAAAACTTTGATGGATTGTTACCATTTTTTTTAAAGAAGGAAAGAATTATTGAATTGTCAGAGGGAGGTTTTGATGAGAACATTTTGGGGGCTTCAGACCCCAGTTTATAGCCAAATGTCTTCTATGCTCACAGATAAGGAGAACCCTACCTGTGGGACACTGGACGGCTGGCCTGCAGCAAGATGTCCATGTGTCCATCTCTCTGGAATTCATTCTTTCATACTCCTTGGGCAGGGATGAGATCTGGTTTATCCATGTGAGCTCCCCACACCAGCAGGTTACGCAGTATCCCACACGTTGTAGGTGATCAGTAATTACTGGTTGAATTGAAAACTTCATGAAAATTTTTAATATTTGTATGGGGGGACTTACAAGTGACCCCAAAGTAAGAAAGTCTACGTTCGACAGGTGAAATTATCTTTTCACAGGTGAAATTATTGGGCAACCACAAAAACATCTATAAGCACTTAGTTTGTGCTGAGGCTTGATATTCATTTAGTCCTTGAAAGGGTGTATATAAGTTCTATTTTACCAGTGAATAACTATATTAAATCAATAGGATAAGACAACTATTTTTTCTTTATAAAATAGATCAATTGTATGTGCTGAGTTCTATTTGCTTCTGTATATCTACATTTATGTGTAATTATAAAGATAATGCCAGGCAGGTCTTCTCATTATCCTCATTTCATGGGTGAATACACTGAGCCCCAGAGAGGTATCCTTCTTTACCTAAGGTAGAAGGGGCACTTTGGGACTCCAAAGCTGATACTCTGATGATGTCAAATATGACTTGAATTTTCCTAGAAATAAGCAAAAATCCTTGATGAGTTACACAGATTTTTTTATGGGAATCTGTCCTAGAAGGTGGACCGGAGGACCTAGAAGAAATCCTTGATAACATTAGATCTATGTAAAGATGGTAGTTTGTATAAAGGTTTGTGATTAATGCCCTAAATTTTGTTCTGATAATCAACCCTGGTTTCACTTTAGAATCACTTTTTATCAAATAAAAAAAAGTGCCCATGCATATTTCCAGCCAAAGAAATGAGAATCTCTGAGTCTGAACATTGATACATTTTAAAAATTCAGTTAAAAACCCTCTGTGGCAAGTATAGCTATGGGGGGAGGGTGGCAATTGGGATTCTGCATGTGCTTCTACTTGTGTGGTTTGGAAAATTAATTTCCCACAGTCCAACTTGTCACGGAGGCCACACTCATGATACTTGGATGTGGGAGGGGATTCCATGACCCTTAGACCTTCTTCCTCAAACACAATTTATCCTAGATGCACATATACTGGAACCTGGGTAGCAGAGAATTTCACGGGGTACTTGCTGATAGAGCCCTCGGCTGTGGGCCTCCTGTGTGTCTGATTGAAGGGTCACGGGTGTGGTTGGTAACCACCTTTCTTTCCAGTGGCCTCTGTGATCTTTGTCCTCAGTAGATGCCCCACAAGTGGTAACTATGATTAGAAGCAGCATTTTCAGAGAAGGACAATGAACATGATAATTGAGAGAACAGGAACTAGTGACCCACTTAATTCATTACATTTGTTGAGTGTTGGAAATTTACTTTGCAAATCCTTCCCACGTTGTCTATTTTATTATTTTTTTTGGACAACATTCCCTTTAGCTTCCTGCAGAAGGGTCCTTGTGACAGGACCCTTTGACTACTTTTCCAGCCATTTTTCATGGTTCCTGCTCTGAGAAACCCATGCTCCAGCTATTTGGAGTCATGCACAATATCCTATGGGGGCCATATTCCTCATACCTCCACATCATTGCTCATACTGACTTTGCTCCCTCTGGAGTTCCCTTCTCACCTCTATTCACTTGGTAAACCCCTGCCATCCTTCAGAGTCTAGGCAGAGCATTCTCTTCTTCTTGGATATGCCCTCTGCCGTCCTCAGCGGAGCAGCCTGCTCCTGCCCCAGCACCCTCCCTTGCAGCTCACGGGTCTGGTTCATCCATGTGCTCCTCTCCACTAGACTGCGAGCCCCTTAAGGTCAAGGTCAAGAATCTTATTCAGTTCATTGTTTTTGTTTGTTTGTTTGTTTGTTTTTAACTGCTAAGCACAGTGTCTGGAAAATGGTATGTGTTTGTTTAATCAATATTTGTTTAGTTACGGAAACCTTGTGACAGAGTTTTTGAAAGAGCAGGACAAGAGTAAGCAGTTTGTTGAGTCCTAAGTCAGTGGCTGTTTCTTGCAATACGATGCTTTGAAATGGGACTGCTCTATTCTCAAACTGCAGGGTTCCAGCATGAAGGACAGACCCCAAATGAAATGGAAGCCACGTGTCCTCCTAGGAGGGGAACAGGGTGCTGGGGAAATGGGACTGGGAGTGAAAGAGTTGCTTTTTACTCAGAGAGCTTTTACATTTTGAAATTTGTGCCATATTGTATGCACTGTCTACTCACCAATAAAATAAAACAAGATAAAAACCATTACCTGCATGATGGTTACCAACATTTGTCTTTTGAGTGACTTATATTTGATTCCTGTCACTTTCTAGCTGGGTGAACTTAGGTAGGCAAATTTCTAGCCTCCCTGAGCCTTGACTTCTCTATTTTACTGTAAATGTAATTATGACATCGACTGCAAAGGGTAAAGAAAAAGAAAAAGAAAAAGAAAAAAAAAAAGGATCCACTGTGAGCCACGGGCAGGCCTGGTACTCACAGCTGGGGCTTAGTGTCCTCTTTTGATCATAAGCAAAGCCAGAAATCGTGGACATCAGACAAGGCCCCTCTGTGACTACGATTGAGCAAGATAAGCATGAGCTCACCTCGAATACAAACAAAAGGAGAACATGGTCCAAACCACTACAGTGACAAAGCATCCCCTATGCTGTCTAATGTGAGTTACTGCTGATCACCAATTACAGCTTTCGTCTCCATCTGTTCTTTTCACTTTCTAGATAAGAATGATCAAGTTAGTCAATTATAGAATTTCTCCTGCTTTCTGAAAGCATCCCATCCAGAGCCAAATATCCCTGTCTTGGATTCTTCCCCAGATCTCTATCATAAGCCAAAATCCTGTTAGAAATTCTAACATCCTCTTGCTGAGGTGGCCTCCCACTGAGGCATGGTATGTGTTCTCCTTTGTTGCAATGAATTAATAAGCTCAAATACAAGGTATTGATAGTTGTTTTAAAGATTAAATGAGGTCACGTTCATAAAGCATTTAGGACATTGTGGGGCATTGATAATCCCTCAATGTATGCTGGATTATCAACATGATCATCATTATCAAAATCATCAACTGTTTCTTCTGCCTCTCTTTGTACATCTGAGTAATTTGTTAGATATTAGCAAAGTTAAGAATTGGCCATGGGCTCTTGAGTCTTATACCTGAGGACTTTCAACTGCATCGTGGGGATTGATGCTTTTGTACAAAAAGAAAAGTGAGGTACGTTAGCCAAGATTCTCTGGAGAAACACAACCAATAGCAGATAGATGTATAGACACACAAGAGTACATTCATTTTAAGAACTGGCTAACTTTATAACGGAGGTCCGAAGTTCTACAACAAGCCATCTGCAGGTGAGAGAACCAGAGAAATCGGTGCCATCTTTCAGTCCAAGTCACAAAGCCTGAGGACCTGGGGAGTCAGAGCTGTGGCCCTCAATCTGAGACTGAAGGCCTCAGATGTGGATGTGGAGACCCTGGTATAAATTCCAGAATCTGGAGACATAAAAACCAGGACCTCTGGTACCTGAAGGTAGAAGGTAGAGATAGCAGCTCAAAGAGAGAGGGAGAGAATTTATTTGTGCTTTACCTTTTTGTTCTGTCTGGGCCCTCCATGGGTTGAATGATGCCGGCCCATGTTGGTGAGGGTGGATCTTCTTGCCTCTGTCTGTTGATTCCAAGCTCATCTCTTCCAGAAACTCCTTCATAGACGTAACGTTTTACCAGACATCTGGGCATTCCTTAGCCCCGTTCAGTTGACACATAAATTTAACCATCAAAGAACCCCAGGGAATCTAGGTTAAAATGGTCATCGTTGATGTTTAATTTTGCCAAAAATTTCCTGGGTAGATTGAAAGCATATTTTAGAGGTATTACAATCCTTTGTGGAGCTGAAAAAAATTCAAGCAGAAATAATAAACAGTTTCTTAAAGAATTAGAAACTGCTCAAGAATCTATGAGAGGATAGACAGGATACTTGCTCTCTCAGAAATGGTCAGGAGTGACCTTTAGGGATGGACGCATCTGTGCAAACTGATCCATATTAGTAAACCCTTCCTAGAGGCAGAGAAATGAAAATATTCTTTTCTGTTTGCTTGGCCACTGTTTCAGGCAAGGTTTTTGCTGCTGTGACCCAAAGACTTGACACGGATGATGAGAGGAGAAAAAGTTTATTTTGGAAGCTCATACTTTCAGAGGTCCCAGTCCATAGATAGGTGGCTCCATTCCTTGGGGCTTGAGGTGAGGCAGAACATCAAGCTGGGAATGTGGGCGGAGGAAAGCAGATGGGAGCTTGGCATCCAGAAAGCAGAGAGAGATTCTACTTGTTAGATACAAAATCTACACCCCCAAAAGCAGGCCCCCCAGGGACCCACCTCCTCCAGCCACACCCCACTTGCCTTCAGTTACCACCCAGTTAATCCCATCAGGGATAAATTCACTGATTGGGTTAAGACTCTCATAACCCACTCATATCACCTCTAAACCTTCTCGCATTGTCTCACACATGAGCTTTTGGGGGACACCTCACATCCATAATAGGCACCATGCAAAATAGTTTTTGTCTCTTTGTGCTTACGTCCTTTCTTTTGCTCCCAGTTTGGGCTTAGAAATGAGAAAGCAGTTATTGTTTGTGTTCAGGAATAATTAGGAGATTTTATCATGTAGAAATGCCAATTCTCTAAAGTCTTGTGAAGAGGGGGGATAAAATGCGTATGCTTTATGATTAAAGCTAAGTAAAGTGATATGGAGGAAAAAATTTCAAAATCTTGATGCCGGTTGCCTCCATGTGGCAGGAGGGTGGCTTATTCTTCTACTTTTTAAAAATATTTTCTAAATACTCGAAGAGGAACATGTATTGTTTTTATGATGGAGAAAGAACAGGGATAGTGTAAAATGTTATTTTGTGCATTAATAGCGTCGTGATATCTTGTGGGACTAAAGATGATGGCGCCAAAGATTCACAGCAGGACAAGAGGCACCAAGTGACAGAGGCAGTATTGTGCATAGACTGGATAGGGGAGTATGGGAGGGCAGGGGTTTCCTGCTCATCCACAGAGAAGCACAAAGCCGCTGGGTGTCTGCCATGCCTATGTCCGCAGCATGTCAAGCATCACAATGACACTATTCAAATGAAGAAGGAGACTGTAGGCCAAGGTGAGTAAGAAATAGCCTCTGATTTCAGGCCTGTGGTCAAGTGCAGTGCTGCTTTATGAGTATCCTTGGTTCCCACTCCCTGGAATGGTGTGTTCAGGGAAATGCAAGAAGCTTGGTTTAATTAAATCTAGGTTTTAGTTCATTTTCAGTTGCTATAGCAAAATATTTGAAGCTGGGTACCTTTAAACAAAACAGGCTTATATAGTTCATAGATCTGGAGGTTCAAGCTCTGGGAGGATTTTATGGCAGATGGCATTAAGAGGGCAGGATTGTGTGCAAGAGAGAGAGATCACACGGTGAGACAGGAAGCAAGAGAGCCTGGGGAGGGCCAGTCCTGCTCTCTCATAACAACCCACTGTTGTGGGAGCTAACTGGGGTCTTATGAGAACTACTATGTTAATCCTCCCTTGAGGGCAGCACCTTCAATAACCTACCATCTCCCAATAGGCAGGGGATTCAGAGAAGAGGGGGCTAAGGTTGACATGCGTTCGAGGCCAGCCTTGGTTCTCTTTGTCTGAGCGATTGAACTTGGGTGTCACATCCTGGAGTGTGACAGTATACAAGGCATGGCGTAAATACAACAGATCTTGGGGCATGAACTGGCATGAATTTTTGTGTGAGTGTGTGTGTGTGGAAGAAGGGAAATTCAAATAATCTGAAATAATTTAATTGCTAAGTAATTTTACATCATTACTTTTATCTTAACCAAACAAAGATACATTAAGGACTGAAGTGTGAAATCTGCATGAATTCTTAAAAGATAAAACACGAGAGTACAAAGAGATTTTGTGCCTGCTGCAGGCTGCTTCATGGTGTGTCTTCAAACCCGCAGGGATTCAGTCTCCTTGGCCAATTGGACGTATTTTTCCATCAGAAACTGAATTCATGGAGCAGAGAATGGAAAAAGGTCTGGGATCATGAGCTGGGAGGATTGTGGAAAGGAGAGACTGAGGAAGGAAACTGTGATACATTTTTTAAAAGCAATTCATGGGCATATGATGCTTACATTAGAAAATCACATTAGAGCCAAGGGATGATCTTTAAAAAATCATTTTAAGAGGGATACAAATAGGGTATTCTGTGTGAGCTACACAGATGAAGAACGACTTGAGTTGCTACATCATCCAAACTTCACCTCAGCCAAATCGCTTGCCAGCCTGAGGCAGCATCCATCCATCCATCCATCCATTCCACAAAGATGGATCAAGTCCCTACCACATGGAAAACCCTCTACTGCCTATCGTTCCTCCTGAGGAGAACAATTTCCTGCACTCCTCGGGCTCAGAGCTTCCAGATTCTGTGTGTGTGGGGAGTGCAGCCTGAAACTGAATTATGACTATTATTTCCAGCATGTCCTTGGGTCTGTATTCTGTTCTTGTTCTGCTCGACTTGTACTACTAGTAGGCTCTGGGCAGGTATGTGACTATACTGTCGAATGGTCTGTCAGTTCATGTCTTGCTGCTATAACATAATACCATAGACTGTGTAATTTATAAAGAACAGAAGTTTATTACTCCTGGTTCTGAAGGTTGGGAAGTCCAATATCAAGGTGCTGGCATCTGGTAAGGGCTGTCTTGCTGTATCTTAATATGGCAGAAGACATCATATGATGAGAGAAAGCGAGAGAGATGGAACTTATGGCCCCAAATCATTTTATAAGGATGAATTCATTCATGAAACTAGAGTCCTCATATCTAAAAATCTCTATTTAAGCCCCACCTCCCGACATAGTTGCATTGGGCATTAAGTGTCCAACATTTATATTTGGGGGGACACTGTCAAAACACAGCAGGGTCTTCCTATCTTTGTGCCTTTCCCCCATCTACACCACTCTCTCTACTAGCAGTGCCTCTCTCTTGGCACGGTGTGGGATTCGCTAACGCATATGCAAGGACTTCATCATCTGCAACCTGTTCTTCTGTGCTAAGCGAATAATATAAATAATAAAAACAATAATCTCAAAGTGTTATTATTGTAGTCATTAAACTATTATGCCATTATAATCAGGTTTTTCTCAGCTGTGGAGCTAATAACATCAAGGTGAAGAGGTAGGTGCTTTTGAGCAAAGAGCTGAGAGAAACCTGGAGTAAAGCTAAACAAAGGGATGGTATAAAGAAATTTGCACTCACCTCCACATGGCAGATTTCTGGGGGTCACAATGCCAACTGGGGTGTGAACAATTCTTGGCCATGTGCTCCTGGGAAATGCCTTGTATCTTGGGATTTTGCTTCATGGTTTGGGGGTACAATAATCTCAGGTATAAAATAAAAAATTAGTTAGTTAGGAATGTAGAACCATCCTCTCCCATGTGGTGATGTCCTCGCTAACCACGCTTTCTTTCAGGAACAGGGCCTTTGGTGGATCCTGAACAGGAGGAGGTGTATGGCATTACCCTGGGAACAATGGGCTGAGGCTGTGGCTCCTTTCCCGGGGGGCGGGGGGGTCCTTCTTCTCCTCTGCTCTTCACACCCACCTAGAGGTAATAGAAACAAAAAATTTTGGAGGGTTCACTATGCCTCAGCCTTTGTCTATAGCCTGTACCTACACTAGGTCACTTCACCCTCCCCCAAACCCAAGTAGGCAGGTGCTACTTCATCACCATCTTATAGGTAAAGCAAGAGAGGCACAGAGAGTAACTGATCCAAAGTCACACAGTCACACAGGTGAAAAGGATACTGGGATTTAAATGAAGAGCCTGTTGTCAAATCCCTCGTGCTGAGGTGTCGCTCAGTGTTATTTTATTTTAACCTCTGGTGTTTTGAATAATGTGTCCACTTACCATTTTGGGGGTTTTGGGATACAGGGAGCTCTAGAACCAATGAGAGACACCATCATGAGTCAAATATTCTATCTATCCATAACTATCTCTTTGTCTCATTGTCTATCCATTTGTAATTCATCTGTCTATAGCTGTCTGTCTCTATCTATATCTATCTATCTATATCTGTCTGTTTATCTATCTATATCTATCGATCTATCTATCTATCTAATCTGTCTTTCTATCTAATCTGTCTATTTTTCTATCTATATCTATCTATATAATTTGTCTATATCTATCTATCAAATCTGTCTATTTTTCTATCTATTTCTGTCTATCTATCTAATCTGTCAATCTCTATCTATCTATCTATCTTTCTATCTAATCTATTTTTCTCTATATATCTGTCTATCTAATCTGTCTATCTATATCTATCTGTTTATCTATCTATGTCTGTCTATCTATCTATCTATCTATCTATCTATCTATCTATCTATCTATCTATCTATCTATCCTATCTAATCTTCTGTCTCTTTCTCTCTTTGCTCATTTTCTTCAGAGTATGAGTGGGATGGCTATTGTCATGTGGTAGAAAACCACAGGTTTTCGGATCAGAGACACCTGGATTTGCATCCCAGTTTCCATTGTATGACCTTAAATAAACCAATCTCCATGAACCACAGTTCCTGAATTTGTGAAATGATGACTATAATACCTATTTTTATTTTTTAATTAACTAATTACTTTTTAAAATTAATAAAGATTGTGCATATTTATGAGCTATAACAGGATGTTCTTATCTATGTGCAATATTATTTTTATTGCAGGAATATTGTGGAATTAGAAATAATGGTCTGAACTTATCCAGCACAGAGTAAGTGCTTCATAAATGTTAACTCTGCCCTGAGGAGAGTAGAGAAAAAATAGACTGCTTACTCTCTGCTTACATTTGAATATAACCTGTTATAAACTAAATGCACAAAACCATAATAAATGAGTCACCTGCTCTCTTGATTGCTATTAGAGAGGCTCATGTCGCTCCTATGACAGTGAACATGAGATGGCAACACCAGAGTATCCGTGAGCTCTGCTGCTCCTGGAAGAATGTGTCTCATACCAGGAACATATTAATCAGCCTAGGCTAGGCAATGATGCAGTGACAAACAACTCCCAAATCTCAATGCTTAGGCTTAATATGACAAACTTTTATTCGCCTTTCACTCCACAGGTATACTATGCTAGATGGAAGACCCTGCTTCTCACAGTCTCTAATGGATGATGGACGCCTTGTCGTTATGTAGCTGATCCATCTGAGACATGTGGGCTTCTTGGTAGGATACTGGCATGGGAGAAAATGAGGCTGGAGGGTTTTACATCAAGAGTTAAATACCTCAGGCTGGAAGAAACATACATCACTTCAGCTATCATCCCTCAGGGCTGCATGGCCCTGCCTAATTGCAGAGAAATCTGCCTTCGGGCCCAGAAGGAGATGAGAAATGGATTTTGATAATCACTCAAAGATCCTCCTCATAAATGAGCTTATTTCTGACCAGTTAGACATTTCTTTGCAGCTTAGATCCCAATCAGAAAGTAATGACTTCTTCTAAAAGATACTGATGCTTCTTACCTTTTTCACTGCAGACAGGAGGGAGCCCCAGGGAGACTTAGGACACAGAGCACTCAGATCATAGGAAGAAGTCTCTTGGGTGGAGGCTTCTCTGGATTCAGGCATTGAGAGCACCAAGCCAAGGAAGTAGCTCTGCTCTAACTCCTTAAAGGGCAGAGCCTGAACCAGGCTTCTTTGGCTTCTTTTAATATTAGAAATTTTGAACAGTTGGAGATGAAGGCATTAGAGATCAGAAACTAGAACATCTGGATTGTCTCCTGGGTTCAATGCCATTACATGAATGAATTTAGCCCCTGACAGGGTTCAAAGACATGAACAACATTACTAATATCATTCAAAATAAGGAATGTCCAAACACTGGACATTTTCTTGATAACTCACTAACGCTGTATCATTCATGGTAATTTTGAGGCTTTTGAAGGGATATTCTTTTGTTTTTGAGCTGTTCCTCAAAACACAGGGCATGGTGTTCTGGTGGAAGAATGTGGGTGTGAGATTCCTGAAGTATCACTTATTAGCTGCTTGGCCTTGGACTTACCCTCTTGCATTCTCAGTTTCCTTATCAGTAAAATGGGTATAATGATAACCCTAATCTTGCAGGGCTGTCTTGAACATCAGATGAACTAACACTTGTGAAGGAGTCCAGTGCTACACACAGTCAGAGCTGATTAAAAGCTAGCTATGATGTCATGTTCTATATTCACTCACCCATGGTTAGTTGGGATTTAATTTATGCTCTGTGTGTTCTCTGTAGCCTGTCCTGGGATACTGGGATTTACATCACAAAATGATGCTCTTCCCATCAGTGAGGACCCTTTCTGGACCAGCAACATCCAAGATCCTGCAGTGGTTCTTAGCTAGTAAGTAAATCCTCAACTTGTCCCCAAAAGAAACTTGGTAATGTTTTCTTCCTCTTCTATCAGACCCCCCCCCCCCACTCAAGCCATCTGGTTTCTGCCCACAGAATCAGTGAGGGAATTAGGAAGCCCCATTTCCAAGGTGAGTGGAGAACATGCTGGAAATGACAGTTGCTGCCCACCGAGCAAGTCATCTGGAGGTGGAAAACTAGAAAGGAGACAGGAAAAGGGGCAGAAATAGCCTCCATCAGTAAGTAGTTTCATTCTGAATCACGTTTGCTCATTTAAAAAACAGATTCCCATTGAAATGCAGCAGCGAAGCAGCACTTGGCTGGCCACCCAGGCCCTGCAAGAAGGAGATAACACAGGTATTTATTTGAAGACCCTTTTCCACATGCACACAGGACAACTTTCTCTAGCTAATTAGAAAAGTAGTTGCACCGCCAGCATTTCCCATCTCCTATCAATCTCTGCAGCAGACAACTGCTTGATGGAGGTAAAAATTTCAGTTTTGATGGTGTTTGGGTAATTCATGGGTGTCCAAATTAGGAAGTGGTGGGGATGGAAAGGACCTTGGCGAATCATTTAGACAGAAGCTCACCTTTGCCCACGAGCTGTCTCTTGCGGCACATATATGCCTCGTCACAATAATGATCTCCATCTTTCCACAAATCCTTCTATTCAACAGCCATGTGTTGAGTAATAGTGCCAATAGATGGCTAGCGTTTATTAAGTATTTACTCGTATGGCAGACACCATGCTAAGTGCTTTACACAAATTGACTCATTTTCTAATAATAATGCCCCGAGAAATAGAGTATCACTATCTTATTATATAAATGAGGTTTGGGAAGGTTGAATTTGGGCACCAAAGCTCTTGCTGTGACTGGGACGTGCAAGGAGCTCATGGACAAGTGAACACAGTATGCTAAGCATATGCAGCCACAGGACTATGTGTGGAGCTGCACCGAAGGCAACTTAGCCCAGTGTGCAGATGGTCAAGGCAGACTTCTGGGGGGGGG
>NW_026000037.1:17277451-17318454 GCF_001458135.2 Marmota marmota marmota
GGGGGGGGGGGGTGATGTGTGGACTGAAACCTGAGTCGAAAACCTCATCTACATAATAGGATCGTGATAGGAAAGTGATTCCTTAGGGCATTATTTGTATAAAATTAGGAAATTTGTGAAATGCACTGTATCCATCATTGTTATGGTTTAGATGTGAGGTGTCCCCCAAAAAGCTCATGCAAGAAGGTTTAGAGGTGAAATTATTGGATTATAAGAGCCCTAAACCAATCAGTGAATTAATCCCCTAATAGGGATTAACTGGGTAGTAACTGAACGCAAGTAGAGTGTAGCTGGAAGAAGTGGGTCACTCAGGGTGTGTTTTGGGGTTTATATTTTGTCTGTGGTAAGGGGAGTGCTCTCTCTCTCTCTCTCTCTCTCTCTCTCTCTCCTTCTTGGTGGCCATGTCCTGACCTGCTTTTCTCTGCCACACTGTTCTGCCATGATGTTCAGCCTCACCTTGAGCCCTGAGGAATGGATCCAGCTGTCTGTGGATTTAGGCCTCTGAAACTGTGAGCCCCCACATACACTTTTCCCTCTCAAATTGTTCTTGTCAGGTCTTTTGATCTCAGCAATAAAAAAGCTGACGAAAACAACCTTGTAAGTAGATATTTAAAAGCCCTGCCTCAGTTCCCTTACAGGGGGTGTCTTTCACCAGCAATTCTGGCTTGCTTCAGTGGTTGGTGCCATTGTGGCAAATTGAGATAAAAGCTTTGGAGGTTAGAAAAAGAAAAGGGCTGGATGGACTCACAGGCCTAGTCCCGGTGCATGGAAGAACCTCCCTAGAATTTGGTCTCTGAGCACAGTAGGATCAAAGACCAGGTGAAGAAACACTTTGGTTGAGTAATGAATGGGGTACCTGGTTCATCGTGGCAACGGTGGGAAGAAGGGGAGAGGCAATTATACTGGGGAGGAAGGAGGCTTACATTTCAGAAACACTACTCTGGCTACAGTAAGGAAAATGAATTGCCTCGGGAAAGCTGAGTTAGGGAGACCAAATTAGGAGCCATTGCATTCTGTGGGCAGATGAAGGATGACGGAGGTCCAGGAGGGGACAGGGGTAGGAGAGATGGCGAGGAATGGGTGACTCGATGCAGCACCCAGAGTGTGAGGATGGACTGAAGAAAGGAAGGTGAGTGAACAGGAGTAAAGTGGCGCCCACGTTTCTGAGTTGGTTTGCTGCATAGATGCAACTGGCATTTCAAATTAATGGGTGTAACCATGAAAGCGACTTTTTAAATCTTCCTTTTAATCTGCTAAATTGGGATGGAAACTTGGGTCGGTCTCATGACTTTTTAAATCTCCAGGTCTTTAGTCAATTCAAGTCAAAAAAACATGGCCTTAATTATCAAGTGGAATGGCCAATCCAATACAACAATGAGTGCCCCAGTCCTCATTTAGGTGTGGGGCCTCCAATTTGCCCAGCTGGGGTGTCTGCAGGTAGGATTTTGCCTGTGCAGAAGGCAATATAATTAGTTTCTCTCTGTTCCTAGCTCTTATTCTCATCTACTCTTCAGCTGTTGTCTCTGATCCCACCAGGGTAGAAATGAGGGTGGAGGAGAGAGACAGGGAATGAGAAGTCTTTAGTACACTATTATGGTTTGCAGATGAGTGTTCCCCTAAAAGCTTTGTGTTAATATAGTAAGTAAAATGATTAGCTCATGAGAACTATAACCTAATCAGTGGATTAATCCATTGGATGGATTATTAATTTGAATGGACTAATTGGGTGGTAATTATAGGCTGGTGGATTGTGGGCTACTGGGTTCATTCCTTGGGGATTAGATATTTTGTCCCTAGCTCCTTATGCTCTCTCTCTGCTTCTTCCTGGCTGTCATGAGCTGAACAGTTTTCCTCCATCATGCCCTTCTGCCATGATGTTCTGTCTCACACAGGCCCATAGAGATGGAGTTGACCAACCATGGACTGAACCTCTGACACTGTGAGCCCAAAGTAAACTTCCTCCTCTAAGTCATTCTAGTCAGGTGTCTTTGTCTCAGTGATGAAAAGCTAACACATCCATTAATCTCTTAGTGAAATGGACGTGTCCTTTCTTGGCCTGGCAGACACTCACTTATGGGGACTTTTAGAGATTATTTGGTGTCTTCCTTCTGGGCCTCCCGTTCATGGGAAATGCTTCTCTTTCAAGAGAAGATGTTTGCAATCTTTTCTGAGCTTTTGCTTCTGCCTCTACATCTTGCGGTGTCTCCATGCGGAAGCTCCTCCCTGGCATATAAGGTCCATGGTTGGTCAACTCCATCTCTATGGGGGGCTGTGGGGAGACAGAACATCATGGTAGAAGGGTTTGATGGAGGAAAACTGTTCAGCTCATGACAGCCAGGAAGCAGAGAGAGAGAGAGAGAGAGAAAGAAAGAGAGAGCGAGCGCATAAGGAGCCAGGCACAAAATATCTAATTGATTTTAGGATAACCCTGGGTCAGCATTTCTGTCCTGGTACAGTTCCAGCCATGAACTTCACTCGCCTTTGATCTGCCCTCAGAATGGAGACACTGACTTCCCAGACACTGGACTAAACTCTGTCTCCGTTAGCTTTGGTTTCCCCAAGCTGAGTCAACCTTGCTTTGTTCTCTACCTGCATGGAGAGCGACCCAAAGCCTCCTACCTGTTGGAGTTCCTCAGAGGCTCCTCTCCATTCCTCACTGAAGTGTACGGTGTGGAACTTCCTGTTCCCCATGACCACCCTAAAATAATCTTGTTTCAAAAACAAGTGAGAGTACCAAATACTAGCAGACATCACTAACAGAAAGGTAAGAACTTGGCACTCCTGGGTTCTACTTTCAGTTCTGAGGGAGGGTCCCGATAATCCTCTCATTCTTTGACCCCCTTCCTTCATGGAGGGTCTCAGCTTAAGGACAGTGTCTACAGTTTATCATCTGCTCTATGGCAGATAGGGTGCTGGAGTTAAGTATGCATCACCTGATGTGGTCGTTCCTTAGGGCAAGGACATGAGGAAGGTATAGGACTCCATTTTAACAGATGAGAAAACTGAGGTCCAAAGAGGTGAAGGGACTTTCCCAGAGCAGAAGAGCCTAACAGTTCACCTGGACTCTGCTCTGTCTCTCTGTCTCTTCCTGGCTGAATACAAAAGTCAGAGTCGTGTGGAGGCTCTAGTCTCACATCTGTCTCTTAGTCAGCCTGAGCCTGGGTCATTGCTGTTCTGTCCCACCTAAAAGGCCCACCTGGAGCACTGTTCTGGAGGTCCATTGCCAAGACCCCTGTCCAGAGTTGGCCAAGGCTGCTGAGCCTGGCCCTCCTGACCCAGTCACTTCCACATGCCTTTTATTGATTAACAGAGACTACCATGTTCAACTACAGAATCTTCCTGTTTCCACGGCTCCTCATCCGAAATACAGGGACAGGATTTCTTTCTTACCTGGACTAGGCACGCTTAGTGCCAGACCATCCTAGGGGAGGTGGTCAGGGTGTCTATTTTGCCTTTCCCACCTTTACAAATTGGAGGAGGATGAAGCACTTGGATGTAGTGGTTAATATTTTCTGTTTTTTGCTAAAGGTCAAACTGGCAATGCTGCTCTGGCCATTTCTGGCATCTCCAATGAGTTATTTATGTTTTCATTAGTGTGTCTATGTACCCAGCACACACACCATTTATATACACAGAGATGAGATCTATGCATTTGAAGGATGTTTATGGCCATAGCCTTTCTGCTATTTTGAAAAAAAAAAAAACCTCCAGGAAATATGGTGTTTTTCTCAGAATACCAATATAATAGTTGATATAAAGATTGGTGATGTGTAAGCTTTGACATTACATAAATATATATGGGCATTGTAAAAGTTAACAACCATTTTATTTATAATTATATTGCAGATTGATATTTTTATATCTACATTGTCAATGGTAACCTTTCTGTGTTCTCTTCAGTCTTGGCCCAAAATGTTTAGACTAGATTTTTATGTTTGTGTTTCCTACTGTAACATCAGGGTACACACTGCCTTTCCTAGTCACAGGAGTATTAGTGTCACCCATTCATTCCACCAGGAAAAAAAAAATCTTGTCCCACTAGATCCATGATTCATGGGAGTCTGGTGCACAGTTTGATATCTCTTCATTGCCTGGAAGTAGACTATGATTTTTTTTTAACATACACATAAGACTATTTCTCGATCACCACATATATAGAGAGAGATTTAAAAAAAGTTATTTGGTTGGAATGTGAGCCACGGGACTATGAGATACCCATTATCTGACTCTTCCAGATATTCAAGAATGTAAGTTTCAAACTGTGCTCTTTGCATACATATGAGAAAGTATAAGGAAGATGGCTGTCTGTCCTTAGCTTAGCTCTTCTCTAAGAGGCACAAAAGCCCCATCTTAAACAGTTGATTCTCTCTACAAAAGACTTCCCATTGAACAAGGAAGTAGTGCTTTGAACTGGCAGGAAGCCATATTGGTATTGCTCTTAAAGTGGAAAGGGAAAAGCTATCTTTACATAACAAGGAGGACTATTGACCCCAGAACAGTCCTGTTTTCTTTCTCAATGGGCACCACATTAAACAATACCTAGATGATACTGATGATTCTCCTGGGGGCATCTCAGTGCATGTGGATGACCAAGTATACTTTTATACAAAGTTAGGACATATAGATTCTGTTCTAGATTCTGCTTCCTGTCAGCTCTGTAACTTCCTTAAGCCTCAGTTTCCTCATCAGTCAAATATGGCTTTGAAAGGTACTTCCAGTCTACTTCATAAGATCACAGATGTAAAAGATTGATATGAGTGCAATGCATCATCTTTCTTTTTTGCCCCATGGAGTTGAGATCAATTCGCTAATGTTCCTTGGCTAAATTAAATCACTTGTTCTCTCATTCAACATATTTTAATCTAATTGTTAAGCTAAGGCTTAAATCTCTGTGTAAATGATGCTATCAGATTCAAGCATATGGGAAGCCCCTGCTGGTAGTGGCAGTTGTATTGTTTCTGGTGGGTGTGCTTAATTTGCACACCACACCTCAAACTAGGCAAAGGCTTTCTGTGAGAGGTGCTGGATGGGCCTTCTGAGAAGGGATGTCTCACCATCTCCTGGCTTGAGAAAGATAGAAGTGGCCCCTGAGGAAAGAGTCTGAGTCAGATCATCCTGTGTGTTCTTCGTCCACTTGAACTCTTTGGGGTGATTTATTGCTCAGCAGATTGGCCACTCTTTAAGCGGAACAGGTACAGACATTTGAGTCAGGGATAACTGGGAGCCATGCACTTTATATAATAAATAATCATTGGGGATTAAAACTATGGCAGAAAACAGATAAATTCCCTATTCCAAGTCTCACCGTATGGTGGAGACTTCTGACAAACCCTCTAGGAAGGTATTAGGATTTCCACTTTCCCTATGAGGAAAATCAGGTTTGAGTTGTAAAGGGGACTGCCTAACTCGACACCAATATCATGTGGATGGTGTGAAGGAGAATCAGACCTTGGTCTCCAAGTCCTTGTACTCTCTCCTACATTTTGCCTTTTTCCCCAACATGTGCTTGGTTCGTGTTGAGTCAAAAGCTAGTGATGACCACCAAGTGATATCTAGACTAGCAACCAAGGCAGTTGGATGCCTCTGAGCCCAGGTGACACCACCAAAAGAGTGATGTCTGCAGTGGGTTGGAGAGTGGTGGCCATCAAGACTGCAGGTGATCATTGTAATTCTGGAAGGAGGTGGTACAGGTGGACTCTCCTTGATGAGGCCCTAAGTGCTTATGGATTACAACAGCCCCATCTCATAGGGTTTCATGTGTCTAGGTGAGAACCTTCCAAGGAAAAATGGCTCATCCACTACACGTCATCCAGGTCTTTCAGTCGTGGGCTATCTGACCAAAGGGTGACACAGATTTAAAAAAAAAATGTAAACATTTAGCAAACATTCAGTCTTTCTGAGGAAGTAAGTGGTTGGACTTCCATTTGCTTCTCTGCATTACTTTGCCAAAACTTTACATTTATCCTCAGGAGCAGCCATAGGAAATTATTCCCATTTCAATGCTTTCTAGTTTCAATCTATTCCCATTTCAATCATTCTAGTTTCAGTGCTTCTTGGCTTATAGACTTTCATCTTTTACTCTGGTCTGCTTGAATGGTTAATTTTATGTGTCAACCTGACAGGGCCTAAGAATGCCCCGATATTTAGCTAAACATTATTCTGAGTGTGTTCATGAGAGTGTTTCTGGATGATTAGCATTTGAATGGGTGAAATAAGTAAAGGAGATTTCCCTTGCCAATATGGACAGGACCCGAATAGAACAAAGGGTGCAGGAAGGAAGAATTTGTTTCCATTTTTTTCTGCCTCACCACTTGAGCAATACAGTGGATTGAATGTATTGGATGCTGTGTGCCCCCCACCCCCCCCACAATCCACAAATTGAAACCCTAATCTCCAGGTTGGTCTGAGGAGGTGGAACCTTTGGGATATAGTTGGGTGATGAGGTTAGAGACCACATGAATGGAATTAATGCCCTTATAAGAAGAGTCCAGAGAGATAACTAACTCTCCCACATTAGGACATAGCCGTGAGTCAGACATCTGTAATCCAAAAAAGGACCCATACTAGAAGCCATGACCTCAGATTTCCAGCTTCTTCAACTTGAGAAAAGAATGCATTAGAGAAGCCCAAACTCACTACGACAGTCCAAACTCAGCTCATCTCCCCCTCTCCATGATTTCTCTGTTGATGGCTTCAGCCATATACAGAAAGCCCCTTTCTGTGCCCCTGTACCTATCAGCCCCCATTGCATTATCAATGGCACAGTACATTCCTCTTTGCATCTTACCTGTTTGTCTATTCCACTAGATTGGGAATACCTCCTGCAAAGGGTCATGGATTTATTTTCTGTCTCCATAAGACCTATAATAGTGTCTGACATGATGAGATGCTCAGGAAATGTTTGTTGAATGGAAAGTAAATCAACGAGTGAATGGGCACTGAACAGTGAATTGAAGGAAGCATTTTCAGGACTTTTTAAACACTCCCCAGAAATCTTGGACATGGCATGTGGAAAGCTCAGATACCTGATGAGTTCCAGAAGTTCTATTTACCTTTCAATTTGGTTTTGAAGCATGTTATTCTGCTAGATTATGTTAGTGGCCGTGTTTGGACTATCAAATGTGGTTCTGTCTCAGGGGCCAGATGCCAACTCCCTGTCAACATCAACAGTTGTAAGTTTAGAGATAGTAGGGTCTCAGTATATTACTCCCATACTAATAGCAAAGGAGTTTAAATTTTCTGTCTGGCCCAGGTGAAGAAAAGGTTCAACTCCTTGAGGACAGGACATAGGTCTCATTTATCTCAAGAACTATGGCACTGGTCACATGACTTGGCCTATCTTTGGTGTAAATAAATGTTTGTTGAATGAAATGAGCTTGGAGTTATGACTGGTAACACTTTATGCAAAATCCCATTTAAGAATGAAGAAATGCTAAACTTGGGAGAAAACAAAATACCTTTGGATTTTCAAATGACTGATGATAACGTTAATGATTGGGAAGGTCATGATTTTTCTCTTTTCTCTGCGATGAACTCTGTACTTAGAACTTTACATTTATCATCTGAGTTAATCTCTGAATTAAGTCTGCAAATTAAAATTGTATCCCTTTATGGATGAAGAATTAAAGCTCAGAGAAGCTGGGTAATCTGTTTAAGTTCACACAGCTGGAATACACTACAGTTGGGATTGAAACTCGGAGCTGGTTTGAAATCAGTGTTTTTGTGGAGATGACTCAGACTTTATGGTTGGTGATCTAGAGACCAAGTTACCCCGAAGAAAATAAGAAGGCTTTTAGGCATTTAAACTTGGACTCTGCTTGGGGAATTCCTTCAGCAGGAATTCACCTTTGAATTTGAGTCTGATTGTAGCTTGTAGAGGGGTTTCCGACATGGTCAGAGAGTTCAGACTTCCACTGATGTTCTGTAGCCTCAGGGGTTCTTGCAGGGTTGAGATGGTCTTTGAAACGAAAAGATCAAAAGCACAACCTCTGACTTTCAGATATTGTTCCAACCTCCAGCATTCCTCTCAATTCACTGCAATCTGTGCCCTTTTCTTCTTAAAAGATAATTTAGACTCTGGCAAGATGGTTGCCCATTTGGTTTGCGTGTGAGAATGCAAGTAGATGAAATTAGCATTGCAGGCCCTTGACAGTTGCTTTATTAATTAGACTGCTTTATTTAGCAGACACTTTTCTATCATCCTCCTCTTGCATATGCAGAGTAGGCAACTACTTATGTGTTGTGAATTGAGGAGTTCTGGGTTGGCCTCCTCTCGTCCAAAAATAGCTCCCCTATTAGCTGTCCTCAGACCTAGAGTCTTCCTATAGATAAGCTTCTGTGTCCTGGCTAGTTGTAAATTTCAAATTAAACCCAATGGGGTAGAAAGGAATCCTGGAAGTTGTACTTAGAAAAAAATGCTAGAATTTCTCTTGTGCAAGCTCCCACCTGTTCTAAAATAACTTTTCTACCATTTTTTTTTCCAGATCTGGCCATCTAGCTATTGCATGAATGCTTATAGTGGAGGGGTGGCCTCCTATCATAGTTAACTCTCTCTTCTGGGTAAAAAAATTCTTTCTTCTGCAGAGCTCACATCTGTTTCTGTAGATTTTTTGTCAACATGGAGAGTGTACCAAAAAATGGTGAGGATATATAAAGGTTAGTAGGCAGATACCTCTGCATCTCCTAATTTCCCCCACTCCTTGGAAGATGACTCAGTTTTCTCCATCAATGCTTATCAGTGCTTTTCACTGTGAAGCTCAGATTTCCCCATCTAGTCTGTGAATTTATGTATCACTATACTCTCTAAAATATTTGAGATTTTCTTCTCTGGGGATCTCTCTCTTTTAATGTTAAATGTTCTTTCAACATTTGATGCTCTCTTATTTATCTCTAAAACAAAACTCAAAATCATCACTTGATCTTTCTATTCTTATTCAATTTTTTTCTTTAAGTATCAAATTCCTTGACTGTATAGATAGTCTTCACTTCAATTTCCCTTCATTTCTCCTTCCTTCCTTCCTTCCTTCCTTCCTTCCTTCCTTCCTTCCTTCCTTCCAACCATCCATCCATCCATCCATCCATCCAGCTTCTTTAGTCAATCATCTGGTCACAAAGGTGTTTTCTAAGTTTTACCTAAGTGACAGAAATAAGGAAGCTCATTCTGTGCTTATGGGAAATTGGAAGCTGATAACAAAGCCTCATGTCTGCCCTAAGCAAACAGCCCATTTGCCTGCCCTCCATTGCCATTTTGCTACCCATAATATCACTAGCAGTTGTCTCCATGGCAGAGTCTTAAAAAGAACCATATTTGAAGACTGCGGGGGAAACGTGGCTTTCAGACACCCTCCATGAGTTACAGGATATAGAGGTGGTGCTGAGGCTATCATCTGCCACCACCAACTAACAGATCACCTTTTTGCCTCTTCAGCATCTATGAACAAACCTACGTTTGTATTTAGCTTTCAAAAGACCAATGACAACACAAATATGCTTCTACATAATAACAACAAGACTCTCCTACAACATAAGTGTTCTCATTCTCTCCAGGAAACAAGAGAAACAAAGTCACAATTGTCCCAGTAACTAGCTCTGCATGACATTCAAGTACCTGTATCAGTCATGATTATCTATAATAACTTATCACTTAAAGACTAAATTGTAAGTTCAAATATGACCAGCCAAACTGTACAAAATAATGAGGGGAATAGAGACTGAAAAATAAAATATAATAAATGTAAGTATCTGAACACCAATCAAGGATATACACAGCTATTGTACTTTTAGTTTATGTAATTGGTGGAGGACTTACTTGGCATTTGAAATTTGCTTTTTTCCACTATCCATTCCAGTTCCTCTTTGCCCCCTACCAGACTTTTAGATGATCAAAGTTCTTTACCTGATGGGGCGACTTGAATTTTTTACTTTGAAAAAGTCTATATCTGACTGTTGAGTTTGACAACCCAATAACTTTTGCCATTGGGTATGGGATCAATAGACAGTTCCACTAGGAAATTCTTGACATATGTGGATTATTGACATAGTGTTCCCTGCCCCTATTATTTAAGAGCACTTCTATTTTTCTTTCACAATGAATAAATATCATCAAAGACAACAAGAAACCATTTTCTTTGCCTTTTGGACTGGAAAGCCAGGTAGCCGTCTCAACTTACAGTTCAATGGAATGATTGTTGAGTTCCTCAGTGAAACTATTACTACCTCAGCAACCAGCAGATCTCAATGTTAAAGCGTCAGAAAGAAGAATTTTGAAAGTTGGTTAGAGGAGTAACAACAAGGGTGGCCACTCTTGCTTTCATCGTCTCCCGCCATTTTATTTTGGTGTCAGAGAGGGAGTCCTTTATAGGTGGCTGATTCACAGCCTACACTGCAGTTTTTAAAGATTGCTTCCTGATTCTGAGCTACTGCCATAACTGAGTTTTTATTAGGCCACTGCAATATTCTAGAAGGTCAGTGGTTTCAGCGTGATAGAGAAATTGGTTAGAGAAGTGAACCCTGAGGGCACAAGTCCATCGCCTGACTCATCCTGCTGAAATGAATTTCTTTGTAGGAAGCAATGTCATATGGAAGTAATATTATGGAAATAAAGGTATTTGGTGGGTTCAGGGATAAATCTATCCGAAGCATAGGGATATATAAAACAAATCCAAATCCAGAATAAGTCTATTTTAGTGAGGACAAATTGCTCACCCTTCACTAGAAAGAGCCCAGTACAATCTAACTGCCACCAGGTGTCTGGCTTCTTCCCTAGGGAATGATGTCATATTGTCAACATGGTTTCCATTTCTGATTTTGGCGGGTGGGGTATTTGGCAATGGTAATAACAGCCAGCAGAGATCCATATTGTTGAATTAATGTATAACTTCAATCAATGTCCTGATCATGCCTCTCAGGAGCCCACTGGCTGGTGGGGAGAGACCTGAACCTGTCTAGAGTGGCTTATCTTCTCTACTTAGTTATTGAGATTGACCTTCACAGTAGGTTCCCCTTGGTGAAGGGTTGACCGAGTCACAGACAGCTCTGTTCTCAGTGCCTCTTCTTACAGGTTCATGTCCCTAGTATTTCTTTCTCAGAACTCCTGGTCACTTCTCTGATCCAAATCCATCCTCTCAAGCCTTTCCCCATGTGGCCAAACCATTGGTTATTGCTCAGGAAGCAATGGAGATCTATATCGCTGACCATCTCTCCTTGAGGGCAAAGTTTGATCCTTCGTGTTGTAAAACTGTTCCTTGAGTGGACTTTTGATTGGCCACCTATTTCTATCTAGAAGTTCGAGTACTGATTGAGGAAAAGCAGGACCTGAGGGTCAGAATGGAGACACTTATATGAATTCTGATGAGACCCATATTTCAACCCTCCACTCTGTGCTGAGCTCTCTTATCAAGAGGGTCTGGTCTTCTCTTGGATGCAGACACTGTGATGACCTCCCCGCAGGCATTTCACTTCTCAGGGCATGTAGAACTCAGCAGCCCCCAGGAAGATGTGCAATAGCTGTTGATAATCTCAGCTGTTCATCTCCAAAGGGGTGCTCTTCTAGAAGCTTCTGCAGCACTTCATGCTTACCTGCCTGATGCAGGAATAACAAGAGCTTTAGCTGTTTTCCCTCTTCCAAACTTCTGTGGTGCTTCTCAGGGAAAGATTCAAAAAAGGAACCAATCTGGCAAAAGAGTCTAAGAGATGTGGTTCTTGGGCCTCTGCCCAAGTTCTGCCAGGGAGAGCTTAGGATAGCAGAGACAATGACAAGTCCCAGCAGCCACCATTCACGCGAAGGACCTGGCAATGGGAACACTTTGAGGCTCTGAGCATAAGGAGAGGTGTTGACGAGGGAAGGAGGGAGATTTCTGTGAACCAGCTATTTGGGAGTTTAGAAATACAATAAAATATCTTCCATTGGGCAAAAGTTTTAACATCACCAGAAACAGTTTCATAACTGCCCTTGCTTGAAAAAGTAGTTTTCCAGGACAGAAAAGTGATATAGTTAGTCTCATACAAATGGCTTATGTCCTGGTAAAGACTGCTTAAAGTTTTAAAAAATTAAAATTTCCAAAGATTCCTTGAAAGTGGTTAAAAATGTAGCTCCCTGTGCAAGCAAACAATTCTCTGTGGGATTTGCAAGAGTTGTTTGGGTTTATAAAAACGCTGAAGCCTTTCTCTCATGGATGTGTTTTCTCCTGAGCATGAAATATGTTCCAGTGGAAGCCAGAAGAGTGATAGAGCCAAGGAGTGAGTGAGACACATGTGTTCATTGAGAGGTTTCGACAAAGCATCCGGATGGGGGCATCTGTTATTAACAATGGGAGCTTAATTGCACTCTTATTTCTCTTGGCCCATGCCGAGAAATAAGCCCAACCATCCCCTTTGGAGTGATTGCTGAAATGTGAGCTCTCTGGAAAAGAATAGGGCTTAACATTTGAAAAATGTGTACTTTCTTGGCATCAGTGCCCAGAGTGTCTGAATTCTGAATGATGCATACATGATTACTTCTGATTAATATTTTAATTCTCAATATTGCACCAACAGGGAGAATTTGATGACTTCTATAATAATAGGGACAAGGATTTTGATCCAGGCATCAGAAGCAAACTTCACTATATCTGCAAGAAATCCTGATGCCCCAGGAAAACCCAGATCTGCCTTCATATACAGAAACCAGGCTCCAGATTCACTAGAAAGGAGTGGGTCTGTGTTGAGATCCTTTTTAGGGAACTAGGATAAGCTCAGAGGGAGCTTCACACCAAGGAAAGAGATCCCACAGTTGGGCCCAATCCTACAGTTGCAGAGTTGGAGAGGACCTCTTCCTGTGGCTATTGTGGCTACCCCGGTAGGCAGGAAGATGGCACTGCAGGTTGAGGCAGGGTAGAAAGTGAAAGCTGCAAGGAAGGGCTCCCTAGGATTCCAGAAGGAGCATGCCTGGTTCCAGCAGGGGACTGGGATGGGAGGGTCAGGTCTGCTTTGTGGCTGGTGGCCGGGTCCTGGGGTTGCTTTTCCTACTTGTGCTTGTGGAGGTGGAGTTGACAAGTCATGGCAATGGTGTGAGACTTGTTAACACCTCAAGACTTGGTGGTGTCAGGAATTGTACCCCTGTGTGGCTCTGAGGAGCAAATGACAAACAGCCTCCATTTGTAGACTTTTCTTCTTTGTAAAGGTCCTTCGATGAGCACTTTTTGTTTTGAAAGCACGGTGCTGGGCACCAATTTGCTGGATGTGTGTGTGTGTGTGTGTGTGTGTGTGTATGTTTAAACCATCATAAGACACAGGGGATCAAGGGATGTCATGACTCATGAGGACTCAAATGCCTTCTCCCACTCAGCTCTGATGTTCTCTGAGTTAATGTAACTCTTATGAAGATTCACTCCCTTTGAAACCTGCCCTATGATTTTGCAAGCATGGGTACAGGAGTAAAGCAAGTTTCTCTTTCCTGTTTGTTCTGGTTTAAGTGCTGAGATGGTCTTTTTGGATCAAGTTAGAGCCCGTGAGCATGTCTGGTCTAATCTCTCTGGACAGGGAGATTTCAGTGTTCTGACTGGCTGGGCCTGGCTCATGCATCTGCTAGATAAGGGATAGGAACAGAATTATTGTACCTGAGCCACTTAAACTGAAGGGGGGAGGATGGGTGGATCCCCAAGATAAATTAGGGTCTATAACCAAGAAAAGAGGTAGGAAAAAATAACAAGTGTGTATGGAGAACAAGGGAAATTAGGCAAGCAAGCCTAGTTCATAAAGCCATCAGCATGTGGTGTGCCACTATTGTCTCAATTATGGATATCGTTTGATTAGAATGACTGCCTAAAACTCTGACTTGAGAAAAATTCTGAGGCTGAAGTTTTGCATCCTGGATTACAGTAAAAATCAGTGCCTCATGGATGCAGAAGCGAAGGCTGCTGCCATAAGTGTCATGTGTTTGTCAACCCTGACCTAGTAGGTTCTTTCTTTCACCCTGCAGATCACGTATGTGTTTTAAATGATATGTTTTTGTTTTTTCCTTTGAGAAAGAGAACATGAATCTAGGAAGATCTCTTTCCTACTGGAGATGAGCAATATACTCAAGTGTCTCTTGCTTTGATGAAAGTTCCTGGGTATCCTGCTCTCCACTTCCTTCTGTAGAAATCAAGGTAAAGCAGAGAGCTCGGCAAGTATTATCAAGATCTGGGTAGAACTGTGGAGCAGCACCAGGGAGTGCTTGAATGCTTTTGCTTCTAGCACAATTACATTGTGAATGAGCCAATTGTGTGGAAGATGTAAAATGTTTCCAAGTGGATTTCTCATCTTGACAAACTCCTCCGCTAACCACCAGGGAGCGCAGAGCTCTTTAGCAGTTAACAGAACAGGCGCTAAGGATGAGAAGTTGGGATGCCAGTGGCCCCAGCCCTCCCCGCACTGAACAGTACAGTCAGCTGAGTCCACTGTGTTCTGTGGCCACCACTCCTGGCCTTGTGGCACACTCCTATGCATGGGCTTCCTGCTCTGCATTTCCTCTCTCAGCTGACGTTTCCCATTGTAAGACCTTGAACTTCATTTTTTACCACCATTGCTCAGGCACAAGTCAGTTACCACCATGGTCATCCTATGAGGTTGGCAGAACATGTGTTTTTATAATCATTGCTCCAGAGTATAATACCCCATGTCCATTTGCTCATTCATCTAACTTTTTCCAGTATTTCCTGTGTGTCAGGTACATTGCTAAGTGCTGAGCACGCAAAGATAAAAATGCTGTTCCGCACCCTTGACCTTGAGATGCTCACATTTACCCCCTGGACACAGGGCCACCCAATCACTGTTCTTGGAAGTACAATTTATTCCCCTCACCCAATGCAGATTCTCCTCCTAAGATCCCATATTATGCATTCCACTGGAGGATAGGGCTTTCCTAAAATGATCTGCTCCTGAAGGCAGCACAGGATTTTTGCAGCAAGACATTTCTCTAACAGTTACCTGAGGTGTTTTTCCTGCGTGGAGAAGAAGTCCTGGTTGTATGGATGCAGAGAGAACTTACTGGTAGGAGGTTATCCCAAGAACAAAGGAAGATAACTCCCTAAAATTTCTCTGTTCAAATGGTTGTTGATATCTCTCTGAAGAATTTTTAAAGAATGGTCTATAAACACCACACTTTGGAGTCATGTTTACAGAACCATCTATCATGTTTGCAAAGATCTTGAGGCAGGAATCTCTGGGCTCTGCATAGACCCAGCAATGCTATCCTCTGGGTATTGTGCAAGATGCCTTTGAACTACTCCACAGTGAACCAGGGAATCCTGGGGCCTCTTGAATCCTGGGTCAAATACCAGGAAATTCTATGCTCTTCTCTCAATTGTAGAAGGTATTAGAAAGGACATTAAAGTTATTTTTCTGCAATCATCTAATCCAATGCTTAAGCCAATGGTTTGTTTTTAACCACTTTCTGGAAAAGTTGTTAAAAATAAAGGATATTTTTAAGTTGATAAAGAGAACATTCTTATTTTTTCTTCCAGGGTCAGGCTGTCCTAGCTGGAGATAGAAATGTTGAGGTAATGTGTGTGCACCCTTTTGGAGGAATTCTGCCACTTCTACAGAAAAGCACAAACCCGCCATCCTGTAGAACTGGGAAGACGTCATGGTGAGCCACAGAAGGCTCTCTGGACAGCCTTCACTCTGGTGACCAACAAAGAGCCTGTCTGGATGGTGGCCTGTGCTGTCATAGACAAAGGAAGCAGAATAACCCTCCACACTGCTAGCGGGTTGCTTTGCCTTTTTATGCTCTACTCTCTCTCCTTGGGCAGTTGGGGGCTTTGGGGAGCATCAGGCTGGTAGAGTTGGAATAGGGTTGTGACCAACAGTTTTTTTGTCCTTTTCATGCCTAATAAATCTACCTGGAGAATCCGGAAAATCACTCAGTCCCACAAGGCTGAGTGACATTGCTTTCTCCTCCAGAGCATACTCTCTGGGGATAATTAGGATTCAGTTATGCCAAGTCCATTTAGATTTTTAAAAATTCTTAAACCTTTCTGTTTGACCCAGTGCTGCCCTGACAAAGAATACAGAGGGTCTAGTTAATTTTATCCCACAGTTTTCAACTAATATGAGGCAAAATCCAATTATAGATGTGAAATTGCCTTCTTGACTGCATGCTCATGGTTGAATGTCACTGAGTCACCATGCACTCTTAGGAAGAAACAGTTTATCTTCAACATCCTCCGCAGTAAAGCGCCACCTGTAGCAGTGAATCACTGAGAACCGGAGGCTGTTTGAGCTGAACCTTTGCATACTAGCAGCCTCAAGCACTCTCACGGTCAAGGCCTTCGTTAATCTCTATTCACAGCAGATGTTACTTATTGTCAACTACTCACAAGGGCCCAGATCTGCTTTTTGTTGTGCTGTCCTTTGTAGGCATCCAAATGCAGTGGGACTGGTCTCCTCTAAAACCGGGCTTCTGGGGGCTGCTGTCCACTGTCCTGAGAATGGCTGTGTCTATTTTTTGGAGAAACCTGGGTTTCATCCCCTGATGAGTCCAGACCTTGTAAATTCCTTTATTCCTCTGTCCTGTCTGTGTCCCATCTATCTTGGTGATCATCTTTAGTCTACAGGACACTGAGGAATCTTTGCTATACCAACGTTGGTCTGGGGAAACCTGGGTGACCTCTTTCTTCTCCTAATATTTCCAACCATGGCCAAAGGGGTCCCATGTTGGACATGGTGATTCTTAAAAGGTTTTTAAAATTTTCCATCTGTGTCTGGGGCGGGGTGGGGGAGCACAAAATGAGCTTCATTTTTCTTGGATTCTACAAAAATTTTCATATGATTCTGTTTCAGAGTTTGTCTTAGAAATAAAGGGAAGGAAGTAGAAGGGAGAGAGGTCTTCTCTTTCTCTTTTTATTCCAAAATACTGTGTCCTCCTCTGCCTTCCTGCCTGGCAGGACCTTCCCCTGCATCATCAGCTTCTTCCTGAGATGGCATCTACCTTCCCTTTCCTGAGGCCAAGCTAAAAGAAAACTCAACACACACATAAAAACAAACAAACAAAAAACCCCTAAACAATCCCAGGATATCCCAAATGCCAGTGGATATTTCAAAAATTGTCCTTGTTGCTAAAGCAAGTTTAAGATTAAAAAAAAGTTCAAGCACCTCTACTCCCTTCTCCTTCCCTATGAGAAGCAAATGCAAAGAGCCAAGGGAATGGGTATGATTCTTCAAGGTCACAGATAACAAATGCAAATAGCCACATAGGTTCAGGGTGTTGAGGTACCACCACACTGGGAAGACAATTAAAGGGGTTTTGCATAAAAATAATTTTTGGCATAAAAATGATCTCTCCTTTCTTCTATCTGGGTTCTGGGTTTCTTTTTTTAATTTGGCAAAGGCAAAAAATTTTTTAGTATTTTTTTCTTTTAGATATCTATGACAGTAGAGTATATCTTGGCATAATATACATACATAGAGTATAGCTTATTCTAATTAAGATTCTATTCTTGTGGTTGTACATGATGTGGAGTTTCTCTGGTCATGTATTCATATACAAAGACAGGAAAATTATGTCTGGTTAATTCTACTGTCTTCCTGGGTTCTGGATTTTTACGATGTGCCTTTGCAATCTCTCACAGCTGTTTCTGGATCTTGGCCACTTTGAACCCAGGCACTGGATCAGTAAGAGGTGGCATGAGAGGTCAATGGAAATGCATGGCAGAGTGTCCCACCCGAATTCCTTTTCTCAGAAGGGGTGATCATCTTGCCATGCCTTGAGCTCATCTTTAACTTCTGAGCTTTCTGGCTGAGGGCCGTTAGTTATCACCTTGTCAAGAATTATCCCCCCAGACCCTGTGCAAAATGACCACCTATACCTGGTGATCTGCTCTGAAAGTTGAAAATTTCTGAACACCCTCTGAGACATAAGGTAGGCTGAACAAATAGGAAAGAGGGCAGAAAAGAGAGTTGTTCTCACCTACCTACTGGGATGCTGAGCCAGGCGGGGACTTTGCTAAGCCCTGTTGCCCTCCAGCAAAGCCTGGGAGTGTATGAAGTACTCAGAGGTCCACTTTGATTGGAGGTTGAGTGGCAGGTGAAACCCAAGGACTGGATCCATTTGGCTGTGAATACTGCTCACTGGCAAACTGAATTGACTGTAGCTTTCTTTTTTTGTAGCCATTTTCTTGATGTCAGTTTTACAAAAGCTCCACATTTTTTTTTCTTAAAGGATGCCTTTTCACTTGGCAATCTATCTTATGATTCCTTCCTTGTTATTTCTTCGGCCTGCTATTTAGCACTGACTTTCTACAGGTGTGCCCAGAGCCCACAGTCATTCATCAGAGTGACTTCCTCTGAATCTGTCTCCCACAGGAGCTGCCTGCATGTCCTCCTTTTGTTCTGATATGACAAGATGACTTTAACAGCCAAATCCCCACTGTTAATTCATGTGGAGGAGATAGAACCTTCTGATGGATTCCCTTCCCCTTCTACCACACCACTGAACACACGATTTGATACTAACTGATTCTACACATGCGGTAAAACATGAAAAGATCACAATGCCTTTTTGGAAAGTTAAGCAAGCGCCTTCCAATTTTTTGATGCTGCTTTTCTTCCACAAAAATTAACCTGGAGAGTAGTTGATTTTCTTCTCTCAAGGAAGCTCTAAAAAGAGAGAGGAGATAAAATTGTGTTATTGAGGGCCATCCTTGAACTTGGCCTTATATCAGCTGCAGGAGGAACAGGGAGCCTTGCCTTGGAATTCACCACATAAAAGAAGATCAAACAGCTCAGAGAACCTTGGAGAAGTCTCTGCAGCCACTGGAAGTGCTTTCTGTGCTCGAAGACTTTGTAAGTCGTCTCCTTCTAATCATTTAAAGGCTCCTGAAATGTCTCTTCTTTTTTGCCCACTCATTTCTGGGAAGTGAAGGGTCATCAGTATTAGTAAAATATTGGTTTTGCTAACAATGAAATTAATGATGATGATAGCTGCCATTTGTCGGCACCGAGGTTGCCTCAGAAGTGCTACGGCGGGCACTGTTGTGTTTAATACTTGCCATGATTCTGCAAGACAGACATTATAATCTCCAGAGCACAGCTAGAGAACAAGGCTCAGCGCAATTAAGTTACTTGTTGAGGAACCCTGAGCTAGCAGTAAATGGCAGAGAATCCAAACCCAGGGCTTTTTGACTTCACACCTGTGCCCTTTCTGCAATTGCAGTTTAGTTCAATTTTATTGCAGGTCTTTTCTCTTTCTTCAGTCTCTCTTGTCAATGTCAATAGTACTTCTTTGATTTTCCTGAAAAAGGCTTAATAAAAGCAATGGGTCAGGGTTTTGAGCAGTGACGCCTGAAGCAGAGAGAACATCCTTAGAAGATCTCAAGTGGTAAGTACAGGAAGCACACACACATGCACACACACACACCACTCTTATTTATTTTATTTCAGAAAGGAGTAGCTTATTTTGTTTTCATTGTGAAAGATTCAAACAATGTGGAAGTATACAGAAAAATATAGCTTTGGGTAGATTTTTTTCAAAAGTATAGATGCTGTGATTCTCCTTGGAGATTCTGATTAGAGGATGTGAGATGAGGCCTGGGGCTGGGAGAGGCCTTTCTTTTTACACAACCTGTCCAGGTTATTCTGACCCCTGATCCCAAGCCTGAGCTAAATAAGGATGCCCTTCTCTAGACCAAGGTCAATCCTTGCAACAATGGTTTCTCTACTGGCCTACAGTGCATGTCCTTTTCAGATCTCTTCTAACTCCCTTTCTGAGTGGGAAATAGAGCTGCTGCTGGCTTGGGAACAGGAGCATTAGAATGGAAGATGAAGGATATGGAGGGGCCTGAGTATTTCAGACATCCTTTCCATCCCTTAAGATATAATACCTGGAACTGGCATGGCAGACATTCAGTACATCTTGATTTTCCAGGAAATTGTATTATCTTCTTTCTGAGATGCAGTGTGATACATCAGGAAGAATGGCTCTGCATGCATGAGGCAGACATGCTTGGCCAGGTGTTGGGTTCTTTCCCTTAAGCTGATGTGTAGGGACATCATGGGAACCAGTGGTCTTGACATTAGACTTCCATGTTTGCATTTAGCCCTCTCACCTCCCCGGGCAACTTCCTTAATCGCTTTTGATCTCAAAGTCTTCCCGTATGAAATGAGAATGGGAATGAGTAGAGCATTCATTTAAGAGTTGACAAGATAATCTGTGCCGAGTGCTTGATGCTTTGTCTTAGACTTCTAGGCTCTATTTATCTTGTTCGAGTCATTTAGCTGCTCTTGGAAGTGAACTCTTTCTTGAAAATTACCTATAAAAACATCTATCAAATGTTCTGGTTTATTGTAAATATGCAATAAATCCTTTATCCTTTTTTAATCATTATGAAAACACCAGACTATATAAAAGAGTGTTAGGGACAAGAAAGGCCCTGCAGTCTAAGCAATAAAGAGGAAATCCCTTGAGATTGGCCACCTCTGCTCATAGATCTGTCTTCCTTTACCTCTTCAAGGTGATGAAAGGCTCAATACTCTTCCTGGTCCCAAGGAGGCAGGAAGCCTTTCAAAACAGGTAAACTACAGGAGAAAAGCACATCTTTGGTCCAGTCGAGATGTCAGTGCCTCCATCTTCAAGAGAAGAATCTGTTCCGCAACCATTGTAAGGAGACCAGCAAACACTTGTAAGTGGTGCAAGTCACGTGTGTGATTTATGGATGCCCAGTTATTTAATTTGACTGCTGCCCTGGAAAGACACCTTGGCTGACTGAAGTGTAAAAGAGACAGGGAGAATAGTGTCCGTGGAAGTTCCTTGACCTTGTTTGTATGCTTGTTTATGTGCTTATAAAACCAAGGTATAAAAGAAAGATTAAAAAAAAAAACAAAAAACAAACCTCCAGCAACTTGTGGTTTGGGAGCCGTTCTCTACTTCAGAGAAGCATTTGAAATGAAGCTTTTCAGACTCTTTTCTCCAACTTCACCCCTTCTCTTCTGTCAGTGGCTGCTGACGATGGGGACCTTTACAGGTCAGCTCATCCATCCTCCAGCCTGTTGACAGATCTGTTGCTCTGCAAAAAAAAAAAAAAAAAAAAAAAATCTCAGACAGATGAGAGACTGTCCCCCTTTTCAGAGCTTTACTGAAAAATAGAGCATCTTTCATGCTCTGTAACCCACAATGGTAAGTATGTCTCAGATTAGCACAGCCTTCAAAAGCAGAGTACTCAAGAGTTCCATGGGGGTGACATGGATGTCATGATTTAGATGTTAGGTGTCCCCCAAAAGCTCATCTGAGAGACAATGCCAGAAGGTTTAGTGGTGAAATGATTGGGTTCTGAGAGCCTTAATCCAATTAGTGAATTAATCCCCATCAGGGGATTAACTGGTAGTTGAAGCCAGGTGGGATGTGGCTGGAGGAGGTGGGTCCTGGGGCATGCCTTTGAGGTCTATATTTGGTGAACTGAACTTGCTCTTTCTCTTCTTCCTGGTATGATGTCTTGAGCCACTTCCCTCCACCACAGTATTCCCCCATGATGTTCAGCCTCACCTCCAGCCCTGAGGAATAGAGCCAGCTGTCCATAGAATGAAACCTCTGAAAAAGTGAGGCCCCCAAGTCAACTTTTCTCCATTAAAATTGCTCTTGTTATATCTTTTGAACACGGCAGCAAAAAAGCTGACTAAAACAATCGATTATGCATCTTCAACTAAAGAGGACATGGAAATCAAGTATGTAAGGGTCAGAAATGAACAACTCTATACTTGCCCTGTGACCTCACTGACAATACCACCTATTGTTTCCATGGGAAATCACCTCCACTTCCAGCAGCTGTTTTTCAATTTGATCTAATGTTGCATTACCCCATTCAAGGTAGTCAATTAAGCCATCAAGACCTCCATTTAGGATAGGCAAAATAATTTTTTCCCTGTGCAGAGCTGAACCTTAGTAGACCAAGTTGGCACTTACCCTCCTGGGTGTGGCTTGAGGGCTCCCAAGTCCCTGGTGGTTAGGATTTTTATATCCCATATATTTTTAGTTTCCTTATTCAGTACCCATGCACACATACACTCTTAAGTCATTCCAGTGTTTCTCCCTGCAAAAACTGCATATATTTCCTGGAAGATTTTGTGTCTGGTGCTGTTGGATGGCTCTAGGCACACTGGGTCAGTGTCAACTAGTCACACCAGATGTGTCTGGCTTGCTGGAACTGAGTGCTTCTCTCTACCCTCTTGATTGATCTCTGGCCTCTGCTTTCACATTGGGAGGACTGGAGGATGGCCTAGGAGAACTTTCTGTCCATGATACTGACATAACTGCATCACCCCTGTCCAAATTATCCCATGATGACACTAACAGTCATGACCCTCTGTGATCAATGTTCCTGCCAGGCACTTACCCCTTAACTGGCTTTGTGAGTTAGCATGCCTTTGTTTGTAAGTAAGAGAAGACGGTGACCAAAATTTGGTGGAGTGATGAAGAAATTTATTATTGAATCTAATGATGCAAATGAAATATTGCTCTAGGTCTGACACAATAAGAAGCCCAGGGATGGCATTGAGAGGAGTCTCCCCAGTCTGCCATCCTCAGTGTTTTCCCTGAGACCTCCAGATGTCTCCCTCTTGCTCATAAATTGACTTCTGTTTTCCAGCAGCTACATTCAGATCTTGCAATGCCCGGGGCATAAAGACATTGTTTCTTCCAAGGTCTCCTTCTGAAAAGAGAAAGGCCTCGTTTACCAGAGTCCTTGAGAACTTTCCTCCTGCGTCACTGGCCAGCTGATTGAATGCTGATCCATCAATTTTCACAGCAATAGGAATATGACCCAAGATTGGGCTGAGGCTGAATCCATATTATCCTGGGCACCCAACCCTGAGGGAGGAGGAGGGACACCACTATCAATGGTGTCTATAAGCAACTGAGCAATCTTGGACAAATGTACTTCTTTTTTTTTTTTTTTTTTTTGAGAACTGGTTCATGATCATAGTGTTCATTTGCTTGATTGACAGCAATGGCCTGGGGTTTACACTGACTGCTGAAATCAAGAGAGACATGATCTTCACCCAACTCCAAGTTTAATTTTAAGAAAGGTCAGGAAACAGGAAATAGCACAGCACACACATTAACAATGTAACTGAGATCTCTGGGGGTTCCCAAACTTTTAAATATTTGCACATTACTTTGTACTTGAACAATTCATTACCACAAGACAAAGCCAAGAGGGCACAGACAGTGACCCATTCTGGGGATCTATGACTTTTATACCCTGCTACACCTGGTTGAGGGGTGACTGACCAGAGGTCATTCCCAGTGCAGCTGCATCTCATCAATAAGTAGTCTCTTATCAGTTGCAGGTTACTCAAAAAGTAACCTGAATGATGAGGCTCTGGTGCTCAGTCTTCACATTTTCTTGCATTTATCTTGGAGGTATTATACTTCTCTAAATTCCTTAAGTGAGCTTTGCAAGAAAGATTCAACTGAAGATCAAATCTGGGGTTCCCCTCAGGCTAGAGAAAAGGCCACTACTAGCCATTGACCCTTCCCTTCCAAGTTTAAAATGCATGCTATATTAAGCATTCTAACAGAGTGATAGGAAAATGATGTACACTAAATAAACACTAGTGTCCTAACCTTTTCCTTTCTGCCATTCACTGTCATTTTTTTCTCCTCTGTGCCATTCTCAGTTAACTGAAAGAGATTCTGTTCAATGGTTTTGTGTGGTCTTTCACTTAGATTTGGGTCCATTAATATTCTTTCTACAAATGCATGGCAGTGAGCATTTCTTTTAGAATTTTTGTCAGGCTTCCAAGCAGTTGAAGGGTTCTGGGTATTTCTGAGGAAGCAGTTGGTTGCCATCACTTATCAAACCCCCCCTGGACCCAGCCATTTGAGCATGGCCATAGCTCAAGAAGGTGACAGTAAGATTTAGGGTGCAATTCTTCTTTCAGACATGTTTGTGTGTATATGGTTTCAGGCTTAAAGGGAATAAATTGCTAATGGAAAGACTGTCACCTCCTACCTGTGTAATTTCAGGAAAGTCACTTAGTAACCAATGGTAGCCTCATTTCTCTCATCATGGAGAGGGGGACAACATCACCTGTTGTCCTAGTCTGTACAGGTGGTGCTGTGATTTAGATATGTGGTGTCCCCCCAAAAGCTTGGGTCCAAATGTATGGAGGCAGCCAAAAACGGACTGAACCTCTGCAGCCATGATCTAAAATCAACTTTTCCGCCTTTAAGCTGTTCTTGTCAGGTCTTTTGCTCATAGTGATGAAAAACTAACTAAAGCAAGTGGCTGAAACCAAATAATAAACACTGGGTAGCTTATAGACAAATGGGAATCGATTTGTCACAGTTGTAGAGGCTGGAAAGTTCAAGGTCAAGGTGCTGACAACTCAGTGCCTGGTGAGGGCTCTTTTCCCAGGTTTCAGATAGCTGTCTTCTCCCTGTGTCCTCACCTGGTGGAGAGAGAGGGAGGGAGCACAGAGGGAGGGAGGGAGGAAGGGAGGAACTAGGAGAGGGAATTAGAGAGATGGAATAGAGATGGGGAGGAGGGAGGGGAGAGAGAGGGGAGACAGAGAGATGGGGAGAGAGAAAGTGGGGGGGAGAGGGAGAGAGGGAGAGAGAAACTGTGGTCTCTTCTTTTGTCTATAAGCTACCCAGTGTTTATTATTTGGTTTCAGCCACTTGCTTTAGTCAGATGGGAAACTAATCCCATCACAAGTCCCTACCCTCATGACCTCATCTAAACTTAATTGCCTACCAAATATTCTGTCTCCAAATACCATCACACTGGGGGTTAGGGCTTCAGTGTATGAGTTTTGGGGAACACAAATATTTAGTACATAACATTAATCTTTCCCAGGATGAAAGATGTGAGAGTAGAGGAGAAAAATCCTTGTAACAGACAAGGGAGGGACCCTCTGTAGTCTGAATATTTGTGGCCTTCTTAAATTCATTTATTGAAACCATAACCCCCACAGTGATGGCAGCAGGTGGGGCCTTCAGGACATGATCCTCCTAAGAGGGTGGAGACCCCTTGAATGGGATGAGTGCCCTTATAGGAGCTCGCTGTCTTTCTGTCACGTGAGAACATATCAAGAAGTTATAGCCACTGAAATAGACTGAGACAGGAACCCTGCTGGCAATTTATCAAATCACATAGACCATCAAGAGAAAGAGAAACAGTCTGTGCAACTTATGCCTCTCTTAGAAGGAGGGGAATGCCCTGCTCAGTCCAGGAGGACCTGTCCCCTGTGCATAGATGGATCCAGACACCTGCTTAACCCTTCTCTCCATATCTCTGGCCCTGAAAACACCTGCAAGCTAAATCATGGTCCAGGGGGCAGGCTGGGATGGGATCGGGGTGGTGGGTACCTGCTTTCAGTGCAGTGAACCAAGTGAGCCTGGTACTCCTTTAAAGTACAACAGAGGGAGGTAAAGCCATCATCTCCATTTCATAGATGAAGAAATCAAGGTTTGAATGGTAGAAAGCTTACCTGAGACCACATTCTCATCAGGTATGACGGAAGATCCCTGTGTCTCCAACTTTAGCGATTGATTGCCCACATCCTTTCCACCCTGCTTTAGCTCAGGAACAAGTGACGCAGCTGGAGAACCATTAATTTTCGACAGACCTGACTTCCCTATTAGTCCAGCCTCTGGCCTGAGGGCCCACCCCTGGATACCAAAGGACCGCATTTCAATGAACAGAACAGAGTCAACTTTTCTAGCCTTCTGTGGGGCAACCGAGGGGACAGAGCAAGAAGGTTCTTATTCTCAAAAAGTCTGTGGTCTTCAGGGGTGCAGGAGGTTGGAGGATGGTTCTGCAAATATTCTCTGCTGTCCCCACCATGGGAGGAGCCTATTTCCTCTTTATGGTTTTTGCCTTGGCCATGAGACTTGATTTGGGCGTACAGCCCAAACGGGATGGAAATATCATCAGTGGCTCGGTTCTGGGCTGAGGCCCTAGGAGGCCCCGTGTCCTCCTGCTTGTCCTTATACTCTTATCCATGTCCATGAATGACTATGCCCCAGGAAGCGAGCTGGTCCCAGGAGGATGAGAGACATCAAGCAGACCCGGGCTGGCCAAACCAGCAGAAACACAGATGTGAGTGAGAAATAACACTTACTTTTTTACACCACCGAGATTTCATGTTGTTTTGCAGCAAAAACTGACTGGTACCTGGGGAGACATGAAGATGATAAAGTATAACAATAGCATAATGTATGGGAGGAGGCAGAGGGGCATGATGAATGGCATCTTTCCCCGGGCACAGCTGCAGCCGTGTTGGTCCCTGCACGGCAAAGCTCGCTTCAGCAGGGAGCTGGATTCTGCTTCAGAGCCCCCTGCTCCGCCCCTCCCTGCTGCAGTTAAGTGGGTTATTCTCTGAGAAACAGGACTGACTCTTCCAGGTCCTATTGTTTAATTCGCCTTACTCATCCCGTGCAGTTAGGGCCTCCCTAGCAACCTCCAGGCAAGTCAATTACCAGCCTCCAGTTCGGCTAGAAACACTGCAATTATTCAGGAAGGCTTATTGAGCAGTGCACATTTTAACCTTAAGTGTTATAATTATGTCAAAACTTAAATGACAACCATTTGTCCTTTAGATAGCTTTGTGAGGGATCTGGAGATCTTTCATATTTTCCTTTTAAACACAGTTAAATTGCTAATGTCTCCTTTGCCAGATCTTAATTCTGAGCTTACATGTTAGTAAAACCAACCCAGTAATTACAGTGAGAGCAAGATGTCAATAGGGCAGCACCACCAGGGAGCAGAAGGTGATCATGAGGGGTTCCCAGAAAGGTGACATCCTGAGGAACCATAGGAGATCATGTGGTTCCAACCTGGCACTTGTGTGTTTAAGTCTAGAAAAATAAAGGGTTGTGCTTAAAGTCACATAGCCCTTGGTTAGGGTTGGGATCTAAGATTTATGGGGCATCTTCCATGAAGTTTCTACTGTCTTTTGAGTTTCTTTTTTTCTTTCCTTTTTTCTATAGTTGGTGAAACTGAGGCTCAGAGAACTGAACAATCCACCTCTTCCCACCTAACCCCCACAGAGAGGAAGGAAGGGTTTTGCTCCCTTTTTTACTACATTTGAACCCTTCAAGGTAATAATTAAGTTCAAGAACATCCAAATATCATCACTCATTGTATTCCAACCTATGCCACAGTCACGAAGTTGCTGGACAAGATGTCTCTTTTATTTCAGTAGATGTTCACATGATGTTCTACCACATATTTGGCCTAAAAATGGGGTTTTGTTTGGTCCATAACAGTGTATGAAATTAAAACAAAAGTTACCAAATTCAAAAATTGAGATATTCCCCATTAAAATCTTAATTTCTTTTATTTTCGTTTTTGAAAGAATCTGAGAGCTGACAATACTGACAGCATTGAGACAGAACATGCCATTGTCACCACCACTCGCAACCTCCCTGGGTCTCCATTTGAAGAAGTCTTCAGTCATCTTCTTGGCCCCAAAGATCTGCCATTTGCGCATGGTTTGGTGTAGGGTGTGGATGATTCCTGAGGGAATAAATGATTGCTTTCTCCCAGGCAGGGCTTTTGTTTACTTCCTAGCCATTTCCCCTTGCACTTCTCCCATCTCCTTCACATTTCGGAGATTTTATCATCACAGGGTAGGAGAAGCCAAGGCCGCCATTTTGGTGACCCTCCTCCATCAGAGGAAACAATTAGGTTTACTCATCTCCTGAAATGATCACCCCAAGAGAGTGGTTTGCATTTTGGACAAAAGGGAATTACTCTGAGAGAAGAAGTCTTTATTCACTGGGTTGGGGGGACAGATGACTTCTAGAGAATACTCCCTGTAAGAACGGGGCACTAGTAAATAATGAAAGCAGTAAGGATGAAGACAGTGGCCGTGGTAGTAATGTGTGGACCTGATAAACTGACGTGACTCCATTTTTGAGAAACCAGCCTCTACCTCAGAGCAAAGCCTGTCCAAAGGGGGGGGGGGGGCGTGACCTTTGTCCTTGGAAAAACCCACAGAGCACTCCTAGGCACATAGCCACCCTGCTGAGTTGTTTGTCTGTAAATAATAGGAGAGATCTGCTGTGTCAGGTGTTCCTGACTCAGTTATGCTAGTTCCTAGAAAGACCAAAGAATGTTTGGGGCCCAATGCCTGACCCTGAAGACCCATAGAAACCCCCTAGCAACCACCAATCAGTGTGAGACAGAGAAGATACCTGGGTTGCCAGATGACCCCCCCCAGTAGTCTCGGTGATTGATAACATGTTAGGAAACCGTGTAGTTTAGCACGTACACCCCTCGTGGCTTAAACCAATCAGTTCAAATGTATCCACCCCTTGAACTAACCAATCATCGTTACCCGACTTGTTCCCAACAGTGAATGTGCTAATCAATGTTAAGAGTTGTTGTTTGATTTTCCCGTGGTATGGAATGATTTGCTGTGTCATGTTGTGACACATAGAGTATCCCCAAAAACCTATAAAATCTCACTGAACAAAGGACCGGGACTCACTCCTTGGGACCGCTACATTGGGAACAGTTGTGAGTCCAGGCTCGAGGAGCTTGCAATAAAGACTCTTGTGTGATTGCATCGGATTTGGCTCCTGGAGGTCTACTGGGGTCCCACGAATCTGGTATAATAGACCCATGAGAGCATGAGTAGCCTCCCAACAGCCTTTGGCTCTGGCATGATGCTGGGTCCTCCTTGCAGAATCCTTAGACCTGAAATGTGGGCCACGAGGAAGGTTTTGCTCACCACTGGACAGTGCCATTTTTTCTGACTTTCTGTGAGTTTTTTTCAGGCAAGTCTTAGAAGAGCAATGCTACTTCACGAAGCTCCATCTTTCTGCTCTAGTGAGGGCATCTTTCACGATTATTACGATGCCCCGTTTTCCTCCAGCGTGCCTATGGAATGTGTAATGCGTTCCCAGTAGTGGGGTTTCCTCTGAAATCTTCAAAGGAATGAAACTTCGCCTCAAAAACTATCACAAAACTAAATTAAAAGGCATATGTAATGATTGTTTCCCACACTGGGTTTTGGAGTAAGAGAGATTGGCTTCTAATCTGGATCTTGCCATTTCTTGGTCATAGTGTTTGCTTTCTGTCTTAGCTGCTCCTCCTTCTTTCTTCCCACCCTCTCTGCCTTTCTCCCAGTCAACCTTCTATTCTCCCCTTCCTCATCACATCCTCCTTTCTCTTCCTTCTTTCCATTAAATTAGCATTTATCTAATTTAATGGAAAAAGAAATACGTTTAAAAAGGATTTGAAGCGCTAAAGTTAATGCATTATTAAGAACCAGATATTTAATGTGTAAAGATCATACTTCAGTGCTCTTTCAACTCCACATCAACATTCTGGGGTAGAGAAAGCTCTTGCTGTAAACTTCATCTTCAGGACATGGGGACTGTTTAATTGCTCCTCTTGAGATTCACTGTGCTGTTGGGTGAACAGCTGGGTTGAGGATCTGTCTCTTTAACTTGCTCCTCTCTATGGATGTCTATGAGCTTCTATTTCTGGTGACATTATGAAGCTGTTCAGGAGAAGTATCCATGGTCACCCAGGGTGCAGAGGAGGAGCTGAGAATGTGACTGTAGCACCAGCCTGAGAGGCATTTGCTCCAGATGTGGCTGCTTTAATAGCTCAGTGAAGTTGGGCAAACTGGCGGCCACTCTGACCTCAGATTCAACACACCTGTAAAATTCATAGAAATGGGGCAAGAATTGAGTGGGTCAGTATAAGTTAAATCCTTAAACTAGAGCCTAACATGGGCAAAAAAAGACCTCAAAAATGGTACTTGATACAGTTACTCATTGAAATTTGCATAGCAGCTGCTTTGCTATTCAGAACCTGAAGGAAGATTGGGGCTGGAACCTAAGCTAAAGTATAATAAAGGTCTGATTATAATTATTGTTAGGAATACAATTGACTTTCTTAGAAGGCTCTGATGGCTTAATGATTTTACTTATTCTAATTCATTTGTGCTGGTAGAACTATAAATCATTGACCTCCTACCCCAAACTGTTTTCATGTTTCCCATAGATAAGGTGGTCTAAAATCCAGAAAGACAAATTTTCTATGATCCAAAAAGGTAGACGAGTAGACCCATCTCACTATTGAATAAAATAGAAAGTATCTGTGCTTCATTTTAACCCTTTCTTCATAGCCCAGGGCTCATTTTATTTCTTTGACTTCTGGGTTAAGTACCAGCATATAACAGACCAAAGTGGTCAGAAACCCTTGTTTTAGGCATCATGGTGAGTATATGTTGTATGTTAGTGTGTTGCTGAAAATAATTCACACTGTTAATTTTACTTTGATGTGCATGTTATAGTTAAACTTTTTGGATTGGTGACTTCTTACCAAAAAAAAAAAAAAATGTCTCCTGGATTTTAAGCTGGGGATGAGGCTTTACAGGCTCAAGTCCATATCTGGATATAATCATCACCTTATCACTAAAGCAAGCGAATTGACACAGACTGAACACACCCACCCTCAGTCAGAGGAACAGCAAAATCCAGCAGGAGTGTGAAGGAAAGTGAAGCCTTTATCTTACATTTTTACATTCATAATATACAGTGGAGGTGCAAGGGTGATATTTTTCCCCTTTATACAACCCCTTTTCTTCCTTATTATATAGTTGTAGATTTTGTTTTATTCTAGGAGGGCTTAATTTTTCACCCCAAAATGGTGACATAGTGACACAAGGATGGCTGTGGGTAGAGGGTGAGATGATCTTGGTGGGTCCACACTGCAGAGCTCTGTGTGTGTACATGTGAATGTGTGTGTGTGCCTGTGTGTGCGCACAGGGAGACATTTCTTGGATGAGCTGAAGACACTTGTACGCTCACTCCTCTGTCCACTCAATCCAAACAGGACTCGCACCTCCCTGCAGTGGGGCTCGTATCTTGGACAGGTCATGGAAACTGCTGTCACTTTTAGGTAATAAGACATCTTTTGACAAACAGCTTCACTTCTACAATTAAAATAAGCAGACTGTGTCCCAGAACCTATAACTTCTTTCAAAGTGAAATCTTCCACTGACTCACAGCTGCACCTGCTTGAGACAGAAAGACTGAAGTGGGGCCGAGAGAGGGTGGCTTTCTTCCCTGTCACCAGCCTCGTTCTTGACGTTTTCCTCCACAGCTCTGTAGCTGCAAATTCTGGCTCCTGCAGGGTTGGAGCTGGAGGTGGGGGAGAGGAGAGGTGGGGCAGGGAAGGCTTCCTGCCCTTGGCTGGTGCAGATTTGCTGGGGCATTGGGGCTGCCCTGGTGGCTGCTGTATGGCAATGGCAGCTGCCTTGTCCTCCTGTGGGGCTCTCTGGTGACTTTTCCTGGGGTTCCTTGTTGGGCACGGCAGGCTCTAGTTTGGGTGCTGTGGCCTCCTCTCCAGTTCACAGATTCCTCACACTTGTCTCCAACACCTTCTAGTCTTGCACGGTCCTCAGACTCCATGAGACACAGGACCACAGTCAGGGTATTGCAGCTTGTGCAACTGGTTTGTACTTATTTCAACGCTCTGGTGTTGCGATGTAGAAATTCTTAATAAATGTTTTAGCTTGTGTTTTAGAAGTCCAATGGGACAATGCCACATGCACATGTCTGCTGAAGCCCCATGCAAAATACAGAATTCAAGGTGCCATGTGTGCATAGCATCCTGGTGGACCCATGGCATGTGTGTGTCCAGAGAGAATCAAAGCCAGGATGACATCAAATCTTCCAGCTTCTATGGAGTGTTGGCAGAAAAATGCACACATTAAGAGTGAAAAAATAAAAATTAAAAAGTTTGAGTTCGTTTTGTGCATGGGTTCTACTCTTTTGGTCAGAATGAAATACATACACATGTACAAGCTTTAAAATAAAAAAAAAATTGCCCCCGAAGGGACTTAAGTTCAACGCTCTTTCTTATGTTTGCACTTACACCTGGCATTATGCAATGTGAAGAGAAAAATAGCACCTTAAATATATGTCTGTACAGGACTGTGCAGATGACAGGTGGCTTTCTCTGCTTATTAAAAGCTAGGCTCCAGAGAGTTTCTTTCGTCCTCAGGTTTATAATATATGGTGGAAATGGATTTTTTCCCTTCTAAACAACCCCCCTCTCTTTAGTAGACTTATAGATTCAGTTTTCTTCTAAAATAGGTTAACTTTTACCCAAGTGGTCAAATAGGTAACCCAGTGCTTGTGGAGGCAAGTTGAACTTAGTGAGTCCAGGGGCCAGAGCCATCCGTGTGTACATGTGTCACGTGTTTGCACTTATGTGTGCACACGTGCATTGGGACACAAACAAGCCCTGTCTGCAGTGGCATTGTTTCTAGCACATCCTTCAGAGAGGAGTCTTGAGTGATATTCCAAGTGCATCGTGATCTTCTAAATACTGAGCTCATCTGTGCTGCTAATGGGCTCTCCAAGCTGAGGAGAAGTGATTGCTCCCATTAGTCTTGAACAGAATATCAAATATATTTGATCTTCAGAGCACTTTGTCCCAGAGTAGGTCTCTGAAAAATCAAAGCAAATTGCATTCGGCTTAGGAACCAGTAGGACTGTTTACTAAATACCTAAAGCACTGTTCTTAGTGTGGGATTTGCAGACCACCTGTCCCAGAACCGCCTGGGATGTTTGCTTGTTAAACAAGTGTTTTCTGGGCTCCTCCCCAGGCCCGCTGAATTAGAAAATCTGGAGACAAGACCAAGAAAACTTTTACCAAAGCCACCATAGGATTCTTATGCACTTTAAATTTGAGATTTGGTGAGAAGGGCCCCTTCTCCCTGTGAAGTTGTATAGCTTCCTGCGTGGGGTGCTCTATCCTTGGATTTGGTTCTTGCCATGTTCTATCACTTTCTAGCTGAGGAAGTTACTTAAAACCCTATTAATTTTGATTTATATAAAGGGGTTTAGAGGGTGAGAAGTCATACCCTAAAGGATTATGACAAGGTTTAGAGCAAATACTATGTTCAGCATACCTGGTACTGCCCCTGGCATTAGTGCATACTGATGAATGGTACTAATGAATGGCTGGTTATGGTCAGGCAGTTTCCCTGTCCATCAGCTAAGCCTAATTCACGTCTTGGAGCACCTGGGTTCTGAGGCATGCAGATATATGAGATGGTGCAGTGGGCTTTGGACCTACATCCCAGCAGGAGGGCAGGTGTTGTCGGTTGCTGCCCGATTCAGGAGTGTGGAGGAGACATGGACTCATGTCTAAACTTCAGTTTCTTCATCTATAAAGTAGGAGCTTAACACTGACCCCTGTTTCATGTGTTTTCTGCCCAGGACTATTTTGAGAATCAATGAGCTACTGTCTGTGCAAGAATTGCAGGCACAGAAGTGGTTACCATTATACAAAACAGGTAAGGCTCCAATGGCATTCCAGAGCAATGCTTGGTGTGACTGGCGGAACTCTTGGGCAACATGTGGGTATCACGCGAGGGCCGCGTGGGGTGTCTGCCCCACTTGAGAAACAGCTCAACACCCTGCTGCTGGTGAGGAGCTTATTTGCATTTGTTGAGTCCTCGCTGCAGATGGAGAGGATCAGCAAAATTCTAAGGAGATTTTTGTTGTCGGGAAACAAATTCCATTGCCATATTTTCGGTTCTGTTGTCAGGGCCAGCTGGGTCTGGTCTTGGCTGCCATTTGAACATTTTTCTTGGTAGTGAAGAGTGTTGGAAATATCCTTCCCACTCCCCGCCTTTGCCAGCTCCTCCCAAGGCTCCCAGGGCAGGGGAAGTGGAATCCACATGCCTGGGCACTGTGTGGCCAGACGGGCTGTTTGCAGGTGCTACTCCAGTTCATCTTCACAACTCCATTCCTGGCAGGTACTTCTGTGTTAATGGGTGAGGAAACTGAGGCTCAGAGAGGGGATAGCTCATGATAGTGAGTATCAGAGCTTGTAGGCAGCAATGTCAGGATTTAAATCAGGCATTTTCTCCTGTTTCAATGTTCAGCTCTGTGTTCCCTCTCATAAGCCTCTGTCCGTCTCTGCACACTGAAAGGTTTTACCCAGCTGTGACCTCAGATGACTTCCCACTTGTGCCCTCTCTGAACTCACCCCCAAACGGCCCTGCAGCATGTGCTGTGGAGTGGCTGAGGCATGTTATCTGTGATTGTGTTTTGGCAGAAGGGAGAGTGTCACTTGGTTTTCTAAACAGATAAGATCCTCAGGGGTTGGATTTATTTATTCATTTAACAGACATGAGTTGGACATCTACCACGTGCCAGATGCCATCCTAAGCCCAGGAATACAGAGTGGGCAAAGCAGACCTGGATCTATTGTTTGGATGTGCAACACTCCCCAGTGAAGGCTTGGTTCCCAGCCTGTGGTGCCATTGGGAGGAGGTGGAACCTGCAGGTGGGCAGCCTAGTGGGAGAAAGTGAGGTCACTGAAGGCATGTCCTTAAATGGATACTGGGACCCAGGCGCTTCCTGTCTCTCTTTGCTTCCTGGCCACCATGAGGTGAGCTGCTTTGCCCCATCACGTGCTCTCTCCCATGATGCATGGCCTCACCACAAGGCCAGAGGATGAGGCTGAGCAATGATGAACTGAAACTTCTGAAACCATGAGATGAAATTAACCTACCTTAATTTAAGTTGATGTTCTCAGGCATTTTGTCACCGAGACCCCAAACTAACACAGGCACATTTCATTACTTTCTTGGAATTATATGTTAGTGGAAGGCAGATGGAGAATTCAACCACAAACATACCAACGAGCCAGCTAACACACTCATTCAGCTTGCTAGGTGGTAAAAAAAATGCCACGGAGACCAACAAAACAAGAAAAGGTTGGGAAGCATTGCAATTTTAAAAGGGATGCACGCAGCCACTGGACATTTGCCAATCGGCATTCGAGCAAATTTGTCTCTTGTCAGCAGCAGAGAAGTAGGGACCTGCAGGACACTGGTGCTAACTGAAATAAGCCAGGCACAGAAAGGCAAATGGTACACAATCTCACTTATACACAATCCGAAAAAAAGGAAACCACAGAAACAGAGTTAGAACAATGGCTGGGGTTGGGGCAGGTATTGGAGTTATTGGTTAAAGTATAAAGAGGTGCAGTTAGGAAGAATAAGTTCTGGAGTTCTATCATATAGGTGGTGACTGTAGTTCATAATATAATATGATTGAAAATTATTAAGAAAGTAGGTTTTTAATGGTCTCATCACAAAATAGTGTATGCTTAATGGATACACCATTCCACCATGCACACATATACACAGTATTATCCTATATACCCTAAATATCTAGAATTTATCACTTGTCAGCTTAAGAAATTTAAAGAGATGATGTAGAGGAGGAACGGCAATTGCAATGGTTTTGAGATTCAACATGCAGGTCTGTTTGCTGAGTGGAGAGGAAGTTTGTTGGCTGGCGTGGACCAAATGGGTCAGGAGATGATGAGTTCAGAGACATCATGGGTTGGGGCAGATGATGGGGTGCTCTGGGTGGATATGACACATCCAAATGACCATGCTCTGTATTATGAACAAGAGGGGGAGTGTGGGAGACCAACCTTGCACGTGACTGAGTCACACTACCTGGCTGGGTGCTGAGGCACTCTGTCACAGAAATGTGGCAGAGCTTTCCCCACCCTTCTTGGGTTGGAGGGTCGGTGTCTCCTGCATGGGTGTGTCTTGCTACAGCCCCGTGGGTGAAGCTATGCTCACCTGTTCCTTTGTAATATAACCCCTTGCCCTGTTTAGGATAGAATCTTCCATGGAAGTGCCTTGTGTGTGTCTTACTGTGCCCTTGGGTGTGGCCTACCCAGGTGTCAGTCAACCTGCTGACAGTGGACATTATGAAGATAGACTCAGCCCCCTGAAACCTGACCCCTTGCCTCATTTGAATAGCTTCTCCTCAATAAAAGGGGTCAGCGCGTGCTCTCGCTCTCTCTCTTCCTGAAGACCCTTAAGGTCAGAGGAGCCATCTCAGCGACCCTAAAGAAAAATGTATTTGTGTCTCTTGTGTGGTTATTTCGTGCAGCCCAGTTAGCCCAGTTTAACTGGAGTGACCCCTGAGCCTTTTGGTCGAGAGAACAGAAACCTGGCAGGGGAGTTAAGAGTCAGGTCCTGAACTCAGAGGTGACATGGCCTGAGTCACATTTCAAAAGGATCCTTCTGCCTGCTTTGCAGGCAAAAGCCGGAAAGAGATAGTGAGAAGTTAGAAACCTATTGCAATAATCCAGGCAAGTAGATTAGTGCCTAGGTCCACCTCTGCCTGTGATTCTTTCAATTCCATTCTCCCTCTGCTAAGGCTCATAGAAGACAAATCATAGGTGCTCGATAAAAGCAAACCATGGGTGCTCAATAGAAAATGTGTTGCAAAGTGAAAGCAAGAGTGGTAATGTAGCCTAGTGGCTAAAGAGTGTGGGATTCTGAGACTCAGATCTTAGTTCTACCTGTGTTAGCTGTGTGACCTTGATCCAGTGACTTGACCTCTGAGCCTCAAGTGCCCTATCTACATGTGGGAATGACGACATCATCCACCCAATGCACTTTTGGTGAGGAGGGCTTGCAATGATATATATGAAGTGCTTAAAGGAGGGTTATTCATGCTTAATAAATACTCCGAATTACCACTTCAAGAGCAGGCTGTATGTGCATTTGTTGAAGAGGGAAGGAACATGTTTACAGGATAATACTAGAATTTTGGTGAATTATTTGGAAATGTGGGAAATAAAAGAGTAGTATTCCTTTTGCTGCATTTCCATTCGAGTAATACACTTTTTACATATAATCATTTTTATTTCCTGTTGCAAAATCAGATTTGGGTTTTGGTGCCATAAGTGACACATGGCAGGAGCCAGAGGTGGGTTCGCGTTTCTCCCCAGTACGGAGCAGCCCCGTGTCCTTCTCCTTTGATGGAGCTTCATGGCAACCACATTTAAAGTTTATTGCTAATGTGATTAGTTTCTAATCAGAGCCGACCGAGATTATTACCTAATAGTTATTGCTCTGTACTTCCAAGCAGATGTCAGAAATAATGAGCCAATAAAACTGCTATTAATTTAGACTGAATGACAATTTTAGGCCCTCAGAGCTGAAGATTAGGGGCCTCATAAAAAGCAGGGCACAAATAATTTGAGTGTTCAAAAGTAATAACAAAAATGGTGAGGATATGAATTAATAGGTAAGTGTTTCTAATTTAAAAATGGAGCATGTGGCTTGGAATATCAACATTTCTCCTGCACTCTCCCGGGATCATGGAGGAGAACTCGCCATTCCAGCCGCCAGGGCTTGGGCACAGGAGCTGAGGGGGATGTTCTTCGTGGGAAGATGTGGTGCAGCGGGGAGGTCTGTTTTTCATGGTCCTGTCTGCTTTGGGTGAGGGCCGGGGGCCAGGTTGACTGGAGCTTGGAAGACGGGAGCTTCTCCCAACACCAGAGGGAGCCACCCAGATAGGTCTCCATTCCACTGCCCGGATCTACTGCTTCCCATTTGGACTGACCTCCCTGTGCCTCTCCTGACACACACCCTGCTCTAATTTGAAATGAAATGTTCTCTCAAGGACCACGGGTTAAAGACCTCTGGAGCTATTGGGAAGAGATGGAATCCTCAAGGATGGGACCTTCCTCGTAGTAGGAAGGTAGGTCATAGAGAGTATGAAGGGAATATAGGGACCCCAGCCCCTTCTAGTCCTCTCTTTTGCAGTCCTGATCATGAAGTGAATGGTTTCTGTGCCAGGCACACTCGCCATGACGTGCAGCCTCATGACAGGCCCAAAGAAATGGTCATGAGCTCAAGCCTCCAAAATTGTAAGCTGAAATAAACCTTTCTTCTTTTTAAGTTGATTATCTCAAGTATTTTGGTCAAAGTAACGAAAACTAGACTAATAGAAACTTTATTATAGATGATTATATTCCTTGTAATAGATGTCCTTTGTCATTTTGTGCACACCACTGGGAGTGTGATGCTTGTGTTGAAATCCCAATAGCATCACTCTCCGAGGGAGTGATTTTTTTTTTTTTTTTTTTTGGTACTGGGGATTGAACATAAGGGAGCTTAGTCACTGAACCACATTCCCAGCCCTATTTTTATTTTTTATTTTGAGTCAGGGTCTTACTAAATTACCTAGGGAGTAGCTAAATTCTTGAGGTTGGCCTCTAACTTGTGGTCCTCCTTCCTCAGACTCCTGAGTTGCTGGGATTATAGGCATGCACACACCATCTGACTGAGGGTATGACCTTGAGCAAGGTGTTCATCATTTTTTAATTTTAGCTCCCTCATCTTTTAAATTCCCCATATTAATAGTACTTACATCACACGATTACCAATAAATATGGACAGAAATAACAGACAAGAGGAACTTTGCAAGGCCCAGCACACCAATGACTGGGATAAGCTGCTGCTATGACATAAATGACACACAGGCTGTTGCCTTCACCTTTCTCATCCATTTCCTTATGTGGGTATCTATTTACCAAGGAGGAGGATTATGTTAGTTTTCTGTGACAAAATACCTGAGATAAGCAATGTGTGAAGAGGAAAGGTTTATTTTCACTTGAGTGAGTTTCACAGTTTTGGAGTTTCAGTCCATGGGCATTTGGGCCTGTTGTGGCACAGTACATCATGGTGAGAGTGCATGGCAGAAGAGAGCGGCTCACCTCACGGTGGCTGGGAAGCAGAGAGAGACAGGAAGGAATCAGAATCCCAATATCCCCCCTATATTGATATGTTCCCAATGACCAAACTTCCTCCCACTAGGCCACACCTCTTAAAGGTGCTGGGGTGGGGGGAGGTAGTAAGGGCTTCAGAAGATCCCACAGCGCCTTCCCTGAGAAGATTGCTAGACACATAGATGTGCTCCATTTTCCACCTGGTGGAATGTGGGCAGAAATGAGGTATCCCCCTCTCTCCTCCCAAGATCTGGCCCATGTCTCTCCCTGCCAGTCCTCTAGGCCCAGGAGACTCTTCCTTGGCCACTGGCCAGGTGTAGAAGATGTAGCCATGTTCTTGGAGGCCCTGGGCTGGGAGGAGCTTGGTCTTAAATGACTGAGAGAGTGGAGGTCGCTGGATGGGTAGGCCTCAAGATAGTGAGACCCTCCAGGGGAGGGGATGTTTGTTACAGCAGCAAGGTTTTGCTGACTAATACAGACAGACAGGACTTTGCCAGGTTCCAGAGCAGGAGGAGGAGGCTGCAGACAGAGTGAAGAACAGGAGCCCTGGTGGGTGTGGAGGTGTGAGAAGCCATGTGTGTTCTCTGGAAACTACAGGGGACCAGGATTTCAAGATGACATAGTGAGAAGGCTAGGGGAAGAGATGAGGCTGAGGTCACCTTGCCATCTGGAATCACATAGGAGGCATAGAGAGCATGGGAGGGATTAAAGTAAGAACTCTGATGGCAATTTTGTCAAGCATGCCATTCTGGGGCACTTCTCTAAGGGAGGGTGGCAGAGAGTGGTATGGACTCATTCCAGGCTGATGGTTAAGGAGGCTTTGGGACTCACTCAGGATGGGGGTGGAGTGGGTGAGAGGGATGGACAGTACATGACCTGGGACTGGGGAATGGATTGAGAAGGCAGGAGCAGAACAGATAGAGTGACTAGCTAGGTAAAAGTCAAGGGACTTGGGGTTGAGGTTGTGGCTCAGCGGTAGAGCACTCACCTAGCACATGAGAGGCCCTGGGTTCGATCCTCAGCACCACATTAAAAAAATAAAGGTATTGTGTCCAACTACAACTAAAAAATAAATATTAAAAAAGTCAAGGGATTCAGTGTGTGTGTGTGTGTGTGTGCGCGCGTGTGTTATTTTAAATTATATGGATGGCCCCTGACACACAATGATTTGTCTTATGATTTTTGATTTCAAGATGGAATGACCACTTTGTATTTTTTAATTTCCTTCTTTCTTTTTTCTTTTTTTAAACTTTCAGTACAGTATTCAATAGATTAAATGATATATTCAATGCTTCATTATAAAATAGATGATTTTGTTCAACTGTGGGCTAATGTAGGTGTTTTGAGCACGTTTAACACAGGCTAGGCAAAGCTTTGATGTTCAGTGGGTAAGGTGGATTAAATCCATTTTCAATTCAGACTATGTAAATCTGTGATGGATTTATCAGGATATAACCCCATTGTAAATCAAGAAGCATCTATCTATATTGCAGGGGTAGGATAAGATGTTTTGATATATATCTGCAAAGGGAAATGATTGCTTACAGTTATGTAAATGAACCTATCCATCACTTTCCAAGGATACATTTTATTGTGTTAAGAGCACCTAAAATCTACTCATAGTAGATCCTAAATATACAATATGGTATTATTAAGATCACTCCTCATGCTGTATTGGGGTGTCTAGAGTTTTTCCTCCTATATTACTGCAAGTCTATGCCCTTCGACCTGCGCCCTTCTCTCCTCCCATTTCCTCCCCATCCTGCCCTTCCTAACCTAAGTGGTTATTTTGATCTGGGTTGAGGTTGCTCTGCTTCTATATCCTTGTGGCCATCCACTCCCTTTTATATATTTCTTTCCACTTTGTGGGCAGTGATGCTCTGTCTGCCACAAGTGTTGAACTTGGTTCTTCTTTTCTCAGTCAGTCCATAGCCAGGGCAGACACTGCCCTGTCCTGCCCCTGACTCACTCTCCTAGGGCAGATCCCAGGGATGCACAGAGGGATCTGGGCATCCAGGCTGGCCTGTTCCCACCCCTGCTGGTGCTCACATCTTTGCACTCCCTAGTTTCCCTAGGGTGTTAAGCTCCTCAATTATAGGTGGGGTGTGGGGGTAGAGTAAACCCTTCTGTTGGGTCTGTTAATAAACTCATCCCAAGCCTAGAAAAGGGGAAATTATTTGAAATTGATTTGAGCCGAGTTTTAACACGCTCAGCACAGTCACCTTCTTTTGGTGCTCTGGTTAAAATGTGGTGTGTTAATTGAGTTGCCTGTCTGGCCTGATTATTCTTGTTGCTGTAAAAGTAGAAATCAATATTAATATTTCCTCATTGTTAACTGTCTCTCTTGAGCCAATATTTTCCCCCTCCATCTCCTCCCATGACTCTGTTACCTTTGCATTTCTAATTGTGTCTGGAATTTATGGAGTGTCTTATTCTTTTTTTTTTTTTTTTTTTTAAAAA
>NW_026000037.1:17318473-17347765 GCF_001458135.2 Marmota marmota marmota
TTTTTTTTTTTTTTTTTTTTTTTTTTTGTAAAAACACAGACACTTTGTGATGATGCTGCGTTTCCCACTGCATCTGTGATCAGTATTTGGAATAGATTGGCTTTCACGCCCAGCTCCTGAAGAGCACCCTCATTATCTGATAAGAGAAGATTATCTTCATTGCCCTTTCTGGGGTAATGAATCCTTCCCATAGCTGGGCTGGGAGCAGAGGGCATGTTTATCCGATGTGTGCTTTGGAGAGCTTTTCTGGGCACTTGGCAGTGACTCCTTGCTGTTGTGTGGCTCCCTGTGTGACCATGACCTCTGCAGCACAGGGTGCCTGCTCTTCCCCTGCCCGGGCAATAGGTGAGCTCACCTGTGCTTACCAGGATGTTTTTTTTTTTTTTTTTTATTGGTTGTTCAAAACATTACATAGCTCATGACATACCATCTTTCATACATTTGATTCAAGTGGGTTATGAACTCCCATTTTTACCCCAAATACAAGTTGCAGAATCACATCAGTTACACATTCACATTTTTCCATAATGCCATATTAGTGACTGTTGTATTCTGCTACCTTTCCTATCCTCTACCATCCCCCCCCTTCCCTCCCCTCTTCCCTCTCTACCCCATCAGCTGTTGTTCAATTCTCTCCCTTGTTTTTTTTTTCCCTTTCCCCTCACCATCTCTTATATGTAATTATGTGTAACAATGAAGGTCTCCTGTTTGACCAGGTGTGTGCCTCCACGGCGCACGGTGCCCTGTGGTGTCTGTAGGTGGCGCTACTTCTCAGTTGTAATCTGGGTTCACAATTATTGCTTGTGCTGACAAGAGTCTCATTCCTCTCCTCGCGCTCCACATTTGGTGCAGCTTAGTGATCTTATTATTCCTCTAAGAATGGCTCTCACACTATTGGAGCATAAAATCTTAATTCCTTATCTCTTTGGCCTTATCTCGAGGTACCCTGTGATGGAAACCTGAGAGCTTGTGGTGTAGAAACTGCTTGCAACCCCTGAGGTGCCTTCTGAGGACCCTCTTGTCCTTCTCCAAGCCTCTCCTTGAGAAGCCTCCTGTGTCTCGTGGGGTGCTGGCCACTTTCTCCCTTGAGAGTCCTCATGTCTCTTTCCTGTTTTCCCACTGTGCTCCCGAGCTCCCTCAGTGGGGTTCTGTCTTCTCCATCTCTCTATATCTGCTATCTGGCATGTGGCCTGGTGTCCAGATGTGCTTGGTGACAGTTTGTTGAAAGGCATCTTTTCATTCTCTGGCAAGATGGCCCAGACAGTGACTGTGTCACATGTGTGGTTTCACTCCTGTGAGGAGATACCCAGCCTCTCTTTCACAGACGGATCACTTGGGGCACAGGCAGGTCAAGTAGCTTGTCTATGGTACATCAGTTTGTAGTAGAGGAGATAGGAATAGAAGGCAGGACTGTGGTGCTTGATTCCTTAGAAAACTTGGAATGGAACCACCATTGACCCAGCTAGCCCACTCCTGGATCTTTACCCAAAGGACTTCAAATCAGAGTACTACAGGGACACAGCCACATCCATGTTTACAGCAGCTCAACTCACAATAGCTAAACCGTGGAACCAACCTAGATGCCCTTCAATGGATGAAGAGATAAAGAAACTCTGGTATAAATGCATAATGGAATATTACTAAGCATTAAAAGAGAATAAAATTACGGCATTTGCAGGTAAACGGATGAAGTTAGAGAATATCATGCTAAGCGAAGTAAGCCAATCCCCCAAAACCAAAAACCAAATGTTCTCTCTGATAAGTGGATGCTGATCCATAACGGGGAGAGGATATGGGTTGAATGAAGGGACTTTGATTGGGCTAAGGGAAGGGAGGGAAAGGGAGGGGGCATCGGAGTAGGAAAGATGGTGGAATGAGACGAACATCAGTATATGCATGCTGTACATATGGTGCAACTCTACATCGTGTACAGCCAGAGAAGTGAAAAGTTGTGCTGCAATTGTGTATAAAGAATTGAAATGCATTCAGCTGTCATGTATAACTAATTTGAACAAATTTTAAAAAAAGATAGTTAAAAAAAAAAAAACAACAACTTTGCCTTAACCACTTTAGTACATGGCACTTCTCTCCTCTCTGCTTGACCAGACCCTACATGGGGACAGGCCCTTGTCCTCTGTGCTGGCATTCCTGCCTCTCTTATAGGTTTATATTGTGGTAAGAGGAGATGGCAGTCTTCATGAGGTCTGGGAGGTAGCAAATGAGCACTGTGTGCTGGTTTTTCCCTTTCTCCTTGTGTACACTCTCTGACTGTGTCTGCCCTGCTCTGGGTCTCAGGACCTGAGCTCTGCGGACCTCTCTTTGCTCTCTGACTGACATGAATTTGGCCCTTGGGAGACACTAGGTCTGGGAAGAGGAGATAGGGTGGCTCCTCAATTATGTTCCCCAGAGCAATGGGCTTCAAACTCTCTCCTAAAGGATCAGATGCTTTGTAGACCAAAGGACAAAATATTACTTCGATACAGGCAGTCTCTGCTTTACTTTAACCTGTGATTTTCCGTCTATATGATGGTGCTAGACTGATGTGCATTCAGTATGAATTGTACTTTAGATTTTGAGTTTTGATCTTTTACCAGGTTGGTGATATGTGGTATGATGCTCTTTGGTGACACTGGGCAGTGACAATAGCCACAGCTCTGTCAGTCCCGTGATCACACTGGGAAACAACCAACATTATTCAGTGTGCTGTGTTGCTAAGCTGGGCTGTTTATGAGGCGAGGTGTATGCAATGCATTTCTGACTTAGGTATTTCTGATAGATGACGGTTTTATCGAGTAGTAGCCTCATCAGAAGCCTTAAAGCAACTGTACTTATATAATCATCTAAAATAGAACCATTGAAAAATGTAAAGCCATTCTTAGCTCATGAGCCCTTAAAAAATAAAAACAACAACAATTACTACAAAAACCAAACCAAACCAAACCACCACCACCAACAACAAGAAGCAACAGTGGATGGGCCAGATTTGGGCTAGAGGTTGCTGACCTTTGATCCAAGTCCAGAGAGGTGATTCCCAAACTTGAACATGCATCAGGATCACCTGGAAACTATTCAGTCACAGCCAGATCCCACCCTCAAAGCTTCTGACTTTGCACATCTCTGATGGGGGCTGAGAATTTATCTGACTAACAGGTTTCTCTGTGGAACCCCTATTTGAGAACCATCCATATAGAGACAGCACTGGCAAGTTTTTTCCCCTGTTCCAGGGACTCTGTTCCCTCCCTTGACCCTTTTGGGCCTGCTGGGTCCTTTCCCATTCTTTGTTGGTTACCTTCATGCTGCCCAAACCTCTGCCCATCGTCCTTCTCCAGACTCTCTTCAGCTAAACCCTTTGTGTGCGCCATCTTTGTTAGTTGGAAGTTTACAGATACTAGAAGTATTTTCATGTTCCAGAAGTGTCTGGTTAAGTGTGTCTGTGGAATTTTTATGTACATCCTTTGGAGAAGATTTCATCATTAATTTATTCTTGTACTGATTTCATAGACATTTCTTAAGAATCTCAGTCTCCTCCCCATGCGGTTGTGTGGAACTGGGACCAGTAATATGATACACAGTAGAGATTGGAGTGCCATCAGGAAACAGGCATCTGTGATGCTGTGGGCTACCTATCTCCACGGTGTTGGGTCTGAGTGGGCTCTCCAGAGGAGGCAGCCTCCAGGGTGACTTGAAAGGAAAGGTAGACACATTCAAGGATGAGTTAGAGGGTTCTCCACCAGCAGAGAGTGTGTGGAGGCATGCATCAGGGGAGCCATGGTGGCTATGATTTGGCTGAAGAACAATGTGTGTCTGTGTGTACCAGGGGTGGGGGAAGCAGGGTCTTGGAGTGGCAGATAAAACTGGAGAAGTGAGTTGAGGCCAGATATGGGGCCCTGATTGTTTTTTGGGCAAATGAAGTAATGCTAGTGGTTTTAATCAGGGGAATGATGTGGCATGAGTTTGTAGTAGAAAGATCTCCTCCATGGAGAACTGTATGAACTGACCAGGATGAAGCTGGTGGCTGGGGAATAAACCATCCTAAGAGGCTGCTGGGCTGGCTGGTTTCCCACTGATCTGGGCTGGGTCAGGGCTGAGCCTTGAGGTGATGATTGAGAATAAACTTTAGGATGGTGTCAAATCAAGCCACTGCCATGGAGCCCTGTCCCCAGTGAGTTTGTGAGATGTGAATGTTTATGTCAATGTCTTTGCCTTCTTCCCCTGGGAGGTGGTATTCTCTCTCTGGAAGAGATTGACCCCCCACAACTTCATTTGATGGCTTCATTTCACGAAAATTAATAACATCAAGGAAGTGGACCATTTAAAAGAGTTACAGCGTCACAAGGCAGGGAAACCATGATACCTCAAGGTCTGTGATTCATATGAAGCAAACACTTCTCTGAAACATTTACCCAACACCTCAGAGAGCTCCCGCCAACAAGACTACCTTTGTGGAAAGGTCAGACTTTTTAAAGGTTAATTGTTACCCTTAAGAAAAATGCAAAACAAACCACACAGCTGCATATTTAATAAGTGTTTGGGTACAGCATTTCCCAGAAGCACGATTCCTGGTTATTTGATTTAAGCAAACGAAGAATGGTCTAGAAATAAAGTGCCCATGGCTAGCTCTGACTTGAGGGAAGTGAGCTAGCCATCTTTGCCTGTGGCTTAAGGAGAATTGTCATTCTTCTAAAGAGTTCTTTCCCTATCAACCATAAAAAGAAACAAGCCTGACAGTAACTTGGCCGTTGCTAAAATCCTTGGTCTTTGCACTAGGGGGGCTGACTAGGACCTCAGGACCTCACCTTTGGGTATCACCCATCCGTCTTCTACTCTTTCTGTCTCAGCAGTCTCCTCAACCCCCAGTGGCTGAACCGTCACCTCTCTGAAGTAGGTTCTCCTTCTGGCTGCCTCCTGTTCCTTCTGCATGGTTGACTGAAGAGCTTTCCTCTGATTTTCTGCAGGTGCTTCCAGCGCACTTTGTCCAAACCACACTAATGTCTCTCTCCTTTGGCACCAGTTCTGCCCTTGACCTCTGTCCACCACGGAGTACTCCCCTCCTCCTCAAGGAGGTCCCAGGGACTGACCTCACCAACTCCATTGTCTGCCTGACTCCGTTTGCATCTTTTAACTTTTTTCCTCCTGAGCCATTTTGTTCTGCAGTCACTTTGAATTCCCAGGAGTCACAGGTCTGTTTGATAAGCATCTTTATGACAAGGGACTGAAACTACCCCCCAAATAATGTGGAGCTTTACAGAACAAATCATCCCATGATAGGATTGACACCCCCCCCATATGAGAGCAATTATCCCATGAGAGAACTGAGGCTGCACAAAATCAGTCCTGAGGTGATGATCACCCAGACGATGGCTGGCCAGGATGACCTACACCACCAGTTCTGCAAACCTCGCAGCTGTGTAAGCCCCCAATCCTTATCTTTCTTCCCCTTTTCTACAAAAGCTCAGTTTCTGTCAGCTCTCCTGAAAACAGATCTTGGATCATTCCAGTCCTGTGTCTGCTTTTCCTGAAGCTGATTCTGATTAAAACTCCCTTCCTGCCCTTCACTACTGCTATCTCTTTGATGAGTGCATTGGAATGAGTGGCCAATCCTTTTGGGACCACTGGAGCTAGGGCCTTTGCCCAAGGACATTGGCAATACTCCCTGAGCTTATCTTGCCCCCAAACCCTCGACTTGTATTCTTGGGTTATTTTTTCACTACTTATTGTCCTTCTAGAATCCTGTCTACCCAGGTGACAATTTCTATTGACATTTTCTTTACTATCTACCTCAGGATAGTCTCCTTTCATTTAGAAGGCCACACTCTAGCCAGACCTTCTTTCCTGGGTCACTAGAATAATTTCCTAACTGTCTCTTCTGCAGCTCGTTCTTTGCCTACTGACCCAAGACGCATGTTCTTGAAGATCCATTGGGATTCTGCAAATGCTTAATGGGAATTTTTTGCTGCTTTCTTATTTTCTGTCTATGGAATGTGCTTTAGTTTGAAAGTTTTGCCCCCTTCCCAAACTCATGTTAAAACTTAATCCTCAGTACAATCGTGTTGGGAGATGTTACCCTCATGAATATGTAATGTCATTAGACAAGTTTGACGGTAAGTTTGCCCTCTTGCTCTGCCCTCCCAGTTTCAATCATGGGTTGATGAAACCAGAAGTTCCTCCTGGATGTCAGTGTCTTGATTTTTTTTTTACTTCCCAGCCCCCCAGAAATATAATGAAATGAGTTTCTGTTCTTAATAAATTACCCAGCCTCAGGTACTCATTTGGGGAATAACAAATGGAGACAGAGATGGAGAACCAAATGGAGAATAAGATGGAGACAGAGCATAATGTGGCTACAGCCCTGTTATGGTTTGGATATGAAGTGTCCTCCAAAGACTCTTGTTAAAAGCTTGATCCCCAATGCAGCGATGTCTAGAGGTGGGCATTTGGGGAAGTGACTGGATCAGGAGGGCCCTGACCTTATCAGTGGGTCAACCCATTGATGACTTCATACCTGAGAGGACTAGTGGAAGGTGGGAGAAAGTTTTTGAGGTTAGGTTAGTGGGTCCTTGGGGATGTGCCCTTGAGCACTCTATCTTGTCCCTGGGACCTTAATCTTTTTCTTTGTTTTCTGAACTCCATGAGGTGAGCATCTTTCCTTCTCCTGCCATGATTTTCTGCCTTGTCTCAGGCCCAAAGCAATGGAGCCAGTCCACCATGGACTGCAACCTCTGAGAGTATGAACCCAAATAAATCTTTCCTCTTAGTCATTTTGTCACAGTGATGAAAATCTGACTAACAGCAGAACCTAAAATCATTGAATTGGCATTGGAATAGGGTACTAAGAGAGGTGGGGAAAGTTTTGAAGTACAGGCTGGAGAAAGTGCCTATATTTCCATGAACAGAGGAGAATCTCTCAATCAATTCTGATGAGGACTCAGAAGAGAAGAGCTGTAAGGAAAGTCTGAGACTCTTAGAGCTTCCTAAGTATTCATGATGAGACTTTGGTAGAAATATAGGCCGTAGAGATGATTTTGATGAGGTCTCACATGGAAATAAGTAGCAAGTTATTGGAAACCGGAGAAAAGGCCATCCTTGTTATGTAGTGGCAAAGAACTTGGCTGAATTATGTCTGTGTTCAAGGACTTTAGGGAAAGCAGAATTTAAGAGCAATGAACTAGGGTATCTGCCTGAAGAAGTGTCTATGCAAAATATTGAGGGACTATGTGACTCCCTTTATGCATAGTAAAATATGAAAAGAGAGAAACAATTTAAAGGTAATATTTATAATTAAAAAAAAAAGAATAGGACATAAAGATTTGGAAATCTCACATCCTAGCTATGTGAAAAATAAACATCCTGTCTAACACAGAATGCTACTCCACTCCATAAAACCTTTTTGGACATTTCATATTTCCTTGACTCCTCTCCACAGTACTTGGGCTCTGATGGGTGCCATGGGGTTGCTTCCTGAGAGAATTCACATGTATTTGGAAGGGAATGGGTATAGTTATCTCTCCAGAGCCCTAAATCGTTCTAACCACAGTTTGGGAACCAAACAATTACCTGTCTCTCCTGGAGGGTCCGCCTCTTGCCTAAGCTCTAGCTATCTGAATTTGAACTTCTAGACCACTGTTAAGTTTGCTTCCTAAAGGTACCAAGTGATCACAACCTTCTATCTGTCTTCCTAAACTGACAGGAATTGGTCTCAACCTTTCCGTACATTCTCAGTTTCTCTATCTGTGTTTTCCATCAATTGTTTCCTTACTAGTTTGTTTCAATTGGATCTCATCTTTCTAAATTCCATCATGAGGGCTTGGCATAGAGCTCGCTGCCAAAGTCTGAATCTCTCTTCTCCCGCTTACTGGGCATTCAGAAACCCACCACATGCACTATGCTACTGTCAACATTCCTGCATGTCTGTTCGAAGGCTGTTGAATATTATTCCCTAGAAACAGAGAGATTTGTGACTTTTGACCTTGAATCATTCTGGACTGTGCAATTTTTCTATTCGTCACTATTGCTTCTCCACATCTGAAGCCTGCCTCCCTCAGAACAAACACTTCAATGTCATTCTGACTGCAGCTCCAAATCCTCCCCTTCAATCTGGCCCTGTCTTCCCACAGATGCTGCATCTTGGCTCCCATTCATATGACTGTGACCAGTGAGTCCCAGCTTGCCTGAGCTGGAGACCACATTCCAGGACGTCTGGCCCAGCAGCTGAAGCAGAACAATCCTTCTCAATGATCACAAGCAGAGACATTAAGGTTCTTTCCTCTTTCAGGATTAGGTGTCATGAGAATGTGCATTAGTCATCAATTTCCAATTTCATTGGTAGGTTGTTGGTTTTATTTCTTATCTTTTATCACCCTGGTTATGGCGTACAGAATGCTCGCTCTGTGTTTTTCTTTCCACCCACCTTGACCTGGATATCAATTTTTACATTATTACGCTGATCTCAAGGTTATGTCATCACTATTCTCTGACCTAGGCACCAACATAGCCTATGAAAAAGGAACAGTCACCTTTTCTCCTGGAACCGTAGGTCTCTGGTATGGCAGTCAGGTGGAAGGTAACTCTGATTCAATTCTAGAATGATAATTCATTGATTTTGTATTGCATTGAAGTCCAGTTTCTTTGTTTTAGGATCCTAGGTCTGTGCTTAATGTTGGTAAGATGTCAATGGGGCTCTGATGTCAACCATGCCTTGAATCTTCAATTGTGTGTACTGTATGAGACCAGAGCTCTCTACACACCTTCTGTGAATTTCAAACTTGAGTCTTCATGGTAGCCTACAGGCCTCTTGACTGACCTGATTCAAATTTCTGCCTGATCACAAGTTTCCTCCAAAATTTTACTTGAACCACGATTATGTGCTGCCTTTTCTGTGTTTTTGTTTGATTATTTGTTTTATTTATTCACTTATTTTGTTTCTGGTCTTGGTAAGGAAATAGCCATTGCAAGTCAGTCAACTTTCCTTGTTTTTCCTCCCTCAATTATGACAAATAAAATGTACTCAGGTAAATAATTTTAAGTTGGAATTTGCAGAATTCATGATGTTATTCCAAACTCAGTTGTGGGCAACATTTTCATCATAAATGGGTTTGAATTTATAAGCAGGGAGTTTGGTGGTGAGTATTTAATAGTATTTGGCTTAATAGGTTAGTTCTAAACATGATAAGTGAGAAAAATGGTCATTAAGTCATCTATTTCCATATTCACATTTGTTTCTACATTTGTTGGATTTTTCATTATTCCTCAAATTTCTTTTTTTTATTAAAATACTTGCATTCTTATTATTAACATTCACTTATAATTAAGATTTATAACATGCATTCGGCAAACTAATAGGAGTTGCAGTTGGGAATTTGCTTAGTTCAAATTTCCAGCCATTTAAAAATCACCATTTACTGCAATCTTGACTTTAACATTGAGGCATAAATATTTTTCACATACATGTCTTATTCTAGGGGCCAGGCTACTTTCTAGACAATATTCTTTCCAAACACTCAGGGAGTCAGAAAATGTGGATGTGATTTGTTTTCATAGGAATTTCTGTAGAAAAAAATTTTATTTATCTGTTTGGCCTGAATAATAATAATATCAAATTTCCTTCTTCTACTCTTGTCATGAGACTTAGAATCAAACATGTGCAATAACTTTCAGTTCCTGTCCTAGACAGCAGAATATTCCCTCCATAGTTTTATGATCACAAATATGATTTTCCACTACAATTTTAAGTTATAATCCATTCTCTTTTAATGATGTATTGCTACCTTTATCTCTCTTTGTCTATAATTGCATTTTAAAAATATAAAATGTCCATAATTTTGTCTTCTTTTTCATACTTTTTTCTTATCCTAAACACATTTCAATGTTTTTCCAGTCTTCATAAGTAGAATTGTCAACGCCTGTATAATAGTCTATCTGTATCTTCAACAATCAAAATTTTCATTTTCCCTCTGATATCTTACAAGTACATTTGCACAAAATGTTGCTTCTAGACTATGATTTTAGGGGAGCCGCCTGGATGCAATGTCTGGCTTCTCTCTGCCTTGGCTCTATGATTTAGCCTGAGTTCCTCATCACCCAGTGTCCTCATCTGCAGAAAGCTATTAATAGTCCCTCCTTGTAGAGCTGCTGCAGGGATCCCATGTGTCATTAGATGAAAAGCCTTTGGATCAGTGCCTGGCATAGACTAAGCCCTCCGTAAACATTATCTATTATTCCTTTCTGACTCTTACTCTTATTTTTGCAATTGTCCACATTGGAAATTATCATCTAGTCCCCCAGGCTATCCGTGTCTCTACATAGGTTATGTGAGACATAATCTTAATTCTCTTCACTTTGGGGTTTATGGAAAATCCTCTGGAAATTCTCCACTTTTTGATTTAAGTGGTTTTCCAGGTAGAGTCAAATAAAATGTCTTTGTGTGGAGGCCAGCTGGCCACGTTGCATTAATTACAGAAGTAACAATAGCTTTCCCTATGGAAGCAGCTGTTACTTTTGAAAATTTAGGTGACAGGTGCTTTGTGGAATATGCTTTGTTTGAAAACAAGTAGTTTTATTTCTTCATAGGTAGGTACAAACCAAGGAGCAACCCCAAACGTGGAAAGTTGTACAGAGCAATGCGAACGCTTGCGTATCTGTTATGTCTATTTCCTTTTGTGGAATCACAATGACTGCACTGTTGGGAAACCAATCATGCTGACTTTCTGAATGAATTGATCTTTGACTAATTTACTATTAGCCAGTATCCCTATGGCTAGCGGTATTGCTTCCTTGTCTTGATTAGACAGTTATGAAGTTTGACAATTTAATTTCTTTTCTCTATGTCTCAATCTTTCATTCATCAAATGGAGAGAATGAATGAATCCCTGCTGAACTTTACAAGGATGTAAAACACTTTGAAATGTAAATATAACTGTAAATGCATGTGTAAAATAAGCTATAAAGTATTATGCAGATATCTTATTAAACTAAACATTTCCTTTGAAAGGAGATAAAGGTTCAGAGATTATTTTTAATTCCCATTTTTGGGGAGCTTATCTTTCAATTAAAACTAGGAATAGCAGCCTTTGTGAATGAGGAAGTCTATTGAGATGTAGGGTTTTATTCACATGATGGAAGGACCCCTGTTCGGGTCTCTGTGTAGTATAATACTGCCCTTTCTTTTTAGAAATACCTTTACTTTTCAGACACCACCTAGGTGAGTAGGTGAGAAGACTAAAGTCAGATTCACAGTTCTTCTCCCACTTTATGCTGGTGAGATCATCTCTGGGTAAATTCCATTTTGAACCAGCAAAGACAGAAAGTGTTTCATGTAGAAAGAACAGTGCAATTAAAATTAGAAGGCCTGTATTGCTTTTGTTTCTCCAGAGTAATCATCAAGAAATCAAAGACCCTCTCCTTACCATCTCACACATTCATCCTCTTGCTGATTTCCTCTGAAATCTATTGCATGCCCAAATTATCCATATACCTATACACTTCTATTCAGAGTATCACTGGAGTCAAATATAACTCTTTTGTAGTTTTAACTATAAAAACCTTTCTAGCTAGCTATATAAATGTAACCTTTTTAGCTAGCTAAATTGCTTTCTAGCACTTCCTTGGAATTGCACAGATACATTTTGGTTCTATCGCACAGATTATCATGTCTCTGGGTTTTTATTTGCATATTAATCTGATATTAAGCTTCAATTAGAAAAGATAGTTATTAAAATAGAAATTTCATTTCATGCAATAAGATTCTCCTAAGGCCTTAGGAAGTTCTTCATTTTTAAGGAAAGAAGAATATATCTGAAAAGTACAAAACATACATGGAAAAATTGTTATAGGCTGAATTGTGTAGCTCAAAGCATGATCTTATTTAAAAATAGGGTCCCTGCCAATTTAATTAGTTACAATGAGGTGATACAGGATTGGCATAGATTCCAATTTCACTATGACTGATATTCTTCCCAAAGAGGGAAATTTAGCAAACACAAGGACAGCACCATGTGACAATGAAGGCACATGAAGGGTGATGTTTCTATAAGCCAAGGAACATTAAAGATTACCAGAAAACACTAAAAGCTACAAAAAAGGCATGGAGAAGATGCTCCCTCACAATCCTCAGAAGGAAGAAACCCTGTCAATGCTTTGATCTGGGATTTCTACCCTTCAGAACTCTGAGACAGTACATGTTTTTGTTATGTAAGTCTCCCAATCTGTAGTGGTTTGTTAAAGCAGCTCTAGCAAACTCATAAAGATTTGGTAACAGGAAATGTGGTGCTGCCGCAACAAATACTTAAAAATGTGGAAGTGGCTTTGAAATTTATTGAGGGGTAAAGATTAGAAGAGTTTTGAGGTCCTTGATAGAAAAATCCTAGATTTTCTATCTAGGAGAGATAGAATTGTTAAAGGTGCTTCAGGTGCGGACTCAGGTGGAAATGAGGAGCACGTTATTGGAAACTGGATGAAAGGAGATCCTTCTTATAAACTGGCAGATGAGTTGGATTAATTGTTTTCAATTATTTGGAAAGTAGAACTTGGACACAATGAACTTGGATATTTATCTGAGGATATTTCCTAGCAAAGTGTTGAAGGTAGGGCTTTGTTTCTCCTTGCTGCTTATAGTAAAATGCAAAAGGAAAGAAATAAATTGAAGAAGGTCCTGCTTAGCAAAAAGAAAGAAACTCTTGATGATTTAGAAGAGTCTCTGCTTGTCTTGATAGTGTACTCTGGAAACAGGACCAACGGTGTGGCTGAACAACACCATTTGCCAGAGATTAGGTGTGTGGTTTGTGGACCCCATGAGCCATTGCAGAAGACGTGCTGCCATCCTGGACTGAAGGAACAGAGAAGAAGGAAGGTTGTTGGGCATCTGGGATTCTCCTGGGCAGGAAGTTGATTGATGGAACTATGTGGCTGTACATATGTGTTTTGCTATTGGTTCTGTGTGACTGGCATCCTTGGTGAAAACAGGTCACTTCTGTTCATTCTTCTTTTCTGTCTTTTATGTTTCTACTTTGCTGTGCTGTCTAAAAATGTGGTTTATCATAAGAAGGAGAAGAATAGAATAGAATACAGCTGTAGACCCTATAAGCTTGATATCTGAGTTGCCAAACCACAGATAATGAGTTCGCAGATCTCTCTGCACAGCTGGCCACTTAGACACATATTGCTGTGAGTGACTAATAACACTAGGTCTTCTCCCATCTCAGCATTTTGTTCTGAGTGCTTGGCTCTGATCACAAAGTGTGTTCTTTCTGACTTTTTCCTCTTTGGGCTGCTGGGGATGTAGATTATGAGGTCTGTATTTGGAGCACATCCCACTGGGGACCTAAAACATGAAGTGCACAGCATCATGTTTCTCCTGACCATCGTAGGTCTCACGTGGTCCTGGCTCCTCCAGGAAAAGCTCCAGCTTCTGATGCATCCTCTTATTATAGTTCTAATTCTCATGCCTGTCTCAAATGACCCACCTTCACCCAGGATGGTTTGGACCTTCGGTGGCCACTCTGTGGGAGGATTGAGAGATACTTGAGAAAAGAAAGGAAATGTGATTTTATAAAACCCCATGGGCAGCATTTTTTGATTGATATGCAGAGGCCTCCAAACAAAATTCTGATCCAAAAATCACTTAGAGTCTTTGGACAAAGTTAATGAACAATATGACTAAATTGGGCAAAAAGAAACTAGACTCATTTCCCTAGTGGATCCTCCTCCATCTCTTCCAGTTAGGTACTTGCCTGCATCCAACTCTCCCTCCTTTCCCTTATACTGTTTGACTCTTTCCTTCTTCACCTCTATCAACTCATCCGTTCTCTTCCTCATGTCCAGACTCCCTATCATTTGCCAGTGACTCTCCTAAACCCCTGTGTTAGTCAGATTTTCATTGCTATGACAAAATACCTGAGAAAATCGATTTAGAGGAGGAAAGATCCATTTTAGCTCATGGTTTCAGAGATTTCCATCCATGGTCATTTGGCTCCATTGCTATGGGCTTGTGGTGAAGCGTAGCATCAAGGCAGGGAGAATATGGCTGAGCAAAGCTGCTCACCACATGGTAGCCAGAAAGCAGAGAGAGAGAAGAAGGGACTGGAGGGCATGTCCCTAGTAACCTATTTGCTTCAATGAGAAAAATATGGGAACTTAAAGAAATGGTCTAGCATATCACTAAAAACAACAGTCTTAATCCTCAGAGAATTTAAAGACACCATTATAAAATAGCAGTGATGAGCTCCTGATTTTGAAATGGAAAAATGAGAAATCTCTGGTTGAACCCTACACTCTGATAGTCCTGGTGCTCCTGAGAGTGCCACTTGGTGATACCAGATTACTCCTAACTGATATTTGTTAAATTTCTCCATGAAACTAGTCATCATGGCATAGACCAATCAGTTACTATCCTAAATCAACATTTGTAAGAAAACTTTAAAAAGACATCTGAGGTTCTTCTGGTGTCACGTGTCATTTATCAAGACCTATTCCTACAAAATTTGTAATGGTAGAGCCTGGCCAGAGCCAGATCCTTGAAAGCCCTTTGAATATGCTCAGATGGATTTTATCCGGCTTTCATACTCCATGGGATTTGAATATGTTCTAGTGACTGGGTGTCTATTTTTAGGATGAATTGAAGCATGTCCATGTCAAAAACTTACGACCCTTACTGTAGTAAAACAATTGCTTGATTTTGAATTTCCATCCTGGGCACATCAGCTTTTATATCAAGTGACTGAAGCATATACTTTATGGGAACCATTATGGAAGAACTCTGAAAAGCATTACCTTCCCCTCAAAGACGACTCTTGCTCTTACCATGCATAATTCTCAGGAATGTTGTCTTTTAAACTAAAATTAGCAACATTTTCAGAAACTCTTTAGCTGCCTTGCCCAAAGTTGCTTCAAAATGCCCCTTATGGCTATGTAGCCCTTCTCTCCGGAAAACGTTGTTTTCCCTCCATTAATTGGTAATTTGAAGGCCCATGTACTTAGAGGTTTCACTTCCAGTACTAGACACTGCCATGTTGCATGCAGACACAGCAGATTAGTGCAAAGAACCCATGTTACTATTTCCAGGATATCTTCAAGAGTTAACCCATCTTCCCATAATATATTGCTAAAGCACCTCCTGATAATCTTCAACCAGGAGAATTTCAATAATATTGGAAGACTCATCAGAGAAAATTGTTTTTATAGTTTTGATGTGTGTCTCTTCAAGAATTATGTTAAAATCCAATTCCCATGGTAGAGGTATGAAGAGATAGAAGCTTTTGGGAAATGATTGAGAGTTTTCCTCCATGAATCGATTAGTGACCTGAGAAATGGGCTGTAGGAAACAAGATTAGGTCCCTTTTCGCCCTTCTATCACTTCTGCCCTGTGAGGACACAGCCTTTATCCCATCTGGAGGACACAGCAACAAGGTGCTATCTTGCTTGGCAGGTGAGACCAGACTCCTCAGGAGACACCAACCTGCTGGTGCTTTGATCTTAAACTTCTGCCTCTAAAATGACACAACTTCTTTTGTTTCTAAATTTTATAGTCTGTAGCATTTTGTTATTGCAGCACATATGGGTGAAGACAGGACCATCTCATGTACTGGTAACCAAAAAATATGTAGTAGTAAAACTCTAGGAAATCGATACTTAGGTGAACAAACCCGCAGCTAAACAACAAAATAATTAATTCAGATTTCTGTAAGTTGGATCCAAACAGACCCAAAGTCTGTTTCCATAAAGGCTGAAAACTGTGGATTCTTAAGAGACTTTCCAAAAGTTCATCTTCAGAAATAGTGGACCTAAGACCTTTGGAAGGCGTATATGGCCTCAGATAGTAAAAAGCATCACCCCAAACTTTGGATCAAGACCTCTAATTCCTGATTTGATTTTCATCTTCTTGCTTATAATCATCCTTATTATCATTTTCTTTATGTATTTGGTTGTTATTGACCCACATTGGCCAGCTCTTTTTCCATTTATCATAAGTATTTGGTCCCAACCTACACATTCTAAAACCATGCATAGACTATTTCAAAGAATCACCAATCCCCCTCTATCTTCTTGGCTTCTGGGCATGCTATTTGTCAGCAGACCCCCATAGAAAAAAACCTCTGGGCAATTTTGGTCTCATCAAACAAGACCATAGGCAATCATAGCCAATAGAACGCCCACTGCACCTTCATGGAAAGCTGATTATAAACAAGCCAATCTGTGACTCTGCTAGTATCTCTAGCTCTAATACAAGGATTATTACATTGATTGCTCCGACTCTAAGCAACTCCAAATTTGAATTCAACAAATTTTGTGGGATGATGGGCCACATTCTTACTACCTGGGAGAGACTAATAGAGATCTGAATGTTTTTTCAGCTAATTTTAAACTTTTGGTTTAAATCTCATTATCCCCATGTGTCCCTACTGACTGATATTTTCTTTTCAGCATGATGATTATTCTTTTTTGTCTCAGAGTAACTCCTCACGCATTTAAAAAATAACATTTAAAGATGTCCTGTATATATATAGTCTCTATTTCTGTGAATCACCAGTGCTGGGAATTTTGACTCACATGTGGGCTTCCAAAAAACCACCTTTGATTATTCAAAATAGTCTATTTACTGACTCACTGTTTATGTGAAGAATTAGATCAATGTTCCCAAAGGGTAGTAACTCTGTTACAGAGTTTATTAATGATACTACCTCTGTCCTGGATGGGATAAAGATTAGCCTCAATTCACTGGCATAAGGAGTGGTGGATGATTACATGGCTGTAGATGTTTATGTTGACTATTTGTGGTAGAATCTATGCCATGGTGAGTTTGTCTTTCTGTACTTGGAGCCATCAAATAGACAATATGAAAGAGGCCATATGGAGAAAGCTATTTGGTTGTCTATGGTTGATCTTCATAGTCTGTATGGGATTTTTTCTTGGCTTAGGTTGAACCATAAAAGTTTCCTTGGATCGAAATCATCTTGTAGAGATTGTTCTTGCATTTGTCATGTGTCATGATGCTGGTCTATCACATTCTATTTAGAGTCTTAAATGGTCCCATACAGCCATCCATTCTCAGATGATCATCATGATGACATGACAGCAGAAAGGTTAAGATCTCCTAGCCAACTATGGAGACGACTCTACCATCCTGGAGTGGTGAAAGCCTGGATCTCTAGCCTTCTTGGAATTGGCCAACCTTTCTCAAGAAAGAGACCGATCAAAGGGAGGGACTGAGAGACTGACTATATAAGTGATCAGTGGTCAGGTCATATGTGTCAATAGATCTGTGGCCCACATCAGCAGCAGGAAGTCCAGAAGCCAAACCACATCCTCTACAGCAATTGTTTCAGTGTGGTTGAGACTTGATCAAGTATGGACGGCTTCCCTAATTTTTGCCCATACCCTGACTGGCTTCCAACTTGGAACTCACCCGAGACAGCCAAATATGGTCCCCTACATCAATCACATAAGGTGTTCTACTTCCACTTCCCTGTGCAAACATCATCCAACCAGAATGCATTGGAAGTCTTTTCCTTTTCCATGCCCCTGCCTGCCTTTGAGTCGCTGCCAAACTCAAGGGATCGTGGCCAACTCCCTTGATACAGTAATCTCTGAATAAACAGACTGTGTTTGTTCTCAGTTTCATGATTTTACTTATTTCCATACTTCTTAGCAAGAAAGACTAAAGGGCAATCTCATAATTAAGAACAATGTGCATATGGGTGTGAGGGAGGAGAAAATTCTGAGTCAGGTAGGAAAGAAAAGGTTAGTCTGATTTAGTAAAAGGGTGAAATAGACAATATTTTCAGAGTTGCCTTTTTTAAACTTTCAAGTAATAACCTTTTTTCTGGTGCCTTGTCTCACACATGACAGACAACTAATGCATGGTTGTTGTTGTTTTTTTTTTTTCAATGAATGAGGAGATGGAGATTTGCTTTTCATTCCTTCTATTTCCCACAGTAAATCCTCAGCCCCTACGCCAAGGGACATTATGGAGCTATTTTCTGCTGTCCCTGGGGCAGAATGTGATTAGTAAAAATGTGTTCAATGTTTGTTTTTCCAACTTCTCTTTTGAGCTATGGTTGGGTTTTATTTTTGTAGGAACCCTTGTTTTGAAAAAGTTGCTAATTCATATTAGATTCCTTTTATTTAAAGGAATTACCCTGTATGCTTGCAAGGACAGGCGTGGTTGAGAATATTTCTTCCCAGGAAGTGATGCAGGTAGTATTCCCCAATTGTTAAAGTTAATTGTATTGAGGCCTTATGAGATCCACAGTTCATTTATATAGTAAGAGGATTATGAGAGGCTAAAATAAGTTTTAGTAAAATAAGCAAAGATAAAGCATGAGTGGACATTTTGACTTTACATCAGAGCACATGCATGGAGAGAGAGAGACCTCTGGTTGGACATGTCTTTACTCTGAGCCGTGGCTTCCTGGTAGGTGTGGTGTGCAAAAACTCACCATAGACTTTATCCAATCTTTTCCTCCATCTCTTCCTCTAAACAGTTTCCTCTCTTCAGTTTTTATTGTGAAAATTTTCTTATCAACTTTAAATTTTTGGTCTATGTAATAGAATACCATAGTGTGTGCACATGTGTGTGCACACACACACACACATTTATTTTAAATGGGGCTCACTTCTTTTGAGACGGCTTCCCTAACTTTCCTGGAATTGGGTCCCTCCATCTGTGGCTCTCTTCCTTGACACTCTGTACTTCCCTCCTATCACTTGTCCAGATTGGAATTTCATTCCTATTTCCTACCATCTGATTGACCTTTGTGCATGCTTTCATATCATTCTTGGCACATAGTGGTGGTTCAACAGATCATGGCTGAATTAATGGAATAAAGGTACTGCAATTAGCTAATGACTTAGCTGTTTCTACACCTCTTTCCTCATTAGGCAGTGCTGGTTCCTCAGAACCTAGGGTCGAGCTGATGCACACTGGAAGCTTAATAAATGCTCACTTTTGAAGTGAACTGGTTGTATATATCTGGCATCATTACACCATCCCAGGGGGCATGTGAACCAAGAAAGCACCAAAAAGCTTGAGGAGAGGCAGGTGAGAAGCTTGCAAACCAAAGATGTGGCCACTTCAGAGCAGCTGGCTCCATTTCTTGCAGATGATCAGTGTTAAATGAAGGGCTAAGTCACCACCTGCAGTAGCCCTGGACATATTGTCATTTTGATTAGAAATGAGCTAGAAGATTTTCATTAAAGTGTAGTGAAAATTTTGGTCTGGGTATTAGATACCTGACATCTCCCTTCTATTTTGTCTTTAGTTAAAGATGAGCAAAGACTTTTACTCTTTGTACTTCACTTTTCCTCACTTTAAGTGAAGACTTTGGTACAAAAACACTCTTAAATTTCTAACCCTAAAATTCTCTGTGCCTTGTAAAACAAGACAGTGTGCATGACATGAATTTTCATTTATTGTACTTATTTCAGCCACACTTCTGCAAGTTTAGTTTCATATTTTGGAAAAAGTGGAGCACTTTTAAGAGTAATTTGAAGACAGAATATTGCTGACTTAAAACATCGCCAGAAAACAGTACAGTCATGTGTTGCTTAATGAAAAATATGTTAGGTAATTTTTTCATTGTGCAAATATTATATAGTATACATAAACAAATATTATATAGTATACATGTCACTAAGCAGGGTAATCTTATGGGACTGCTGTCATATATGCAGTTCTTTGGGAATGAAATGTTATGTGGCTCATGACTGTGTTTTCATACCCAACTTGTATTCTAAAGCTAACACACTACAGTAACATCTCACTCAGAAACATATTATCAATTAAAAGTCCATCATTCTAATTTTCTACTTCTGTATATATGATAAATATTATGTATGTATGTGAATTATTTTATCTCATCCATCAGAGAGCCATGGTGGTACAGTTTATGAGTTTGTGTGTCACACACAATTGGGTTCAACTTCATCTCTGGCACTTACCGGATGTCTTATTTAACAATTTATTTTACTGAATCTAAATCTTCACTTCTTACTCTAAGGAAGAATTCTGATGATATCTGCACCCCATTGTAGTTTTTGTAAGGATTATAAGCCTTAACACAGAGTGGGAGGGAGTAGGTGTGACGAAGCTCCATCAAGTTCCTGGTACTGTTGTGCATAATAAGTGCTCAATCAATGCATGTCCCTCAACTTGTACTGCTCTCAACAAGCTTCTATAAGCCAGAGACTCTTTCTTCTTCACACATGCTATTCCCCCATGAGCAGCAATTTCAGAGTAGGGACGTAACATAGGCTGATGATTGGAGTGAAAGACTGCTCCAATTCCAAGAAGGAACATAGAATTGAAGAATGTTTTCTTTGGTCAGGGGAATTAGGAGGGGGATTAAACCTATAAAATGTAAATGTCACGGGGAACACTCAGAAGATGGGAGACTTCAATGTGCAGGGAGAAATATATTAGAGGCTGTGCTGTCAGGATCGACCAAAAAACTATTATCCCATTAAAATGCGTCTCCTCTGGCTCCTCTCTGCAAGGTGGCACCGTTGTAAAAGTGTTGTGCATTATTTCTCAGTAAATCACAATGGAAATGCGGTGGAATTGTGCATGAGAACTTAAAGGATTCATCATGGTTTATTCCATTACAATAAACACCAAGAAAGTCATAATGGTATGCCATTTATTATATAGTCTCATCAACATTTTTATATGTTAGACAGAGTCTCCACAGGCTTGCTAATGGTATATAGGCCATAAAACCTTTACACAATAATGTTTAACTGTATCTGAAATACTGGAATCTTCTGGTGGTTGCATAAATGATCTGCTTCTTAAATCTTCTCTAAGAGAACATCAGAAGTACAACAAAAGGCCTCTGAGATTTTCTTCTTCAGAACAGGTAACAATCAGTCTCCAAATACTCATTGCCTGGATGCCATCTGCAAGGCTACCTTCTGGATGTGTGTGATGGCATGTGTAGGTGAGTAGACATGATGACACCAGGTATTTCATATCAGCCAGCCAAACAAAAGGTAAGTGGAGACTTGGGTACACAAGTCACCCAAATCTCAATTGAACTTCCTTGTTGGGTTTTATTTTGGTTTGCTTTCACTGGGTCTCAAGCCAAATTTATTTTTTATTTAACTCCTAGAAAACAAGTATGAATGCATTGAAAAGGGATAGATAACATGTTTTTCATAATGAACCTGGAATGAACATGTTCTTCCACACTTGGGTAACTGTCGTTGAATTTCTCTCCTCTCTCCTTCCTTTGGCTTGGCTTCATTCTTCCTCCTTCTCTCTTCCACTCATCACTTTTCTTCCCCCAAGTTTGGGAAGCACATTCTCCTTATAACTGCATTATGAAATGGAATAGCCTTTAGGCAGAAAGGAATTTTGAGATATCCTCAGATCTGAGCCCAGAGTTTTGGATTTAATTATACCTTAAAGGCCACATAGATGATTGTTGATCTAGCTCTGAACCCTCATTGCCTCATTCCCAGCATAAGCAGTAATGAAAAACAGTAAACTTCTCTAGAGAAGATAGCCCACATCTTGCTTTAGGTCGTATGGTAAGATCCATCTCGGTAACTGCAGAGGGACATTCAATACCAATTCTCCATGCACACATGAAGCCATCAGCACATGTAAGGGTCTTATGGGTCCATAGCCGTGGGCATTAATACACAGAGTGATTGATCTCATCACTCTATAAACCATAATTTATTGTCTGTGCTTCTTCCCAACCTCATGAATACTGATTGGTGGAGGCAGAACAAAGCGGTGTAGAATATGACTCCAACTGAGCATCTTCCACATGAAAATGAACATAATATATGATGCCTAGCAGATTAGCCAATGCATGTGTCAAAGGGAAGCAGCTCAGATAGCCTGGAAATTAACATTGATCTTTACTGTTCAATGGGTCCCTGAGTAGTGTTTTCTGTACACTTATCTTTACATCTTTTATAAGTCATAGTGGCAACAGGTGTATTTTATAACTTAAAAGGAACAGAATCATATTCTTATGACATCAGACTTGTGTAATGAAGACTTTGTGCCAAATTGGGAGGGAAAAGGGGGTATTTTGCTTTTAAAAAGTATGTTGCATGCTCAGTGAAATTAGCAGGCTTTGAAGCTGGACAGGGCAACCTGAATGCTCGCTGAGTCCGGAAGGAGAGGTAAATCATTTATCTTCTCTGAACTGCAGTTTCCAAATTTGTTAAAGGAGCTGCTTGTGATTTAGTGGTGATGCAGAAAGGAAGGGGCATAAATAATCAATAAGCTGCAGTTATAATAATAATTAAGAAAGTGTTTGCCTGGCAAATGCAGAGCATTAACTAAATTACAGGGGAAAGTTAACATTGCATAAGATACATATTTGGCACTATTTATGTGCAATTGATTTGATCATTTAAATGATGCTTACTAATAAATACAGTTTTTTCAAACAGCAAATAAGAAGGCATAGTATAACCAGATTCCATCTACAAGTATCTGAAAATACTTTGAGTGCTGACCTGGTTAGGACATAGAAAAGATAGAAAGCTGAAGTCCAGCTCCCTGGCTTCAAACCCCACCTGGGCTGTTCACTGATGGTGTGCATTTAGTTCCTCTTTCTAATCACTTGTAAGGATTCATGTGAGAAATAAGAAGAACCACAGCACATATATCATAAGACTTCAGCTATAATTAAATGCAATCCATGCAAGCATGTGGAGACAGAAAGTGCTCAATAAATATTTGTTATTTTTAGTGTTTTTGGTCTCAGTAACTGTAACTCAGTTACAGTTACTGGACAATGAGAGAAAGCTAGAAGAGTCAACCCTGATAATGTAGGATAATTGTTGTGTCTTGGAGGCATTTTCAAAATTAACTGGCCAATTAAAGAGATGGACAACTCACATTTCACTCTTTATTATTCCACACAAACTGAAAAATGACTCTGGTGCTCAAGATCACCCCTGTATAGAAAGTCTTTAACTCAAGAAATGAGAAATTCAGATGCCATGTTACATCTAAAATATAAAAATTGGTTTGGCAGTGATTGGGGAATCTAAGAACTGATTGATTTGAAGCACAAAAAAAACCTTTGTTACCCCCCAAATTAAACTGGCATAGTACCAAGGGGACACTTCACTGAGCAGAGGCTGAAGTCCAAGGTGGGCAGAGAACAGATGGTGGTACAATGAGACCAGAGATGGTCAATGTCTTGTCAGTATTTTTGACTTCTATAATTCTGCCAGAACCGTTGGTAGCTCATGCATGAGCCTATTCCCCCTTGAGAGTTTAGGCAGGATGTTTTCTCATTAAAGTCAAAGATAAAACGATGAGTGCTCACTGGAGAAAATTTTTTTGTGGATATCATCAATTAAATCTCAGTGGTTTATAACTATATATTTAATTTCCTCCCACAGAACGTCGTAAAGAACTACAACACCTTAGAGAGCCACAAGTATTTTATGATCTGAAGAGCCCAGGAGATAAATAGGAAAACCAGGAAATCCTATAGAATAGATGGCAACTTCACTCACATTTTTAATTTTTAAAAATAATTGGCATTTTTCCCTTGCTTTAATGACCTAGATTTTTCTTTGAATCCCTGGGAAACTTGAAGAATGCTAAGAAAGAAAATAAATTTGAGAGAAGAGACATTTCAAATTTGTAAAGATGAACATATGGCCTTGTTGGTTACTATGAGTCCTTAGTTCTACCTACCACTGATACCTGAGCATGTGTTCCTGGCTTGACCTTTAGTGACACTATTCTTATTTCTCCTATAGGTGCCTTCCATTAAGCCTTCTAGTAACCTTTCACTAGGGGAAAAAAAAAACACAAAAACCTGGCCCCTAGACTAATGGGTTTCAATCCTCTTATTTTTCATTGACCTTAAATTTAAGTCTGTTTTTCTGCACCTGCTCTCTGGGACCCTTTCTTTAATGAACCTATAGGTCCTTCTGATGTATGAGCATGGGGGTAGGAAAGATGGTGAAATGAGATGAACATCATTACCCTAGGTACACGTATGACTGCACATGTGGTACGACTCTATATTGTGTACGACCAGAGAAATGAAAAGTTGTGCTCCATTTGTGTACAATGAACTGAAAAACTTTCTGCTGTCATGTATAACTGATTAGAACTAATACAAAATAAATGTTAAAATATTTAAAAAAAGAAACTAGTTTTGAGATGTCTTTACTTCCTATTACTTCATGGACAGTTTACATACCTGTATGCAAAGATACTATATTCCTTCCATTTTCTCATTTTCACATGGAAAAAATCAGTTTTAGGAAATTAAATGCTAAGTGGATCAATCTATGCATATGATCAAACTGATCAAAATATTATACAATCAATGATCTCACCTCAACCTAAAACTTAAAACAATCACGCATAAAAATAATTTCTGCACATGTGCAGTGGAAATTTTGCCTCTATCCAAGCACAGTGCCCAGTCCTGCTCAAGAGTGACTACTGCACACTAGGTCTTGTAAATATGTCCAGAAGTATTCGTTCTATGTGCACATACAAACACACATGCACATATTTTATGTCCTCTTTTTGAGCACAGAAATAAAAATACACAAATAAGATAACATTGGTTCAATCTATATTTTAAAGAATATATAAACAAATATAGATGCACTTCATGCTTTTTGAAAAAAATCATTATGTAATAATGTACTAGACTATACAGCCATCCCTCTGTATCCTGCAGATACCCAAGTCTGAAGATGTTCAAGTTTCATACATAGAATGGCATACGTTTAACATGTAACCTACACACATTTTCCTGTATACTTTATTTTTTAATTGTTCTTTTTAGATATACATGACCTTAGAGTATATTTTGACATGTCATACATACATGGAGTATAACTTCCAGTTCTTGTGGTTGTACATGATGAGGAGTTTCACTGGTCGTGTATTCTCATGCATGAGCATAGGAAAGTGATGTCTGATTCATTCGACTGTCTTTTCTATTCCCATCCTGCCTCCCTTCCCTTCATTCCCCTTTGTCTAATCCAGAATAGCATAATCGGAGTTCTATATACTTTAAATTATCTTTAGATTACTTATACTACCTAACAGAATGTTATGTAAATATTGTCATATGGTATTGTTTAGAGAATAGTGACAAGAAAAAATCAGGTTCATGTTCAATACAGATGCTTTTTTTGTTGAATTAGTGGATGTGGAATACAGACATGGAGGTCTGAGTGTGCATGTTACATAAAGGGTTTTCACATTGTGGCTGGAGACCCACTGCCTGTTTTCATGGGTAAAGTTTTAATAGAACCCAGTCACATGCATTTATTTGCGTTTTTTATGGTTGCTTTGCCATCACAATGGTGGGGTTGACTAGTTGGGACAGAGACTGTACTCACAAGCATGAAATATTTACCATCGGATCATTTAGAAAACTGTTCTCTGACCCCTGCAATGTGATATTATATGACATATGACAAATTTAACAGTGCACAGGAGTGTACAGCTGGATGTGCGTCAACCAACAGAACAGTCACAGGTCACCAGCATCCAGATCAGAAATAGCATTGCCAGTGTCCCCTCATGCCCATTTCCCACCCATACTGACAGTATTATTACAATTATTATTATTTTGGTGGTACTGGGGATTTAACCCAAGGGTGCTTTATCACTGAATTATATCCCTTACTCTTTTATTTTTCATCTTGATTTTATTTTGCGACAGGTCTTGCCTTAGCAAGATCCTCAGGATCTCACTAAATTGCTGAGACAGGACTCAAACTTGCCTCCTCTTGGTTCAGCCTCCCCTTTCAGAGTAGCAGGGATTACAGGCATGTACCACCACACTAGGCGGGCAGTATTCTTTTTAACTACTTTATAATATTCCTCTGTTTAGCTGGACCTGAATTTGTTAAGCCATTTACTTATTCATGGGCACTTATAATGTTTTCTTTCTTTCTTTCTTTCTTTTTTTTTGTTAAAAATAATGTAGCATTTGCTGGGTATGGTGGTACATGTCTGTAATCCCAGGAACTCAGGAGGTTGATGCAGTAGTATCACAAGTTTGATCCCAGCCATAGCAATTTAGCCAGAGCCTGTCTCCAAACAAACAAACAGACAGACAGACAGACAGACAACTCCCTCTACCAAAGCCATTGAAATGTCTGGGATAAAGCTCAGTAGTAAAGCGCCCCTGGGTTCAATCCCTAGTTTAAAAAAAAATGAAGCTGTATTTAACATTTTTGTAATTATATTCTTCTGATATTTGGAAATTGCATTTCATTTTAAACCTAATTTTTATTATTATAATAAAATTCAACATTTGTAAAATTTGATTTTTATTTTTAAATTATTATTTTAATTTGGGTTAAGATTTGTTAGTTACATTTCTTTTGGGAGGGATAATCTCATGACAACTTTTTCAATATTTTCTGCATTAGTCTGTTAAATGTTTAGTCTCCTGTTTGTGAGAATTGATTCTTTATAATTTCTGAGGTTAACATTTATTGTGTCTAAATTTGTTGACATTTTTATACAGGGACAAATAAAGCTTTCAATCCTGTACGTTTTTTTAATTTTCAGTTTATGTGGCGCTTTCAATTTTCATTTCTAAGGTTATAAATTTCTTCTTTCCTTTTTTGTTTATGTAACATTTTTTTCTAATAAGCTTCTATGATCTATTTACCCATTCAATGATTTTCTTTTATTTTATTAATTTATTGCTTTAATTTTTCAAATTACTTTCTATGTTCTACTTTCTTGAAATTATTTTGCTATTAATGTCTTCATAATCTGATCAGTGAAATTATTCTAATTAATTTTTATTTATAAATTTAATATTTAAGACTAAAATTTTCCTGCAAACACAGTTAAATACAGCATTAAAATACCGATGCTTATTGCTATCAACTTTAAAATTTTCTAGATATTGTGCAATTGGACTTTTTTTGCTTTCATTCCTAGATGACTTAAGAGTTTCAGAAAATATCAGTGATTTGGTATTTTTGTTGTCTTTTCACGCTGTTAACTTCTAAACTTTCATAATGGTATCAGAGAGATCAAAGGATGTAAGTTAATACATAGTGTACATTGAAGATTTCTTTGTGGCAAAATATATGACCAATTAAAAGTCACGTTCCTTTGGCCTCTGAAAAGAAGTTTTGTGCTGTGGCTTCATGATGTAGAGTTTTGTATGTCTATTAGATCTCACATTAATCAGGTCACTGAGATCTGTAACAGTGTCATTAATTTTGTTCTACCTTGTTTTCAATGGCCAGAGCCCAATGTGTAAATGCACCCTACGGATTCTTTCCCTTTCTCTTTCTCTCTCTCTCTTGTTCTTGCCTCATAAATGTTTATGTTTTCTTGGGTGAAGATTTATGGCAGACCTTCCTTGTGAATGGTGCCTTCCATCATTGTTAAGTACACTTCATTTCATTTACTGCTTTATGCTTTGCATTCAGCGAGGACTAATATTAATAGTTGACTCCCGAATTCTTTCATTTCCATTTGCTGGTATGGTAGGTCATTACCAACAATTTTTCTTTCAAAATTTCTGAGTCATACTTTTTTAATGTCTTTTTTGTACGGCTGGGATGGATTTTCTGTTTTATGAAACCTGAGAAATGGTTTCTTTTAAAAGATAAACTCATCTTAATAACACTGATTGATATGGCGGTTACATTGGATGAGTTCATCCATTTTTAGCTTATATATATATATTTTTTCTACATTTTGGTAATTGCCATTTAAACTCTAAAGAAGCGTGGAACTTTTATACTGTATACAAGTGTATCAGAATGTCTTCTTCACTGTAAATGAGCAAAGCTTTGATCTTTGCCTTCTGATATTTGGAAATTGCATTTTATTTTCAACCTAATTTTTATTATTATGATAAAATTTAAAATTTGTAAAATTTGATTTTTATTTTAAAATTATTATTTTAATTTGGACTAAGATTTGTTAGTTACATTTCTTTTGGGAGGGATAATCTCATGACAACAATACAAAATCCATATTTTGTATTTTCTTTGCCCTTACATGTGCTTGTGTTCTTTCGAAAGCCTGTGAAGTTTATGCTTTGTTTTTAGTTTTTATGGTCAGTATTGTTATTATCCTGTTTGTCAGGAGCCCTTGGTGGGCTGTGTGTGGACTATGTTGCCCATCTTAGCCCAATGAGGGGGTAAGTCTGGCATTGGGAACCTCCCTGGCACACCCACAGGGATTGACCACCTGATGCAGGTGAACTTCCCCCTCAAGCTCTGCCAGAGATCCCACACAGCACCTGAGATGGGTGTGACCTGCCAAGATGTCAATCAACCTGCTGACTGCAAGATCCAACCAAGCAAGACTCTGTCCTTGAAACATTATCCCTGCCTTTGATGTCCCTTGATATAAATAAAGCAGGTGCAGGCGCTATTGGGCCAGAGTATAGACGCTCCATCTGTCTGATTGGCTTGCCAGTCCTGTTCTGCCCCCACTTTTTTTTTTTTTTTGGTGCTTGAACTCAGGGCCTTGTGCATGCGAGGCAAGCACTCTACCAACTGAGCTATATCTCCAGCCCCCTGCCCCTGCTTTTGAAACTACTCTCTGTGTCCTGTAGCTTTCTCGTTGTTCTATTTTTCTTTTTCAGCCAGCCCATTCCGCCGAGGGGAACCCCATTTCCATCGCCTGCCGGGACACAGGTGAGACCTGTTGTCATTATTTTTCTGATAACTATAGTAATACATTCAACCCTACATTTCTTGACTTATGATGCTCTAGCATATAAATTCATGTCCTACTACAACAGAAAAAATAATTAGTATAGTTATATATTCTTTTACTGCCATTTGCTTCTTGACCTCTGATGTTTGACCTGCTTCTTTTCTACCTTCTAGGGGAACCTACGCCCCACCTTTCATCTACCACCCCTGCCTCATTACAAATACCCCAAGTGCTGTGAGTTGACCATAGTCCCATATAGGAGTATCTTTGTACCTTAAAAAATGTACTCTAATTTCTATTTTTTGGTTTCCTGTATTTAGCAATACTCATGGTATCCTTGGTATGAGGCATGAGCTGATCAAGAACTTACCTGTCCTCTTACTTTCTTCCAAATGATGAATCAGTATGGGTACTTTCAATGTCTCCTAATTTCATCAAATTGTTACACCTGCTTTTTCATAGACATGAATTTGGGTTATAGTTGTTTTGGGGGCTGTTTTAGTGTGTATATACACATCCATCTGATAAAAATCACAGATTTATATAAGTAAAAAACAACATAATTCTTATGAAATAATTACATTAGATATTTTACAGTATATATATATATATATATATATATATATATATATATATATATATAT
>NW_026000037.1:17347790-17361583 GCF_001458135.2 Marmota marmota marmota
TATATATATATATATATATATATATATATATATATATATATATATATATATCATGTAAGTTATCTGTTTCTTAGATCATGGCAAAATACATGTTATATATATAAAATTTTTAATTTTTACCATTTTAAAGGGTATAATTTAATGGAATTTAGGACACTCCTAGTGTTGTGTGACCCTCACCACTATCTAAATGCAGAACATTTCATCCCTCCAAAAGGAAATCCCATGCCCATTCCCCTTTACTCTCTCGCCCTGAAAGCCGCCAATCTGCTTTTTATCTCTCTCTATACCTTTGCTAGTTTTGAACACTTCATTTAAACGGAATCGTACAATAAATAGCCTTTCATGTGTAGTGTCTTTCACGTAGTACATGACCCAGCAATTCCAGAAAAATACACAAAAGCACTGAAAACAGGTTCTCAAACAAAACAAATGTTCATGGTAAGACTCTTCACAGCAACTCAAAGGGAAACCAGCCCAAATTTCCATCAGCTGCTAAATGGACTATATCATGCAATATTATCCAGTCTTAAAAGGAAATGAATGGAATGTGGGTAAATGCTACACCATGGATGAACCTCTAAAAAACATCACATATTGCTTATTGTGTTGTTAGGAATGACTTGCATATTAATGGAAATTCTATATTTCTGTCTGGAAGACTTTGGTGCTCCAAAAGCCTAAAGTCTTGGAAGAAATTATTAAGAAAGGCAGACAGTGCACCCCCAGTCTCCCTCGCTGCCCCCAACTAGAAACCATTTCCTGTGTAGGTGGGAAGCGATGAGATCGATGAGGTTGAGAGGAACGGATGAGAGTAGAGTTTGGACAATCCAGAGAAAGGGATCTTGGGTCCTGCATCCTCACCAGAGTCCCGGGCAGGGAGCAAGACCCAGAGAGCTTTGGAGGACTCGAGAGCAGAGGGTTTGCACGTGCAGTGGTGGAAAGTGACCCTGTTCTGGAACAAGAGCCAGGATGCCTCAGCAGTAGCCAAGCTGGCTGCAGCTCTGGGGCCCTGTTGGCCTGTAGGCACAATGGCCCTGCCTTTAGATCTCATGAGAGTATGGGAGCAAGCCAGCAGAGGGCGTGTAAGTGGGCACAGAGCCACCAGGCCAGCAGCTTCCGGGGTGTGCCAGTGACTGCAGTTCTGGGAGGCCTGGATGTCATGATTTCTTCTGTGGATGTGGAAATCCAGTTCTAGGTGGCTTTCCCTGCCTCCTCTACAGACAGTTACAAACACTCATCTCCTTAGTGTACGCAGACCTTGGAACCTGAACGTGGTCTCGGGGAAAGTCGGAGGGAAACCAGAATCAATGGAGACAAATTTCCCTTCACTTCATTGGCTGGATTTTAGTTGTTACAGAAAAAGAATGATCATTTCTTTAAAAAAAAAAAACCTTTTTTTTTTTTCCCAAGAGACATTTTAGGTTTACAGTAAAATTAAGCAGAATGTGTTAAGTTGGATTTCTGTTGTTATTATAATAAATACCTGAGATAGATCTGCTTAATGAGGAAAGGTTTATTTTGGTGTCTAATTTCAAAAGTTTCAGTCTAGGGCTGCTTGATCCTGCTGATTCAAGCACATGACGAAGGAAGCAGCTCACCTCATGGCAGCTAGAAAGAGAGAAAGAGAAAGGGCCCAGGGTCACAATATCTTCTTTAAGGATCTCCATGATCTAACTTCCTTCTATTAGACCTGACCTCTCTTTTTTTGGAATGGGGGATAGAGGAATTGACCTCAGGGGCACTCGCGCCACTGAGCCACATCCCTATCCCTATTTTGTATTTTATTTAGAGACAGGGTCTCCCTGAGTTGCTTAGCATCTCGCTTTTGCTGAGGCTGGCTTTGAACTCGTGATCCTCCTGCCTCAGCCTCCTGAGCTGCTGGGATTACAGGTGTGCACCACAACACCTGTCAGACCCCATCTCTTAAAGATTCCACCACTTCCAATAGCAACATGGGTTGGTGACTAAGTCCCTTTAATACATGGGCCTTTGGGGACAATTATCTAAATCATAGCACAGAAGGTTCAGAGATTCTCCACATGCCCTCATGTCCCCATATATTCATAGCTATCCATTAGAGTAATATGTTTGTTAAAATTCAGAAATTTGCACTGACACATCATTATTAACCAAAGTCCATAGTTGACTTTAAGAGTCACTCTCAGTGGATTTGGGCAAATTAATAATGACATGTACCCTCTATTATAGTCTCACACAGAGTAACTCACTGCCTTGAAACAATCATATGCTTTGTCTATTCATCCCTCATTTATAAAACTTAGGCAACTGATGATCTTTTTACTGTCTACATAGTTTTCCCTTTCCCAGAATATCATATAGTTATAATAATATACAATGAAGCCTTTTTTTACACCTAGTAATATGCATTTAATTTTCCTTCATGATTTTCTCATAGCCTGACAGTTCTTCTTCTCCTTCTCCTTTTTCTTTTCCTTCTTCTTTTCCTCCTCCTTCTTCTTTTGGTATCAGAGGCTGAACTCAGGGGTACTCAAGCACTGAGGCACATCCCCAGCCCTATTTTGTATTTTATTTAGAGACAGGGTCTCACTGAGTTTCTTAGTGCCTTTCTGTTGCTGAGGCTGGCTTTGAACTCGAAATCCTCCTGCCTCAGCCTCCTGAGCCGCTGGGATTACAGGTGCATGTCACCGCACCAGGCTTCATTTCTTTTCAATACTAAGTAACATTCAATTATCTGGATCCACTTTAGTTTATTTTTCCATTTACCTACTGAAGGATGTCATAGCTGCTTTCAAGTTTTGATGATGATGAATAAAGCCGCTAGAAACATCTATGTGCAGGTTTTTGTGCAGCACAGATCTTCAACTCCTTTGGATAAATGTCAGTGAGTACAATTCCAGGATCATATAATAAGAACGTACTTACTCCATTTGGCAAGAAACTGCCAAGTTGTCTTCCAAAGTGACTGTGACATTTTGCTTTCCCACTAGCAACAAACGGAAGTTCCTGTTGCTGTATGTATTTGTCAGCTCTTGCTGCTATCAGTGTTTTGGATTTTAGCCATTCTGATAGGTGTGCAGTGGTACCTTATTATTTTAATTTGCATTTCTTGATAACACATCATGTGGTGCATGGAACATGTTTTCATATGTTATTTGTCATCTGTATGGATCAATATATTATCATTTTATTGTGTGGGTTTTTAATTGTTAGAGAAAAATAAAGAGAACGCCAACATTATTTTTTAAAAAATTTATTTGTTCTTTTTATTTATACATGACAGTAGAATGTATTTGCAAATTATACATACATGGATTGTAACTTATTCTATTTAGGATCCCACTCTTATGGTTGGACATGATGCAGAGTTACTCTGGTCCTGTATTCAAATACAAAGCTAGGAATGTTGTGTCTGATTAATTTTACTGTCTTTCCTTTCCCCCTCCCCCTCCCTTCCCTTCATTTCCCTTTGGCTAATCCAGTGGATTTCCATTCTTCCTCTCCCCTCCCTCCCTTTTTGTGGGTTAGCATCTACAAATCAGAAAATACATTCAGCCTTTGGCTTTTTGAGATTGGCTTATTTCATTTAGCATGATATTCTTCAGTTCCATCCATTTACTAGCAAATGCCATTATTTCACTCTTCTTTATGGCTGAATATTATTCCATTGTTTATATATAACACATTTTCTTTATCCATTCATCTGTTGAAGGACACCTAGGTTGTTTCCGTAGCTTGGCTATTGTGAGTTGAGCTGCTATAAACATTGATGTGGCTGTGTCACTGCAGTATGAGTTTTTAAGTTCTTTGGGTATAGATTGAGGAGTGGGATAACTGGGTCAAATGGTGGTGCCATACCAAGTGATGTAAGGAATCTCCACACCACTTTCCATAGTGGTTGCACCAATTTGCAGTCACACCAGCAATGTATGAGAGTACCTTTCTCCCCATATCCTCACCAACATTTATTCCACTTGTGTTCTTTATAATTGCCATTCTGACTGGAGCAAGATGGAATCTCAGTGTAGTTTTAATTTGCATTTCTCTAATTGCTAGAGATGATGAACATTTTTTCAGATATTTTTTGACCATTCATATTTCTTTTTCTGTGTTTGTTCAGTATTTTAGCCCATTTATTGATTGGGTTATTTATTTTTCTAGTGTTAAGTTTTTTGAGGTCTTTGTATATCCTGGAGATTAATGCCTTATCTGAGGTACTGGTGGTAAAGATTTCTCCCATTCTGGACCTCTGTTCACGTTCTTAATTGTTTCCTTTGCTGTGAAGAAGCTTTTCAATTTGATACCATCCCACTTATTGATTCTCAATTTTACTTTCTTTTCAGCAGCACAAGGAACATTCTCTAAAATAGACCACATCTTAGTCCATAAAGCAACTCTTAACAAATACAGAAAAACAGAGGTGATACCTTGCATTCTCTCTGATCATTATGTAATAAAATTAGAAATTAATGATAAAATAAAAAAGCTACTCTAACACCTGCAGACTAAAAAGTATACTATTGATTGACCAATGGATTACTTAAGAAATCAGGGATGAAATAAAAAAAAAACTTAAAGGTAACTGAGAATAATGAAACAACATATCAAAATCTCTGGGATACTATGAAGGTAGTGCTAAGAGGAAAGTTCTTTGCATTGAGCTCATTCATTAACAGAACAAAAAGTAACCAAATTAATAGCATAATTTTACATCTAAAAGTGCTAAAAAAGAAGAAAAAACCGCACCCAAAGCAGTAGAAAACAGGAAATAATTAAAACCAGAGCTGAAATTAATGAAATCAAAGCAAAAAAGTTTTCAAAAAATCAATGAAACAAAAAGTTGGTTCTTTGAAAAAATAAACAAAATTGATAAACCCATAGCCAAAGTAACAAAGAAAAAGAGGGAGAACCCAAATTACTAAAATTTATGATGAAAAAGGAAATATCACCATAGACACCACTGAAATACAGAAGATAATCAGAAGCAACTTTAAAATCTATACTCCAATAAAATAGAAAATGTTGAAGATATCAATAAATTTCTAGAGACACACAACCTATCCAAATTCAATCAAGGGGGCACAGAGAATTTAAACAGATCAATTTCAAGCAATGAAATTAATGATGCCATCAGAAGTCTACCCACAAAGAAAAGCCTAGGACCAGAGGGATTCACACCTGAGTTCTACAAGACCTTCAAAGAATTCACACTAATATTCCTCAAATTATTCCATGAAATAGAAAAGGAAGGAACCCTTCTAAACTCATTCTATGAAGCTAATATCACCCTGATACCAAAACCAAACAAATATCATCAAGGAAAAAAAAAACTTCAGACCAATATCCTTGATTAATGTTGATGTAAAAATTCCCAATAAAATACTGAGAAATCACATACTAAAACATATTAAAAAGATAGTGCACCATGATCAAGTAGGGTTCATCCCAGGGATGCAAGGTTGGTTCAATATATGGAAATCAATAAAGGTAATTCTCCACATCAATAAACTGAAAGACAAGAATCACATGATTATCTCAATAGACACGGAAGAAGCATTTGACAAAGTTGAGCATCCATTCATCCTCAAAACATTAGGAAAACTAGGGAGAGTGAGAACATATCTCAACATTGTAAAAGCTAGATACACTAAACCAGAGGGCAATATCATTCTAAATGGAGAAAAGTTGAAAGCATTCCTTCTAAAAACTGGAATGAGACAGGGATGCCCTCTTTCACCACTCCTTATTCAACAGAGTCCTGAAAACTCTAGCCAGAGCAATTAGACAAAAGAAAGAAATTAAAGGGATACAAATAAGAAAAGAAGAGCTCAAATTATCCCTATGTACTGATGACATGATTTTATTTTTAGAATACCCAAAAAACTCTAGTAGAAAACTTCTGGGACTCATGAACAAATTCAGCAAAGGAGCAGGGTATAAAATAAACACCAATGAATCAATAGCATTTCTATACACCAAAGATATATCAGCTGAAAGAGAAATCACGAAAACTAACCCCTTTATGATAGCCTCAAGGAAAAAAAAATATTTGGGAATCAAACTAACAAAAGAGATGAAAGACCTCTATAATAAAAACTACAGAACACTAAAGAAAGAAATCAAAGATCTCAGAAAATGGAAAGGTGTCCCATGTTCCTGATAGGCAGAAGTAATATTATCAAAATGGTCCTCCTACCAAAACTGCTATACACATTTAGTGCAATTCCTATTAATCTCCCAAAAATGCTCTTCACAGAAATAGAAAAAGCAATCATAAAATTCATTTGTAAAAATAAGAGTCCAGAATAGGCAAAACAATCCTTAGCATGAAAAGTGATACAGAAGGCATCACAATGCCTTAGATTATAGTACAGAGGTACAGTAACAAAACAGCATGGCATTGGCACAAAAACAGACATGAAGATCAATGGTACAGAATGGAAGACACAGAGACACACCCACATAAATATAGTTGTCTTATCCTAGACAAAGGAGCCATAAACCTATATTAGAGAAAAGAGAGCTTCTTCAAAAAAATGGTGCAGATTTAGCTACATAAGCAAGGACTCATCATGTATCATTTGCAAATGGAAAAGAATGAGGCAGAAGCACAGCAAGAATCCTATCCCACTGTCCCATGGCCAAATGACCAGAGGTGCCTAAAGGCCATGACTAGAGGAGTCTATCAGACTAGGCTGCCATTTGGAGAAAGAGAGTAAAGCTCTCCAAAATGTCTTAATTAAAGCTCATCATGCAAACTTATTGGGAGACATGCAGGGATTATGAAAGTGTGACTAGATAAAACTGAAGAATAAACACTTTGGCTTCCAAAGGACACTATGTGATTCTGAGGATGAGGTGGCCATCTGTGGGGTGTGCTGGCCAAGCCTGTATTATCTAGAAGGACAGAATTTGGGTGGAGGGTGAATCCGTGAGTCCTTTTTCAACTCTGAACAAAATACAACAAATAAACAATCATTCAATCGGGCAAGCTAGCAGCTTTTCAAGATGAGTCTGCAATCTGTTTTAGAGATTGGCTTCACCATTAGGATGTTCCACAGCGCAGTGACGTGACCATTTTTCTCCTTTCCAGCTGTTTGTTATTGTTTAGACATACTTTTTGTGTTAGATATAAAATTACCTGACAAGGTAAAATGAGATGATGTTATCTGTTTAATAAACGTGTAATGGCCATGCTGGTTTGGGCAACAATGATGGATCAGCCCCTCTTTGGGATCCAGAGAAATCATTAGAAAGACCATTAACAAGTCTCTTCTTGCCTCTGGGAAGGGAGCATGACAAGATGACATCATCGTGCACACAGAGAGTCTGTGTGATCCTTTCCTAAGTGGGAGAGTGTCCGATCACTTCTTTCAGGACATTCTGTGATGTCCTAGGGGACGGTTTACATTCTGTAGTCAGCTGACCTGCCAAAGAGGGGCAGCAGGTAGTTCAGCTATTTGGACTCATTTGATGTGCAGTACCAGTGCTCTGAAGACCTTTCAGTGGAGGATGACAGATAGCCAAGCTAGACAGCCAATGGTGTTTGATTATATAGACTCTGATGGCATCGGAGACCACTAGGGGCCTCCCAGGAGGTAGGCTGCTGCAGTGGGTGGGTCAGTGCTTGGAGCTCAGAGGGCCATGTCCAAATACCAGCTGCAGTGCTGACTGACTTGGATGGCCTTGTATTCATCCATTGATACTGCTCTTACCACACACTACACTAGAGACTGGGTAATTTATAAGGAATAGAAATTTATTTGACTTATGGTTCTAGATGTTGGGAAATCTAAGCACATGGCCTTGGCATTTGGGGAGGGCCTTTGTGTTGGGTCAACCCAGAATAATGGAAGATCAAGAGAGTGTGAGAGATGGAGAAATGATGGGAGCTGAATTTACCTTTTATTTTTCTTTCCCCATCTCCTGGGGGAGTCTTTTATTTCTAAAAATTTTCTGGGATGAAATTCCTAGTTCTGAAAGAATAAAGTAGAAAAAAAAAAGGATTCCACCAAAGCATCAAAACAACTACATTCACATTCACTACATTTAATATTACATATTGAATTATATATCATACACACCATTTAAATTATATATATAAATATGTCATGCATGAATTATATACCCAAACATATTGTACATAAAATCCTTTTATCAGGAGCCTATTCCCAAGATAACTAACCTGCTTCTGTAGTAACCCTGTTAATACACTTGTGAGCGTAGAGCTCTTAATCACCTCTAAAAGTCTGCCCCCCCCCATACCATCACAGTGGTGATTCAATTCCAACATGTGTTTTGGAGGGAGCATTCAAAACACAGCGTGCCTTGGATGAGTTATCACTACTATCCTGAATGCTAGATTTATCACCTGGAATAGGGACATAAACTCTATCCCAAATCCTTCCATGAAATCATTACATGAAATGAGAACCGACTATGCAGCAGAGTCAGTTAAGAAAGACACGTTCATTGTTACTTATTCGGCAAATACTAATGGAAAATATAGTATGTGCTAGGCACTAAAATGAGTACAAATAATAATAATGACAGGATGGCAAGAAAGTGTGATCAATACAAAAATATGTATTTTATCTATTTTTAAGGTCTTACTATTGTAAGGCTTACTGAGGGCATACAGAAAAGAAGGTTGTACTGAAGGGATAGAGGAAGCTTAGCTAACAGAACTGTTTGTGCTCAGCTTTGAACACCCAAGCAAGGGAATGACAGGCTCTCGTGTTATGTTTTTGTTCTATGACCAAAATACCTGACAAGAACAACTTAACGTAGGAAATGTTTATTTTGGCCCACAGTTTAAGATATTTCAATGCATGGTCGGCAGACTCCTGTACTCTGAACCTGAAATGAGACAGAACCTCATGGCAGAAAGGTGTGGTGGAGGAGGTACAGAGAGGGGAGGGGGTGCAGGAAAGTTGAACCCTTGCAAGGGAAGCCCCAGTGACCCACATCCTCCAAGGGACCTGTGCCCTACCTGCCTGTAGTTACCACCAAGTCCATCCATTGTAACTAGGTAGATTTACTATTTCAGCTCTTATAATATAATAATTTTACCTTAGGTTGACTATTCCTATATTAATACAGGAGCTTTATGGGGGGACATCTCGTATCCAAACCATGATACTCCCCTAGTAAGCAATAGAGAGAAGCCCAGCCCTACCTCCTGGGGTTGATGGTCTCCTAGGCTAGTGTTCTTTTTCACTGATGAATTCAGCAACTTGTTCTGAACTTTGAACAATTAAATACCACTCTGACAGTAAAGGCATTTAGGAGAGAAAGGCGTAAAACCACAAGTAAATCAAATATTAAAAACCATTTCAAGTGAAGCCTTCCATCAACCTCTCAAAACCAGGATTGACATTCCAATTCTCTCCTTAAATGATCATGTCCAACTTAAAAACAAAGTCTAAACTATGGAGGTTGGGGATGAGGCATAGAGATTGTGTTACGTGGCAAGAGTTATTTAAAATCACTGAGATAATAAAACCTTCATTCTTTAACAATAGTGAGATAATGAGATGTTAATACTTCCAAGATTTAATAGATTATTCTAATGAATATAACTGACAGCTTTGAACTGTATATAAAAACTTATTAATCTTTTGACAGATGCTGAGGGTTTTCTTTCTCTCAGTCTAAGTATATGATCAGAGAGTTATAGCTGAAATCACTCATTGACATTTTCATGGCATAGTACAATACTGAGGTGTTGGGCTGGGGTTGTGGCTCAGCGGTAGAGCGCTTGCCTAGCACATGCGAGGCGCTAGGTTTGATCCTCAGCAACACATAAAAATAAATAAAATAAAGGTATTATGTCCAATTACAACTAAAAAATATTAAAAAAACCAATATTGAAGTGTTCTCTCTCTTTCTTTTCCTCTCTGCCCTCGTGTGTTTATTGAGTTAAATAAAACTTTGCAAAGCAAAAATTAGTAGTGATGGAATAGATTAAGTGGTGTGGGGGTCCAGGGATAAAACAAATTAAACACAAATGATAGTGGCTTTTATCCACTGCTCAGTAGGACTCAGTCTTATAAATTGAACAGTTTTATTCATTTCATGAAGCTGTTCTAAACATCTTGTTTGTGCCCAGCAAGATTTTGATGCCAGGGGTAGAAATTAACTGGAATGTGCTCTCTGACCTTAAAAATCTCAGTATGGAGGGAACAGTTGTGATGGGTGACCATGGACTTCCCTCCAAACAAGGAGGAAAGCAAGCACCTGGGATGGTAAAGGATGCAAGAAGGGGCAGGGTGATGGATGGAAAGGCTTGGGACTGTTGGAACAGGGATACCAGAGAGAGTGAGCAGGAAGACAGAAGGTAGTGTATAGAGGGTGAGCTACTTAATAGGAAGACTGGATGGGGTACAGTTATTGATAATGAGTGTGTTTATAACACTGGTTTCCAAATTTTTTTTGACCATGACTCAACATAAGAGAAATCTATTATATTTCTTGACTCCAGTACCCAAGCATATAATTGAAACAAAATTTCATGAGATAATTCTTACCCTTACTGTCATCAGTGAATGCTGATATTTCCTCTTCTAATTTATTCTATTTTGTGTAATATAAAGAACGGATTTAAAGACTTAACTACTACATTGACACTCTGGCTTAAAAATCACAGAGGATGAATGGCTGACAGGGGACAAGGGATAGGAGCCAAACCCATGGGTGGTGACAAAGTAAATTAATAAAGAGGCCAGAGTGTTAGATGAAGTAATCAAGGGTTTTGAAGTCACCAAGGATCAAGAGAGGAGTAATGGCAGAGAGAAAGAGGGTGGTTCAGGCGACAGATCTTGACTGAATGAGGGGAAGGAACCAGGCAAAAGGCAGGGGACCGATACAAGGGAAGGGTGGGTTATAGTCTGATAGAGTGTGCTTCAGAGGGGCTGGGAAGACGTGAAGAACCCGCTGTGGAAGCAGTTTTGAGGTGCAACAGGACATCTGTCCCATAAGACATGGGGGAGAGGGAGACGCAATTTTCACCTAGAAATTTTTTTGTGGGGAAGATACACCATCAGTTAAAATAAGGTGTGAGAATGTTCAGAGTGAGGTGGGGGTAGCAGGGACCTTGCCCTCTGGAACTCAAAGTCTCTCATCAAGTTTGAGGGATCAAGGAAAGGTGGGAGCTGGGTTAGTTTAGGAGATGTGTCGACCTTTGAGGGCAAAAGTCTCAGGGAGGAGTCTGGGACTGATGTGGGAGTAGAGTAGAGACTAAGGGGCTTCCACAGGGCTCTCTGGGGTGGAGGCTGAGCATCCTTTATAAGTCTGTTGGGCAGTGTGGAGCACCAAGTCAGGGAGCACTTTGCGGGTGCATGTCTGATGTTTCCACCAAAAGGAGATGAGAGGGAGAAACAAGATACCACCTCTGTCCTCTAAAGAAAGACTGAGATGTTTGATCCAGCAGCTGATCACACCAAAGTCTCAATGCAGGTACCGGTCGCCAAGGGAGAAAAGAGAAGCATTTTCCATTTCTCATTTCTCAGAGGAGGTGAGAAAGTGTCACACATAGGATGAAATCTAAGTTGGGTTTTGACTAGTGAAGCCTGCTCTTGGTTATAAAATGAAAAACAAACAAACAAAAATAGTCCAAAAAGTGAGAAGAGCCCTTCAGCAATGACAGAGAAAGCATATTATAGTAAATATATAAACCAGTAACACAAATTATAATATATGCATGTGTAAATAGGTCATAATGAATCCCACTATTATTATGCATCAATAAAAAATTTTAAAAGAATCACAGGATGCCCCATATATATGAACATATTTATATGTTGATTCTTGGGATGGTCCAATAATCTGCCAGTCTTCAGGTAGGTGACCTGGTCAAGTGAATGGATGTGGTCAATGCTCATAGCTTTACCTAGAAAGTCTTCAGCTTTCCATGGGAGGAGACCCTAGCCACTTGTTCATAGTTGTTCCCCAGAGGTGTCCCTGCAGGGCAATGGGCTCAGAGAAGGCAAATCATAAATCTTGAGTTACTGGATTGTGAAGATGATCAGACCCTGGCTGTTGGTCCCAGGCCACTTATTAATTTCATTCTTCTACCAAGTTCATATTGAGCAACCAAAAACAAGGAGGAAGATTGTGTGGATGGAAAATCCTCTTGGAGGAAGTGAGACCTGAGTTGGGTCTTGTCACTGCCTTACAACAAACCAGAGCTGCAATTCATTAATGCATCAAAATTTTAATTAATATATATATTTTTTAAAATTCTAATTATTGCACTGCTATTTTTTAAAGTGCAAAATATTCTATAATAGAAATACAGTAAGGAAAAATATCATTTCCTAAAGAGTTTCCATGATTGACTGTAGGTGTGGTGTGTTTGTGAGCACCACATTTGGGTATCAGAAGCACAGAGGTTGTGGTCCTCAACAGCCCCATGAGGGGTAACTCTAATGCCTCCTTCTAGGGGACTTTAGGTGGGATAGTCTCTGCTTCAGCATCTTAACCTGTAAAGCACAGGGGTTCTCATCTATCAAGATGACTATGAATCTGAGGCAGACAGAATGCTAATGTACATGGAGTCAGAAAATTAAACTCACTAGCCATATTGTTAAAATAATAAAATGTCTTGGAAATCAGAGATTTCATTTTCATATTCATCACTGATCACTGAGTTATATTCCTGTGGTCAAATAATGAGTTATATTATTAGCTACATAAATAATGAATAACATAATCAGTTTTTTAAAAAGCTATATTAAAGTGGAGGAAATTGACTTAAACTCCAAATATAAGGAGGTAGAGCTATTCTTTAAAGCAAGTTAATTTTTTTTTCCTTTTTAACTGATACACTTTGGACCTGGCTAAAAGATAAGTATGAAAGTAGGAAATGGTCTTAGAGGCTTTTTAAAAATAGGTCTTAAATTGCAGTTCTGCATAGAAGCAGGAAACTTGATGATACAATGTATTTGTCTTCTCTTAGATTCACCTTTCTCTTTTTCCTGACTGCACAGGTGTCTTTCATGTTGAGCTTTTTAAATGACTAGCTTCATTTGCAATTTGCTAGAAGGAGGTCGAATGCAACTTCTGATTTTTGAAAGGAAATATTTTAGTGTAATAGAATGATTGAATACAAGGTACTACTGATACAGTTTCTAATAACTTCCCCAGAGATTAGAGAGAGAAAGCTGTGAATAGAAAACATAGTTATCTGAGTTTTAAATGTATATGGTTAAAATGAAAGAGTTTTTTTTTCTTTAAATAGAGATTGATATGGGTTTAGAAGTTGGGCACAGCAGAAGGGAGAAATAATAGCTTTAGCTGCACTGTTATCTGCTATTACTTATCATCGAGAATCAGCTAATGGTTTGCAATTCTTCCTCTTCTTTATTTAATAGGTTGGGGTCACATCTGCATATCTGTGATGAGAATCCAGCCACAAATAACTGTAGTTGTTCTAGGCATCTGCTGTGTAGTCACTCTAGATGATAGAAGAATAACAGAAAATATTGTAAAAAACAGCCTGCATTGTGTGGTTTCCTTAAGTGTGAAAAAGTAGTTATAAAAATCATTATTCTAGGGCACAGTAGAAGGTAGGTAGACATTAAATGATGGCTATTATTATTATGAGAGTATTTATTAGAAAGTAGGGCTTGTGGCAAAACAACCAACCAAGCAAACAAAAAACAAAAAAATCTCAGGTTTCCCCTTTCTGTTTTTTCTTTATTTACAATGTATGTTAAACTTTAGAAAAATAACAGATGAATCGATAAATAAACTGTGATATATATATATATATATATATATATATATATATATATATATATATATATATA
>NW_026000037.1:17362576-17416111 GCF_001458135.2 Marmota marmota marmota
ATATATATATATATATATATATATATATATATATATATATATATATAATGAAATATTACTCAGCCTTAAAGAAGAATGAAATTATGGCATTTGCTCGTAAATGGATGGAGCTGGAGAGTATCATGCTAAGTGACATAAGCCAAACCCCCCAAATCAAAGGCTGTATGTTTTCTCTGATATGCAAATGCTAATTCACAATAAAGAGGTGGGGGCTAGGGAAAAATAAAATTACTTTGGATTAGGTAGAGGGGAGTGAAGGAGGGAAAGGAGAGAGGAAATGTACCTTTTTATATAACAGGAAGTATAGGGTAGGAAGGATAATACAATGAAGCTGACATTATTACACTATGTACATATAGACTACACAACTGGTGTGATTCTATATCATGTACAACCAGAAGAATGATAAATTATACTCCATTTATGCGTGATATGTCAATGTGCATTCTACTCACAAGTATAATTAATTAGAACAAATAAGATAAATAAAAAAGAAAAAAGTTATAAAGAAGTTGGTATACTGAAGAAAGGGGGAAATAATAATAACAATATGAAGAATGCCCACAACTCTTTACTTAGATTCACCTTCACCTATTGTTATTTGTTCTCTCTCTCTTTACATACATCTTAATTATCTATCTATCTATCTATCTATCTATCTATCTATCTTGTAATTATCTGTCTTTATATTTTTCCTTCATCAATACATAATATATTTCATATACCATGGCCCTTTAAATGTAAATACTTTACTAAATATTTCCTAAGAATATAGATATCTTTGTACATAAGCAATGCCATCCTCAAATGCAACAAATTTAATATCAGTAGGATGCTTTTATCTAATTTTACCCTTCATGTTCTGATTTTGTCAGTTGACCTAATTTTTTTCATGGAATTTTTTTTACCATAAACTAGAGAACCCAGCCAGGATCAGATGTTATATTTGGTTGTCATGCCTGGAATATTTCTATATCAGTCTTTGTATTTTATGACATGGTATTTCTGAAGACCACAGATTCTAAAGTCAATGTTACATAAAAAGGTACATTTCCTCTCACACCTCTGCTGTCCTGTCCTTCCAACCCCTTGTAGATAACCAGTATCATGGTTTTCTAGATTATCCTTCTTGTGCTGCTGATGGTGAAGATGGGTGCATGCAGACTGCTTTTTTATTTCTGTTTCTTATTGAAAGGTGGTTTTTGTAAGGATTCTGGTTGTGGAAATGTATAGAACAGTATTCCTCTGGTGAGCAAACTGCTGGGGGTAACAGGTGCCCTGTTTTCTACACTTGGAATATTCTGCAGTTTCTCTCAGGGACTACTAAGATAACTAATATATGCAATGCCTAGCTGCCGTGGCAATGTCCTGCATGAGGAGACTCTGTGCTAGAGTCTTATCAGCCTCAACCTTGATCTCAGGCACACACACTCCTGGGAATACAGGAAACTCTCTTGTTAAACAATCACAATATTTCACCAAGCTCCACTGGGCCTGAAACTGTCCATATAACAGTAGTTTTAAACAATGGACTTTCTTGAGAGCTACACAAAACTCCTAACATTTATTTGCACAATGCAAATATAGTATGTAACTGGGGAATAAGCTGCATGATTTTGCTGACTCTGTAACCTGCCTAATGACACAATGAACATTAATGGACTACTGATGCCAGTGACCTAATGTAACCTATTGATAAAAATAATGCTGGAAGCTTGGGTGAGGGCTTTCTGCCTCTTGCCACTCTGCCATCCTGCCATTCTGCCACCTTGCCTCTGCACCTTGCTTTTGTCTCTTTTTCTTTACAGGTTTTCACTTTACAAGCTTTACAGTATCTTCTGGAAATCACTTCACATTGGTTCATAAAATCATCTTTCTTATTTTTCACAGCTGTATGGTACTCTATTGTGTGTGTGTGTGAGAGAGTGAGAGAGAGAGAGAGAGAGAGAGAGAGAGAGAGAGAGAGAGAGAGAGATTATATCCGAATCTCAAGTCTCTATATATCTGGAGACTGGTGGTTTCCAAATTACTATTTAATAAGACCAAATAATGTTGCAACAAGTAACAGTACATCTGGATGTGTATTGCTTGAAATTTATATTTCAGGTTAATAGGAATGTTGAAGTTAAGGATGAATTATGCATATGTAGATATATTTTTAGAATTACCAAAATCTATAGAGGTATTCAATTTGGTATGGGCACCTGTACTGGACATAGAGCTGGGAAAACTCTATGGTGGTCCCTGGTGATGTACAACATTCCCAGCTACCACTAAGCCTGGTGCTTTTAGTTTGGCTGACTCTTCTCTTTAGTAAATATTTCTTGAGAATATGGCATTTTTGTTCACAAACACAATGCTGTTTTCAACTTTAGCATCTCTTCCTTAGTCATCAAACCTGCTTCAATTGCTCACTTTGAGGAAAAGTGATGCTGACTAAGTTGGGAGCTGTCTTTTGTTATTTTTTCTTTTTTCCCCTTATTTTTTAATTGGTGCATTATAGTAGTACATAATGGTAGGATTTGATGTATTCATACATGCATGAAATATAGTGATATAATGTGTCCAGTATCATTCCCCAGTATTTCCCCCTCCTCTCTGTGCCTTCCTGATCCTGGTCCTGTTCCTCCATTCTACTGACCTTCCTTCAATTTTCATGAAATTCCCTTCATGTTTCCATTCCTTTTTCCTCTTTAGCTTCCACATATGAGAGAAAACATAGAACCCTGACCTTATGAGTTCAGCTTATTTCTCTTAGTATAATTCTTTCCTCCTCCTCCTCCTCCTCCTCCTCCTCCTCCTCCTCCTCCTCCTCCTCCTCCTTTTCTGATCATGCAGGAGAATTTCCTTCTTTTGAAGAGGACCTAATGGTGAAATCAGAAGGTGGAATAGGGCCAAGAGCCGAGCATGGAGCAGCAATGAATAAATCAGGGAGGGGATCAGAACAGAGCATTGGAAACATTTACTCTGTGACAATTTGAGACAGAGAATGCAATTGGGTAAGGAAAAACCATGGCCCAGGGCAGAGGAGAGTGAGCTCCACAAGAATCTACAACTGCTGTGATTCATAGGAGGACTGTTTACATTCAAATGACCATCAAGACAGAAGAGTGATCAACATTATCAAGCATCTTCATCTGTGCTTGGATTAGTTGGGAGACACCTTCAGCAGCTAAATTTAGCTAATAGTTATTTTTCATTCTTAGACTACTATTCATTTTTCCAGCTTAATTCAGCTCAGTGCTTACTGAAAATCAGGGATTATATTAGATGATGTGGCTTAAAGGCATATTCTCCCCAGCCCCTGCCTTCTGGGGTCTCCTGGTCATAAGTCCTCATGTGAGTGTGATACCCATAGTGACAGGAAGCTCCACCACAACCAGGTAGGTGTAGAGCAGGTGGTACTGGGATTCCTGGGACTCTTGAGGAGCACCAGACATTCCAGAGGAGGTGGTGGCCATCTAGCTAAATTTTAGCAAAATAATGAAAGAGAACCAGAAGACAGGCAATGGGATTTCGGCAGAGAGAACTTTCTCTAGACTGCAAATATGGCTTCGAAGAACAAAATGACAGGTATGCCTGTGTTCAGCTGCAGACACAGGATGCCAAGTGGGATGCAAAGGGAGAGGGGGAAAAGACTGTCTTTAGACCCCCTTGTTACTTTTTATGGTCAAGGGGATATGCAGGGATTTTTCTTTTGTCACTAACCCAACTATCTGTGCATTGGTTCTAGTTGTTAACAATCAGGAAAAGCAGTGGTAATAATATTAATAATAACATACAGATGATCCTATAAGTAGATCCTATGAGAATCTATAATATGCTGATTTAGATTCTTTTGATAGGGTCACATCCCAATAAAACCAGTGTAAAAGGTGCATGCATCATAAGTAAAAAAATGCATTTCATACAGACAAGCTGCCTTAAATGGGCTCAGAAAACTTACATTAGCCAATGATTGGCAAAACAGAGAGCCTATTTTATAATACAGATATTGTTGAATAATCTCACGGATTTATTGAAAAATTGTCCTGAAAGTGAAAAACAGAATTCTTGTATGGGTACACTTTCACACCCTGGTAAAGTTGAAAAATCAAGTCAAACCATCAGGGTCAAGACCATCTGGAGTCACTTCTCCTCCTCCTCCTCCTCTTCTTCCTCTTCCTCTTCCTCCTACTCCTCCTCCTTCTTTATAATGACAGAAGTTCATTGCTCACAGCTCTGGAGTCCAAGATCAAGGTCATGGCAGAGTTGGGGTCTGATGAGGGCTTGCTTTCTCATAGACAGTCTCTTTTCACTCAAACCTTACATGGCAGAAGTGTGGAGGGTCTCTCTAGGGCCTCTTTTGTAAGAACACTAATCCCATTTATGAGGGCTGAATTACCTCCTAAATGCTCCACTCCTCCTACTCTCACCTTAGGGCAAGGATTTTGGAAGGATATAAACATTCAGACCATAATAACATCGTTGCCAGATTCTGCCAATTCTTTTTCACAGTACTATGCTTTTACCAATTTATACTTCCACTAAGAGTTTCTCAGAATTTCCATTTTCTTACATCCTCACTTCAACTCATAAATAGTTAAAATATAAAAAGTAAGAAGTGGTGCCTCAGTGTACTGACCTGTGTTCCCCAGTTGCCAGTGATTTTGAGAGTTTTTTTTTTTTCACATTGGTCATTGATGTTTTCTGTACATAGCAGGTTTCTACCTCATATGTGTTTTTATGTCATTTGTGTAATTTGCTTGTTTTTTAAAAATTATTTTATTTTAATTAGTTATACATGACAGTAGAATACATTTATGCACTTTGATATATCATACAGAGATGGAATGTACTTTCTTATTTTTCTGAGTGTACATGTTTCAGAATCATATTGGTCATATAGTCATATATACACATATAGTAATAAAGTCTGTTTCATTCTACTATCTTTCCTATCCCCACATCCCCTTCCATCCCCTCCCATCACTTCCCTCTACCTAATCTAAGGTAATGGTATTCTTCTCTAGTGCCCCCTGCCTTATTGTGAATTAGAATCCACATATTAGAGAAAACATTCAACGTTTAGTTTTGGGGGATTTGCTTATTTTGCTTAGCATGATTTTCTCCAACTCCAACCATTTACTGGCAAACGTCACAATTTCACTCTCTTTAAAGCTGAGTAATATTCCATTGAATATATATACCACATTTTCTTTATCCATTCATCTATTGAGGGACACCTAGGTTGGTTCCATAGTCTAGCTATTGTGAATTGAGCTGCTATACACATTGATATAGCTGTGTCACTACAGTATGCTGATTTTAAGTCCTTGGTATAAGTCAAGGAGTGGGATAGCTGGATCAAATTGTGGTTCCATTCCTAGTTCTCTGAGGATCTATATACTGCTTTCCATAATGGATGCACCAATTTGCAGCCCCACCAGCAATGTGTGAGTGTGTCTTTTCACCACATCCTCGCCAACATTCATTGTTGCCTGTATTCTTGATGACTGCCGTTCTGACAGGAGTGAGATGAAATCTTAGAGTAATTTTGATTTGCATTTCACTAATTGCTAGAGATGTTGACCACTTTTTTATATATGTATTGGTCAATCATGTTTCTTCTGTGAAGTGTCTGTTCAGTTCTTTAGATCATTTATTGATTGAGTTAATTTTTTTTTTGGTGTTAAGTTTTTTGAGTTCTTTATATATCATACAGATTAATGCTTTATTAGCGGTGCATATGGTAAAGATTTTCTCCCAATCTGTTGGCTCTCTCCTCACATTAGTAATTGTTTCCTTTGCTGAGAAGAAGCTTTTTAATTTGAATCCATCCCATTTAGTGATTCTTGATTTTACTTCTTGTACTTTAGGAGTCTTGTTAAGGAAGTCAGATCCTAGGCTGATGTGGTGAAGATTTGGGCCTATTTTTTCTTCTATTAGGTGCAGGGTCTGTGTTCTAGTGCCTAAGTCTTTGATCCACTTTGAGTTGACTTTTTGTGCAGGATGAGAGATAGATGTTTAATTTCATTTTGCTACATATGAATTTCTAGTTTTTTTCAGCACTATTTGTTGAATAGGCTTTCTTTTCTCCAGTGAATGTTTTTGGCACTCCTGCCTAACATGAGATAACCATATTATGTGGGTTTGTCTCTGTGTCCTCTATTCTGTACCATTGGTCTAGAAGTCTATTTTGATGCCAATACCATGCTGTTTTTGTTACTATAGATCTGTAGTATAGTTTAAGGTCTGGTATTGTGATGTCTCCTGCTTCACTTTTCTTGCTAAGGATTGATTTAGCTACTCTGGTCTCTGATTTTTCCAAATAATTTTCATGATTGCTTTTTATACTTCTAAGAAGAATGTCATTGGGATTTTAATAGAAACTGGATCAAATCTGTATAATGCTTTTTGTAGTACGTCCATTTTGACAATATTAATTCTGCCTATCTATGACCATGGAAGATCTTTCCATCTTCTGAGATTTTCTTCAATTTCTTTCTTTAGGCTGCCACAGTTTTAATTGTAGAGGTCTTTCATCTCTTTTGTTAGATTGATTCTCAGGTATTTTATTTTTTTGAGACTATTGTGAATAGGAGTAGTTTTCCTAATTTCTCTTTCAGTGGATTTATTACTGATGTATAGGATGAACTTGATTTATGGGTATTAATTTTATATCCTGCTACTTTGCTGAATTTATTTATTAGTTCTAGAAGTTTTCTGATGGAATTTTTTTGATCTTCTAGATATAGAATCATATTATCAGCATATAGTGATACTTTGAGTTCTTCTTTACCTATTTGTATTCCTTTAATTTCTTTCTTTTGTCTAATTTTTCTGGCTAGAGTTTCAAGGATGATGCAGAATAAAAGTGGTGAAAGAGGAAGGACATCTTTGTCTTATTTTCAAGAGGAATGCTTTCAATTTTTCTCCATTTAAAATGAAGCTGGCCTTGGGTTTAGCATATGTAGCTTTTATAATGTTGAGATATGTTCCCGCTATCCCTAGTTTTTCTAGTGTTTTGAACCTGAAGACATGCTGTATTTTGTCAAATGCTTTTTCTGCACCTATTGAGAAGATCATATGATTCTTTTTTAAGTCTATTAATATGATGAATTATGTTTATTGATTTTTATATGTTAAAACAATCCTGCATCCCTGGGATGAATCCCACTTGATCGTGGTGCACTACCTTTTTAATATGTTTTTGTGGGAGATTTGCCAGAATTTTATTGAGAATTTTTGCATCTATGTTCATCAGGGATATTGGTCTGAAGTGTTCTTTCCTTGATGTGTCTTTGTCTGGTTTTGGTATCGGGGTGATATTAGTCTCATAGAATGAATTTGGAAGGGCTCCTTCCTTTTCTATTTCATGGGGTACTTTGAGGATTGTTGATGTCAATTCTTCTTTGAAAATCTTGTAGAACTTGGCTGAGAATCCATCTGGTCCTGGGCTTTTCTTGATTGGTAGGTTTTTGATGGCATTTTCGATTTCATTACTTGAAATTGATCTGTTTCAACCATGTATGACCTCCTCATTCAGTCTGGGTAAGTCATATGTCTCTAGAGATTTGTCAGTGTCTTTGATATTTTCTATTTTATTAGAGTATAAATTTTCAAAATAGTTCTAATTTCTAATTATATTTTGTATTTCAGATGTGTCCATTGTGATATTTTCTTCTTCATCTTGTGTTTTAGTAATTTGAGTTTTCTCTCTTTTTCTCTTTGTTAGCATGGTCAGGTGTTTATCTATTTTATTTTATTTTTTTAAAAGAACCAACTTTTTGTTCTGACAATTTTTTCAATTGTTTCATTTGTTTCAATTTCTTTAATTTCAGCTCTGATTATAATTATTTCCTGTCTTCTACTCCTTTTGGTGTTGATTTGTTTTTCTTTTTCTAGGGCTTTGAGATGTAGTCTTAGGTCATTGATTTGTTGACTTTTTATTCTTTTAATGAATACACTCAATGCAATAAACTTTCTTCTTAGTATTGCCTTCCTAGTGTCTCAGAGATTTTGTATGTTGTATCAGTGTTCTCATTTACCTGTAAGAATTTTTTTTATTTCATCCTTGAATTCTTCTACTATCCATTCATCAATCAATTGTGTATTATTTGGTCTCCATTTGTTACAGTAGCTTCTATTTTTTATTTTATTGTTGATTTATAATTTCAGTTCATTGTGGTCTGATAGAATGCAGGGTATTATCTCTCTCTCTCTCTCTCTCTCTCTCTCTCTCTCTCTCGTATTTACTAAGAGTTTCTTTGTGGCATACGATATGGTCTGTTTTAGAGAATGAGCCATGTGCTGCTGAGAAGAAAGTATATTTGCTCATTGATGGATGAAATATTTTATATATGTCTGTAAAGTCTAAATTATTGATTGTATTATTTAGTTCTATATTTTCCTTATTTAGTTTTTGTTTGGAAGATCTGTCCAGTAGTGAGAGAGGTGTGTTAAAGTCACCCAGTATTATTGTATTGTGGTCTATTTGACTCTTTAAATTGAGAAGGGTTTGTTTGGTGTACACAGATGCTCCATTGTTTGGGGCATAAATATTTTAATTGTTATATCCTGCTTATATATACTCCCCTTAAGAAGTATGAAATGTTCTTCTTTGTCTCTCCTGATTAACTTTTGTTTGAAGTCTAATTTATCTAAAACAAGAATGGAAACCCCTGCTTGTTTACGCAATCCATATGAGTGATATATTGTTTTCCCATCCTTTCACCTTCAGTCTGTGGATGCCTTTTCCCAAGAGGTGAGTATCTTGAAGACAGCATACTGCTGGGTCTTGCTTTTTAATCCAACCTGCCAGTCTATGTCTTTTGAATGATGAGTTTAGGCCATTAACATTCAAAGTTATTATTGAGATATAATTTGTATTCCCTGTCATTTTGATTGAGTTATGGTTTTTCATTTGTTTTAGTTTCTCATTTGGTTGAATGTCCCTTTAGTGTAGATCCTCCCTTTGCTGGTTTTCACTTCATCCTCCTGGAATATGTTGTTGAGAATGCTCTGTAGTGTAGGCTTTCTAGTTGTGAATTCTTTTAATTTTTGCTTATCATGGAATGTTTTAATTTCTTCTTCAAATATGAAACAATTTTGATGGATAAAAAATTTTTGGTTGGCATCCATTGTCTTTCAGAACTTGAAATATATTATTCTAGGACCTCCTAGATTTAAGGGTCTGGGTTGAGAAATCAGTTGAGATCCAAATTGGCTTCACCCTATGCATAAGTTGATTTTTTTTTCTCTCACAGCCTTTAAGATTTTATCTTTATTCTCTGTGATAGTAATTTTAACTATAATGTGTCTTGGTGTGGGTCTGCTGTAATTGTGTACTTTTGGGGTCCTGTAAGCCTCTTATATTTGATTTTCTATTCCATCCTTTAGGTTTTGGAAATTTACTGCTATTATATCATTGAAAAGATTGTGCATTCCTTTGGTTTGTGTCTCTGCTCCTTTATGTATTCTGATAACTCTTAAATTTGGTCTTTTCATGTTATCCCATAATTGTTGGATATTCTGTTCATGGTTTCTTATCATCTTCTCCACATGTTCAATTCTACTTTCAAGAGTATATATTTTGTCTTCATTATCTGAGATTCTGTCTTCCAAGTGGTCTAGTCTGTTAGTTATGCTTTCTATTGAATTTATAATTTGGTTTGCTTATTCCTTCATTTTGAGGATTTCTGCATGTTTTATTTTCATGATCTCTAACTCTTTATTAATGTGATCTTTCACTTCCTGTATTTTTTCTTTGATTTCACACCTTATACTATCCTTTACTTCACATATCAACTTAACCATATACATTCTGAACTCCTTCTTTTCTACTGTGTTATCAGTGGCTTCTGTTGTTGAAGCATCTTGATTTTGGGGGGTGCTTTATTCCCTTATTTTTTCATATTGTTAGTATGTTTTCCCATCTAGAAGTATGGATCTCAGGCAGCATTAATTCTACCCTGTAGACCTATAGTGTCCCTGAAGGTTTTCAGTGCTTTGCCTTTAATGGTCAGACCAATATCAACAGCATCCAGTGTACACATTATATAGCCTTAAACCTAATAGCTCCCACTAAGGCATCTACTGCTTTCTCCAATTAAATCAAAGTGATTAGTTCAATAACTACTAGTTCTATAATACAAACACAATATTTGTTAAAATGATTTACAATTTCAAATGGTGGGTGAGAGAACAGAGGTAGTATAGTATGAAATGTTCTTCACGGAGGAAGATAGAAGCTAGAAGTAAAAATTCATAGGAAGAATGGAAAAGGAGCTGACTGAGATTGGCTATTGGTTGGAGAAAAGTTGGAAAGAAAATAGACAAGAGAGAGGAAGAATATGAACCAAGAGAAAAAATTAAGATGTAAGAATACAACAAAAATGCAAAATACCATTCATATATCGTTGTCCTCCACACAATGATGCATAAAAAGCATCCTGTTCCAAATATGGTAGAAAGATTAGTAAATAAAATAGTAAAATAAAAATAAAATAAATCTTGCTGGAAAGTCAAACTGTCAGTGTTCAACAGTTTCTCAGCCCTGTCTGTGATATCTCTCAGGATCACCACACCCAGATCAGACCTTGCAAATCCAGTCTCTATCCCACCAATCTGGACTTTGGATACGTCAGGCTTGACCACACAGTAGTCCCAAGATCTCAGTGCTGCTCCTACTTGCTGAGAGACCACCAGGGATACACTCATGCAAAGGAGCAACCCCGAGAAGCAGCAGCGAGACAAGGGTCACCAGCCCTCTCAGCAGGAAGACCCCAGGCTCCTCCAAACCTGCAGGCAACCCCACATTGGACCTGCAGGTAGCATCAGAATTCGCTGGAGCCATTTCTTGAGAAAGGAATTGTACAAGTGAGACCTAGAAATTGTCAGGTCTAGAGAAACAGTGGTTTCATGATAATTGGCCAGGAGGTCCTGGGAAGAGTGCTGCTTGAGTTTGAGCTTAGTTGGAATCGCTGTAATTATCACTCTCTTTTAGAAATCATCACATGGATTATTTGGGGTTAATATAAGCATGAATTCTCCAAGGCAATGGGTTTGTGACATCTTCTCCACAAGGTGAGATTTAGCGCCCTGTAGATAGTGTCAGGGGTACTCAAGAAATGTTAGTCCTTCTTGGAAATTCAGCTTTGGTCATTTTACTGTAAGTGATGTGTGGGTCTGACCAAAAAGATTCCTGTTATTATTTAATACAGTTCTTAACAACACTATGTAGTTCTTTCGAAGTCTAAAACTAAGTGTGACTTTTTTTTGAGTTGTTGAAGTTATAGCATCCGAGTTAGCAACAAACTGGTTTTCAGTTAGAGCCCCAACTTTCCTGTTGCCCTGGAGGAGATTCTGACTACTCACCAGCTACTGAAGCTTCCACACCTTCAAGGCTGACTTTTCTCTCTTCCCCTTCTCTTCCTCTTCCTTTCTCTGACTTTCTGCCACCTGTTTCTCTCCCACATCGCATACTTTTCAATCTCAGCCGGGGCATTATTATATGATCCATAATTCCAAGTTGATGATGGATTGACCTGATCTATTAATGTCATTAAAACTTGTGAGTTTCCTTCTCTTCTTTTGATATAATTGGTAGAGCTGGCAAGAATTCTCATCTGGATATAAATGGTGGTGTCTGCTAGGTCTGTTCTTCATTAAGTTGACCCACAGAACATTCTGGAAACCACTGCCAACCCTCTATTTGGTTATACAACTCCCTGTTTTCTGAGTTTTTGTGTTTTCTCTGCTTGCACACTTGAAGCTAATTGGGTTTATTCTTTCTTACTCACACAAATGAAAACAAATGCCCATTTGCAGATTAGAAGCAACTGTACACTGAGCAGAGAAATATAGTATCATACAAATGAGCACTTCTGAAACTCAATAGAAAGTGTAGCCTACTATGTATGATAGGATAATTATGTGTAAGTTTCATATTCATATATTAACCCCACTAATCTGGGGTTAGAGTACCTGTGAGAAATTGTTGATTTTTGTAAGATGATGTTGATTCTAGTTACATTATTAAACTGTATTGATTTTTTTCCTTCTCTAATTGTTCTTTTTTTTTTTTTAAATTGATCTTATTTCTTTAAGTACATGACAGTGGAATGTATTGCAATTCTTATTACACATATAGAGTACAATTTTTCATATCTCTGTATATATATATAAAGTATGTTGACACCAAATTTGAGTCTTCATACATGTACTTTGGATAATGATGTCCATCACCTTCTACTGCCCTTGCTAATCCATTGCCCCCTCCCTTTCCCTCCCACCCCTATTTTACTAATAGAATGATTCTATGCTCTAGCTAGATGACTATATTGCATAACAATAATAACAAAAATATGATTTCCTTCCTTAGATCATTGGCCATGACCTCAGTACAATGTTGAATCATACCAATGACAGTGGTTCCTTTAAATTTTACAACACTGAGCTTAACATTGGCTGTACATTTTTGAGAGACAACTTTTTAAGTTAACAAAGATTTCACTAGAGAGTTGTCTTTAAAAAAAAAAAACTGGAAGAAGGGTTGAATTTTATCAATATATTTTTTCAGAATCTGTTGAACTAATAACATGATTGTTATCCCTTGCTCCCTCTCTCAAATGTAATATAATTTCATGTGGTATAGTGCATCACTCTGAGAACATTTTTTGACATGGAGCATGCTCACATCCTGAGACAAATCTATGGGCATCATAGTTTTTGTAGTTGTATGCTGTTAGGTTTTATTTATTTATTTATTTTTTGCTTTCTTTTACTCTGTTGCACTCAATTTCTTAGCAGCTTTCTGTTGGTCAGCTAGCTTTTGTCCAGTGCAACATCATAAGGCTGTTGGTAGAAGTTGGGCCTCCTTGGCCTTTCTGTACCCTAGAGGAATTGTGGAGCTAAGTTTTGTTCAAATGCCTCCTCAAAACAATTTGCTCCTGTCTCTATCTTATAATAATAATGTTGGTTATCAGAAAATTATATTTACTACTTTTTACTGAGTCAATTTTGACAATTTAAATTTTCCTGAGAGACCTTTTTCTCTTTCATATTTTCAGGTATTGGGAAAAGGTTGTACACATTCTTCTCCTATCACTTTAAGAGTTTCCTCTTCATTGTCATGTAAAAATGACTTCCAAGAGTGTTCCTTCAAATGTTTAATGTTTTGGTTCATCTTTTCCTTTTGTGTCTTTAAATATTTTTTCCAGGTTATCTCTTATTAATCAGCTGTATTTTTCAATAATTTTTGCTTTAAATTGTGTCAAAACCTTTCTCCTGTTTATTAAGGTTTTAGAAAACCAGTTACTTTTTTCCATTTTTTTTTCTTGTTTCCTAATAAAGAACTGCTATGGTTGAATTGAGGAGTCTCCTCCCAAGCTCCTGGTGTTAATGCAGGAATGTTCAGAGGTGAAGCGATTGGCTTGTGAGACTGAAACCTAATCAGTCCATCCTCATTGGAATGGAGTGACTAGGTGGTAACTGCAAACAGGTGGGCCATCGCTGGAGGAGGTGGGCCCCTGGTGCCCTGGGACGGTGCATTTCCCAGTGGCCCTTTGCCCTTTTCTTTCTCACTCTGCTGTCTGATTCTGCCATGAGTGGAGAAGCTTTCCTCTGCCATGCCCTTCCTCTGTGATGCAGAGAAATGGAGTTGGCCATCTGTGGACTGAACCTCTGAATCCATGAGTCCCAAATAAACATTTCCTCTTCTAAGTTGTTCTTATCAACTACTTGTGATAAAAAGTAGTTGTGATGCAAAAGCTAACTAAATCAAAGACTTGCAAAAGCTAACTAAAGCAAAAACTTACATATATTTCCTCTCATTAACGCTTTGGTTAAGTCTCTCAGTTTATATGAGAACTATTATGAATATTTCTGTGAAAATTTGAATTTTTGACATGTTATTTAACACAGTAATTAATTTAGACCATGTTTTTGTCATCCGTGTATATGGATTTTCTTTTGGATACCATTTTGTTGCTCTTGTCTACTTCGAATGCGTTTGGTTCAGCAAATGTAGCCTCTTTGATTTTTGCTTTTTAGAATTTGGTAAAATTTCTTTTGTGGCTTAACACATGATTGGCGCTGTCAATGTTTCATGTATGTCTGAAGAAAAAGTGGTGTTCTTTTAGGGACAAATTTTTATCTATATTTGGGTATACATCAAGCTTTTTAAATTTTATTTTTTCCAGTATCATCTTTTTTTCTCAAGTTTTACTAAGGTTTGTTTAAATGCCTTTGGGTGCCAATTTCTCTAATATTACCCACACATTTTTCTTTATATGTTATGCCATATTTTTCTCTATGAATTGGACTTTTTTATGTGATCAACATGAAATATTTTCACTTCCTCTGTGCTTATATTTCCAATATTGAATTATGTTAGTAGTTAATGTTAGAAATTATAAAACTACTTTCTTAGTTCTTTTATTTACATTTGAACTGCAAATAGATTTCCATCTTTATTTCAGTTTATCTTAGTGTTTCATTATAGGTGTGTCTCTTTTTAACAACAACAAAAATCTCATCTTGTTTGTTATTCAATCTGAGTTTAGTTTTGAAACACAACATTTGTTTTTGCGGTAAAGCATACATATAACACAAACTATGCATTTTTTAACAATTTTAAGCATTTAAATCTATGATACAAATTATATTCCGAATATTATATAACCATCACCACTCTGTTTCCAAAATCTTTGTATCACTCAACAGAAACTATCACCATGAAGCAATAGCTCCTTATACTTTCCTCTCCCCAGCCTCTGGCAAGCTCTCATCTACTTACCGTCTCCACAGAGTTGCCAGTTACTCTACATATTTATTTGTAAGTGGGCTGGTATAATATTTATTCTCTTGTGTCTGACTTAATTCATTATCATAGTGTTCTCAAGGCTCTTGTATGCTGTTGTGTCTCAGAAGTTCCCTCCTCTTTTAATTGAGTAATAATTCATTGTATGGATCTAACACATCATTTAGCCATTCATTAGTTGGACAGTTGAGTTGTTTTTCCCTTTGCGTTTTTCTGAATAGTTCTGCAATGAATGCTGACATATATGTTTTTTGAGTCCTTGTTTTTATTTATTTTAGGATTCTCTCATTAGTTCTTCCTGGGATTGGCCTTGCTGGCTCATATGATAATTCCATTTAACATTTCAGAAACTGAATAACTGTTTTCCATAATGACTGTACTATTTGACAACCCCACCATGAATGTACAAGGTTCTTGATTTCTCTAAGTGCCTGGTATTTTCTGGTTACAGCCATCTCAGTAGGTATGAAGTGGTATCTCATTGTTATTTTGATTTGCATTTCTGTGAAGATTAGTGATGCTGAGTTTCTTTCTTTTATGTACTTCCAGGCCACTAAATATCTTCTTTGGAGAAATATCTACTCAGATCCCTCACCCATTTTAAAAATAGATTGTTTTTCTTGTTGTTCTCTTGTTGTTGAGTTATAAGCATTCTTTATATATTTGCATATTAATATCTTATATTTGATTTTCAAATATCTTCTTCCATTCTACATTTTTTTTTTTTTTACTTTCTTCATAAGGTCCATGGATGCAAAAAAAATTTTCAATTTTAAAGGTGGCTGATTGAATCTCTGCTCATGTTTAATTTCTGCTCATGCTTTTGGGGTCATAGCTAAGTCTGTTGCCAAATTCATAGTCAAGAAGATTGACCTTATGTATGCTCCTAAAAGTTTTTTTTGTTTGTTTGTTTTGGGTTCTGTTTAGCTCTTATTATTAGGTTATTAATTTCAAGTTAACCTTTATATATGGTATGATGTAAGATTCAATTTTGTTCTTTTGAGTGTGTACACTTGTCAAATATCAAGTGATCATAGACGTATGGTTTTATTTCTGACTTGTGTGTTTCATTGGCTTATATTCCTGTTTTGATTATTGCAGTAATGTTGTAAGTTCAAATTTTGGAAGTGTGAGTTCTTCCAACTTTGTTCTTTCTCAAGATTGTTTTGCTATTTGGAGCTCCTTGCAATGCCATAAAAATTTCAAGATTGACTTTTCCATTTCTGCAAAAAAAGAATATAGGAATTTTGGGAAGTGTTTTACTGAATCTTTAGGTTGCTTTGTATACTATCAACTTTTGAGCAGTTCTTACATGTAAATATGAACATCTTTCCACTTACTGAGCACTATTCACAATATCAAAGATGTAGAATCAACCTAAATGCCATTTAAGGGAAGAGTAGATAAAAAAAATGTGGAGTACATACACAATGGAATACTCTTGAGCCATAAAAGGAAATCCTGGTGTTTGCATTAATGGGAATGAGCTTGAAGGACATTAGGCTAAGTGAAACAAGCAAGGTACAGAAAGGCAAATATTGCATTATCTCACTCAAATCTAAAAATATATCTTGTAGAAGTAGAGAGTAAGTTAGTAGGGAGAAGAATGGGAAGGAAGTGGGGAGGGGAGATGAAGAAAGGTTGTGTATAGATAGGAAGCAGAGATCCTGGTTATCTATCACACAGCAGGGTGACGGTAGCTAAACTGATGTATCACATATTCAGGTTTTCTTCGCATTTTTTTTCAGCAATGTTTTGTTGTTTTCACTATTACAAATCTTTCACATCTTTCATTAAATTTATTCCCAGATATTTTGTTCTTTTAGATGCTATTGTAAATAAAATTGCTTCTTTATTTCCTTTTCAGATTTTCACTATAGGTATATAGAAATACAACTGATTTTTCAATCTGAGTTTCTCTTTGTTTCAATTCACATTTATGTTGATTTAAATTATGTTTGGGCTTTTGTCCTTTCATTTTTCATTGGTATACTTTGTGATTTCTTCCCCGCCCTTTCTTTCTTTTTGTGTAATTAATTCTAGTGGTTTTGAAGAATGGATTCAAAAAATCTTTGAAAGAATATCTGTTCTTTTAATGGTTTCTCTTAAATTAACAGGTATACTAAATATTTACTATATATATATATATATATATATATATATAAAATTAATTTCCAGAATTAATTAGAAACTATATCTTTGCTTGGAAAAAAGCAAGAATCATGTCCTGTTTTGATTTCCTTTCCTTTTCCTCCACCCACCTGATATAATGTAGGGTTTTAGTTATATTATTATTATTGGTTATTTTAATTTTTCTCTCTTAGACTTAGTGATAAGTTTTAACGATCACTTTTTCTCATAATCATTTCCCTATCTACTATTCATTCCTAGATTTACTTTGTTTTCTGTTTTGCCAGAGTGCATCCTATGGTAATATTCTAGACTAATCTGTGAATAGTAAACCTAGTTATCTTCCTTAATTCTACATGTCCTTTAACTTTGCTCTCATTCTTAAATAATGAATAGTTTGAATAAAAAGTATTGATCCAAATTATTTCCTCAGTTCCTTGGAGAAATTATTTTATTGCATTTCTGCACTTAATGCTGTCAACAGTTTTACATCAATTTACTTATATTTCCTTTGTAAATAATCCTTTTTTTCTTTCTAGAAATTTTGAGCATGCTCTTTTTCTTTGGTGTTCATCATGATACATAAGCATAGATTTTCCTGTGGTATGATTTGGATTCTGTTTGAGGTTTCACATTTTTTTAAAATTCTAAGACATTTCTCCTGTTATTGATTTGTGTGTGTTTCTCATTTGTTTTCTGTTTTGAGAGTTGTTATTAAACAGTTACTAGAATATTTGTATATCACTTCTACTTCTCTTTCCTGTCCCTTTCTCTCCTCTCTCTCTTTCTCTCTTTTTCTTCCTTTACTTTCTATCTTTATGTGGTGTTTTCCTGAAGGTCAGATCAACCTTTCATCTCACTTAAAAAAAAATCTTATCGTGACTTATTTGCAACATATTAAAGGATACACATTTTGTACATAAATTATTTATGTACAAAATAATGAAGTTTTAAAAAAATAAAAGAGTGCCAAAATATCTGAAGTCTCTTGTGCTCCCTTCCTCAATTAGCAACCTTCTTTTTTACCAGAAAGAATCAGAATTTTTCATTTGGTGTTTTACCATTATAATAGTCCTTTCATGTATGGCATTGCTTCTCATTTTTGGAGGGTGGGGGTGGGTACTGGGTATTGAACTCAGGGGCATTCAACCACTGAGCTACATCCCCAGCCCTATTTTGTATTTTACTTAGAGACAGATTCTCACTGAGTTAGTTAGTGCCTCAATTTTGCTGAGGATGGCTTTGACCTCAAGATCTTCCTGCCCTAGACTCCTTAGTGTCTGGGATAACAGGCATGTGCCACTATGCCGGCAACTTCTCATTTTTAATCATATATATATATAATTTCCAGAATTAATTAGAAACTATTGTGATGTATTCCTTTGTAATTTTGCTTTTTATAAAAACTCAGCATTACATTTATGACATTCATCTATTTATAGATAGTAGCTGCAGTTTATCCCTTCAAACTATTGTTTATTTATTTATTTTTTTATTGGTTGTTCAAAACATTACAAAGCTCTTGACATATCATATTTCATACATTAGATTCAAGTTGGTTATGAACTCCCATTTTTACCCCAAATACAGATGGCAGAATCACATCGGTTACACATTAAAGCGGTTGATTGGGCCTCCGTTTATTTATCCATTTTCCTCTTGGTAAACGTTTGGGCTGTTACAGGTGTTTGCCATCACAGGAAGGCTTGTGAACACCGAGGCTGGCCTCTTTCTTATTGAATTGCAGATTGCCTTCCATATCCTAGAGAGGAATACTTAGAGGGTGATATGCATTCCAAATTCTGTCTTCCCATGTGCTAATAGGTTATTTTTATACTCTTCAAATGGCTTCTTTTAATAAAGACAAGTTTTAAAATTAGCGTGTAGTCGAATATATTAATTACCGTCATTAAAGTTTGCCCTTGTTCTGTCTTATTAAGAAAGACTTTCTTAAGTGAGGTCATAAACCGTACTCCAGTGCTTTCTTCTATTTTCAAGAATTGATTTTTTTCATACTAAGTCTTGATTGCCTATGATTGATTATTGCTTATAGACTAGTTAAGAGAACTAATTTTATTTCAGTTTCCATAAATATAACCAAATATCTCAGTCTATTTGCAGCATCACGTAGCTATAAACAAGGTAATAGGATAAATGGCCATTGGGGCTGTTGAGGCAGGAAGATTGATCTCCCATAGGCAGCCAGGATAAGGGCCTTGGAGAAGAACAGGAGGGGAGAGGACATCATGCCAACCTGAAAGGAGACACTGAGTCTGAAAGGCATCCTGTGACTTGCTGCTCCCTTTCACCATTCATCATTAACCTGGTTAGTGGTGAGTTAGAAGATCTGCTTCTGTTTCTCTCAGTTTTACCATGGCAACCCTTCCTTAATTACCCTTATCCTTACCCCTACCAATGGCCAACCCCTACCGAAAATGCCTCCTCTTCCCAGACATGTCAAACCACAAGATTGGACCAGTCCTCTTAATTATGTAAATAAGGGATTGAAATTATGCACTTCTCTTTGGTTTATGAAGCTGAAGAGCTTGATTGGTCCACCCTGGCATCTCTCCCCCAACCTGTGCTGGCCATCAGCTAGGCCTTTCAAAACCACTTCCCTCCCTCCCCTGTTGGTATCATCTCTTGGAGCCCCTCCCTTTTGGGAGATCTGCCTTTTTTCTTCCTATTATTCTAATAAATAGTATTGCTTTGTTCTCACCCTTATGTCTGTGGATTTCATTCCTTGAATTTGCAAGACAAAGAACCTGATTGCTTAGATCTGTGTTATACTACTATGTACATTATGACCCTGAGTGATTTAGATTTGATTGGCATCTACCAAACTTTGAAAAAATTGTGCCATGTACAGTTTAACTCTCATCAAAAAAGGAAGATCCAGGCCAGTCAGTTTGTAGATGCTTCTGTTGTCTTAGCCCAGAATGTGACAGATAGAAAGCAGCACAGGATCTTCCAGGTCAGAATGTCACTGCTGGGCAGCAGAACAAGATGTTAGTCCCTTCACACAACTATGCCAGAGAACCTGGGGCAGTGAGACTTTTTGGCTATTACTCACTTGCAGAATTCTCTGCACTCCATTGAGTAACCTGTACTTAGGCAATAGCTTATTTCTTTGTATTCTTAAGTTATAATCATTAGCTTAATATTTTGTAGGATCTTTATGTTGTAGGGTGTCACTTGAATGCTGTGTGCTTGCTATTTTATAATAGGTCTCTGATGGAGAGTATAGGAAACCCATCTGTTTGGGCCCAAAAGAAGAGAAAGAAAGATACAATTGGCTGCCATCTCTGTCAATCATCTTAGGTATAGGAGGAGGGGCAGTGGCTAAGTAGAGTTCATAAGGTTTGAGTGTGAATTAATTTATTTTCCTGTCTTAGCTGAAGACCACGAAGTTATTATGAGTAAAAAGTGACTTATGGTATTCTGGATAGACAAACAAAGGGATTTTGTCAAAAAACAAAAACAGAAATGAAACACCTCCTCTAAATGTTTTAAGAATTACTTCAGAGCTAACAGTGGAAGTGAGCCATAAAAGAGCAACTTAATTGTTCTTAAAAACCTTTAAAGCAGTTTTTCAGAACATAGGCATAGAACCCTTAGACCTGACCTAAAATGACCTTGAGAACCAAATGTCTCTGTGACAAGAGGAACCTGAGATAGGAGAAGAGGACCTCAGAGACCTAGATTAGAAGTAAGGTCAGACCAGGGTTCCACCTGGATGGCATTTGGGGCTCAGACTATTCCACCAAAATTTCTTGTTACAACCAATCACCTCTTTATTTCTTTTTTTAAAACTTTTTTTAGCTTGTTCTAATTATTTATACATGGTAGTAGAATGCATTGCATTTCAATGTACACAAATGGAGCACAACTATTCATTTCTCTGGGTGAACACAATGTAGAGTTGCACCACAAGTGCAGTCATACATGTACCTAGGGTAATGATGTTCATCTCACTCTACCATCTTTCCTACCCTCATGTGCTCTCCCATCCCTCCCTCCCCTTTACCCAATTAAAATTTCTCCATCCCCCCAGCCCCTCTCCCCCGTTATGAGGTCAGCATCCACTTACCAGAGAGAATACTCAGCCTTTAGTTTTTTGGGATTGGCTTACTTTGCTTAGCATGATATTCCCAAGCTCCATCCATTTACCTACAAATACCATAGTTTATTCTCTTTTAATGCTGAGTAATATTTCATTGTGTATATATATCACAGTTTCTTTATCCATTCATGTATTGAAGGCCATCTAGGTTGGTTTCACAGTTTAGCTCTTGTGAATTGAGGTGCTATAAAGATTGATGTGGCTGTGTTACTGTAGTATGCTGTTTTTAAGTTTTTAGGGTGTAGACTGAGGGATAGCTGGGTCAAATGGTGGTTCCATTTCAAGTTTTCTAAGGAATCTCCATACAGCTTTCCAGATTGATTGCATCAATTTGCAGTCCCACCAGCAATGTACGTGCATGCCCTTTTCCCCCACATCCTCGCCAACACTTCCCGTTGTTTGTATTCTTGATAACTGCAATTCTGACTAGAGTGATATGAAATATTAGAGTAGTTTTGATTTGCATTTCTCTAATTACTAGAGATGCTGAACATTTTTTTATTCTAAGAAATGTCTGTTAGTGCTCTGATGTGCATGTGGCAAAATTTTTTCCCAAACTGTAGGCTCTCTCCTCACCTCATTGTTTATTTCTTTTGCCAAAAAAGATTTTTAGTTTGAATCCATCCCATTTATTGATTCTTGATTTTATTTCTTGCACTTTAGGAGTCTTGTTAAGGAAGTCAGGGCCTAATCTGACACGATAAAGATTAGGGCCTACTTTTTCTTCTATTAGATGCAAGGACTCTGGTTTAATTCCTAGGTCCTTGATCCACTTTGAGTTGAGTTTTGTGCATGGTGAGAGATAGAGGTTTAGTCTCATTTTGCTGCACATGGATTTCCAGTTTTCCCAGCACCATTTGTTGAATAGGCTATCTTTTCTCCAGTGAATGTTTTTGGTGCCTTTGTCTAGTATGAGATAGCTGTATTTATGTGGGCTTGTCTCTGTATCTATTATTCTGTATCATTGGTCCCACAAGTCTATTTTGGTGCCAATACCATGCTGTTTTGTTACTATAGCTTTGTGTTATGTTTTAAAGTCTGATATTGTGATGCCTCCTGCTTCACTTTTTGCTAAGGGTTGCTTTGGCTATTCTAGGTCTCTTATTTTTTCCAAATAATTTTCATGATTGCTTTTTCTATTTCTATAAGGAATGATGCTGGGATTTTAATTGAAATCATGTTAAATCTGTGTAGTTCTTTGGGTAGTATGACCATCTTGACAATATTGATTCTGCCTATCCAAGACCATGGGAGAACTTTCCATCTTCTAAGGTCTTCTTCAATTTCTTTCTTTAGTGTTTTGTAGTTTTCATTGTAGAGGTCTTTCATCTCTCTTGTTAGATTGATTCCCAAGTTTTTTATTTTATTTTTTGAGGCTAATGAGAATGGGGTTGTGTTCCTAAGTTCCTTTCAGAGGATTCATCACTGATATATAGAAATGCATTTGATTTATGGGTATTAATTTTATATCCTGCTACTTCGCTGAATTCATTTATTAATTCTAGAAATTTTCTGATGGAATTTTTGGATCCTCCAAGTATATAATCATGTCATCAGCAAATAATGATAGTTTGAGTTCTTCTTTTCCTATTTATATCTCTTTAATTTTTTTCATCGGTCTAAATTGCTCTGGCTAGAATTTTAAGGACTGTGTTGAATGGAAGTGGTGAAAGAGGGCATCCCTGTCTTGTTCCCATTTTTAGAGGGAATGCTTCCAATTTTTCTCCATTTAGAATGATGTTGGCCTTGGGTTTAACATACATAGCTTTTACAGTGTTGAGGTATATTCTTACTATCCCTAGTTTTTCTAGTGCTTTGAACATAAAGGGTGCTGTATTTTGTCAAATACTTTCTCTACATCAATTGATATATCACATGATTCTTATATTTAAGTCTACTGATGTGATGGGTTACACTTATTGATTTCTGTATGTTGAACCAAACTTGCATCCCTGGAATGAACACCACTTGATTGTGGTGCACTATTTTTTAAAAAACATGTTTTTGTATGCAATTTGCCAGAATTTGATTGAGAATTTTTCCCTCTAAGTTCATCAGGATAATTGGTCTGAAATTTTCTTTCCTTGGTGTGTCTCTGCCTGGTTTTGATATCAGGGTGATACTAGCTTTGTAGAACGAGTTTGGAAGGGTTCCCTCATCTCCTAGTTCATGGAATAATTTGAGGAGTATTGGTATTAGTTCTTCTTTGTAGGTCTTGTAGAACTTGGTGGAGAATCCATTTGGTCCTGGGCTTTTCTGGGCTGGTAGGCTTTTGATGGCATCTTCTATTTCTTTGTTTGAAATTTGATCTATTTGAGTTGTATATGTCCTCCTGGTTCAGTTTGGGTAGGTTTCATGCCTCTAGAAATTTGTTGGTGTTTTTGAGGTTTTCATTTTACTAAAGTATAATTTTTAAAATAGTTTCTAATTATCTTCTGTATTTCAATAGTGTCCATCATGATATTTCCTTTTTCATCATGAATTTTAGTGATTTGAGTTTTCTCTTTCCTTCTTTTCATTAGGGTGGCTTGGCTGAAGGTTTGTCAATTTTACTTATTTTAAAGAACAAACTTTTTGTTTTGCCAATTTTTTGAATTGTTTCTTTTATTTCAATTTCATTGATTTGGGCCCTAATTTTAGTTATTTCCTGTCTTCTGCTTCTTTTTGGTGTTGGTTTGTTCCACTTTTTCTAGGGCTTTGAGATGTAATGTCAGGTCATGTATTTGTTGACTGTTTCTTCTTTTAATAAATGAGCTTAATAAAATGAACTTTCCTCTTACTACTGCCTTCATTAGTGTCCCAGAGATTTTGATATGTTGTATCATCGGAGTTCTCATTTACCTCTAAGAATTTTTGTTTTAATCTCCTCCCTGATGTCTTCTGTTATGCATGTGTCATTCAATAACATATTATTTAGTCTCCAGGTGTTGGAGTAGCTTCTATTTTTTATTTTATCATTGATTTCTAATTTCATTCCATTATGGTCAGATAGAATGCAGGGTAGTATCTATTGTTTTTTGTATTTGCTAAGACTTGCTTTGTGCAATAATATATGGTCTATTTTGGAGAATGATCCATGTGCTGCTGAGAAAAAAGTATATTTGCTTGTTGATGGATGGAATATTCTATATATGTCTATTAAGTCTAAATTATTGATTATTTTATTGAGTTCTGTAGTTTCTTTGTTTAGTTTTTGTTTGGAAGATCTATGTAGTGGTGAGAGAGGTATGTTAAAGTCACCCACTATTATTGTGCTATGATCTATTTGATTCTTGAAGTTGAGAAGGATTTGTTTGACATTCACCCTCTACTTCTGTTTCCCTGAGATTGCATGAATTCATTTACTATGGCATGGAGGCTGAATGGGGAGATAGATTTGAGCTTTTTTCCTGTTTCTTTGCTGGACACACTTTAACAAAGCTCTTTGTCTCTGCAAAAACCTGAAGCCATGGTATCAGCTTCTCTATGCTTTGCCCATGCTAGGTGTCAAGAGGGCCTCTCAGCCTATGTTCATTACAGCACTGTGCACATTACCCCAATCATTTCTTTTTGCATTTTTCTTTCTACTGCACTATGCAGTCTTATACTTGGACATATGCCCTTCGCCTGTGTATCTTCTCTCCCTCTCTCTTTTTTTCTTTCCTTTTTTATTTTTTAAAATCTGTTCTTAATTAGTCATACATGACAGCAGAATGCATTTTGACAGATTGTACACAAATGGAGCACCACTTCTCATTCCTCCTGCTGTACAGGGTTCAGAGTCACACTGGCCGTGTAATTATACATGTGTATAGGGTAATAATCCTATCTGTTGAACTGAATTGACATAAATGTAAGATCTGATAACTAGAGAAGAATAATAGAAACCCTCAAATAAACTTTTGGGTTCCAATGCTACTTGAGTCATTTATTGCCTTGATACTTTGGAACAGTTAATATCTGCATCTTACTTTACTGTTCTATGATATGAGAATCATAACTAGGGTTCTGTTGGGATTAGAAAGAATCACACCGTTCATTTGAAATGTCACACAGTTGAGCCTATATTTATATTTATTTGCGATGCTTATATTTATATTCCTTCTCTTTTTTCAAAAAATGTTTTTTCTCTTGTTTTCATTTTTAAAAGAGCGCTGTCAATGATGGTATCTTCTGTAAGCAAAGCATGAAACCACATGTGTTCTTTACTCCTTGGTCCTCTGCTGTGTCCTTGTATAGGGAAGACAAAGTGGATGAAGTGTTGGCATCTGGTTCCAGGGACCAGAGGCCACTTGAGAGCTTTTGAGAAATGTAGAATCTCAAACAGTTTGAATCAGAGAAGTGCATTTTAGGATTTTGTCCTAGGAGATTTAAATGCCCACTTAAGGGTGAGAAGAGCTGAGCCAGCACAAGGTGCTGAACCCAGATTTGCATAAGCCTAAGAAATTTATTCTAGGGTTGTGCTAATGAAAGGGGGCTGATGAGAACACACAGACTGATCCATTAAAGGAGGGTGGGCTTTAACTGCTCTGACTGATTCCACATCCCGTGGCTTATATCATTGGTGTGCCAGCTTAGAGCAGCTGGACTTCATGGTAGCCACCATCCCCAGAGAAACCATCCCAAATGTCCCCTCTGATATATAGCAGTGGCTTATTTCATTTTTCCTTCTAGGGTTCTTTCTTGTGCCCATGTCAACAGAATGTAAAGTCTTGTGACTCCCCAGGGATTCAGGGGACTGAAACTATACTCCCCTGCCTCCCTTTTTTTTAGTGTTTTATTAAAGAAAAAAAAAACTTCCAAAACAAAGACTTTAATATAATATATATTGATTTGTGGTGTTCCAAGTCTCATAGAAAACATATTATTACCTTTTGAAGGGAAAACCTTCAGTGACACTTTGAGTCAAGCATATTGGCCTAGTGAATCATATTTTGTTGTTTTCTTAAAAAATCTGTACATTTATTTGAGATTTGAGGTGCTCTCAGATCAATCTGATGTATGTTCTCTAAAACTAATCATTCACGAGCAACTCTGCAGTTTCCTTGGTGGCAGATGAATGTAGACTTACAGGGCCATCGAGATGAGGGCCTTTTGTCCTATCTTGTGTGATAACTGACAAAATCCCACTACAGAGAGTTGGGCAGATGCTTAGGAAGCACTTTTCAATAGGAAAAAAATGACTATTTTCCAGCTTATCTTTTATGTGTTGGTTCAGCAAACATTTCAAACACACTTGTAATAGAACCTGATCTCAAAGTAAAAAGATGAGAAAGAGAAAGCATGAGAATTTCTGCCTTCAAGACATCAAGAATTTAGGAAGTGGACAAATAGTGTTCAATTAATGGTCAATGAAAAATGGTACAAGTGATTGGACTTAAGTAGAATGAGAGGAGTAAGGTACATAGAGAGTGCAGTCTGTCCCAAGGAAAGCAAAGGAGATTGCCTGAGAGGGGATTTGAAGTCACTGAGCAAGTAACTAAACTTAACTGTGTATTTTCCAGAAAAAATTCCATGAAGACTAAGGTGAGCAGAAGCACATGCCCCTGGAGAAAAGAGAGATAGGAAACAGTATTCCATTAGGTAGCATCCTGTGGTAGAGGCTTATTTCAATTAAAATTAGTAATAAGCGATTTATTTTTCATTGAATTTGGTACTCCTAGGGACACACTCAAATACAACTATCCTAAAAGAGAAAAACTTTACAAAAGTATATTTATCTTTGCTACACACCCAATGTGATTTGATCTTTTCTTTCTTTCTTTCTTTCTTTCTTTCTTTCTTTCTTTCTTTCTTTCTTGTTTCTTTAATTCTATTCTGTTTCATTGATTAAAACGATGGTCATCCCTTATTAACTTGATGACCATTCACTAGGAAATTTTTAGCCACAGTTTGAAAGACAAACTGGTGAGTCTGAGGATGCATGTGTAGGTGATGAAGCTGGAGAGACAGCAAGATCCAGACCACCCACGGGTGGTGTTCTCATCAGCCCCCTTTCATTAGCAGAACCCTAGAATAAATTTCTTAGGCTTATGCAAATCAGGGTTCAGCACCTTGCTCTGGCTCAGCTCTGGCTCAAATAGGTAGACTTATTTGAGCATAAATGTCGCTAATATAAGAGAATGGATAAAATGGATCCTCATCTATTTGTCTTTGCTTTTTCTTTCCAGCACCTCATCCTCCCTGTCAGTAAAATTTCTCGTTTTGTATTCCATTATCTCCAGACTGATGCCTGCAGGTTTATCTTATAACCCAACTCACTTAAACTGTCTATGGGATTAGATTTAATCTGACTAAAATTTATATGTTGGCTTACTTAGTTTACCAACTATTCCATGAATCTTGTAATAATACTATGAAGTTAAGATTTTAATCTATGTTTTACAGTTTAATAAATGGAGACTTGGGGGAAGCTAACCGACTTTCATAGGATCCCACAGCCAGTTAGTGGTAGATCTAAGGATATTCCCTTTCTTCCATACAATCCTCAGTCCTTGATGGATTGATAATATCTTTTTACATAATGTAGTTGAATTTTAGCAGATATTTTCTGGAAATCATATTACTTATAGGTGACAAATATGATAAAGATATTTCAGATTAAAGACCAGTTAGAAAGGGAGGCCATTTTGTAGCCCTCACCTGACACCTGCTACACCCAGGGATGGCTATCTGGCTGCTTGTACCTGGAGTGCATAAAGGCCTCCATAGATCTGCACGTGCTGATGTAGTTAGGCATTTCTAGAATGTCTGTGCAATTTAAGTTCTGATATTCCACAGGGTCAAATGTAGAAAGGCTCTATCAAGTTGCCATGGTAAAAAGGCCAAATGAGCTACACTCATGATACAGACTCAAGATCTCAGGGAGAACATTCAAATCAGGAGAAGCAATTCCTTTCGGTAGCCTTTGAACCCCAGCCATGGAGGAGGCTGTTGGCTGTGCCAAGAACCTTTTCTTATTCATTTGTTCAACAAATACTTGTTGAAGAACTAAGAAATGACAGGATCCAATGGGCAAGTGCAAAGGTGTGGAATAAGTTCAGATTCACCCATCCTACTTCCCTAAGGGGCATCTCAAAGGGGAGTGATGGCTACTGTCACAGATGAGGGAGTGTGGCACTAAGACACAGTTATCTCATTGCATACACTGGATCTACCCAAATTAGAGAGAGATGTGATATATCTGCAGTACCCAGGAAGCTCTGGGAGCACCGATCAGCTCAGCCCCTCACGTCCACTTCATTACCTCATCCTTTGTGTAGGGACAAGCCAGGCTATAGACCCTATGCGGACCTTCCACCCAAGTGAGGCCTATAGAAACTGTCATTGTTCTGCCCTTGATTACTTGTGCTTGGAGTGCATAAACGCCTATTCTCCACAATTACATCAAAGTGATTTTTCAAAACAAAAGGTAGATCATGTTACTTACTGCTTAAATTCCTCCAATGGCATTTAATTCTGCATATGCATTTTCACATATAAAATCATTCTTTAGTAGGGAGTCCGGTGGTGGATGCACAGTTTATCCTTTACCCCAAATTTAACTCTCCTTGGTCAAATACCAATGGTGTTCTTGACTCTTTTCTTCTTGTGTGTTTGAAAACTAAAATGTTTTGTAGATCCTCTGACTTCTTCTCCCTGTTTTGTTTATCTTGCCACAAGACCTCACTGCTTTTTCCCCAATACTTTCTTTCAAATTTTTATTTTATTTTATTTTTTCAAAATAATACACATATATTCTTTAAAGGTCAAATTGTATTAGAGAATTGTAGCAAAAATAGGATTTTTCCAACTGCACCATTTCTTACCATTACTGTCTCTAATTGTTGCTTTCATAGACAACGTTTTCAATATTTCTTGTTGATTATTTTAGTATTTTCCTTCATATTTCTAAAAAGCAGACTTAAATGTTATGTATTGATTTTTCAGTTTTAGTTATGATCTGCTAACTGCAAAAATAAAGAACTGCATAATCAATTTTTAAAAAGCCATATTAAAGGGCAGAAAATTGACTTAAACTCTGAAGACATGAAGGTAGAGCTGTTCTTTAAAACTAAGTTAATTTTTTTTCTTTTTCTTTTTAACTGGTACACTTAGAACCTGGCTAAAAGATAACTATGGAAAGAGGAAATGGTCTTAGAAGTTTTTAAAAATAGGTCTGAAGTTGCCATTATGAATTCTGTTTTAGTTTTCTGTTATCCTCCCCTTCCTCCCTGGTCTTCCTTGAGCATTAAGCTCAAGTTTCCCTTCTCAGCTGCTGTCCTGGAACTTAGCACAGAAGTTAGAGAAGGAGAAAGAGAGAAAGAGACAGGAGATGAGGCCAGAGGGCCCGTGGGCTCTGTTGAAAGGGTGGGTTTTATCTTCAATGCAATGGAAAGCCATTGGAGAAACTTAAGCAGTAAATAAACATGACCTATAATTTTGTTTTGAAAAACCAGTTTGATGTAGTTGTGGAGAGTAGATTGTAGAGATGGGAGAAATAAGAGACCATTGAAGAAACTATTGCGATAATTTTGAGGAGACACAAAAGTGGCTTTGTCTGGTGTGGTTGGTCAGTTTGTGTACAACATGGGACGTGTTGGAATCAGTGTCAAAGATTTGGGAATAAAGGAGAGAGGAAGGAAGGATTACTCCTAGGCTTTGGCTTCAACAACTGGATGGATGGTGGAACAATTTGTTGAAATGAGAAAAATTGGAGGTGAGCTTCTGAGTGTTACTGAGCTAGAAAGGAGATGGTCATCAAGGATTCTGTTTTGAATACATCAAATTGAGATTGCAATTGACATCCAAGAGGAAATGGCAGGTAGGTGGTTGACAAGACTATTAAGGAGCTCACAAAGACGCCTGTGTCTAGATGCCCGATAATGAGTGCCACTGGTACGGGAGTGGCATTTCAATCCACAGGACTGGCTGAGATCATATGGGCAGAGTTTGCGGATAGAGAAGAAAGAAGAGCTAGTTCTGCATTCAGTGTGCTCCAAGATCATGGGATCTAGCCCAGGAAGAGATGATGGAACAAACACTGAGGACTGAGGGCTAATGTGGTAGAAGGGAGACTGGGTGGTTGTGATGTCGTTCTCTTGGGAGGAATGCATGTTTTGAGAAGTAGAGAGTCTTTAGTTGTGCCCAAAGCTGATGACATGTCAAATAACAGAGAAGAAAAAGTTGCCTTTGACCACCTGGAGGATTGTGGTATTGGAAAGAATGATTTTCCTACTGTGTGGCTTTGGGACTATGAATATAAAGGGCTTTTTGAAGAATAATCATGAGAAAATAGGAGCTGAGATGGGTATGCTGTACCAGATTTCAGGAGGCAGTGAGAATGTACCATAGAGGGCTCGACCTCCTTAGGCAAGTCAGGAAGTTGCCCTGAGAGCTAACAAAGATTGGGGGAATATAGGAATGAAGCATGAGGAGGGTGGGAAGGCGGGCTGAGGGGTACTCAGAAACCTGAGTTTCGTAAGATGTGCTCATCTTACTTGCTGATCCCAAATGCAGTGGGAAGTTATTGACAGATCCTTCCTTCCCTCCCTCCCTCTCTCCCCTTTCCCCCTTTCTTCCCCTCCCTCTCTTCCTCCCTCCTTCTTTCTTTCTTTTTTGTTTTAATTTTTATTGAGGGAAATTTTATATAATATCAATTATTTTTAAGCAAACAATTGGGCTGCAGGTGTAGCTCAGTGGAAGAGCACTTGTGTAACATGCATAACTCCCTGGGTTCAATCCCCAGCTCCACATAACAAACAGACATACAGGTAAGTGAGTAGCATTTAGTACAGTCATGATATGGTCTTACCATTTTATTCCAAAACACCTGCATCATGCTATAGCCATGCCACTCCCTATTCTACCTCCCCCAGCACCTGGATCAGCAACCTGTCCTTAAGCCAGTCACAAAAGACCCATAGTATGTGAATCCACTTATATGAGACCTCCAGAAGAGGAAAATACCCTATACAGTGGGCAGATTATTGAGAAGTTTTCAAGAAGAGAGTTTTGTGGCTTTGAAATGTCATATATATATTATATGAACAGCAGACTGGGAGGTGGATGAGTTTGGCTAAAGAGAAACAATGAGAAGGCTTATACTACAGTCCAACTGAGAAACCAGAACAGCTTATTCTTAAACATCTGGGTCAGTGAGGGAATTATGTCACAGAAGTCCTTCACAGAACAAAGAAGCAAGTTCAACAATAGAAGTAAAAGTGTTTTATCTTTGGAAATGAGCGTGATTTTTTGCATTTGACAATATCTTGTGTTAATGTATTCCATTGACTAATTGTTCTTTGGAGAAATGGAACTCATTTACCATTATGTTTGACATGTTAAATTAATCAGATCTTTTAAAAGGTTTCCAACTTTTGAAAGCCTCAGACAGCTCAGGATTGTATCCACATTTATCAAAACTATTTTTGACATGATATGCAAAGAAAAATAGCCTCTTACATTTTCTCTATATTCCAGAGCAGGAGCATTTACTGGGTTGCAAATGATTTCCCTGTTAATTCAAGATAAAGTGATTTTCTTAAACCTCTTTTAGTTAGACATTTATTATTTACCAACAGGAACCTCAAAACACAACATTCTGAGAGTTGAAACCCACATAGATCACTTTCTAATTCCTTTTATTTCTTATCACCTCATTTCTGATTTTGATTTTCATAAAAGGTTTTCTCTTTTCTGTAATGAGATCTGTTGTGTGTCACACGTTTTCCATGTGCTGCCATTTTCCTTTAATGGAACTCCATTTGAAGTATCCATTTTTGGCTTGGAACGAAATGAGATTCTTTTGCAGAGCTATTGCATTAACGATCCCTGTTGTGCTTGTTCTAGTTCTTCAAAACCCGAAGTGATATACTTAATGGATCTTCTTCTCACATCTGACCCATCTTTTTATATTTCTGACTGATCCTAAATATTCCCTTCCCAAATCTAACCTTTATGCCTTTTTACTCACTAGTCTCCTCCCATCTTAATGCTTTTCTTAGATATAGTTTATCACTATCTGTAAGCTTCAAATGTGGTTCTTAATTTAGAAGATGCAAATATTTAAGAACAACTTTTGTGAAAATCAACTTTTGTGAAACTCAACTTTAAGAGGACCTTTTCAGTCTTGAATAAAGCTCTCACGACTTCTCAGGTTGCCATACATAAGGTCTCAACTGGAATGAATGCCCATTGGTCTCTGCAATGTTAAGAGGGTGTTTAATGGCTCCGAGTAGGATTGTCTTTGCTCTCTGACTGTCTCCCTTTCTCTTTTCAGAATTTTCTGAAGCCTCTGGACCTCTCTTTGACCTCATCTCCTGTGCCTCTTTCCATTGTTCTCCTCCTGGGAGGTCTATAGTTGCACTTTAATCTATTGTCCACTTTAACCCCAAAGTTGTCCCCAGTCCCCTCATCAACTCTCTCTTCCTCTTCATCACAGCTGTAATAGTCTATATCTACTGTTTTTATCCACTTGCATGTTGACCATCCTTTGAACCTGCTAAATTATCAGGCATCGTTCATTCTTCTTTTCACTAACCAACAAACACCTGTCATGCACACAGGAGCCCTGTGTTGTTGACTAGGAATCTGACCATGAATCAGACAGATGTATGTCCTCAAGCAACTCCCATAAGGACAGTATGTTAATACTGAAACCAGCAGGAAGATGGCCTTGAGGCTTTGCTGAGATGGAATTTGTCCGTTTAAAAGGGCTATTCGTATCAACAAAGTGTTAAAATATTTTTCTGTGGCATTTATAACGAATTTTTGCATTATTAAGTGCTTTCTAGTAGCCTGGCATTATTCAGGTCTACTGCACTCATTAATCTTCAGAGCAATCAAGGGTGGGAAAACATTATTATCCCCATTTTGTTGATAGAAAATCAGAGCTTCGGAAATTTCAAACTTGTCTAATATGGCACAGCTAATAATTAAGTTGCAAAGGTGTATTTTAACCTTTTATCATAAACATTTTCAAACATGAATTTAGCACCTCTCTCTCATTTGAATCATTTGTCTACTTTATGGCATTTTTCTTTCATCCATCACCCTCTCACCCTCCCCCCACTTTTGGCAGACAAGTATTTAAAGTGAATCTAGGATGTCATATCACTTCACCTGTATGCACTTCAGTATGTTCCTGTAATTGATATGAACTCCAATGAAGCATAAGTGCAACATGAACATCCTAATGAACAAAATGAACAAATTTCCTAATAGTGGCCGCATGTCCTCTGATACTAAATTTGTGCTCACTTTTTCCTGATGGTCCTTTAAGAGTTGTTTTATTATTATTCTTTTTAATAATTAAAATCTAAAAGACGTTCACACACTGCACTTGGCCAAAATAACTATTTTTAACAATTTCCCCCCTCTTTTCCTTGTTCTCAGGCCAAGGTTTTTTATCTTTTTTTTAACCCATTAAAGAAATTTATGTTGTTGTTGTTGTTGTTTTTTTTTTTTTTTGCTATAGATTTCCCCACATTCTGGGTTGGACTGGTTATTTCCATTTGATTGTGCTTGGCATGCTCCTCTAAGCTCCACATTTTCTATATACTATCAGGTTAATCTAGTGGCATCATTAGATTCAGGCTGGTGCCTCTTCTTTTGACAACAGTTTTCTTTAGAGGTGATACTGTATTTCACAGCAGGAAGCACAGAATGTCTGGCGATCTCCTTTCTACAGATGTCACAGTTGATAACTCTGCTCAAGTGTTGTCAATCTGTCACCCTTGGTAAACTCCTCCGTGAACCTTTCACTGATGGTATTTAAGCCATTGATAATCAATGATCGTCCAGTCAATTATTTCATTAGGTGTCACAAACCCTGCCATTTCTGCCTCATTCAGTATAGAAGTTCCCCCATGTCCATGGGGCATGGATTCCAAGGCCTCATGGATGCCAGACCACATGTAGTACTGACTCCTATGTATTCTGCCAATACCAGAAACAACTATTAAGTGACTAACAGGCATGATTTCATCATGCTACTCAGAATGACATGCAATTTAAAACTTATGAATTATTTATTTCTGGAACTTTCCATTTAATATTTTTTGGACCATGCATGGTTGACCACAGGTAGCTAAAACTAGAAAGTAAAATGGTGGAACTGGGAGGGTGGGGTAGGCTACTGTAGTTAGCATTCTCCTCTAATGAAATTTTTCCCTTCGTTGATTATTTGGTGATCCCCAAATATGGTTCGTATCCAAAAGTCATGCTAAGTGCTTGATGCTGACCCCTTATGGCTAAGTTTCAGAATAATGAATTGGTATATTATTAAGCAGGAACTCAGGACCATATGACTCCAGACCTTTTCAATTTCTACTTAACTGGAGAGTTTAAAATCCTACAAGAATAAAAGCAAAACTTACAAGTCCTCCTTCTTTTTGGCAGTCAGGAGGTTAAGAATCCAGGATGTCTGAGGCTCCTTCCTGCTGCTGTTTCAGGGGAAATGTCAAGGGGTCACCCAGGGCCACTTCATGGCAATTACTGCCCTTGGCAGGCTCACTAACCATGGTAATCACTACGGATTCTCAACACTTAGGTGGTCAATAGCTATGTTTAATTAATCTGTTGTCTGAGCAGTATCCATTCATTCCCCTGTTCTCCTTCCCCCGGCTCCTGGCCACAAGGGCTAGAAGCATGTGCTTGCTGTGGTCTCCCCTTCTCCCTCACTTTCCGAAGCACCAGGTATATTTTAAGGAAGAGGGGAATTGTGTGAATAAGTGCAGTATTTCCTCTCCAGCCCCAAGAGAGTTGCCTTTGTCGGCATCAGCAGAAAATTGCAGATTGGAAGTGACTCGATGCGCCTCCTGAGCTTGGCCAGGCACAACAGCTGGAACCAAGCATGTTTCTTTGTGCCCATGTGAATGCCTGAAAATAATTTGTTTTCCCCTCCTGTGCTTTTAAAATGAAAATGATTTAAAAATAAACCCTCCATGAGTCTCCGATGCAATTACAGGAGGTTCAGTTCACTGGTCCTGTGCTTGTGGCTCTTTGAAGCTGGGGAGATGTGCAGGGATGTCCCTGGTCACCCTTTCCCTTGGAAAGGTTGTGTCCTCTTCATACCTCCATGTTGCAGTGTTCTTACTGATGATCCTAGAGGGGAGGGGAGAGATATTTAGAATTGTCGTATTCCAATGCTTCCCCAGTGCCCTCTCCTCTTGGAATACTTAAAGGAAATAGCAATTCCTGCATGACCATGTTTTGGAGAGGAGAGGAGTAGTGTGTTAGAGAAGATGGCATCCAAGAATACAGAGAGAAGGGTAGAGGGTTGGATATGTAGAAGGAAAAGTTCTAGAGTGGGGAAGGGTAGCTGTCTGCATTTAGGTGCACCTCAAATGGACTAAGAGATTTCCCTCTTCTTTATTCCTCAATGCCCCAATAGGAATGACTCTTTGCCAATGGGCCAATGTTGAGTCTTTGAAAGAGCCAACATCTGTCGTGGGTGCAGTGGGCATGGACATAGTGTGCCCCTGCTTCTTTTCCCTATACCCACATTTATGTGGGCTCAGACCAGGGTTGTCAGGTGAGAAAAGAGATATCTGCCTTGTTCTCTGAAGCCCAGGTGGGGCCACTATAGCAGTCTTAGAGGCTATATCCTCACAACATGGCCCCGTGGTCTGAACTGGCATCTTATGTTTCCTGTCAATGGATAATGTCTTCTGAGGCAGAATTTGGACTCAGTATTATCTGGGCCAAGCTCAGGGCACCTTTCCCCAACAAACACACATATGTGTAAATGTGGATGCCCCTGCCTTGACTAAGTCCAGCTACTCTTTAAAATTCAATTCCTTCTCCTAAATTTTTTCTACAGTAATGACTGACTTCTCTGTGACAGAAACATTTATTGTGTATATTTATGCATATATGGACTATGGTGAGGATTTAATTAGTGTTTGTTGGATGAATGAATGAAAGAAGTAGTGACCAAATCACAACAGGAAACACTCCCCAAAATTTACTCAGGAATTGATGGATGAAATCTCAGATTTCTTCTCAGGGTTCTTCTGTTTGCAGATCTTCTGACTTAGTAATAATTGTTCTCACTTGCAGACACCACCAGGAACCCACTCCTGTAGATACATCATCTCTGATTATCACCCCCATCTTGAATTAGTACAGTTGGATCATTTAAAAAAAATTTTTTTAAATGTAAAAAATTACCGATCTTTATTTTTTCAGAGAAGTTTCATGTTTATAGCAGGAAAGTCCTATGTAGCCCATTTCCACACATGCACAGCCACTCTCATTATCAACACAGTTGGATCATTTTCCATTTGAGGATACTGAGGTCCAGGGAGCTGAACACAGTGATGGATTAGATGGGACCTGAACTTGTTCTCTTGCCCTGCGTGGTTTCCTGAATGTTCATGCTGAACAACTGATCAGAAGTCAGTTTGGGGTTTCTCTATGGAATCATAATGAGTGTCTCCATGCACAAGAGCCTATATGCTGTATGTAAGGGGCTCACAGCACCCAGCAGATGCCTGGCTTACTGTCTATCTGTGGACACCCACAGAGCTGCATTCACTGGGAGGCAGTATCCAGTCTTACTCCCAGAGACTCAGTGTCCCCCTTCCATCCACTCAGAGAGAGGACAGCTTTCTACTTCAAAGAAGGTGTGCATATAGTAAACTATCTCTGTGAACAGTTATTCTAGAACCAAGAATTTAATGAGTAATGTTTTGAGCCAAAGATTAGGTCAAAACTCATTTGGCAAGCCAAATCTCTTCTCTCCTTTGCATCCAGTCCTCCAATGATCTGTCACACTTAAAATAAAATCCAAATACCAGACCAAAGTCACCATGCCAACAGGGCAGGGCCCTTCCCTCTTACCTCCTCGTACCCTGTCCCCCTGACTCACTTCCTCCTGGACCTGTGACCTCAGGGCCTGTGCAGTGTGTTCTCTCTGCCTGGGGCTCTCTTTCTTCATGTCCTCGTAATTCAGATGCCAAATCACCGTGCTCTTTCCTGATGGTCCTATCTGATGAAAGCCATTCTTTTCCCATTGGTTTTCATGGGGTCTAGGAACAATGAGGGTCATTTCAGACGACACGAGTTCTGTGTGTTGTTATAGCTCTCCTAATTCTCTGCTATTACTGGTTTGACTCTATTTCCACCACAGGCTTAATATGTGTCTTGGACTCTGGCTGCATCTCTAGGGACTGGGCTTTGGCAGGGTTGTGAGGCTGACCTGGTTAGTGACTGTCAGCTTATTTGACTTTCTGGTTCTTGGTTCTTTGACCACAGCTCAATTTTGTTCCCTGCCCTCTTATCTGAGTCCCTCCTTCCCCCCATCTCAGAGCAGATGGAAAAATTCTGCACATAACCCTTTATAGAACATGGTAACCTAGAATGTAGCTACTTCATCAATAAAAGATATACCAAGCATGAGAAGTTTTATGTATTCTTTTTAGCAAAGCCTTTGGAAACGTCGGTCAGAAACTACTCATCATTGGATGCTCTGCTGCCAATGATTGAGCCACTGTGGCTCAAACAGTAGAGATGGAGAGATGAGCTCTGTTCCAAAGAGTTTATAAACATATGGAGGAAACAGGCAAGCACATGAAGATGGGCAATGAGTGATGGGGGGCAGAACTCAAGTGAATGCTAACCCAGGGTGAGCAAACAGAGTTCCTGGGTCTGTGCAGCAGCACCTGGGAGCTTGCGGAAGTGCAAGTTCATGGACCCCACCTAGCCCTTCTCAATACCAATATCGAGAAGGTAGAACCCAGGCATCTAGATTTTTTATTGTTACTTTTAAAGCTGATATACTTTTAGACTGATAGAGAAAAAAAGAAGCAGAAATATGGAATTCCCATATCCCCCATTCTCTTCTCACTTTATTCTATTATTAATCTGTTGAATGACTTGGTACTTGAGTTAAAATTGATAAGTGATATTGAGATATTACTATTATTATTACATGTTTACATTAGGCTTCCTCCTTGATGTTATCCTTTCTGTGCATTTTGACAAACACATAACAATGTGCATTCACCATTAGAGTATCATACAGATGAGTTTTACTGCCCTAACTTTCCCCTGTGTTCTGCTTATTCACCCTCTCCCGCATCTCTCTAACTTTTGGAAACAACTGATAATTTTCCTATTTCCATAGTTTAACTTTCCAGAATGTCCTATAGCTAAAATCATATGGCATTCTCAGATTGACTTCTTTCACTTAAAAATGTGTATTTGTTTCCTCTGTTTATTTTTTATGATCTGATAGCTCATTTGTTTTTAACATCTGAATAATTCTGTAATATATAAATATCAAATACAGCTTTTTCTTATGTTCATTTATTGAAGAACACTGTAGGAGTTTTGTGTTTGGGATTGGGGTCTAACTGTGACTGTGACATGCTTGGTAACCAGGAAGTTTCTGTGCAAACACACAGAATGCCTGGCTGCTAGGAAATTTCTGTGCAAGACGCAGAACACCTGGCTACTGGGGAACTCCTGTGCAAAATCATGGGATGCCTGCCTGCTATAGCAATGCTCTTCATGAGTTAGCCTGTTTCCCAGGCTTGGAATGCCCAGCAGCTACCCCTTGAAGCTATTAGGATAACTATGCAGGTGTGCTATCTGGTTTCCATGGTAATGTCCTTGGAGGAAAGGGGCTCTGTGTTTGTATTAACCTGGACCTTACCTCAGCTAGCCCTCGAGGTTAAAGGAATACTAGTTAGAATGTAGTCATGGTAACGGGTAATATGTAACCTTTTTTGGGTTAATAAACATGGCAGCAGAGAGGAACAGCCATCTTTGTCTGCCTGCTTCTACACGGTGTGCATGTGTCTGTTTATTTGACTCTTCACAGGTGTTCTCCGTAGGTATTCTTAACAGAACATCTCAGTGGTTTTCAGTTTTGAGCGATTATGAATAAAACTGCAATAAACATGCATGTGCAGGATTTTGTGTGGATGAAAGTTTTCCACTCGTTTGGGTAAACAATTAGGAGTGACATTTCTGCTCTGTATGGTAAGACTTTCTTTAGTTTTGGAAGATCCTGCCAAACTGTCTTCCAAAGCATTTTGCATTCTCACTAACATGAATGGGGGTTCTAGTTGCTTCACATCCTTGTTAGCTCTTGGGGTTGTCAGGGTTTCAGATTTAACCTTTCTAATAGGTATGTCATGGCATCTCATTGTTGTTTTAATTTACAACTGCCTAATGATATTTGAGATTGAGCATCTTTTAATATGCATATTTGTCGTCTGCATAACTTCTGTGATGAGTTGTCTGGTAGATCTTTTGCTTACTTTGTAATTGGTTTTCTTATTGTCAAGTTTTAAGAGTTCTCTGTATATTTTCAATAAAAGTACTTCATCACAGATATATATATTTGGCAAATATTTTCTCCCAGTTTGTGGTATGTCTTTCCACAATCTAAAATGCCTCTAAGAGATTCACTTGGCATTTGGGAAACAAATTTAATTTAGACTAAAAATCTGGGTGCTGTAGGGTTCAGAACAGAGGCTTGAAGTCATCACAGATAACTCCATGGAGTTGCTACCTGCAGCCACATAGAACAGTCTTGGGACTCCATATTACCAATGAAAGTGTAAGAGAAAATAGAATAAAACAAAACAAGTAAATAAGGGATGCTATAAGTATATGGTACTTTAAGTGAACCTTAAATATGGAGAAGGCTTTAGATTGGTGGAATGGGATGGGATTCAAGTGATTAGAAAAGTCTGAGTAAAGGTCACTGTATGATCAGGGATGCTCTTGGGGGAAGAATAGAAATTAGAGGATAAGAGAATTGCTCTACTTACACATAAATGTATACGTATATTGTTGTGTATGTGTGTTTGGATAGCATGCTTTAAAACTTCTGATGGATTCTAAACATACTTTTATACTTTGCTGTCCATTTTGACAATTGGCCTGGTATTTTTATTTAGCTCTCCTGCCTCCTTAAGCCATGAGAGTTGTGAGCTCCTGGAACTCTCAGGGTAATGCAGGTATTATTTCAAGATCAGCCAAAGGAGTTTTAAAGCCATTGTCCTTTCACTCCCTAAGTATTATTTCCCACACGTATCTGCCATTTTCCAATCTTATCAAAAGCTACAACCATGATTAAAAAAAAGGGGGGGGGGCATTTTCCCTGTACATCTGAGAGGAATTGGTGAGTTCTTCAAAGTTCCCACCTGATGCCCTTTTCTACTTTCCTAAAGGTTTTGGCAAGTTGAGGTCTATGGAACTTGCTAAAGAACCCAAGGATGATACCTAGATAGAGACCTTTGTACTTTGAATATCTTGGTGCCATCCTCATATAAAAATAATATGTGTGATCAAGTTCCATAAACAGCACTAAGATAAATGTAGGAAAGGTGAAGGATGTTGTCCCTAATTATAGTACATAGGGTTACACAAGATTGAAAAACGGGAGTTCAGTATTCAGACATCACTATGACATTGTACAGGGAGAGGCAAGAAGAAGGGAAACTCATTGAGCAGTGAAGAGTCTCCTTTACCATCCCAGGGGGCTGAGTGTGGATTCTGGATGCCCACCAGGAAACTTCAGACAATCAGCTCCAATTGCACATGATATGCCCCCCATCATGTGCCTGTTGCATTAGAAACTTGCATGACCTAATGGAGAAGCAAGGGCACCTTGACTGCTTTCTGCAGAGGAGTGTCACAGTGGGACACTCACCATGATATAAAGAGCTAAGTTGAAAGAAAAGTAGATGTTGTGTTGGAGAAACGAAATGCCTGCTGATTGCATATTTTTCCCCATTAATATCAACGGAACATTTTCCATTTCTCTCAGCTGCTCTGAATTCCAAGCTGGGTGTCCTTTTTTAAGGTCCACAATTAGTCACCTGATGGAAGGAGGGCAGGGGGTGTGAGTAGGGAGTGAGCAATTGGAGTTGGTAAGAGAACTGAGGCAACAAAGTCCGTGGGGAAAGGCACAATTATAGCTGCAGGAGAGGCTTGCCCCCATGGGCAGTGACTTCCATTTACCCACAGGTCTCCATTCTGCTGCATGGAAATAGGAAAATAAGTAGATGGAACAACACATTCCTTCCCCTGTGTCAGCCACACAATCTGAAGGCTGATGTCAGAGAAATCACACTGTTAATGAATTTCAGTTTTCAAACAAGAAATGTTCATCTGGTTCTCTAAAGAGAAACGCCTGTACCTGGAAGAGGTTAAACACACACAGGGGGAAGAGACTGGGAACATGCTTCTTCTGTATCATTTACTCTCTCATTTTCACGTATCAGCCGGGGAGCCCTGGAATCACCTCACCAGTCGCAACCCATAAGAACTCCATTCACTTCTTTATGTGGTTTCTTCTTCTGCTTCTCACTGTGAGGAGTGGATAGATGGGTGTACATTCAAACTATATGTTTACAGAGAAAAAAAGTACACTTTTGAATTCTAAATTTAATATCTAGTAACATAACTATGTATCTTTGGAAAAAACAAATTATGAGCCGCTTCTTTCTTCTTTTATAAACCATGTCTAGTGTGTTAGTCAGCTTTCCCTCACTGTAACACAATACTTGACACACACAAAAAAAACTTATAAGGAAGAAAGTTTTATTTTGGCTGATGGCTTCAGAGGTTTCAGTCCGGTTGCTTAACTGTTTTGAGGCCTTTGGTGAGGCAGAATATCGTGGTGTGAGAGTGAGGTGGAGGAAACTTCTCACCTTGTAGCAACTGGGAGGCAAAGAGAGAGAGAGGGAGAGGAAGGGGCCAGGGTCCCAATATCCTCTTCAAGGACATGGCTCCTGTGAACTTGCTTCCTCCCCTTAGGCCTTACCTTTCACAGGTTTTACCACCTCTCAATAGTGTTGAGGGCTGGGGACGAAAGCTTTTAACACATGGGTCTTTGGGAAACATTCCTGTCCCAAACTATAACATCAAGAGAAATGTGTACTCATTTCTGAAGTTTCCTTTACTTGAAATCAATTGATTAAAATATTAGTTTGCCACATTCTGATTAATAAATAAATAACATTTTATTGGGAATTTAGGAGGGGCAAGGCATTTTGAGATATAAAGATGAACAGGGCATTGTTGTTGGACTTTAGAAGCAGAGATGGTCAGTAGATTCTATTCACAGAAGAAGCCACAGGGAAGCTTTTGGTACTGACTTTGTGGCCTATTATTCCCTTCACAACAATGCGAAAAATAATAGCATGCAATACATTAAAACTAAAAAAAAATTATCTCACTTAGCTACATTATAGTGCTAAGTTATTAATTAATCAAGCAGTTAGTTAATTCAAGTATTTACTGGGCATTTATTAAATGTCAGGATATTTCACAGGGTTTACTTTTATATCAGATAGGGATAGAGGCAGTATAGGAAGAAGTAGGTTAAGGAGATTGTTACGGTTTAGATGAGAGGTGTCCTGCAAACGCTCATGCAAGAAAGTTGAGAGATGAAATGATTGGGTTATGAGAGCATTAACCTAATCAGTGCATTAATCTACTGATTGAGATTAACTTGGTTGTACCTTTAGGCTGGTAGATTGTGGCAAGAAGAAGTGGGACCCATTTTGTCCCTGATGAGTGGAGTTCTCTCTCTCCTTCCTGATTGCCGTGTCCTGAGTTACTATCTTCTGTCATGCGCCTCCATCTTGATCTTTTGCCTTATGTTGGACCCTGAGCAATGGAGTTGGCCATCTATGGACTGAGACTCTGAAACCGTGAGCAACAAACAAACTCAGCTCCTCTAAAATTATTTTTTTCAGGTCTTTTGGTCACAGTGGTGCAAAAGCTAGCTACAACACGAATAGAGACAGATTAGAGAGATATTTTCTACAGGATAATCAGGGAAGGCCTCTCTGACAAGGTGACATGGGAACAGAGAGGGCTGGAGTCATATAGGTATCTGGGGAAACAGCAAGTGCAGAAGGTCTCAGGAAGCAATTATCTGGGCTTCAGGGCACAGCCAGGAAGGCTGGTTGACCACAGAAGACAAAGAGCAGAAGTGAAGGCTTAGTATGTGTGGGTGCATAAGTCCTGGCTCATACAGAATGACTGGGAAGCCTGGAGAGAGCGGTTACATCCTAAATATTATCTAATGCAATCGACAGTGCAGTACTATAAAATAGTGCTATTGAAATTTTCAGACTTTAGGGCCACCCTGGATAAGGAAAGAGGGAGGGTGAACCAAACAAAAGTCCAGACCTGTCAAAGTACTAAGAATATTGAACTTGAGGTGGGTCTTGAGCAGAATCAGGGCATGGTCCAGTTTTCATTTTACCAAGTCACTCACATGTCATGCTGGGAATAGCTTGGAAGGTGGCAAGGGGCAGAGCAGCTGTTTGAGTCAGCTTTTTTTTTGTCACTGTGACCAAAAGATCTGACAAGAACAATTCTAGGAGGAAAAGTTTGTTTTGAGGCTCATGGTGTCAAAGGTCTCAGTCTAGAGACAGCCAACTCCCTTGCTCTGAGCCTGAGGAGAAGTGGAATATCATGGCAGAAGGATGTGAAGGAGGAAAGTGGCTCAGAAGAGGGCCACAAGGAAGCACCGAGAGACTGAGCTCAGCTCACAGAATGTCTACCCCAAAGGCATGCACACAATGACCACCTCCTCCAGTCACATCCCGCGTAGCCTGTACAGACTGCAGTCACCACCCAGGAAATTACTCTCAGGGGAGTAACACACTGATTAGATTAAAGCTCTCCTTACCCAATCCTTTCACCTGTTAGGGTTTAGATTTTAGGTGTCCCCAAAAGCTCATGTGTGAGACAATATAAGAAATGATTGTGTTAGAAGACACCTGACCCAGTCACTGCATGAATCCTCTGATAGGAGCTGACTGAGTGGTGACTGAAGGCAGTAGGGTGTGGCTGGAGGAGGAGGGTCACCAGGAGCATGCCTTTGGGGTATATATTTTGTGAGATGAACTTAGTTTCTCTCTGTTTCCTGGTTCCATGTCCCCAGTGGTTTTCTGCTGCCACACCCTTCTGCCTGTTGGTCTGCCTCACCCCGGGCCCTGAGAAGTGGAGTCAACTGTCGATTGTGGATTGAGAACTCTGAAATCCTGAGCCCTCAAATATGCTGTTCCTCTTCTACATTTGTTCTTGTGAGGTCTTTTGGTCACAGCAATGAAAAAGCGGACTCAAATAACCTTCTTGCTATTGTCTCACATGTGAACTTTTGGGGGACAGCTCCTATCTAAACCCTCACACAGGTAATGAGTTCCAGTGGAAGTTGATGGTGGCTTGGACTAGAATGGAGATGGTGGGAAGGGCAGGTTCTAGATCAAGGCATTGTCATGTGGTATGAGAAACCAAAGAGTAAAGGTGACTCTAAGCATTGTCCTGGGTGGCTGGAAGTCCATGAGAGGGCACTCACCAAGATGGCAAGGCTGAGGGGAAGTACATGTTCAGGTTGGAGGAAGGAGTGAGTTTGGGCTTGCATTTTAGAATAGGAAGCTAGATTAGCAGGGGCAGCTGGATGCAGGAGTCTGGGTTTGGGGTGGGGTGGGGCGATCATTGTCTGAGAGTCCTTGAGAAACTGATGTGACTCCATTTTTTGAAAACCCAGCTTCTACCTCAAGGGCTGTCCTAAGGAAGGGGTTGTGACCCTTGTTCTGGGAAAAACCCACAGAGCACTCCTAGGCACATACCCACCCTGCTGAGTTGCTTGTCTGCAAATAACAGGAGAGACAGGTGTCCCTGACTCTGTAAGGCTAGGTGAGGACCCATAGCAACCCCCTAGCAACCATCAATCAGCATGAGACAGGGAAAATACCTGGGATGCCAGATGACTCTTCCAGTAGTTTATGGTGGTTGATAACATGTTGGGAAACCATGTAGTTCAGCACATACACCCCTCTTGGCTTAAACCAATCAGTTCAAGTGAATCCCCCTCTTGTAGTAACCAATCACCCCTACCCAACTTTTTCCCACCAGTGAATGTGCTAATCAATGTTAAGAGTTGTTGTTTGATTTTCTTGCTGTATGGAATGATTTGCTGTGTGATGTTGTGATGCATAGAGTATCCCCCCAAACCTATAAAATCTCACTGAACAAAGGACCGGGTCTCACTCCCTGGGACCACTGCGTCGGGAACGGTTGTGAGTCCAGGCTCAAGCTTGCAATAAAGACTCTTGTGTGATTGCATTGGATTCGGCTCCTGGAGGTCTATTGGGGTCCCATGAATCTGGTATAACATCCTCTGTGTGTGAAGGTTATTGACAGCTGTAGGTTGGGCTGAGATTCCCTGAGGAAGGAGTATAGAGAGATGTGAGGAGGGGGGTTGGCCTGTGGCCCACACCCAAGTGAAGATGTTGGGAAGACAGGAGATAATTTGGAAAAGGGACTGGGAAGGAGTGGCTAGTAAGAAAGAAGGAATAAACAAGAGAAAACGGACTTCTGAATTCCACTAAAGAAACTACTTCAAGGAAATAACAGTGATCTTTGATGGGCTCCTGTGCGGGGCAGTTTTCACTTTGTAAAAAATCCTAAAAGTTGACTTTTATGCCTCCATTTATTTATTTATTTTTGAATCAGTATTTTCAACTGTTCACAAAATATCTGTGTGTTTGGGATGCTGTAATAAAATATCATGGACTATAAAATTAATAAACAATAGAAATTTATTGTATCACTATTCTGGGGACTAAGAATTCCAAGATCAAAGCACCAGCAGATTTGGTGTCTGGTGAGAGCTGCTTTCTGCTTCATAGACGGTGCTTCTTGCTGTGTCCTCCTGGGGTGGAAGAGGCATATAGGTCCCTGGAACCTCTTATTAAGACATCGGGACCCCCAAAAGATCAAGAGACCAGAGACCAAGATCCACGTAAGCAGCAAAGAGGTGTTTATTGTGAGCTAGCTCACTCCTCTGTGCACACACAGCAACTGGTGATGCTGAGAGGTCCTGAGCCCAGGGTTTGCAGCAGTTTTATACACTCTTTGGGGAAAGCAGGGACTTTTTATACATCATAGCATCTCTTAGCCAATCATCACACACCACAGGAAAGTCATAAAACAACTCTAAAACATGATTAGCACATTCACTGGCGGGAACAAGTTGGGTAGGGGTGATTGGTTAGTACAAGAGGGGGATTCCTTTGAACTGATTGGTTTAAGCCATGAGGGGTGTGCATGCTGAATTACATGGTTTCCCAACATGTTATCAACCACTATAAACTACTGGGAGGGTCATCTCAGGTATTTTCCCTGTCTCATGCTGATTGGTGGTTGCTAGGGGTTGCTATGGGTCCTCACCTAGCCTGACTGAGTCAGGGACACCTGGCGCCTCAGATCTCTCCTGTTATTTGTAGATAAACAACTCAGCAGGGTGGGTATGTGCTTAGGAGTGCTCTGTGGGTCTTTCCAAGGACAAGGGTCACGCCCCCTTCCTTGGACAGGCTCTGTTCTGAGGTAGAGACTGGTTTCTCAAAAATGGAGTCACATCAGTTTCTCATGAGGGCTCACAGTCAATCACATGCTCATGTCTCCACTGCTTTATATATCATATTGGTGACTAAGTTTAAGTATATAAATTTTGGAGGGACACAAATATTCAGATCACAAACCAGGTATAATTGGTAGAGAACTAAAAAAAAAAAATTTACATTGAGATGACTGCTTGAACCTGGGTTAGGCTGTGTTACTAGTTCACTGATCTTACAACATTCGTATCTCACATTTTGTACCTCAGCAAAAAGACAATTTTCTGTATGTCATTGACCTTTGGGTCTGATAACATGTCATTGAAACTGCAAAAGTTAAACTCATAACTGCCACAAGTACACAACAAAGAGTTGCAGGTGTTGTGGTAGAAGAACATGTACCATTTGGGCAGAAAAAAATAGGAATAATCAATTTTGCTTTTATACAGCTGCTTATTTATAACTCGCCTTGTTCTAAACTATAATCTTCCAGCAGGTAAAATCGGTGCCTAAAACACCCATTGTCTACAGAAACTTAGACTAAGTGCCCGGGGGTGGAACAAAGATTTAAAAACATGTGGAGGCAGAAATCTTATGTTTGACTCACTTTGGCCAATTCTACAAATCATCTAAACCTTGTACAACTCTCAAAGTTTTAGTTTTTCACCCATGTGTTCATTTAGACTCTAATCCCTCAGGGCAAATCTGGCCCCCTGGAACATTTTGTTTGGTGAACCCCATGTTGCCTCACATTTACAAGCTGGGAGTTATGTATGTCCATATTTCTGTTTATTTTTGAAAACCTGAGCCAATAATAGTCACAACTATTAATTTATGGATTTGAATCACCTGAGTAATCACTTCAATGATTTAATTACTAAGACTTATAGACATTTGAGTTTGCAATCATTGACCCACAGGATTTATTTATCATATAAGTCATTACAACATGAGTCTTCTTGCAATATAATCCTATGTGGGTTAGTCAAACCTTTTTTCAAGATGAGACAATCAATTTTTGTGTGTGCAACACTGTTTCGGATGCTGGAAAAAAAGTCACTTAAATAATTATTCTTGACATATCAACGTGAAATATATATGGTTCTGATAGCTCATAAATATATGCTGCCATATTTTTCAAGGTCAAAACCTGGTAAGCGATTGATAAATTGGATCTAGTATGTTGGACAAAATGTCTGACTGCATCATGTTCTAATCTTGGAAATGGCTTTAATTAGTTGGTTTTGGAGGGGGCCCACCTGTGGCATTCCAAAATATGCCATTTGGGTGTAAGAATTATTTTCAGCTGTAAGGAACTGAAAAAAAAAAAAAGAAAAGAAAAAAGCAGAAGTAGAAGGAGCTCTCTGCCCTTTTGCCTAAACATAGGGCATAAGTTTCTCATGTGAAAATGTCTTCCTGTTTCCCTCTTGTTATTGGTAAGAAGAGGACAACCCTTATCAATGGAGGCAGAGATGGCACCAAGCTGCACCTACATAAATAAACATTACTAAATAAAGTTTTGGAAACCATGAGTTTCCCCATATATTTACCCTCCCCTAATTTTTCGGTTGATATTTTTATTAAATTATTTACTTATTCTAATTTGTTATACATGATGGCAGAATGCAATTCATTTCGTATTACACATATAGAGCACAATTTTTCAAGTCACTGATTGTACACAAAGTATTTTCACACCATTTGTGTCTTCATACATGTACTTAGGGTAATGATGTCTATGGCATTCCACCATCATTCCTACCCCCTTGCCCCCTCCCTCCACCTCCCTCTCCTTTGCCCTATCTAAAGTTCTTCCATTCCTCCCATGCTCCCCCCTCCTATCTCCATCATGAGTCAGCATCTTCATATCAAAGAAAACATTCAGCCTTTGGTTTAATTTATCAAACCTAGATGCTAAAACTCCCCTTTTCTTTGTGTAGTCTCATCTCCACAATTTTTAATCATTTGTTAAAATGCTACATAAGCCCTAAAATCTAACCCCTCCTTTGAGGTTTTTCACTTCTTTTCTGCAAAGCTTCCCATGCATCCAAAGAATATTTATATTAAGTAAAATTCATGTGCTTTGCTCCTGTTAATCTGATTTTGTCAGTTTAATTCACAAGCCCCAGTGAAAGAACATAACAGAATAGAAGAAAAGTGTTTCTTTCTTTATAGTTTATTCATTCACTTGCTTTTATATTGATGCCTTTTATCTGGCAAATGCTACTCGGTTGAAAATTAGAAGGGAATAAACTTGTTTAGCTCACATTGTGTTTCAGTGGGAAGATAATACAAAATTATATCATCATGACTCAACAGGATAAATCCTTGGAAGGTGTCAGCACAAGGTGCTGCAGAATCACGGACAGGGACTGTTAACCTCATTAAGAGAAGTTATCTAGGCCTGTTGTTTTTGTTTTTTGTGGTGATGGAGATTGAACCAGGGCCTTGTGCAAGCGAGGGAAGCACTCTACCAGCTGGGCTATAGGACACCTTTGGCGCAAGAATTAAAATCAAGAATCAATAAATGGGATGGAATCAAACTAAAATGTTTCTTCTCGGCAAAAGAAACAATCTGTGAGGTGAATAGAGAGCCTAACTCTTGGGAGAAAATCTTTAGCTCTCACACATCAGATAGAGCACTAATCTTTAGGGTATATAAAGAACTCAAAAAGCTAAGCACCAAAAAAAGAAATAACCCAATTAATACATGGGCCAAGGACCTGGACAGACACTTCTCAGAAGATGATATACAATCAATCAACAGATACATGAAAAAATGTTCAACATCTCTAGCAATTAGAGAAATGCAAATCAGAACTACTGTAAGATTTTATCTCACTCCAGTCAAAATGGCAGCTATTATGAAAACTAACAACAAGTGTTGGCGAGGATGTGGGGAAAAAGGCACACTCATACATTGCCGGTGGGACTGCAAATTAGTGCAGCCAATCTGGAAAGCAGTATGGAGATTCCTTGGAAAATTGGGAATGGAACCACCATTTGACCCAGCTATCCCTCTCCTCAGTCTATACTCAAAGGACTTAAAAACAGCATACTACAGGGACACAGCCACATCAATGTTTATAGCAGCACAATTCACAACAGCTAACTGTGGAGACAACCTAGATGGCCTTTAGTAGATGAATGGATAAAATAATTTGGCATTGGGGCTGGGGATGTGGCTCAAGCAGTTGCACGCTCGCCTGGCATTCGTGTAGCCTGGGTTCGATCCTCAGCACCACATACAAACAACGATGTTGTGTCTGCCGAAAAACTAAAAAAAATAAATATTAAAAAATTCTCTCTCTCTCTCTAAAAAAAAAAAGAAAAAGAAAAAAATTTGGCATATATACACAATGGAATATTAATCAGCAATAAAAGAGAGTAAAATCATGGCATTTGCAGGTAAATGGATGGAGTTAGAGAAGATAATGCTAAATGAAGTTAGCCAACCCCCCAAAACCAAATGCCAAATATTTTCTCTGATATAAGGAGGTTGATTCATAGTGGAGTAGGGAGAGGGAGCATGGGAGGAATAGATGAACTCTAGATAGGGCAGAGGGGTGGGAGGGGAAGAGAGGAGGCATGGGGTTAGAAAGGATGATGGAATGGGATGGACATTATTATCCAAAGTACATGTATAAAGACATGAATTAGTGTGAGTATACTTTGTGTATATGAAAAATTGTACTCTATGTGTAAGAAGAATTGTAATGTATTCCATGGCCATATGTAAATAAAATTAATAAAAAAAAGAAGTTATATAGAGTGAATAACTCCTAACTTTTTTTGTTCTGGCCAACACCAAATAAATATCATGTATATTAAAATTGTTACTCTAAAATTGTGTGTGGTGTTTAAAAGGTCCCTATCAGATCCCATTTAAGGAAGGAGGAAGAGGTCCAAAGAATTTATCTGAAGTTGGTACCCAGAGTTAGAGTTGTATAACAACCCCAGGGGACTTTAGCAAAAGACTTTCCTGCCCTTGGCTTTGCATACACCATTGTTGGAGCAAGTCATTTATGGTCTATAAGTTCAGCCTGCACATCTATTAATGCAGCATTAGTTTAGATTAGCCTTTCTCAACTAGGGCTCCTCATATGAATTACAGAAAATGATTTGAGTGACAATTTTCTCAATTTTTCCAAGGATGGTGTATAAGTTATGTCATTTTAAATGCATGGAAAAAGAGTTAACTTATTCCATACCATGGCTACCTTGAGGTATTAGGGTTTAATTCTCTGAAGAACCCTGCTGGGCTCTGTGGTTTTTAATTGGTTCATTTGCTGCTCTATCCAGAAGTCCATGTTATAAAGGAAGAATGTAGGTTCCTAGGTGTCATTAAGTGTCTCTTCTGTCTGTGACAGAAGCCTCACTGGTTTTAGGGTGCAGCCTAGGGGGATTATTGCTGCTGGGGCCAAGGCTCACATTCACATAATTTAAGATTCAGTGGCTTGAGAAAAGTAAGGAAGAACCCTGGTGATGTAATATGCTTTCAGGGCTAAAGCCCCTGGTAGAGAAATATGAACAATCCAGCTCCTTGCTACATCATGGAGTCCTGGTTCCAAGAGAGCAAATTAAAATAATAACAGAAAATGGTAGGTACCCACTACAAAGAAGTTGGTTTTTATACTACCTGACTAAAACCTTACAAGAATGCCTGAGCTGGTCTTCCTGTTTCCCATTAAACAGTGAGAAGATTCAAAGGAGTTCAGTGACTCACCAAGATCCAGTCCTGCTTAGTGGCAGGGGCAGTATTATGGTTTGAAGCTGGAATGTCCCCTCCAAAGCTCATGTGTCACACCACAGAATAATGGCTCTAGAGGCTGAGGCAGAAGGATCCAGAATTCAAGGCCAGCCTCAGCAAAATCGAGGCCCTTAGTAATTGTCTCTAAATAAAATACAAAATAGGGCCGGGGATATGGCTCCGTGGCTAAGTGCCCCTGAGTTCAATCCCAGATACCAAAAACAAAAACAAAAACTGTAAAACAAACAAACAGACAAAAGATGATCAGAGGTGAAAATTGGATTACGAGAGAGTTGCAATGTCATCAGTGGATGAATCCACTTGATTGATTCATAATTTGAATTGATTTATTGTGAGGTGGTGAAAACCATCAGTAGATGGGTTTGGCTGGAGGAAATAGGTCAATGGGGCTGTGGCCTTGGGACTATATCTTGTTCCTGGCCCCTTTCTATTTCTGCTTCCCAGTTGCCATGAATTGAGAAGCTTTTCTTGCCATGCCCTTCTGCCATAATGCTTCTGCCTTGGAGCTAGCTGACCAGGAACTGAATTCTCTGAAACATGAACCAAAGTAATTATTTTTCCTTTAAGTTATTTTCGTGGTATATTTCACAGTCACGGAAAGCTGACTGACCGAGGCAGATTGCAAACCAACGTGTCTCTGTAACCTTGATAACCTCACACTGTCCAGCTTCTCCTTCAAAGTCAACAGTGATCCGGTGATGCTTCTTGGAGGTGGATAATGGCAAAAACATCAGATTGTCAAAATATGGAGATTAGATAAGTAACTGTGATAACTAGGCTGAGGCTTGGAGGGTACCAGGGTATTGAGTGGACGTATGTCAGTTAACCAGTCACTAAGCTTAAGAGAGAATCCCCAGTGCCACCTCCAGGAGCTGCCAAAAGACCAGCAGCTGTCTTGGCTGGAATTGATGCAAGGGCCACTGGAGCCTGTAGTCCAAACCTGCTCTGGAAATCAGATGGGGAAGGTCTGGGTTGTGGTTGTACCTGCTGGAGGGTAAACCTGTGCTCATATTTTTGCTCATGAGCATTTGTTTTGAAATGGTCAGTGGATCCTGAGGATTCCGTGCATGCACCCTTCCAGGTTTCTTTCAATGTTTCTGTGCAAATCTCTCCCGCATTTAGTGAGTTCTTGACTTATTCCAAGGATTGTCTTGGGGCCAAGCATGAGAGTGCCCAAGAGTGCTCATTCTCCCGGGGCAGCCCTTTGCTGGTGACGGACACACAGAATCATGGTGGCCTGCCTCCTTTTTCAGGTGACATGGAGTTGAGATGACCTCAACTTCTGAGTGCTCCTGAAGGATTAGATGAAGCTTTTTCTTTTTTTTTTAAAAAAAAAAATTATTTATTTATTTTTAGTTGGACACAATACCTTTACTTCACTCATTTATTTCTAGGTGGTGCTGAGGATCGAACCCAGGGTCTCGCACATGTGAGGCGAGCGCTCTACTGCTGAGCCACAACCTCAGCCCCAGATGAAGCTTTTTCTGTAGGATGATTGTCTGAAATCCCTTCCCTCTCTCCGTTTCTCTCCCTCTCCTTCATTCTTCCTCCTTACCAAGTAATTTGCTCACCATTTTTGTCTCAGAAGTTGCTTCAGGGGCAAACTCATTTAAGACATACAATATTCATGCTCGTATGTTACATGTTTATATATTCAGCTACGTCCAAAGAACATGGAAAGTTGTGTTTTCGTTGAATAAAGAGCCTAGGGTTTGGGGCCAGATGAATCTTGCTCAAATGCAAACTGAAGCATCACTGTAGAGGGCATTGGTCATAGTAGTATGCTCCTCTGGTTGCCCATTTCATAACATGTTCAATGTCAATAATGACATTTAAATTGGAGGATCACCTGGGACTCAATGGCACTGCTTATTAAAGCCCCAGACAAAATAAGGTTTGAGACATCCCAGGAAAATCACAAACAAATAGCATTTAAAACATCAAGTTCAAGACACTTCTCAGAGGAGGACATACAATCAATCAACAAGTACATGAAAAAATGCTCACCATCTCTAGCAGTCAGAGAAATGCAAATCAAAACCACCCTAAGATACCATCTCACTCCAGTTAGATTGGCAGCCATTACGAAGTCAAACAACAACAAGTGCTGGCGAGGATGTGGGGAAAAGGGTACACTTGTACATTGCTGGTGGGACTGCAAATTGGTGCAGCCAATTTGGAAAGCAGTATGGAGATTTCTTGGAAAGCTGGGAATGGAACCACCATTTGACCCAGCTATTCCCCTTCTCGGTCTATTCCCTAAAGACCTAAAAAGAGCATGCTACAGGGACACTGCTACATCGATGTTCATAGCAGCACAATTCACAATAGCAAGACTGTGGAACCAACCTAGATGCCCTTCAATAGA
>NW_026000037.1:17417801-17429947 GCF_001458135.2 Marmota marmota marmota
GAGGGGAGGGGAGGGGAGGGGGGATAGCAGAGGATAGGAAAGGCAGCAGAACACAACAGACACTAGTATGGCAATATGTAAATCAATGGATGTGTAACTGATGTGATTCTGCAATCTGTATATGGGGTAAAAATGGGAGCTCATAACCCACTTGAATCAAAGTGTGAAATATGATATATCAAGAACTATGTAATGTTTTGAACAGCCAACAATAAAAAAAATATTAACCTAAAAAAAAATAAAAAAATAAAACATCAAGTTCATTGGAGTATATTTTTGCATAGATCTCTTATATCTATAAAAAAGGAAAGAAAAATCCCTACAGTGCTGTCCTTTCTAGGCAGACATTGCCCGCTTGGAGTGCTATATTGTTGCTGCCAATTTGTTCTCACCCCAAGGAGGTACCATAGCGTATGGACAGAGAAATAAATATTTCTGTTTGTTTCTTCATTTAGTATATGTCAGTCCTGCATTGATCTTGGCTAGTTCCCTCAGAGGGAGGCATGTAGGAGCAGCTTTCACAGCACAGATAAATATTAAAGGCATATTTAGTTCCCCACGGTGAGTAAGGCTGACGAGACAAACAGGCCCATCACGGAAGGATGTATTTGAAGGTACGTTAAGGTCCAGCCATCAAAGCTACCCACCTGTATGCCCCAAAGACTGCCTTTCAGCAAACTCAGCCACCTCTCCTCTTCCTCTGGGCTTTGGTAGCGTAGGTCACGCTGAGTCTCATATTCTTGATGGTTTCTCCAGCCCAACATGTCTCTGCCCCGATTCACTGTAAAATGCTCTACTCACCGGAGCACATGGACATGTTTTTCTTTCCTGTGTTTTATAAAAAGTGAGAATTTTTTTTTCTCTTAAGACAGGGATGGGCTTTGTGTGGGCATCAATCTGCCTTGGGAAGGGAGTGAAGAAGACTTGAGCTTGTATTTGACAGGTCCCATCTCTGGCTTGGGATAAGGGTCCGTTTATTGTCTTATAATCATTCTGAATATACCAACCTGCTTTCCCCACCTCAGCCTTGGTTCGTACCATTTTCTCTACTGGGAATTTCCACTCCCTCCCTCACCCTTTGCCCATCTCTACCTACCTGGTGATCAGGTACTCGTACCAGGATTCAGCTGTAGCAGGGCCTCCTCTAAGTGACTTTTTTTAACCTCTAATTAATTTAGTCGCCATGTCTTACTGCTCCCTCTGGCTCTGTATAGACTCCCACTGGAGCAGTGGTAGCTGGGTGCCCAAGACTGGGATAGCCCATGATCAAGTATCAAGAAATTCACTTTGGGTGTTTGATGCTAGGCATGTGATATATACTCAATCCACATTGGTTAGTAATGGAGCGGTCATAATGCCATATGCATTTACTGTGGCATGCTGTGTGCAGAGAGCACTCTGTTAGAGAGTAAAGAGGATCATGGAGGAAATAATAATAATAATTATTATTATCAGAATAGAATTAGAAGTGCCCACAAAGGATCATGCCAATTTCCCAAAGAGTATATTTCTGTCTGTTAGGTTCACTGATGTTTCCCACTCTCCTAGAATAGAAATTAAAATGTAGTAGGCCCTCAACAAGCATGGTGTAAATAAAAAAAATGCATTTTACCTGGTACAAATTATAGGGCTCCCAAGTGATGAAAGCTGTTTTACATCATAGAATGAGAAATTTGTTGCTTTGGATCACCAAGTCGGGCCTCGTTGTTTGAAAGGCCAACCTCTCTGGGAAAAAGTGATAGAGACATTTTCTATCTTGGCCTGACGCAACAGATACAAATTAAACCCATTTAAGATTGATTTTCAAATGTTCTGGTTTGCTAGAAGTGCAAACGGTTACCTGGAGGCCAAGGGAATTTGGTTTCTTTCCAACTCAAACACTCGGTGAGAAGTGCCGTTGCATGCTAGGTTCTGCCACGTCGCTATCAGCGGCCGTGGCAAATATGTGTTGAGCTGTAGATTCCCAATTTAGGGAGTTAAATAGAAACTGTTTTCCTGGTTGGAAGTCATTTTGTCTCTTCCTGGGTTGTTAGGTACTTCATCACAAGGGTAGCTATCGCCTCCGCTTTCTGTAACCTGGCAGTTTGAATAGAGGGCATTGAAACCATTGGTCCTCTTCAAGAACAGCCTGTGTCTCTGGAATAATTCCTAAAAGGCTCAGAGTGGGTATCTCTGCTGGGATTTTTTTTAATGGCAACATGGAATAATTCCTTGGCAGCCCAGGACCGCTTTGATTCTAAGTGAAATGACCAAGATAATTCTGTTCCAAGACTAGGAATCTAATGGGATTGCATTGAGCTGTTAAGAGAGAGCCTTGATGGGAGGAAACCAGTAACCAAATGTGGAGACACTTGGCCCATGTTTCCTGTCGCGACCCCTTGCCCGCAAGGAAGACGCAACTCAGGAATCTTCTTTCAGCAGTTTATTCAGGCCCTTGATATTTCTTCTTCTCCCCCTCGGATGCCCCTCCCAGCCTTAATAAAGCATCTCAAGCCCCAATGCAAAGCTGCCACGTGGAGCTTTCTCATAGGGTGGTGAAAAATCATGTGCCAACTCTCCCAAATAAGGAGTTGTTTGTCACAGACCACAGCGGAGCCAGCGCCATCTTGTAATGGCGACCATAGTCTGCAGAAACGGCAGAAGCGGCTCACCACAGTTTCCACCTTTCAATCTGCTATTTGTTATCCTTACTCTTTTAAGCCACGTCTTTAAGCATCGTCTATTATAGCTTATATTTGCAGGAAAGCCAATTTTGAACTTTGATTCTTAGAAAAGAATATGTTTCTCGGTTCAGGCTTAAGGACAAAGATATCTTTGATTCACAGTGTCAGCATTCTGAAAGAAAGGAGAGGGAAAGAGAGTTGGAAGCGGCAGGGGACTGGCCTTGGGGCTGGAGATGGGATGGGAGACACAGATGGAGAGAGGTTCAGAAAGTAAAGCCCTGGAGCTCCTGGAGGGAGAAAAGAACAGGTGGTAGCTAAACATCATTTTGCTAGTGCTACTGGATAAACTGAAGAATCTCCATCAGTCTTCTTGCTCCTTATGTCAAAATGGGCATGTGTTTGTGGTTGGGCAGCGGAGACATGAGAAGAAAGGAAATTAAGATATGGGGAGTCCCATGGGGTGGCTTGCGTTTCCTAAGTGACAGGGGAGGGCAGGCAGTCCTATGCCTGCATTCCCAAGCGTCTTTCCTTCCTGACTGTCTCTCCAGCTGGCTCTTCCTGGCCCTGGAATGTAGACTGGCATCCACTAGGATTTGTCCCCAGGAGAGCTGTGCATCACTGTGCGATCCTGGAGATGATGCTTTGCAGTTAAGCTGTCCCCAGGGACTTGGAAGATTTAGCGATTCACCCTCCTGGAAAGTGTGACTGTATTCATATTGATGCCCCTGGGAGAAGGGTTATTGGAAAAATGGAATCATGGGACAATCTCTTTTACTGCCTCAGTCCATTTGAATCCATGCACTGCAGGATGCATAGGCAGTTTTATTTATTTAATTTTTTAGCTTGCTTCTTTTGTGAGTAAAAGGAAGGAAGTTATGCTTCCTGAAATGAGATCTTAATTTTTCAAGAGGAGAATCAATAGGCTGCCTCTTTTCAAGGGAGAGCGATGATGCAACAATTGGTCGGAGACCTGCTAACTAACAGCATGGTGGATTCATCTCTATCTCTCATCCTGTCCCCGTGAGGAGAGACCTGAGAAGGAAGCCCGGCAGCTCCTCTCACAAGCTAGACCCTCATCCACCTGATCCTCATTCAAACTGCAAGGTGCTTGGCCTCTCAACCTATGGGCAGGGGCTTTATACTGCCTCACAGAAACTCTTAGAGGTGTGGCTTGTTGTCCCCCTCTGTCCAATGACAGAGGAAATCTTGACATATAGGACTGGTGAACAGTGAAGGTAGGATTTGAACCTGGATTGATTTTGCTCATCCAAGAGCCTGTACAGTTAGCAAGTTACCTTTCTGGCTTATGTGTCCATGACCAGTTCAAAATCAGTAAGTCCAGCCTGCCATTCTGCTTCTGCATTGTACAAAGCAACAGTAGCATGTAGTGGCAGAAGTTTGATTTTCTTGAATAGACATAGTGTATGGTGGGATTTGTTCTTTAAGATGGATTAGGATCGAGGACTGTGGTGTGAATGCAGAGAAACTGTTTTTCAGAGGAGACACTATCTATGAATTCCTAGACACTGCCTGCTTCTTCAAACCTTTCTTCCTAGAACCTGAGACTCCCACAGAGCATGTGGCAGATTTAGTTTTCAAAGTGGAAGATGTTGTTCTTCTTCACTAGAAATCCAGGTATATCAGAGCGGTGCTTGTGAGTACCACATCATCATACAGTCTACAATTCCTCCTTCTGTTTTAGGAGACAGTTTTAGGTAGCTTTGGAGAGGAATTTATGATCTTCCACAGTGGGGCCAACCCCAGCTGACCATTAGAGCCAGTTGCCTCATTGAGGCAGGTACACTGCCAAGGTGTGAGATCCACTTACCCACTTACTGCAATGTGACCTCAGCCTGTCTCTGACCAGTTAGGTCTCCACTTCCTCATTTGTGAAATGGAGATAATACTAACTACTGTATCATTTCATATAAATCCTTAGGGTTTATATAAGGGAAAATGAGTTTGTATATAAACTACACTCAAAGATTCCTGGCCCATCATTAGTTTTACACAGGAGTATAAACACACATGTCAGGGTTGGGATTGATTGTGATATCTTATAGCCATAATTTCTAACCAACCCAGTTTTCCCTTAGAGGCTCTTTGGAAATATCTGTAGATACTTTTGATGATGCATTCCTCTAATCCCAAAAATTTAGGAGGCTGAAGCCAGCCCAAGGAACTTAGAGAGACAGGATCTCAAAATAAAAAAAATAAAAAGGAGATGTATGTAGCTCAGAGGTCTGACAACCCTGGGCACTACAACAATGAACAAAAACTGGCATCTAGTAGGTAGAAGTCAGGGTTACTACTTATACAACCCTTCAAAGAAAGAGTTATATAGAGTTCAAAGTCCAATAGACACTAGTATTGCTGTACGTATATACGTGTCTGTATAACCAATGTGACTCAGAAAAATGAGAATTCATACCCCATTTGATTCAAATGTATGATATGTCAAGAACATTGTATTGTCATGAGCAACTAATAAAAAAAAATAAAGTCCAGCAGGGCTGAGGCTGGACCTCTGCCTTAGGGAATGCTTGCAGCTGGGCACCAGGTGTGTATAATGGAGCTTTTCTTTTCCCCGTTATCCTCAGCGTGCACCATAGACGGATTTCATTCTTCTGTGTGAATTTATAGTCAGCGGCTTCTGTAGGATGCCCCCGTTCTTTCCTTTAGGAATGCACCAGCTGTTGGGCCTTTGTGGGTAACAAACTATCTCATCAAGTGACATTGATCTCAGTGGTCCCACTCTAAAGTTCTCTGTAGAGCTGCCAGCAGGAGATGGATGAGAAGCAGCCTTCATTTGGGGTTGGATCTTGGGGACTAGTCATTGAAAAACCATTGGGCCAGTTTCTGAGCTTCTGTGTTAGCCCAGTCAGTCAGAAGGTTCTAGAAGTTGGAGTGAAATCTCTGAGAGCAGTTCTTGACCAATGGTAGAGAGCAGTGTTCATTTAGCTTCTCTTATGTCCTTGAAGATCCTAGCCGTTGGGGTGGTTGGTGCCATGAGTAGGAGAAGGGAAATAACAGACATAGAGAGGACCTTTCTGGAAACTGTCTTTGAGGTCTCCTTGGGAAAGCTGCCATTGCTACTAGTCAGTTTATTGTTATTGATACGTAATTTATCTGAATTATTATGACAATAGTTTTGACTCCATGTAAATAGCCCCCAAAGCCTGCAGATTCTGAACTCTGCGTATTTTCTATTCCTGCATAAAAGAGCAATTATCTCAAGCATTTATGATATTGTCCAAAATCTTCCCAGCAGATGTTCTGGGCATTACACCTGGGTTCGGAGAAGGCTTAATTGGAATCAAATATCTCAGCATTAAAAGCCAAACTTTCAAAATGACATCTTGTGCTCATGTGATATATAGTACAGGCTTAATCCTTATTCTAATGTTTGACTGACCATTTTTCCATTTTCTCAAAGCTCTTTAACTGATTCTCCTATTTAGAAAATGCCACCTTCCTCTCATAGATGACTTATGATTTTGGAGTAAGAAATAGAAGCAGGAACGAATTTTCCATAATAGTAACGCAGTATTTTATTTTCAGGATTACAGAGTGTTATTGAACATGAATGCAGTGTGCCTGTAACCTCATGGGACTTGCATTATATTAAAAAATGTGCATTTGATAAAGCCTTGGATATGAACTATGAGTCAGGGCAATCTTTCAAAGCCTTTGTGCCAAGTCTTATGACAGCAATAAATACCTAAATATCAGATTAATAATTGCATTCTGACAAGTTTGCAATCATGGCTACACATCACCAAAAGTGTTTATTCAGCACCTCTCAGGGGAAAAAAAAAGTCAACAGAGCCTTTGTGTGAGGTGTTTTCAAGTAAAAAACAAATAACAATAAAATACAGAAAACAAACAGAGAAAGTATTTCCAAGTCATTTGTTGAGCATTTTGCATTATTTTTTTGTAGGGAGCGGTAAGTGAAGGTATCTTGTATTGTACAGGCAGTCAGACCTATGTAGAAATTTTAATTCTACCTCTTAATACCTCCACGAACTTGGCACTTTATTTAACCTCTATCCTCCAGTTTAAAAAATTTCTCCTATATAAATTGGGAGAATAGTACCCTCCAGGTGGGTTTTAAAGATGAAATGAGATAGTGCATACAAATCTCCTTGCACAGGTAACTGGGGACCCTCTGGAGAAGGTAATGTGTACTTTAGGTGATATTTTACAAAGAAGATATTTTGAAATTTTAATCTTCCAATTATTTTCTTTTTATGAACCTTTGGAATTGGGAGAGGCAGAAAGAAATTGGAAGTACAACAATTTTCTAACCGCATTCAGCTAAGGTGAACTTAGTGGATTGTAGAGAACAAATCTTTTCCAAGGAAGCTGTGAAGGATGAGTTCGGTATGGTGGTACACAGCTGTATTCTCAGTGACTAGGGAGGCTGAGGCAGGAGGATCACAAATTCGAGGTTAGCCTCAGCAACTTGGCCACACCCTGTCTCAAAAGAAAAACATAAACAATGAACTGGGGATGTTGCTCAGTAGTAGAGCACGCTTGGGTTCCATCCCCATTGCTGGGGAAAAAAAAATAAGAAAGAAAAGAAATGTGAAAAATGTAATAGACCATATTTTTAGGTACTATGACCAGTTAGAACTTTGTTGGATCTTCCAAAATGCTGATGAATAGAAATAACCCTGACAGGGAGATAATTTGCATAAATGCATGGCTATTATTCTTCTCGCTTCTTCATTTGAGTCTTAAGATGAAGGAAAATTATAAAGGGCATTTCAATTTCTTTGTCCATATTGGTCTTCAATCCAAATTGAAAAGCCACCATTCGATAATCCTCTGTCACTTACTAGCTGTGCAATTTTGGGCAAGATATTTCATTATTCTAAACCTCTATTCTTTCATCTATAAAATGGTTCTAATCAGACTACCTTGTCCCCATGTACCATTGTGAAGATTCAAAGAGATAATACATACAAATACTTCATCACAGCAAAGCACTTACTGTTTTTATCTTTTCTCCAGGAATTCTTTTATGTTTGCCCTGGCTCTTTGATCAAGTTTTCCCAGGGAGGAATGTTTGAGTGGCAGGTGACTTTGTGAGCCTCTGACAGCTACTGCTGAAATGGCTTAGGTTCAGGAATTCTGCCAGTTGTTGTGATGACCTTGGACTATAGTAAAAAATGGGGTGTGAAATTGACAGGAGAGGAAAACCATCTGTAATTAACCACCTTGTCTTTGAACTCCTGATTGCATCTGTCTATACGTGTGTGTGTATATATATATGCGTATATATTTATTTATAAAGTATAATGAGGTTAAATGTTTCTGATGAAATCTTTTAAACCTTCTGTGACATTCTTCATGGCCATCTTTCCTGCAGTTCTTTCTGGAATAAAACTTTGCTGCAACACTTTCTAAGGAATTTTTAAAATACATGTATTTTAACTTTGGCTTTACATTTTTTTTTTAAAGTCTCACAATGGAAATATTCAGCATGATTTACAGCAAAATGAAAACTTCAGGAATTATAGATGCTTTCATCCTGGGATAACATTTGCTGTTTGCTGGGAACGAATGTCAGCCATAAAAAATAGATAGGAGCTGTTTATTTAGTGTTTTCATTTGTTGTAGCAAATCTATCTGTCAGGCGAATTTGACAACAAGATGAGCATCCGCAGTTTGATTCACACAGGAAGAACAGGAGCAACTCTGCAGAGATTGGACTGCAGCCTGGTATATGAGAAAAATACAGGTTAATAAGGAAATCCAAATAAACCACACAGCCAGAAGGCTTACGAGAGGACGGGGAACGCCACTTTTGCCTGCAGCCATCTGATAGTGACATGCATTTTAGAAGGTCTCCAGCTTTAAATTTGTACCACCAAGGGACCTCTCTTCCAACTTGGGTTTTTTAGGGTTACAAATTACTTTTACATTATTTGGACAGCTTAGTTCCTTCAGAATTTCTTAAAGGCAAAGACTAGTAAGGGAGATGTTATTAATTTGTTCAAAAGGGCTTCTTAAATACCTACTGTGTTCTAACAAATGCTAATGGGTGAGAGAGGAATGAGACGCATGGAGTTTGCTGGAAGGAGACAGGGATTGGGAACATAGTAACTCACATGGAATCATTCCCAGTCCAGTTGTACTAGGGCAGTGGGATAGGCTGGGGAGAGGCTAAGGAAGACACTTAGAGATGGGGTAGGAGATATTCAGTTTATTGAGAAATGTTTACAGGGGAGATCCGGGGATGACGGCTGCACAGGTATTTCACCAGGAGGTCCAGTAATAATAGGCTGTGGGAGGGTTTCACCAGAAGGTCCAATGGGGATGGGCTGGACAGTGCATCTCGGTTTCACATAGTGCTTCTCGCCAAAAAATAGCACCTCTGATCCTCCAGGATGCTTTGTCTGAGGCAGCCCTTTCCTCTTCATGGTGTTCTGCACCCATTATCACAGGGGTGGGGTTTCTACAGGTTAGTAACAGAAGCAGCATTAGTTTAGCTGGCTTTGTCCCCTTGTTCGATCAGCACCCCAAGGAACTTGGGGTATATGCAGGGAAGAAATTCTGTACAGAGAACATTAACAAGCTTTAACTCCCAGCATACACCACAAAGAAAGCCAGTGTCCTTCAAGGTAATATCTATCTGGACATTCTGGAATCAACTCACTCTCATTGCTCCCCACATTTAACTAGGTTTTTGAGAATGGAAAGGGACATTTAGGGACATGCTGTTTTACTATTCTTGGTTCTTTTTTTTTTTAAGGACAATACACCTATAAATATGAAAATGGAAAGAAAATATAAGAAACATTCTGGAAGTAGTAGCTTGTGGTACAAAGAGGGGGAAACAGGAAACAGGAGGGCGTTTTCATTTTCATTTGTGGGTAAGTCTATCTGTATCAGAGAAAGCTTCAGAGAAGAGGAGACTGATGAGTCTTGAAGAATCCACAGGTGCCTGTTAAACCAAATTAGAACAAGCCCTATGGGGAAAAGCAGTATTTGAGCAAAGGCACAGGATGTAAATCCTATGACCCAAATATTAGGATCCACATTTTACTTAAGTCGAGCACGTGAGTCACGACCACTTGTCATAAAAGATGTGGAAACCAATGCTTCTCCAGTGCATGGCACAAAGTAAGCACTCAATAAACATGTGTTGGATGGACATTGTAGCTATGCTCAGGTTAAATTTCAATCATACTAGAATTAGCTACTTTTTATAGATTGGACTTTATTAAAGTTCTTTCAATAGGCCTTATATAATAGACGACATCGATTTTAATAAAATGTGGATTGATTAAGGCAAAATGTCAGTTTTCTGCCCTGAACACAATCTCCCAAGTCATTAAACAACATTATAATTTTATTAGATCAATTCTATTCATTCACTTTAATTAAGAATAGCTTTTCATTTGACCTTCATTTTATTCTGGAGGGCATTTGATCAAGATTTAGCAAAGAGTTAAATACTTGACTCAAAAGCATTCTTTGGATTCTTAAAAAAGAAGAAGAAGAAAAAAAGCCATAAAATTTGCAAATGTGCTATTTTGATGGTTTTACCTAAACACATAAATGAAATGAATGAATCCCATCACCCTAAATTTCAGTTTGAGCATAAGAAGGACAAGGACAGCATTTCAAAGTTATTTTATAAGTCAAATTCTTGTCTGTATGTCAGGTTCTAAAAGCAAAATTATAAAGCAAAAGAGGTTGGTCTTTAGAACCCTCTGTGTTCAAGAGGTTTCTTGTCATTTATGTGCTTACTTTTCCCCCCACTACTATTAAATTCAGTGTTGTTTTTTTTCCCCAGAGAGAATACATAAAACACATGTTCCCCAAGATGCTAATGATAATCAAATTTCATGTGCTCCCTTGTCCAAGAGTTTTTGTATTATAATAGCAGAAAACACTTGATTCTTCAGCTGTAAACATGTCTCTAAATCCAGCTGGTTGTGACTGCAGGCCCTCACCATGGAACACCTGAAACTGGTTAAAACAGTATGCCTAATAAGCTCGTAGCTCCTGGACAGTGGGGCTGACCCCTTTCTCTTGTCACTGCTGTGTTCTGATAGCCCCCAGTGTCCTGTCTGCAGGCTTGGCTCAAAGAGTGATTATGATCAAAGCATATTCAAACTAATTATCTAATTTTGATGAGCTATTTGTTTAATTTTGTGGATATTCCATTAAGTGGATGACCTTGTGAAGCATTGCAAATAAAGGAGAAAGAAGCATAATAAATCTTCAGGTACAATTAACTTGAGTCCCATCCAGTTCTCTTATTTCACATGATTTTTCTAAAAAAAAAAAAAAAAGAGGCCTGTGAGGTCACATGCCTGTCATCCCAGTGACTCTGGAGGCTGATTCAGGCAGGTTCCAAGTTCCAGGCTAGTTTCTGCAATGTAGCAAGACCCTATCTGAAAATAAAAATGAAAGGGCTAGGAATGTAGCTCAGTGGTAAAACCTGGGATCCATCCACAGCATCTCCAAAAATATTAAAAAAGGAAAAGATAATGTGCTTCTTAGATTCATGAGTTTCAGAGCACGTGGCCACTATTGGAGATGGAAAAAGAAATCAAAGTGAAATAATGATATTTTAACTCCATGCAATAAAATTCTAACAACGGATACCAGTCTGTTTCTTTTCTCCCTCCATGATTTTCTTTCACCTTTGTCTCCCTTTGTTATTAATTTTCTGATTCCTTCTTCCCCAACTAGAACAAGAGGATTTTGAGAACAAGACCTGTGCAAATTATTGAATAAATTAATGAATTGATGAATGAATGAGAACAATTTTGTTGTGAAAATTCACATAACATTTTATCCTTATACTCCTGTAAAATAATAAAAAACAATCCAGAAGAGGTCAATGTAGTAGAATAAAAAAAAAAAATTCAGGATGATCAGTCTTAAAAAAAAAAAAAACCTTACATGACTTTAGTGCAGTTTTCTTAATGATAAAACAAGACCTCTTATCTCTTCCAATATCATTTTGCAACTGTTTATTGGAAACCTGTTAGACAGCATTAAGCTAAGCAATGTGGAGAACTAATAAAAAAATATACTACAACATTCCTGTCCACAAGTGGATTATAATCTGGCTGGGAAAACAAAGTGGGTATTGATCACAGTATGTGAAAATATCAAAGATTCCTAACTATGAAATAGTCTTCACAACCAAGGCTCTGCTATAAGCCAGATGCAAACTAAGTGTGTGCTTCAGGAAGCTTTGGAGGAACTTGGCCAAAATTACTAGAGGCTGGGAATTGTGGCGGAGGTATTACAGTAGTTTAGACAAGGAGTATTCCAACACAGTCCTGCAGAATGTGAAAGCTCTAGTAGTTTACAGAACAGTGGGTGGACTATAGTTTACAATAGCCTATTATATATGTTATGGATAACTAGAAAAGAAGAGCACAAAAGTTTCAAATATGAAGTAATGGTAAGGAGATGAAAGCATTAATCACCCCGATTTGATCAATATATATA
>NW_026000037.1:17431250-17432948 GCF_001458135.2 Marmota marmota marmota
ATATATATATATATATATATATATATATATATATATATATATATATATATATATATATATATATGGAAATATCATGCTGTGCCCCATAAATCTGCCCAATTATTACAAGCTAATCAAAACATTTTAAAAAGTTGTTTAAGGAGATGGAAATGTTAACTGCTGTGATCATTGCATACTGGTATCTACATATATTGAATTATCACATAACTGCCCATCAATTCGTACTACTAAAACAACTAAAAAGTAAAATGTAAAATCACCCTAAAGAAAAGAGCAAAGCATTAACTTGTGTTTAAGAGTGAGTGGTTCATGGACACAGCAGAAAGGAGGAAAATGGGCTTTCAGCTGTGGAAGCACAGTGCATGCAATTGATCACAGAAGAGGCATCCACCCAGTCACGACTCAGGGCAATGGGCAATTGGTCCCCTGGAAACTGCAGAGAACAGTGAGGTTGGACTTCTGCATCTGAATAGTGTTTGGTTAAGAACATGAGCTTTGCAATGTAACAGTCCTCAGCTGCTTAGGGAGCAGCTCAAAGAAGCTGGGTTTAACTTCAGCCCAAGAAGAAACAGAAAGGACCGTATAGTCTAGGCAGTGAGCATCCCTTCTGGTCAAGTTTTGATCACCTCAGCAAAGACAATCCCTTCAGGTTTCATTATCATTTTTTTCCTTCTTTTACCCTTTTCCCACCAAGAATAAATGTATGTAGGTGTGTATGTGATAGATATTTTTCCTCTTAATTTTTTTTGTAACTTTTCCCTTTCTTTTTCTTCATTTTTATTTCCCAACTGCTTGTCATTTAAACTTGTTTTAACTTTAGAGGGGTAAGGTTTTGTTTTTGGTTTGACTTTTTCTCTTGGCATTTTTTATTAGAGCCTTACAGTTACACATAGGAGGTGGGTTCATTTGGACGGAAGTATACCTGTGTGGAATCTGATTTCAGTCCCCATTCCCCCTGATTTTTCTCTCCTTCTCCTTCCCCCTATTTGCTTTCCTCTACTGTACTGATCTTCCTTTCACTTGTTTATTACTTTTTGTTGGGTAGTTTCTAAATATACATAAAGGTGAAATTCCCTGTGGTGCATTTATTTATGCAGATAGTGTGATTTTTGTTGAATTCATTTCACATTTCCTCCCTTTTCCACCCCCTCTCTCTCCCCCTCCATCTTCTTTTTCTATTCCACTGATCTTCCCTTTATAATTATGATATCCAGTCCCCTGCCACCGTCTTCCACATATGAGAGAAAACATTTTAACCTTGATTTTCTGAGTTTGGCCTATTTAATTTAGCACGAGGCTCTCCAGTTCCATCCATTTACTGACAAATGCCACTATTTCATTCATTTTTTTTTCTTTTGAGAGAGAGAGAGAGAGAATTTTTAAATATTTATTTTTTAGTTTTCGGTGGACACAACATCTTTATTTTATTTTTATGTGGTGCTGAGGATCGAACCCAGTGCCCCATGCATGCCAGGCAAGTGCGCTACCGCTTGAGCCACATCCCCAGCCCAATATTTCATTCTTCTTTAAGGCTGAGTACCACTCTATTGGGTACATATGCCACATTTGCATGATCCATTCATCTATTGATGGGCATCTGGGCTGATTCCATAATTTGGATATTATGAAATGTACTACTACAACCATTGAAGTGGCTGTATCAGTATAGAAGCTTGTTTTAGTTCTTTTGGATATATA